>NW_026641950.1:9607295-10228060 GCF_028554395.1 Pezoporus wallicus
TTTCTCATCTTTGTATGTCCCCTAATGAGCTAGAGGGTTCACCTTCCCCAATAACAATTCTCTTATAAAGGAGGGAGATGTGCATGTGAGGAGAAGTTACAATACATCCCTTCCTCTCCTTTGTTTAAACCTGTGGCTAATCCCTGACTTCCCTATAAGAATGAGGAGCTGTTCTGTCTCAGCTTTGGTGCCCAGGAGGTTTTAAAAGAGACAGGGCTTTGACCTTACCCATACGCTGGAAAGCAGACCTGGCTGGCTGAACTGGCATTCCTCCAGGAACAGAGGTGTTCTTCACTGCAGAAGCGCAGAACTTGAATTTGGTATGCTGATTTGATAATCAGCATACCAAATTCAAAGTCATGTCCAGTAAGTTAAAACTCGCCTTTAGTGCCACAAAATATCACTCACAATGGGTGTTCAAAACTTTTCTTTAATACACCATAGAGCTGCTGAAGAAGAAGCATTTAGTAGTACTGTGGCATTTTGGGTACGAATTTTTACACTAGGAAAAGGTAGATATACCATGGTATAGAAAAAACAAGCGTAGATTGAGAATGCCATATGGAAATCTTACTGATTTATACAAAATAAATTGATTGTGCTTTAAGGCATTGGAGTAGTAAAACTCATCTTCAGTTTCCAAGAACACATGTATCCATTGCATTTTCTATAAATACGGATAGTTCCACCAAATCACATTATAATTTAAAGATATATGAGCCAGTCTAATTTATCATATAAAAAACCCCAAACTGTAATTAGAGATTAGCAATGGGAATTTGGAGTTACATCACCTTTGCCTTTGCCCTTCTGTTCTTGTCCAAGCTGGTGAGAACTGTCTACTCTTTCTTGGTCTCTGACAATGACTCACAAGGTATTGCACACATTTTTACTCAGTGTTTTCTTCATTTTGTTTCCTCCTAATGAAAAAAATTATCTCTGCCTCCTCCCTTCCCCAACACTTTTCACTAGGGTTTAGGCCTTTTTTCCTACTTCAGTGAATATCACCCAAACAGGATGTAAAAGTCAGTAGGCCACTAAAGTACAGTCCTTATGAGTCTCTTCATTAGTTGTGAAGTCCTGCTTCAAAGTTGCTTTAAGGATATTTCTTCTAATCCCAAATTTAATATGTTGGCTGCACATGTTTCAGTTCCTCCTGACAATGAAATAAAGAAAAAAAATTGACCCAGTTCCATCTGTAGCAAAGAGGTCTGGTATAACTTACCTCTGATATTGCTTCCACTTTTGGAAGCAGATTTCTTGACAGCATTTTTTCTCAAAGACCAGATTACTTTCATTTGATGGTTTCCATACTCACTTGCAGACAGGTACCTGAAATATAAATTATACTTTCATCATACTGACCTTACTATTAAAATAACCTTGCCTACATTTAATTCAGTACCAAATTGCAGCAGGATAGCTTTAGAAAAAAGTTCTTCACTGAAAGGTTTTATGACTCTATGAAAATACTTTGGAATAGCATACCTCTGAAAATTTTCTTTTGTCAGTAAAAGCTGCCAGGCAGAGTCCAAGCTGTCTTTGAATTTATCAGCAGTCAGGGGGTATCCGCCAGCTTTTGATGTTGAAGTATTGCCAGGTGTTTGTTATTTTGCTGTTCACCCTAAAAGGGTACTTACCATGTGGCAAAACAGGCATTTACCCGCAAAGCGTGTAGCATTTTGTTCTGTATGTTTTTCTGCAGTCTAACAGCCCAGCAACTCAGCGACAGGCTCTGTGTATCAAGCCAGTGCTATGGGATTCTGCATGTGTTTTTTTTTTACAGATAGATAATCAATTTATGACAGCAATCGAACAGATATTAGAACTTTAAATAATGAGTCTGTGGCAATTACTTTCAAAAACATATAGGGCTGAAAACTTAGGTGTTACTCATTAATATCCTATTTTCAAAACCAGAATGAAATTAGTGTTGGTTCTTTAAATAAGAATTGACTTGTATTGAGCTTTTTGTTCTGGTTGCTTAGCAGCAGCAATGCAAGTATACAGGTGTGTCTGCTTCTAGGGCACTTCTACTGACATTTGATTTCTTTGGGGCATTTTACACATTAAGGAGATAATACTGAATTTGATGTTTTTAAAAAACAACCCTGAAGCTTGGTTTCTGCTTCTTAGTTTCACTGTAAAGTGGTTAAAAGGAAGGACAGGAAAATACCTGTAAGGTAATGCCTGTCTTGCAAAAGAAATACATATCCATTAGTGACAGTGTATTTTCAACTTATTAATTGTGTATTACTTTCTTCTGTGCCTTATTTTATACGAGCAAGGGCAGTTCAATAAAATGAAATCATTTAAGCATCTGAGAGTATTAGGAATTAAATATGCAACTTTTTTTCTTCATATCCACAATTAAGTAGTGAACAGTGAAGTGGTTAACAGTTCTATTTGCTATTAAAGTCTAAACCCCTAAAACAGTGGGGAATTCAGACCTGGTATCTGGTCTTTGCATGTCTGTCTATAAGGGTATGCCTGCAAGAATAACATTAAATCAATATCCTTTCTCTATCTGGACTTTGAGACATATTGATGCCCAGAGCTTAGCTACTGCAGATCACAGGTTTGCTATACCCCCTTGATCCTCGCAGGTCAGCTGCTCTAGTAGATTTTGTAGAAAAAGAAACTTCAGATTTGCTAGAGCAAATGAACAGTGCTGAAAGATGACCTTGATTAGGAAAACTTTTGTGTACTTATAAGGATAACTGAAGATTATTGTGCTTAGTTCAAATGAGAATAAAATCACCCTTAGTAAGCATAAGGTCTACTTCTAAATATATAAAAGAACTAGGTTAGAGGGAAAAAGAAATCGCGCACATATTTTTAGAGTTATTGTGGGATTTTCGTAATGAAAAAGAGAAAAAGGGAAAAAAAAATACCCAGGGTTTCAGGAAAAAAAACTCCTCAAACACAAAACAAACAAAACCCCAAAACCAATCACAATTGGATATACAATTGTGAGTTGATAGAAAAATAGGAATATGCAGGAAAAGATATTTAGGCAACTAACTAAATTTGTTATAACATAGGTGGTGATATGCAGGCTTGCAAACAGAAGTATATTAATGGATCTAACGTGAGACTATTTTAGGTCCTATATGGACATAAATGTTTAAAGTTTTAACTTAACCATTGAGTTAAATTGACCATTTATGTCCTTAAAAATTAACTTAAATTGCTAAAAGTTTTACATTCTTCTAAACTTAAAAAAAAAACCTACTTATTTAAGATTTTGAAAAACCCCAAAACAAACAAAAAAAAACCCCCTAACAGTTCTGTCATAGGTTGAAATGTTTTGCCAGTAATTTCAATTATGATAATTCTGGAGGCCAAGTTTGGATACCTTTTGAAGATAGGAAGTAGTTAACAGTATGGTGTATTCTGTTCTATAATTTTTAAAATGTTTTTCTTTCTCAGCCCTTCTAAACTACTGTTTTTTTCCAAAGATTTAAACATGAGTATGTTGGCCAAGCTAGTTTGCAGAATTTTATGGGCAAAAGACACCTCATTGCCAGCCAGCCCAGTGTATCCAGAATTCCACATTATTAACAGTTTGACAATATGAACTAATTTTGATTGTGTAAATATTTGAAGTCATTATTTCAGACTTCTGTAAATGAAAAACAGGTAGTGCACTGGAGAGGAATATTATGCTGTGGTTATTACTTTGTCTGGAAAAAAAATCAATACAAACGGCATGAATCTGAAGGAAGTAGAATAAGAAATACATTTAAGGCCGGATGATGTTTATTTTCCTGTCAATCCTGTATATTCATATGGGTTCTCTGGTGTGCTAAATATTTTATGGACTGATTCAGGTTCACACTGATGGATGATTTGTGGCGGGGGGAACAACAAAAAAAAGTGCTATATTTGCCATTAGTGCTATAATAAATATTTTAGAAGGCTGAATATTTCTTGTTTCTTTTGGAGCAATTTTCCTAAATTTGTTTAAACCTTATTTTAACCCATGCAAAACTACTTTCTTACCTACTTCTGGTAAACAATAACTTTTTCTGTGAGCAAAGCATTTCTTAAATTGATCTTTTCTACCTAAAAAATTGAGCCTGTTATCCAAATGTGGCTTTTGCAAAGATGATCTGTAGGTGAAAGTCAATTGCACACTAAGACTAAAAGCACTGGACTACATCAGATTTTTCTGCCCGCTAACTCACTTTTTTCTTGAGCATTAGACCAATGCATTATGTACTGGTTCTACACTTTTGTTTCTAACGTGAATTAGAACCCGAGCTGCTGTGAGATGTTTTGCAAAGCTATGAACTTTCCCAACTGTTAATTTTCTTAGCTGAGCTTGTTCAGAATAATATATAAATATTCAATTCTAATTGACCTCCTGCACAAAGCTACCTTCTTTTCTATATGACATGCTGATCGCTGCTGTATTTGCTTAGATCAAGGAAAAGGCCTTGTGTAGTCACTTTTAGTCAGAATGAATAATGAAGCCTTCCTTCAGCTCCAGTTCAAACACAAACTGAATCCTTCCCAGGCTCAAGGCTCCTGCCTTGCAAAAGGCAGTCCTGGATGTGAGCTAAGAAAGCTGAGAAACACATGAATCTGGCCAATTAGTGTGGCAGGAGTAATCACTGACATCCATCATACAAGGTCTCTGCTTTCCTGACTCACAGGTTTAGCTCCCAATCTACCAGGTGCCATACTTAGTCCTGCTACCACATCATTATTTTTTTGAAAGGAGAAAATCAGGGAAAAAACTAAGTGAGCTAAGGAAGTTGGATCAAGAAAAACTACTTAGAGCTAAAATGAAAGGCAATATTCGTAGCTAGCTGTCTTTCTTATAAAACAATTGACTAAAAACTTCTTGTAAGTAAATCATTGTTCTGGGTATTTAAAGAAGTATTTTACATAGACTAATCCCTTTGTTAGATGGACAAATGAAGACTGCAGGTTGTATAACTTTGTTAAAGCACTATAATATTGAATTTCAGTATCTGCCATAAGCATTTTGTTTCTCACCAGTCTTGAGGAAAATTCCATGTTCAGAGAGAAATTCCCTCTCAACACATATCCATCAAAATCATAGGACCATAGAATAGTTAGGGTTGGAAAGGACCTTAAGATCATCTTGTTCCAACCCCCCCACCATGGCCATTCTTCACATCAATAATGTTGATGTGAAGAATTCACACGAGTTTTTTGAACTTTCCCACAAATGTGACTGTTTCCTAGAATTGTGTTGGGTTGTGTTTTTGTTTGTTTGTTTGTTTGTTTTTGTTTTGTTTTTCTCTCTAATTCATGGCGCAGGAGCTTCTCAACAGCCATGTTCAAATTGCATTCTCCTTTAAATGGGATGTTATAAAGATGTAGGAGAATTCTCATTCTATTTTAATTAAAACATAGCTATTTCTGAAGTAATTTCCAAGCACTAAACAGTTATTGAAAAACAAAGAGAAACAGTTTATTAAATGAGCCTGGGACAGTATCTTAAGGTATAGAACATTTACTTTAGGTATGGAAATGTATGGCTTCTAAGATAAGCTTTTGGGTTTTGGTTTTTTTTCAACATATCACAGCAGCATGCTCACACTGGCTAGAGTAATAGCAGTTTAATTCAGAAAAAATGGAATAACAACTCATTTGTATTCAGTGGTCACACATAAAATCTCTATTGGCTCAACAGCTGCGTTACTGGTCTTGAAAATTGCTGGCTTACAGACAAATCCAAGAAGAGTATTTTATTTTTAACAGAAAGCTTAACACTGTCCTACTGTCTAAAATTGGGAAATTAAAGTTATGATTTCAATTTCAGACCCTATGTCTGATGCATTTCTTCAAAGAGAATATCTAGTCTCTGTAGGTTTCATAAAATGTGTTACAGCCCGTAATAAGCTTTTATGGACAACAGTTGCTGAATCATTCAATAACTTCAGTTACACAGTTTCTCCTTATCTCATTTGACAATTCTTCATTGTGAAAAAATATAAAGGAATAAACATAGACAGTGAATGCCTATCCTAATTTGTCAGCCTTAAATGAGTCTTATTCACTATCAGTTTTTTTTTGTAATTAAAGTGGGTGCATTATTATTGGAAATAATGGCTTAATTGGTAATTTTTATTGATTACCAACATATATTAGAAGGAGATACATGACCATTCTAATTGTTTGTGGTTTATTGTTTCCTGTGGACTCATTGGGTCACACAGGAATAAGGGATGCATTTCTCAAAGAGAGCAAATATTGCTTTTTATTAGCTGAGCCAAAAACTTCTGAATGTCAACACAAAACATGTGGTTGCACATCTGTTGTATGCAGAGGTAAACTCAAGGACAGGGGTGGAGTTGTAGACTCAAGAATACCGAGACATATCAAGACACATTCCACAGTTAAAGGATAATTAGCAGAACTGAAGAATTAATTAGGTTGGAAGGGACTCTTGAAATCATCTGGTCCAACCTCTAACTCAAAGCAGAGTGAACTTAAATGTTTGGTTAGGTTGCTCGGGTTGCTGCCTTTTCAACATCTCCAGGAATGGAGGTTCTGCAGTCTCTCTGGGCAAGCTGTTATAGTATTTGACTGCCTTCTTGGTGAGTTTTAGCTCTTAATATTTAGAAGAAATGATTGCTGCCTTGAAGAAGCTGAAGACAGCAATAAGTGTATTAACCTTCTTTTCTTGCAGCTAAGCAAACTCACCTCCTAGAGTGTCTTCTCATACACCCTGTGCTCCAGCATACTGTTCAACTTGGTGGCCCCCCATGGGGTAATCCCATGTTTGTTTGCTTTGTACTGGAATGGCTACAAAGTGGATAAAATGCTTTGGATGTGGACTCATAAATGCAGACAGGAGGGAATAACCTTTTTCTTCACATACTAACCATGCTGTTAATGCTTACTCTTATTTATTTTTTTGCTTTCCATACATTTAGTTTACAAGTAATAAGTTTATTTTGCCTCTTTTAGATATGATAATGATGAACCCAGGTATTCTGTGCTAGTTTCATCTGGGATAGTTAATTTCCTTCATAGTATCTAGTATGGGACTATGTTTTGGATTTGTAATAAAAACAGTGTTGATAACGCAAGGGTGCTTTCATTTTGCTGCACAGTTCTTACTCAGAGCCTTCTCTGCTCCTCACACCACCCCACCAATGAGCAGGCTGGTGATGCACTAAGATCTGGGAGAGGACACAGCCAGGACAGCTCACTCCAACTGACTGAAGGGATATCCCATTCCATATGACACCATGCTTAACATGAAAAGCTAGGGGAAAAAAGAAGGTGAAGATGTTTGGAGTGATGGCATTTATTTTCCCAAGTAACTGTTATATGTGCTAGAGCCCTGTTTTCCTGGAGATGTCTGAACACTTGCCTGTGATGGGAAGTAGTGAATGAATTGCTTGTTTTACTTTGCACTCACAGCTTTTGTTTTATCTGTTAAACTGTCTTTATCTCAATTTATGAGTTTTCTTACTTCTAACTTCCTATGGTCACCTCCATCCCACTGTGAAGCGAGTGAGTGGCTGTGTAGTGCTTAGTTGCTGGCTGGGGTTAGACCATAATATTGTCCACAGTAATTCAGCTTTTATTTCTATTTCCAAACTAAAATTAGTCTGGGTCACAGTGTTCTCAAGTTCTTTTCTCGTAAGTATGTTTGTACATCCCTAAATATCAACAATATTTTAGCCAATGGGTAACTTGTTATTTTGCAAAGCTTAGAAGTAGTTCTCAAATATCTCTATTTTCTCTTTTTCTTTTCTTCTGCAAAAGGATTAGATTTTTGAATCCAGGTGTGCTGTGAGACATAATGTGAACTTTAGGATGCTCAAATCAAAACTGAAAATTTTCAGGTTGTATTCCAGTTTAGCAGGAACCTAACTGATCTGAGAGATAACTATCCTTGCAAATAAATGTTAGCATTCCTTGCAGGTCCCCCCCCCCCCCCATGAAAGCAGATATTTGCTGTGTTGAAGGGGCTGAGTTATGCCCAGTTGCTGTGCATGCACTAGAAGTAATGAACTGCGAACCCACCAATGCTTCACTGAAAAGGAAAAAAGAGTAATGCAAAAAATTAAGAAAATTAGCAGAATTCCTCCTGTCAGGAAGAATGTTTTATAAGAACATGCAACTTCTGAAAATTCATGGAAAAGAAGGAGAGTGCGGGAAAAAAAAAGAAAAATAGTGGCTGTTGAAATACTCACCTGTGATGTGGATAGGCACAGGCAAAGTTAAGAAAAGGAAGTTTAAAGCCTCTCCTTTGCTAGATTCACAAGGTGCATAAATAGCCTAGTCAGTAAGTTTGGCACTGTCTGGTTTCTCTTCTCCTCATGACCTACCTAAATTTTGTGCAAATAATTAAAAATTTATTTTAACAGAGGAGAAACAGAAGCACATTAACTGCATAGTGTACTGGTTCTGGCTGGGATAGTTATGAGATACAACATGAGGTCACAACTTTATTTGGTTTGAAGTTCTCAGCACTGGGATTGTGCTGGGATGACAATCTTTTCTTTTAAATGTTCCACTGTACACCTGACATTATTGATAAAAAAATCTTAAAACTAGTTTGTGTTGGTCAACAATTTTAGTTCTGAAAAGTCATTATTTTTTAACTGAAACATCTTTTTAGAAAAAACAACCTCATTCATTTAAGTGCAAAGTTTATTTCTGAAAAAGTCCTACCTTTGATACCTGTGTTGCACTCGTTCCAGGGAGGTAAATATATGTATCTTGGGCTTAACACAGAGGAAAAATCTGAGCAAGGGCAGAGTGAATGGGTATATCAGTAGTTTATAGCTCAGAGAAACCTGTATAACATAGAACTGAAGATATTTGTACTCCTGAACTCTGCAGTTGAGATGAGCAACAGTTATGAGTTATCATACTTCAGCTTTTTTTTGTTTCTTGTGAATGTCTCGGTTCAAAAATACTTATTTCTGAGAGAAGGAATCATGCTGCAGTTTTTGCTCTATAAGGAGTATCAGACTGTTTTTTATTGCTTCATATGACCACAACAGAAGCAAGAGAAGACTTGTTTCTCTTAGGGTTGTACTCTCCAGCAGGACTGCTTTATAATGGTAGTTTAAATTTAACATATGTATTATATATTTCACTTCTTATGTGAATATATATAGTATTTTCTTTGGGTTGTGTCATAAAATTAGGGTATAGTTTACATCTTGATAGTTGTACTAAATAGAAGTAATTTAAAAAAATTGCAATACATCCATGTAATTTTCACTGCTTTTATCTGCAAATTCTTTTTATCTTTTGTCTGCAATGACATGACAATTTACTTTTTCCAAGTTTTGTAATGTCTGATAAGTACTAATCTATATTATCTTTCCCTTCAAGTTCCCGTGAAATAAATTTCTACATCTTTTTTTTAATTGACACCAGTACAGAAGAATTTAGTTTAATTGTGTTACTTATATGATCACTAAAATAATGATTTTTTTTTCTGTTAGTAGTAAAGATTGGTTTATTAAGTCCATTTTTTTGTGGAAGGGTAAGAAACACCTTGCAATATATCTGATAACTTCTCTTTCACTTATTAGTTTCATTATGCTTTCATTATCTTTTCTCTTGCATACTGGAGAACAAAAGTAAAAAAAAAAAAATTATATTCAGTCTTTTTGAATACAGAACCACTTCTTTTTTTTTCCTAGTTTATTGTGGCAGAAATATGCAATATGTTACAGAACATCTAGGACCTAACTCTTCTGTCTTCTCTGTTATTTGGTTGTTCAGCCAAGCAAAACCAGTGGGAACCAAACAACATATTTTGAATCAGTGTTTTACAGAGTCATAAAAAAATGAGTTAGAAGGCACTTACGGAGGTCACATAGTTCTGCCTCTTTCTTTAAATGGGACTGTTCATCACCCTAGAGCAGTTTAGCAGTGATTTTGTCTAGCCAAAGCTCAAAATCCCCAAATTTTCCTAATATCCATTTCAAAGCTCCCAAGCTGGGATTTGTGACTGCTACCCTTGTCATACCTCCTGATATTGTGAAGTAGACATGAAAAATGGACACAATATTCCAGGTCCAGAGTCAGCAATGGCAAGCAAAGTAGGCTAACAATTCCCTTCAGTCTACACTTTGGTCATGCTATAACCCAGTATCTGACATGTATCTTACAATAAGAGAGCACTGCTGACTCATACTCAGCTTGGTATCAACTGTAATCCCCAGGTACATTTCTGCAGAGCTGCTACTAGACCTTAAGATTCTCAATGTCTCCCTGAAGCCCTGTCAACTGACATGTCAACCACTACCTCTAATTTGGTATCATGCACAAATTTGCTGAGAGTGAATGTTGTCTCATTTCTTGATCATCAGTGGAAGTATAGAAAAAAAGTCCACATACAGCATGGCCTGTGCTCATAGCAATTTCATTACTTATGATCTCTTTCTAGGTGAAAGAGATTCAAAAAGAAGCATTTTTAAGATTAGCATTTTCACATCCAATTCATAAGGTAACAATCAGGTCAGACACAGAGTAATTAACATGCTATTTTCTGGTTCTCAGAACACCATCTTTTTCCATGTGTTTTGCAGGTAACTTTGTCTGATATGTAAAGCTTATGAACATTATCCTCTCAGCTTCCAGAACATTCACCAGTTCTCAGTGGGAACAAGATAGTTTTCTGCTATCAAAACACCTCAGCGTATCATCACATTGAATGGACAATCAAGAAGTTTTCTGAAATGAATAGCAGTGTGAAAATCAGGTTTCCTAGACCAATACCACCATTGGCACTGTTCATAGAAACGAAGACTCTTAGAATAGCTTGGTAATCTAGTCCAAACCCATTGCAATGGGCAGGGACATCTGCAACTAGAGCAGTTTGCTTTGAGCCTTGTCCAGCCTGACCTTGGTTGTTTCCATGAATGGGGCATCTACTGCCTCTCTGGGCAACCTGTTCCTGTGTTTCCACATCTTCTTCATAAAAACCTTCTTCCTTATATCTAGTCTAAATCTCCCCTCTTTTAGTTTAAAACCATTACACCTTGTCCTACTGACACAGGCTCTCCTAAGCGTCTGGCCCAAGGTTTCTTGTAAGCCCTCTTAAGTATTTAAGTGCCACAATAAGGTTCCATCCCCCTGATCATTTTCATGGACCTCTTCTGGAGCTTCTCCAATAGGTCCATGTCTTTTCTGTACCAAGGACTGCAGAGCTGGATGCAGTACTCCAGGTGGGGTCTCATGGGAGCAGAGTAGAGAGAATCAACTCCCTTCACCTGCTGGTCATGCTTCTTTTGATGTGGCCCAAGATACAGTTGGCTTTCTGAGGTTGCAAGCCTAGAAAACAAGCCGTTGTTGTAGGATCCCACTTTTGATTTACAAAAATTAGGAAAAAACTCTACATCTAGAGCAGACCTTTTGCTGCATCAGAGTATGATAGAATAAGAATAAATTTACGGAAATAAATTTATGGAAGAGAAGAATAAATTTATGCCTTGAATGTATGATAGGCGTAAGTGCAGCAAATATTTAAGTAAAAGGAAGAGTTTTATAACAGCAAATTCTAAGAAAGATTTAAGACTGTTTTCTTTTCCCTAATTTATATGCACACTTACTCTATCCATTTTATAGATGCCTTATAAAGGACTGCATATTCTGACACCATAAATACTACTTAGAAGTTTGCCTCTGCAACTTGGAGCACTGCTAACACAAGTGCTTTCCTGAATCCAACTCCTAGAAAAGCAGTGAAAGCACTTACCAAGAAAGCCTTAGACTTGGATGAAAAGAAAAAAATCCTACTGTTTATTACTTAACATTTAGTCCTTTTCTAAAATATATATTTATTAGGTAAAATAATATCTCTTCTTGAGATTAACACTTTTTTCCCTGAACATGTGGTAAGAAACTATTTCTTCTGGTATTTTCTCTGAGGCCAGAATGTTCACTTAAAAACAAGGTAGGAGGGAATACCAGATAAGCACTTGTGTCCAACAGCGTATGCTGAGCAGTGGAGCTCAGGATGTAATTACATATGTTCTTTACCCCGCATTATGTCCTTCCAGCTTTTTACTTTTTTTATTTCAGTAGAAACCCAAAATGAAATGTATAAATCAAATTGCTTGTATTCCCTGTTTATTTCTATTGTTCCAAATCAACCGTATCACCTAGTTATTAGATTTCTTTGTATTAATCTTTAAAGATTGCACTCAAATACCTTTTTCTTATAAAGTACTTATAATCTTTTTTTTTGTTTCTTAATCCTTTAACCTAATTTGAAACATGAAGAAAATTTTGCCGCAAATTTAATCTAAATTCAAGCTGATAAATTATTCAGGAATTCCCTGATCCATAACCCCTAGTTATGTCATCATTAGGTAAGGTATGCCTGGTCTAGGAATGAAAAGCATTAGTGCCTGCTGTATTGAGTAGAGGGTGTGAATACTTGACCCTCTTGGAGGCATAGAGCAACTGAGGTTGGATGGCACGTCTGGGGACCATCTGGTCTAGCCCTTGTTCACGGCACAGTCAGGTAAAGCAGGTTAAGCAGGACTGTGTCCAGATAGAGTTTGAGTATCTCCAAGGATGAAGACTCTAGTATCCTCTTGCAGTGTTTGACTACCATTGCAGTTAAGAAACCCAAGCCTTATTGCTATTTTAAAATAGAATTTCCCATAATTTAATTTGTGCCTGTTTCCTTCTGTCCTGTTACCGGGTACTACTGAGAAGAATCTGGCTCTTTCTTCTTGACTCCTTTGCATCTGTTTTTTATATATATTGGTGAGATCTCCCTATGTCTTCTCCATTTTTTTAATGCTGTGAAAATCAAGGGCATGTATTATTGGATATTTAATTTACAGGTATCTTGCCCAAAACACACGTTCACTTATACAAACATGAACTTGGAAGTCCTGATAATTAAAGCATAGGACATTTCTTTTCTAAAAGTGAGGTCCCTGGACTTTGATGACCTCATGGCTCTGCTTTCTACTCTGTGTCATTTTACCCCATTTACCTTCTATCTCTTGCACCAGCTTTACCATTATATTACCATTATAGGCCCTTTACCCTTTCCTATTCCTTCGCAGGCGTGTGGCAATGCTGATTTCAGGAAATGGTGCTAAACCTGTAGTCTGTTCAGCTGCCTAGAACCACAGTACTAAGACACAACACTGCTGTCATCTTTCTGCACCTTACTTTTAATGAATGGCAGTACTACAGGCCCAGTACATCACCTGAGAAATCTCTGTGGGTTCTAGTCAATACCATCCCTTAAAAGATACCTTACCTTGTTATGCAGTACTATTATAATGATAACAATAACATGGTTCAGAGCTTTAGATATCTGAAAAGAGAAGGTAGTGTCAATGAAGGTTGCTCCCAAGCTAATTGCATCTTTTCAGTAGCAGTTAATTAACTTTGACAGAGCACTGTGTTTAGGAGACTTCAATAATTATAGTTTTGGAGCTAGCTGAGGAACCTGTGCAAGATGCAGATGTACTTTATATACATATATTCTCTATATATCTTTCCAGCATTTCCTAAAAAAAAATAATTCCAGTTTCAGAATAAAATTATGATACATACCTAGTGTGGAAGAGTGGTGGAAGTGGTCCTGAGGTGGGGACAATAAAAAGTGCATTTACTGTACAGGCTGTTGTGTTACTGGACAGGTTCTGCTCTTATGTATTCTGTAGCATCTCCAGTGTCTTTGCTTTCCTTTCTCTGAGCTAGACAAACCTTAAGATGTTAAGAGGACACTTGTACATATTTTTGTGAAGAATTCTCGGAGACCATTTCTACACTTACAGAAACATCCCCTACCATTTAGGAGAGACAAAAAGAAGAAATGCCATCACCTTCATGGGCTCTTTTTTTTCTAGCAACCTTTCAAGCCTCAGAATACAGTATGTTTTGAAGATTTTCAATTTTTCAGTTGCAGTATGATTGAAAACAAAACAACAAAAAATCCAAGGACATCAATGCGCTAGGCATCATTAAAATTTACTGGAAAATAAGTGTCTCTGTCCCACAGGATTATTGTCTCTGATGCTAATCTGGCAGAACGAGTTTCCTCTATCTGTCCTTAATCTGAAATGCTGATACTTCAGACTTCTGCCATGGTCAGCTCAAGTGGAGACACACACATCCGTGTAAATTGCTCTTTGTTTTGCTTTCTAGGATAATTAAGTAAAAGCCTAATAGATTAGCACAATTACTCAAAATTAATCACTTTCAGGCTGGTTAAATCATGACAGATTCATTGCTTGTATCTATTGGTATGTTAGGATTTTTTTATCAGCACAAATGCCTAAGTAGCTCTCCTATTTTAGTAAATCATATCTCTTTTTATAAGAATTTTTTTTTTTATTATAATCAGTTGTACTTTAAATTAATCTCTAAAAGGAAAGTGTTTTAAATTATATTTTGCATGGATGCTATTTGGCTGATGTTATACCAAGCAAATTATTAAACACCTTCATTATTCTGACACCACTTAATTTCTTTCTGAAAATTTGGGAAATGGAATGCCACTCTGGGTAAAACAGCCTGACAATAATACCAAATACACCATATGACACAGGATAAGACTCAATTTGTAGAAGCATTTCAGGAATTTGAATATATTATTATGTTATTGGATATAAGGAAGAAATTCATTACTGTGAGGGTGGCAAAACACTAGAACAGATTGCCCAGAGAGGTGGTGGTTGCCCCACCTCTGGAAACATTCAAGATCAGGTTGTATGGAGATTTGAGTGACCTGAGCTAGTTGAAGAGCTCTCTGATTATTGCAGGGAAGGTTGGATTACGTGACCTTTAAAGGTCCCTTCCAACCCAAGCTATTTTGCGATTCTATGATTCTATTTAAAATCTTTGATATTAGATTTAACATTAATTATTTGAACAGACAAGAAATAAGTGTCTGTGTATTACTGACATGTGAAAGATCTGTTACTTATTTGCTTTAAGCCATGTAAAGCTTGTGTTATAGGAACAGCCTTAACAGCTTCCCAAGAAGATTTGAAGGTGCGTTAATTTTACCTGTCCAAATGTTAAGCTTATAAGAGATTCTGCTTATCTGCTTCTGTAATCACTGGAAAGGAAATGAGAGAGGTACTGCCAAAGAATGGTCAATTCCACCCAGAAATCCATACTGTGATCACATTAATTAGTTATTCTTAACAGAAAAAGTTCTGTGAGATGAATCTAAATGCTTGGTGCTAGTACCAGAGACTGCAGAAAAGAAAGACTGCTGTCTGCTAAGCAGATTTTGTAAGGTTGGATAAGCAATATTATATTATGTCATATTGGCATAATACAGCCTGGATATTGAATTTAGAAAGGGAGGCACTTCTATCTGGAAGCAGATCTCTCCCTGTTAGCTCTAACTACATCCTGGAACTTTTAGTTTTGATGTCTTGCTTTAACACAGCTTACATTACATGAATGTCATTCCCAAGGTCTAGAAATTCTGCTGGCTCTTCAGGTATTATATATTGTTGCTTCTGAGTTCAGGAAAATTCCTCACTGGCAGAAAACACTTAAGATCTATAATAGCTTCCTGAAACTGTTGTTTTCTGGGTTTTTTTGGTTGTTTTCTTTTTTTTTACAAGACACGGCTTTACAGTATATGATCAAGAATCCTCACACCACTCTAAAACATGGAGTATTAACAACTATTTAGAAAAGGGAATTCAAATGGGTGCCAGCAGACCCTCGGCAGTTTACTGCTATTGTGGCAAGAATGCACAATTGCTGCTGTGCTAATAATGTATTTGTTAAAAGAAAAAAACCCAAACCCTTGACAATCTCGAATTTTGTTTTAGGGTTCAGATAGAAGTCACCAGAAATGAGCTTAGCTCCTGTGTTAGGGGATGAGTGAGAAAAATACAATACCAAGGAATAAGAAAAGAATATATTAAATAAGCGTTATAAATTCTGAGTTGAAGGTATTAGGATACTGACCTAGAACAGATTGAGATTAACGAGTGTCTCTGCTATTGTATTGATCAGTGCCTGTAGCTATTTAGTAAATGATAAAACTCAACATTGATTAAGGCTACTGGCAAAATGTTTTTAAATGTCAAAGCTGCAGTACTTTTCTTAAAGGTCAAGAAAGACTTTAATTGTGTGTATATAATGAAAAATATGTATAAAAACATGCATACACTTAATTTAAATACTTAACTACTGTCAAGGGCATTGGTTTAGTCATAAGAAATAATACAGGTTTATTACAGGTCCTTTACCACTACTTCAGCAGGCTGTCGTGTAACTGGTTGATTGTACAGTGACTTCTACTACAAAATTGCCAAAATACTATATACGTGGAAGACCAAGCGTTTTATCTCTCATTGTATAGAGACCTGGGGAAAGTAAAGATGTTGACATGTCTGTTACCTGAGAGATATGCTTCACAGTTAGACTCTCCCTGGGAGGGGCGGAAATATAGATCTGAACTCATAAGTGACAGTGGAAAATGCTGAAATGTTGAAGAAATTTAAGAGAAAAGGAGTAAAATAGGAAGGAGGCATAAGAAAATAAACATCTTCACCATGTAAAGCATTAACTATGGTAACAATCCACACCCTTTGGCAAAATATCATAAGGACTTCAAGACTTAATTGCAACTTCCAGAAGTCATAGCAATTAGCTCAGAAATGAATGTCAACTTTGTAAAATCTACCAGGAAGAAATAATGTTGGTGCAAGCATACATGTTGTGAATTTCCTAGGTATCAGTTTTATCTAGTTTTCAGAGATTCAGAAATGTCTATTCCATTTCTTCTTAGAGCAAACAGAGTCTTGATGTGGTCCTGGTCAGTTCAATACTCTACTGTACACTGAGTTCATTCACAGACTGTATCAAAATGTGCAAGTTAATGAAAAGCTCAGGAGGGATATATTCCACATTCAGAGCTGTTTCCTAGGGTAAAATGTGGAACCGCAACTTCCTTAACTGCATCATTTTTGTTCAGACATCTTTTCCTATTCATCATTCCTATCCTTCAAGAAGGATATACAAATTAAATATTCAAAGCAATTATTTATTGTCTCATGTACACAGCTCATAGTAAAGTCATGCTTCTAGGCTTATCATTAATTTGCTCACTGGCCCTGATGAGACACCAGATGAGTATCTGCTGGCCAGGCAGTCATCAGTCATCTGCATAAATGCTACCTCTTTGCTTTTTGCAAAGGGCTGATCCTCAGCCTTGCAAAGTGCCCATTTTCTGATTCTTTGCATTTTTTTTCTTAGGGCTTCATTTCTCAAGATGTTTTTAAACTGAAAGAAGGTAGGTTTAGATTGGATATAAATAAAAATATCTTTAAGGATAAGGGTCGTGAGGCACTAGAACAGGTTGCCCAGAGAGGTTGCACATCTGCAGCTTTCTCATCATTGGAGGGGTTCCAGGCCAGTTTGAATGGGGTTTTGAGTGACCTGATTTAGTGGAGGATGTCACTGTCCATGGCAGGGGGGTTGGAACTAGATGATCTTTAAAGGTCCCTTCCAACCCAAACCATTCTATGATTCTAAATATGCTGTTTTCTCTTTGTTTAAAGTACTTGAACTAAGTACTTCACATGGATATCTGCAACAGAAATGTCTAAAACTAGGTGAATTGAGTCCTATCCATGATATTTTTAAAGAGTAAATGAATAAGTTTGATGTTGAAAAATATATTAACGAGTGAATAGAAGAAAAAATAAACTATAGGCTTCTTTCAATACTTG
This sequence comes from Pezoporus wallicus, assembly GCF_028554395.1. Lineage (NCBI taxonomy): Eukaryota > Metazoa > Chordata > Aves > Psittaciformes > Psittacidae > Pezoporus > Pezoporus wallicus. The sequence goes on from NW_026641950.1 coordinate 9,624,989, forward strand.
AAAGTCACTGTTCAGGATAGTGGAGGCTTGGCATACATAATTGTCACATTATTCCTTTTTTTTTTTTTTTTCCAAGAGAACTTATGGGAAAAGTGCTCTTTTTAAATAAAAATGTTGCTGAAGTTATAGAACAAGACTGCAATGATTTTATTCTAGAAAGGGAAACATGAGAGACTGAGTAGCACGTTGTTAGCATTTGAAAATGTGACTTATATAAATATGAAACAGATTTTGAGGTTTTTTTTCCAGATAAAATACTACACAATACTTTAAAATGGGATAACATAAATAGTATTTTCTAGCACTTGAAGAAAGTGGAAAGTGTTTTCACCAAACGAAGAAACTTTAGGAACTAAAATCTTATTAGTGACAACAAAATGGATTGGAAACTCTAGAAATGGTACTCAGTATTTGATGTCTGCATTTACAGAAATACATAGTATTCCCATTTGTCAAAATAAAGAAGGTATATTTGAGACACTATGTGATTTGTAGATAAGATTAGTAGATATTGTTAGATCCTATGCATGTAACTCAGAGACATATCTTCATCTTAAATGCTTTCTTCAAAATTATGATAATAAATGAATACAGGAAACATCAACCTCCAAAGATTTATTTTAAATTATTAAATTCCTAAAAATGAAAAGTGAACTCACTGAAATAATGGTATTTATTTATGCCAGGGTGTGGATATCAGCTCCTTGTTAAAAGCAAGCAGCATATTAATCAGGGACATTCTTCAAGGCAATTCATAGGATTTCCTATCTTTGCCGAAAGATATCAAAAGTTTGCCTCTGTCTTGTCATGTCTGTTCTATAAGATTCTGTGCATGCCTCTGAATACAAGGTCTGAATTTTTAGCTGTTAGTAAAAAAGAGCTCTTGGTAATATGAGAGCCATTTGTCAGAACCTGACTTTCAGTATCTTCAGAAGATCTTACTTTTCTGAAGGACTGTCATGGGTTCCACTGCATTTCACTGTGTCATCTGAGAGACTTTTCAGAGTTTATTCAGTTAAGGGTGCCAGCGATTTCCACTGGTGCTGCCACTGGCTTATCTGAGTAGAAATAGGAATCTGTATAAATCCAGTTTTCATGACTGCTGTACTTATTTATTTTGCAACTGTTCTGCTGAGTCTGCAGAGCAGCTGTAGCTTCCTCTAGTAAAGAGAGAATCTGCCATATAGGATGGACTCCTCAAAAAACCTTAAGATGGCACAGATTTCTTTATGCCATGCTTCTTCTCTTCACTTCCAGGCTCACATACATACGCATATACATGTAGCTAGGACATAGAGTGAAATGCAGGGGCCATGGTAAGGTGGAGCAGCTGTGATTAGGGAATCCTGAAGCCAAGAATCAGTTTAGAGTTGTCATACTCTCCATACCAGGATGACTCTTTGTGTGACAATGTTCAGCTCCTTCCTGTTCTGTAGGCCCTCTATCCAATGTCCCATTCTGTTAGGCCCTTTATCCCATAACCCAAACTGGAAACAGTGATTAAAATGCCAGTTTCAGCCTCAAACTCATTTTTTGCTGTTTATCAATTAAGCAAAAATAAACAAAATTCTTGGAAACTCAGTGTGGTATATATCCATGACCAGTCCTGGGGATTAGAAAACTATATGTGTTGTGTTACTGTTGTGGTTTATGCCAGCTGGTAACTCAGAACCACACAGCTGCTCGCTCACTGCCCTCCCTTCCTACCCCCGCTCAGGAGGGATGGGGAGGAAAATCAAAAGAATATAACTCCCACAGGTTGAGATAAGAACAGTCCAGTGACTAAGGTATAACACAAAACCACTACTGCTACCACCAATAATAACAATGAAAAGGGAAATAACAGGGGAAGAGAATAAAACTGCTCACCACCCGCCAACCGATACCCAACCCGACCAAAACAATAACCTAGCCCTTCCAGGTAACTGCCCCCAGTTTATTGAGTGGGCATGACGTGCTGTGGTATGGAATACATCTTTGGCTAGCTTGGGTCAGGTGTCCTGTCTCTGCTTCCTCCCAGCTTCTCCTCCTCCCTGGCAGAGCATGAGACTCAGAAAGTCCTTGGTCAGAGTAAACATTACTGAGTAACAACTAAAAACATCGGTGTTATCAGCGCTGTTTCCAGGCCGAAAGTCAAAACCACAGCACTGCACCAGCTACTAAGATGGAGAAAAATGACTGCTAGTGCTGAACCCAGGACAGTATCCACCCCTTATTCCATACCATTCACGTCATGCTGAGATCTCACATTTTAAATATACCATCACTCTCTCTATATATATGCATCCACACACACACACAGGGAAATCGTTCCTTAGTGCATGGACCAATCCCTATAAAGCTGCTGAGTTCATCTGGTCTGTGATGTCAGGCTCCATCTCTTGTAACAGTCTTTCAGAGCAGGAAAGGTTGTGTGCAGTATTGGATTGTTGCCTGCTGATGGTATTGCAGAACTCTTTTGGTTTCATCAAAGTTCATTCTTTGTTGGGATGATCATCGGGGGGAAGTCAGGGCCAGTGGCTGGTGACCTCAAGACATCTAGTTGGTGGGCTATAAAACTGCTATATAGCTGTCAAAAGCACAGAGTTCATTAGCTGTTTTCCCCTAATATCAAATCCCCTTGAGGTACACATCGGACTTTCCCATCTTCCTGCATTACCCACTAAGTATATCCAGGTCCCTGAGTAAAAGCAATCCCACGAGTGGGTTTGTCTTTACCTGAAGCAGGAATAACCCAGACTGTCTGCCCCAGGAAATTCTTTCTGTGCACCACAGGAAGTTTATACCCCTCTATAGTATGTAGAAGTTCTGACTGGGCTGGGTCAGCCCTATTGCCAGATCCTCTGGTGTTGATCAACCAGGTGGCTTTTGGTAAATGTGTATCCTAATGTTTTAAAGTCCTACCACCCATTGCTCTCAGTGTAGTTTTTAACAGCCCATTGTACTGTTCGATTTTCCCAGAGGCTGGTGCATGGTAGGGGATGTGATATACCCACTCAATGCCAAGCTCTTTGGCCCAGGTGTCTATAAGGTTGTTCCAGAAATGAGTCCCATTGTCTGACTCAATTCTTTCTGGGGTGCCGTGTCACCACAAAATCTGTTTCTCAAGGCCCAGGATAGTGTTCCGGGCAGTGGCATGGGGCACAGCGTATGTTTCCAGCCACCCGGTGGTTACTTCCACCATGGTAAGCACATGGCGCTTGCCTTGGCGGGTTGGTGGCAGTGTGATATAATCAATCTGCCAGGCCTCCCCATATTTGTATTTCAGCCATCATCCTCCATACCAAAGAGGCTTTAACCGCTTGGCTTGTTTAATTGCAGCACATGTTTCACACTCATGAATAACCTGGGCAATAGTGTCCATTGTTAAGTCCGCCCCTCAATCACGGGCCCATCTCTATGCTGCATCTCTGCCCTGATGGTCTGAAGTGTCATGGGCCCACCGGGCCAAAAATAATTCACCTTTATGTTGCCAATCTAAGTCCATCTGAGCCACTTCAATCTTAGCTGCTTTATCCACTTGTTGGTTGTTCTGGTGTTCCTCAGTGGCCCGACTCAGGTGCATGAGAATCTACATGGCATACCTTCACCACCAGGTTCTGCACCTGGGAAGAGATATCTTGCCAGAGTGAAGCAGCCCAGATGGGTTTACCTCTGCGTTGCTCTGCTTCCATTGCTGCAACCACCCCCACAGGGCATTTGCCCCCATCCATGAGTCAGTACAGAAAGTACTGGCCACTTTTCTCGTTCAGCAATGTCCAGGGCCAGCTGGATGGCTTTCACCTCGGCAAATTGACTCGATTCACCCTCTCCTTCAGCAGTTTCTGCAACTTGTCGTCCAGGACTCCATACAGCTGCCTTCCATCTCCGATGCTTTCCCACAATACGGCAAGAGCCATCAGTAAACAAGGCATACTGCTTTTCACTTTCTGACAGTTTATTATATGGTGGGGCCTCTTCAGCACGCACCACCTCGTCCTCTGGTGACATTCCGAAATCTTTGCCCTCTGGCCAGTCCATGATGACTTCTAGAATGACTGGATGATTGGGATTTCCTACTCGAGCTTGTTGTGTTATCAGTGCAGCCCATTTACTCCATTTAGCATCGGTTGCATGATGTGTCGAGGAGACCCTGCCTTTGAAAATCCAGCCCAGCACCGGCAACCGGGGTGCCAGAAGGAGCTGTGCTTCAGTGCCAATCACTTCCGAAGCAGCTCAAACCCCTTCATAGGCTGCCAGTATCTCTTTCTCAGTTGGGGTATAGCTGGCCTCAGATCCTTTGTATCCCCGACTCCAAAAGCCAAGGGGTCGAACTCGAGTCTCCCCTGGAGCTTTCTGCCAGAGGCTCCAGGTAGGACCGTTCTCCCCAGCTGCAGTGTACAGCACATTTTTTACATCTGACCTGGTCTGGGCTGGTCCAAGGGCTCCTGCATGAACTATCGCGCGTTTAATTTGCTCAAAGGCTTGTTGCTGCTCAGGGCCCCATTCAAAATCATTCTTCTTCCGGGTCACATGATAGAGAGGGCTTACAATCGAACTGTAATTTGGGATGTGCATTCTCCAGAACCCCACTGCACCCAAGAAAGCTTGCGTTTCTTTCTTATTAGTTGGTGGAGACATTGCTGTTATCTTCTTGATCACATCTGTGGGGATCTGTCTACGTCCATCTTGCCATTTTATTCCCAAAAATTGAATCTCCTGTGCAGGTCCCTTGACCTTACTCCGTTTTATGGCAAAACCGGCTTTCAGCAGGATTTGGATTATTTTCCTCCCTTTCTCAAAGACTTCTTCCGCTGTATCACCCCACACAATAATGTCATCAATGTATTGCAGGTGTTCTGGAGCTTGCCCCTGTTCCAGTGCAGTCTGGATCAGTCCATGGCAATTGGTAGGGCTGTGTTTCCACCCCTGGGGCAGTCGGTTCCAAGTGAACTGGACACCCCTCCAAGTAAAAGCAAACTGTGGCCTGCACTCTGCTGCCAAAGGAATGGAGAAAAATGCATTGGCAATATCAATCGTGGCATACCACTTGGCTGCCTTTGACTCTAGTTCAAACTGAAGTTCTAGCATGTCCGGTACGGCAGCACTCAATGGTGGTGTGACTTCATTCAGGCCACGATAGTCTACTGTTAGTCTCCATTCTCCGTTAGACTTTCGCACTGGCCATATGGGGCTATTAAAGGGTGAGCAGGTCCTACTGATAATCCTTAGCTCTCCAGTCTACGGATCAGCTGATGGATGGGAATCAGGGAGTCTCGGTGTGATATTGCCGCTGGTGCACTGTTGTGGTTGCGATTGGCACTTGTTGTTCTTCAAATTTCAGCAACCCCACAACAGAAGGAATCCTCTGAGAGACCAGGCAAGGTGGACAGCTGCTCAATTTCCTGTCTCCAAAGCAGCAATACCAAAAGCCCACCGGTACCCTTTTGGGTCTTTGAAGTACCCTCTCCTGAGGTAGTCTATGCTGAGGATGCATGGAGCCTCTGGACCAGTCACAATAGGGTGCTTTTGCCATTTCCTCCCAGTCAGGCTGATTTCAGCTTCCAGTACAGTCAACTCTTGGCATCCTCCTGTTACTCCAGAAATATAGATGGGTTCCACCCCTTGACAGCTTGATGGCATCAGGGTACAATGTGCACCGGTATCTACAAGAGCCTTATACATCTGTGGGACTGATGTGCCAGGCCATCTGATCCACACAGTCCAGTAAATCCGATTGTCCCCTACCTCCACCTGGCTGTAGGCAGGGCCTCTCTGGTAGTCATCACAATTCTGGACACTTAGGTCTTGTAGAAAGGGATTAATCTTCTTTATCACAGGAGCAGCTCTTCCACTCCATCTGGGAACCTGCTCACCAGAGACTGAAGCCGCAGCTTTATGGAATGATCAGCCTTGACCTTTGTTCTCCTCTTCAATTCACACACCCATTCCTCCAGAGCTGAGGTAGGTTTTCCATCCCACTTCCTTATGTCTTCTCTGTGATCCTACAGCTAAAACCATAGGGTGGCCCGTGGCGTATACCTCCTATATCTTCTCTCTCGAGCAGTAGGACACCTTTTATTAATAGCTGAGACGTGTGTTGGTACACTTGGGGTACAGGTACAGGGGTGAGATTGTCTTTGAACTCTCGGCGTTGATGAATCATTTCATCCACTGTTGGTGGTGCTGTATCATTCCAGGTTATTGCTGCCAATGAGTGGGCATATGATGATGGTGCATTCTGTGTAAATTTCCGCCATATGGGTCATGTACATTCGACTTCATCTGGATCTATGGGTCCTTTCCTTGCATCCAGCTTGAGATATATCATCTTTACAATGGCTGATTCTCTCAAAGACTGGATGCCTTTCTCTAGAGTAGTCCACTTGGCTGAACGACTCATAACATTGTCCTTGTATGGAAACCTTTCTTTCACAGCTGCCAAGAGCTGCCTCCAAAGGCTGAGGGACTGTTTCTCTTCTGCAATTGCTTTGTCAATTCTCCCTTCCCTAGCAAGAGATCCCAGCTGCTTGGCATCTCTACCTTTGTGACCCTCGGCCCCATTGTCCCAGCATCTGAGGAACCAGTTGATGATGTGCTCCCCTGGTTGAGAGGTAAAATCTTTTCACATATTCCGTAGCTTGGTTGAGGTCTGTGGTCAGACCTCAAGAAGCACCTCTTCTTCCTCTGATTCACATACCAATAAATCCTGGTCACATGCTGTTCTGGGTGACGAGTACGTTGTTTCTTCATCTTGCTTCATTTTTCTTCCTTCTTTTCTGCTTTTCCCCTTGCATACAGGGGCAACCAATATCGGCACGGACTGGTCCTCTGATTTAGCTGTAGTGATTATCACTGTGGTCGGAGTGGCTGCAGTAGTATCTGTTGTCGGGGTTTGGGTAGCTGCTGTACTTGTCACTGGGGCTGGTGTAGCTTCTGTGCTTGGAGCTGGAGTAGCTGCACTGTGTGTTGCGGTCAGAGTTTGAGTAGCTGCTGCACTTGTCACTGGGGTTGGTGTAGCTGCTGTGATTGGAGTTGGAGTAGCTGTGCTGTTTGTTGCAGTTGGAGTTTGAGTAGCTGCTGTACTTTTCACTAGGGTTGGTATAGCTGCTGTATTTGGAGTTGAAGTAGCTGCGTTGTTGGTTTCTTTGCCATCAGATCCAAAGATATTTTTTTCCCTTTGAAGGTGCTGGATACTGTTGAACAGGGCTCTGTAAGAACAGGCCAAGCGACAGGACGTTGCAGCGATTTGTCCCCCTCTGGTATGACCAGGATGACAAGACACCTCATTTAAGTGTTTTACTAATTTTTCTGGATTTTGCACTTGTTCAGTGGTGAAGTTCCAAAGCACTGGAGGGGCACACTGGCCTAGATACTTGCCCATACCAACCCCCTCCCCCCCGCCCCGCCATTCATGACTGTCCAGCCTCAGGGAAAATCTCCTGGTCCTCCTATATCATTGCCTAGCCCCAGACAAGACCCAAACCCTACTCTGCTTAACTTTTGAGATCAGACAAAATGGTTGTGGGTAAAACACACTCTGTATGTGTGCCAACATGGTGATCCCCATCACGATCAGCAGGCAGGTCTCAAGGGTACTCAAATGACAATCAAAACCTTCAGAAATCTCAAATGATGCTGTAAATGGTCTTGGGGGGGGGGGGGGGGGCGCTGGGAAGGTAAGGGAATGTCTCCTTCATAGGTTGACCACCCGAGGAAGGGAAAAAAGATGTGTAATTGCTAAACACTTCTATTGTATACCTCCAAAAGTATAGACGTGGTGATGACACTGGGAACGCAAACCAGATCAGTTTCATGATCAACGATTCTATTGTATTAAAAGTCATTACTGTAAAGTACAATGTAACAAGAACCTTAGCCCACGCCCCACATGTGAAAAACACTAATATAGCAAATACAGGCTGTAAGTAAAGTACGACATGCTGGAACTGTGAGATAAAGAGCAACAACTTTGAGAGCCAATAAATCAGCATTGTGACAACTGACTATTAATCCAAAACAATGAACACTTATCACAAATACAATTAGACACGCTCCAGTCAGATCTGTCTTTATCTCAACCCTTTGTGCCCCATCTTGGGTGCCAAAAAGAACTGTCATTGTTTAAGCCCAGCTGGCAACCCAGAACCATGCAGCCGCTTGCTCACTCCCACCTCCTACCTCCCCCGACTCCTGGAGGGATAGGGAGAAGAATTGAAAGAATGTAACTCCAGCGGGTTGAGATAAGAACAGTCCAGTAACTAAGGTATAACACAAAACCACTACTGCTACCACCAGTAATAATAATGATAAGGGAAATAACAAGGGGAGAGAATAAAACTGCTCACCACCCGCCGACTGATACCCAGCCTGACCCAAGCAGTGATGTAGCCCTTCCGGGTAACTGCCCCCAGTTGATGTAGTGGCCATGAAGTGCTGTGGTATGGAATACCTCTTTGGCTAGTTTGGTGTGGGGAGTGAAGGCGATAAGATTTGCATGGAAAACAGTTTGGGAAGGAGCTCTGAGGCCTTGGTGTTTGACAAGCCCTGGGGCGATTAGTTGGAACATTGAAGGACAGGGAAGATAAACAAGCAAACCTTAGGAGGATGGACTTGTAGGACAAGAGAATGTAGTTGTGGCAGGAATCTCAGTTGGACGGATGTGGGGGTTGTGAGAGGGTCTGCAACATTATGATTGGACTATTTACCTGGAGAGTTTCACAGTGGCCACTGAGATTGAATGTTGTATGCATGTGCAGGTTGGGAAAGTACCAAACAAGGGGATAAAAAGGGCTTGGTGGTAATAAATGGGGATTTGAGTCTCTGCATCAGCTTGAGTCCGTGCCGTGAAATGCCACAGTTTGGGTCAGGTGGCCTGTCTCTACTTCCTCCCAGCTTCCCCTCCTCCCTGGCAGAGCATGAGACTCAGAAAGTCCTTGGTCAGACTAAACATTACTGAGCAGCAACTAAAACATCAGTGTTATCAATGCTGTTCCCAGGCTGAAATTCAAAACCACAGCACTACACCAGCTACTAAGAAGGAGAAAAACTGCTACTGCTTAACCCAGGACAGTTACCCAAGTAGATCCATGATATGGTTCAGCTATCCCGTTATATACATAAGCTACTGATATCCTTCCATTTGACCAATCTTTTACTGTTTAACTACTATGGTTACCAAAACTTGCAACAAAATATAAAGACTTTTTTTAATATTTTTTTTCATTAATTCTTTAAGTCTCATTCTTAAAATTCTTTAAGTTACATCATGAGCAGTTTCAGATCTTGGGTTTATAATGTAGGTATTAATCTCAAGTGTTCAGTTTGTATTTCAATACTATTCCTGCAAATGTCATTCCAGGTGGTGTGTATTTATTGAAATTTTTCATTTCACTGGGATTTTCTTTTTTGAGAAAACAGAACAAAAATATATAAATAAAAATGTTGATATATGGAGCAAGAAAAAAAATAACATTTAAACTTGTATGTTATTGAAAATATTGATTGCAGAGCTAGAATTAAAAAAAAAAACCAACCTGTTGAAAATATGACATCAATGCATGTTAACCCATGAAGAAGCAAACACTATTCCTAAGCATATCAGGACCTGCCAGATTTTGTAATGAAAAAATTCCTGACTGTCCACATTGCCTACTTGGTAGTTCAAGCTCTGCCTCTTGCATAGGGAGATCTGAGGTTCACTCATCTGGGTCTGTGCCTGAGCTTTCACAGTAGGCAGACAGAATATGGACATGGGCAGCTGGACCAGGGGTCTTGCTGGGACAGACAGGGCAGTGGAAGCAGGTGTAACACTGAGGTTGTGGGATGGGAGCAGGAATTGTGCACAAGAATGGCAAAAAGTGTTCCTCCTCTATAGTCCTGGAAGAGCAGGGTATTCTGAAAATGAAGGATTTCAGAAACAGATAGTTTTCACTAAATAGGGACAATATATTCTTCCAGAATCTTTGCTTCTTATCTCCCTGAACTTCTCCCTAAATTAGATCCAGGATAGTAATTTCACATTCAATTTAGTGGGTTTTTTTTTGAACAAGTACACTAAAATATGTGAATTCAGATAGATAGGAGATTTTTCAGTTCTATCCCAGAGAAAAGTTCTCAGAATTGAAAAATATACTAAAATACAATGAACAATCTACAATTTTTTAAAAAAATGGAATAAAGGATAATTTCTGGTTAAGAATTCTCCAACTTCTATGATTTCAGGTATGATACTTTCTTTCTCCAGTAATTAATTTTCACATTCTCATAACACATCTACCAAATGTATTTTCCCAAGTGTGATATTTTAATACACACTTGGGCTATACAACAAAAAAGTGAAAGAATAAAATTTGGGTTTAAAGTTTTGAACAGCTTTAACTACAGTTCTTAATAAACTTGTTCTATTTTAAAAGAAATTTTAAATAGTAATTGAATTATCTGTGAACATTCTTTGCTTAACAACAGTGGAGTACTTACATATATATTTGCTGTCAAGACTCATAGAATCATAGAATAGTTAGGGTTGGAAAGGACCTTAAGATCATCTAGTTCCAACCCTCTGCCGTGGGCAGGGACACCTTACGCTACACCATCTAACCCAAGGCTTCGTCCAACCTAGTCTTGAACACTGCCAGGGATGGAGCATTCACAACCTCCCTGGGCAACCTCTTCCAGTGCCTCACACCCCTAACAGGAAAGAATTTCCTCCTTATATCCAATCTAAACTTCCCCTGTTTAAGTTCTAACCCGTTACCCCTTGTCCTGTCACTACAGTCCCTAATGAACAGTCCCTCTCCAGCATCCCTATAGCTCCCCTTCAGATACTGGACGGCTGCTATGAGGTCTCCACACAGCCTTCTCTTCTCCAGGCTGAACAGACCCAACTTTCTCAGCTTATCTTCATATGGGAGGTGCTCCAGTCCCCTGATCCTCCCCGTGGCCCTCCTCTGGACTTGTTCCAACACTTCCATGTCCTTTTTATGTTGAGGACACCAGAAATGCACACAATACTCCAGGTGAGGTCTCACAAGAGCAGAGTAGAGGGGCAGGATCACCTCCTTTTGACCTGCTGGTCATGCTCCTTTTGATGCACCCCAGGATATGGCTGTCTTTCTGGGCTGCAAGCGCACACTGAAGCCGGCTCATGTTCATTTTCTCATCAACCAACACCCCCAAGTCCTTCTCCACAGGGCTGCTCTGAATCTCTTCTTTGCCCAACCTGTAGCTGTGCCTGGGATTGCTCCGACCCAGGTGTAGGACCTTGCACTTGGCATGGTTAAATTTCATGAGGCTGGCATCAGCCCACCTCACAAGCGTGTCTGGATGGCATTCCTTCCCTCCAGTGCATCAACCGAACCACACAGCTTGGTGTCATCGGCAAACTTGCTGGGGGCGCACTCAATCCCACTGTCCATGTCAGCGACAAAGATGTTAAACAAGACCGGTCCCAACACAGATCCCTGAGGGACACCACTCGTTACTGGTCTCCAGCTGGACATCGAGCCATTGATCACAACTCTTTGTGTGCAGCCATCCAGCCAGTTCTTTATCCACCAAGTGGTTCACCTATCAAATTGATGCCTCTCCAATTTAGAGACAAGGATGTCATGTGGGACAGTGTCGAATGCTTTGCACAAGTCCAGGTAGATGACATCAGGTGCTCTACCCCTGTCCGTCAGTTCCGAAGCTCCATCATAGAAGGCCACCAAATTGGCTGAGCAGGATTTCCCATTATTGAAACCATGCTGGCTGTCACCAAGCACCTTGCTGTTTTTCATGTGCCTTAGCATTCCTTCCAGGAGAATCTGCTCCAAGATTTTGCCAGGCACAGAGGTGACACTGACTGGTCTGTAATTCCTTGGGTCATCCATTTTCCCCTTCTTGAAAATGGGGGTTATATTTCCCTTTATCCAGTCATCAGGAACTTCACTTGACTGCCATTTCTCAAATATGATGGTCAGCAGCTTAGCAACTTCATTTGCCGTCTCCTTCGGGACCTGCAGATGGATTTCATCAGGTCCCATGGACTTGTGCACGTACAGATTTTTAAGATGGTCTTGAACCATAGATGGTCTCGATCTCATAAGAAATAAGTTATGCCTACACCTCTTTTAAATACTTACAGGGATGGTGCCTCATTTTTTTTTTAGAAATATCCTGACTGATATCCACTGACTGCTTTGTTGCTTTCTTAATGTCCAGATGACATCATAGGTTACTCATGTATTTCATCAGTTTGTTGAATTGAGATTATTAGAAGGAGAAGACTGGAAACTGAATCTATGACAAAAATGTTATATTTAAAAGGGGATACAATATAAGGTGTCATGACAATTTCATATGTTCAAATAACTGCTATCTGTTAAATTTATTAGAAAAGAGCCAGTGAGTTTATGATCTGTTTATATGCTTGTATCTAAATACCTCACTCATGTTCTCAAATCCTTGTTAGCTTTCATTGAGAGTACTTTCTCAAATGGGGGAATTTTACTAAAATTAAACAAATATGTGGCCTCAGAGTGACTCAGAAAAAACAATATTTCTTCATTTCAGTGCTGGTTCTTTATGAAATATGCGTGAGGCAAAAAATCTGCAGCTGCAGATGTGCACATGCTGAGTACCTGTTGGTTAAAATCAAAACAAAATAACATACAAAGAATGATCAAAACCATCCAACAGAAAACTTTCCCTTAGAAAAATTAATTTAATTCTTTGGGAAACATTCAAAGCTATATGCTTTTTATTTTAGCTACTGGAAATTAAGATTTAGTAGCATCCTGTGACTAACAGTTGTGTTGACTGTGTGTTGAAACATCATTACCTAATTGTGTCATGACCATGACTTCAGCTGCTTCAGTGACTGTGGCTTCAATGGCTTCGTGACTGAGACAAGGAGAGCTGTTCTGCCAGTGATATAAATGGTGATGCTTTGCTTTCTAATTTGGCGCATTTGAGAAAAAAAACAAGGGTATGTATAATCAAAGGATTCAGATGAAGCTCTCCAGCTTTGCCAAGATCTATGGTGTATTTTGTTTAATATTTCATTTCATGATTATCCAATACTGAATATCAAGTTACACAAAAAGGACACATCTCATGGAAACATCCTGGCTTTTCTGCGTTAGGAACCTGTCAGGTAAGAAGAAATGAAGGTTCTGATGCTGTATAAAACATGTAGGATGTGCTGCATTGTAAAATTTTATTGATAATGAACAGTGGTGGAGCTTAATGAGATTTAAATTAAAAATTGTAGAGTTGTTTTTTTCAGATAGTTGAGTTTCTAAATCTATTCTAACAATCTCATGTTGAAAATGTATTTTTCACATTTATTTATTTACATAATTTGTTTAAACAATTATCAGGATGCCTACAGTTTTTCATAAGTATATTTTCTACTTCTGACCAAATTCAATTTCCCTTCTGTTATTCAAAAAATTCTAATAAGATTAGGATGAGGCTAACCAGAACCTGAGCATTTAAGATGTTATTTCTCTGGCAAGAAGAAACAGGGGTGTTTTTACAAAAGGAATCAGAGAGAACAGAAGCCAGCAACCCTTGACAACTTTTACTGTGTCTTACAACATTTTGTTTGGCTCCTCTTGTGAAGAACCTAGTTGTGAAAGGTACGTCACATAGATGCTCATGTACCCAAGAGTTAGGCTGTTAAGAACATCAAAACAACTAGTGGATAGATCAGTCTGCTAAGATTGAAATGGCTCAGGTGGATCTGGATTGTCAACATAAGGGTGAATCATTTATAGCTTCAAGCCATCAAGGAAGAGATGGAACATACAGGTGGGCTTGTGACTGAGGGGTGGACTTAAGCATGGACACTATTGCACAAGTTATTCATGAATGTAAATGTGCTGCAATTAAGAGAGCCAAGCTATTAAATCCTCTTAGGTATGTAAGAAGATGACTGAAATATAAACATAAGGATGCTTTACAGACTGACCATATTACATTCCCATAAACCTGCCAAGGCAAATGCCGTGTTCTTACAATGGCGGAAGCAACCAGCAGATGACTGGAAACATATCCAGTGCCTTATGCCACCATCTAGAACACTATCCTGGGACTGAAAAGCAAGTCTCGTGATGATGGTACCCCAGAAAAAATTGAATCAGACGACAGGTCTCACTTCTGAAACAACCTCAGAAATACCTGGGTCAAAGAGCACTGCATCAAGTTCCATCCCCCATCATACACCAGCCTCCAAGAAAATTGAACAATATGGTGGACTTTTAGAGACTACACTGACAGCAGTGGGTGGTGGGACCTTCAAATATTGAGATATACACATTTAGCAAAAGTCACCTGGTTAGTTAACACTAGAGCATCTGCCAACAGGGCTGGTGTTACCCAGTCAGAACTTTTATTTACTGTAGCAGGGAATAAAGTTACTGTAGTGCACATAAAATAATGCTGTGGAATACCGTCTGGGTTATTCCTACTTCAGGCGAAGGCGAACCCATTTGTGGGATTGCTTCTATATCACCTTAAATTAAAATTCTACAAAACAAAACTTGTAATTTTTAGAAAATTAAAATATGTTATTCTGACAGAAAGTTTGGCATGCAATGTCAGTTAAATTAAAATTTCTAATATTCATGTTTTGTATATTCTATTTTTGCTCAGTATTTCTTCAGTAGCTAATTAGAAATTGAAACAGGCTGTTACAATCATGTATTATATCATCATACTGAAACAGCAGATTTTCTTCCATCACAACTGGAAGTATTCCCTGAAAAATCAACATAAATGCCTTATGACTTACTGCATTATGGGGTTCAATTTATAAATAGTTCAAACACATCTATCTAGAACAAATCGTACACTGCTTGTTTTGCTATGATAGTTGGAAGCCTGGTGTCTTGAACAGGAGAGTAAGATGAGTATTAATCTGAAGAAACAGTATTCTAATGTTAACATAGGTTGATTTCTTTTGCTAAATATTAATATTGTATTGCCCATGCTTTATTTTCTTCTCATGGCTTGGATATGTAAGTAATAAAAGCAGCATGAAAAGCTGAAAGTTGAAATTTCCTTGCAAGATATTCTGGAGACTGACATGATAGCAAAAAGTATCAAAGATCAGAAAGAAATTAAAAGGACACAACATTTATTACTTGGCTTACAAATAATGAAGTTAAAAAAACCCATTCATAGTTTGTTATCCTGGTGCATGATCCTTGACACTGTAGAATTGGCAACAATGCATAAATAAAACAATTCTTCAAAAACAGAACAAAGCCTTGAGCAGAGTGTATTATAGGTCTTTAAAAGTTTCGCATTTACTGCTCAGGGAAGAAGCAACCTCTACAGTACAGTACATTTGTAACAAATTGTTGCAGTCCTTAGAAGATATGGGCAGACATACAGATTCTTGCTCTGGTGTTTTAGTTAACTTCCTATGTCATGTTTATCCCTACCCATCTCATATATGATTTTGGAAATAAGTCTAAATAAATTAGTATTTTCAGGAAATGCTATATCTCAGTTATCAGCTGTTACCATGGATTACATTTTCCTAGTGTCGTTTAATAGCATACACCTGGTGGGCACTTGGACAGGCCATAGACAACAGGCACTAAGAAATGAGGTCATAGAATCATACAATCATGAGCAACATAAAGAAAATGGGGTTTAGTAAAAATTCTGTAGGCAGATAGCTTCTCCCTAATGTGAACTCCATCTCCTTATAAATAAACATAAAAATATTTGTATACCCAAGAAAAGGAGTATTGGCAGACCACTCCAGCACTGTTTTTACAGCAATTTAAAATCCTTTAAACTGTCATAAAACCTGAGAACTTTCTTTCTGCATGCAGCTAAATGCTCAGTCCAGCCTACACCTACAGCAACATGATGGCAAAGCTGCAGAGCAAAAAAGGACAAAAAGTGAGGAAATATGAAAGCAGGGTTTGCAGTATGACTTTGTTTAGCATCCTGTGATAATTGAATAATGAAGAACACTTGCACATATGGGTATTTTTCATATGTTAGATAATGTCACTGGAATGGCAGGGAGACATTTTTAGCTCTCCCAGGCATTTTTAACTCTCCTCTTTCCCTCAGGCATCTTCTAACTTGTTTCTCCCTCCTACTTGCCAGACCTGCACAACTGTTCTCCCTGGAATGCAACAGCCACTATCAACTCAGATCAGGCATAATTGCTTCAATTTGATGCCACTTTCTTACCCTGCCTTTGCTGTAGGTCACAGAAGAGAAGAGGTGGACTCACAACCAGACACAATAACTCTGCTTGCCCTAAACTAGTGCAATCCCCTAAGAATTATACTTCTTGAATTTTATGTAGACTGTATTTAAATATCCATTGATGTTTGTGTAATTCTGCAGTTCAGGAGACAGACCATTTGCAGCTTTCATCAATTAGTAAAGGCTAAAGTTCCAGTAGGAAGAAACCATCTAAATTCCAGAGAATGAACACGCTACATGTGGAATGAACAGGGAGAAGTAACATACTTCATTTTACTAAAAGCTATGCTTTCAGCTCACATATTTTGCCTTCTTTTTACCCCCACACCACATAAAATATTGGGTCTATTTTTCAAATCACCCAGAAATTACAAGCTCCTATTAGTTCTTCGACATCAGTTTAGAAAATTAGTGTCTTTAAAACAGAACACAAATTCCTTTCCTTTCTTGGTGGCATATCTGTTTCTGATATGGGTTACTGGAATTTGCCTCTTCAGCTTGCAGCCCATTCTGAACCCCCTTGTCATTTGATTAAGCTGATTGTGGATATTAAGGGCTTTATGGTTTGCCTCTACAGTTTTTACTCTCCTTGTGAACGCTGACATGGAAGAATAAAGAACTGAGAACTTGAAAGCAATTCCCACAACCCAAATTCAAATTTCTACCTCCACTACAGGGCAGAAAAGGAGCAATGGTGAGATGGAGTGTCTCTGAGTCTTTTTATGCTTTCTTTCAGTGCTCCCCAGAAACATTGGTATTTTCAGAGTACAGATGGAGGAAGCTGAATTGATCTGGCTTTGCTCATTTAATATCCAATTCTTTACGATGAAAGAGATTACTGAAGAAAGTTGCAATGTGTCAATGCACAGCAAATTTGCACTGAATTTAAGGATGAATGTGCTCAAACCTTGCATCTCCTTTTTACATTGTATCATTTATATATAATTTATGTCAGCACTGAGAAAAAATTACATGTTAATACAGTCTTTTTCAATGTCAGCAGTATTTCAGCATCTGCTTTCCTGCTGCAGGCCACTAACATCAAGTTTTGATGTATTCTCAGTCGGAAAGAAAGCAATAACTAGATGATCTTCTGCTCTTATCATAATATATTGTCATTATATTGTCTTGTGGTCTAGTATAAACACTTAAATGTGAAGAAGCCTTGGACTTTCCTAGGGAGAAATAACAACAGAAGCCATACTTATCTGTCTGTCCTCACATTTCTGGGTTTTGGGTGGAGTAAGAATCCCAGGAGGAAAGCACCCCTCCCTTTTAATTTACTTCACTATGAAAATCCCTTTCCCTTTTTTAGGCTGCTGGCTATGTGGTCATGTATAAGCATATTCAAAATATTTTGCTTAGGAAACAATAGCTTACCAGGCTAAATATGATCTTCTGCTGAAATATTTCTCTTTTTTCCAAATATGATTATGATTAAACACAAGGTTTTCTAAACCTCCTATACTGAAATGGCCAACAAAACAGTGGCAGTAATTTTACAGTGACTTGTAGAATCCTCAATCCTGTATCAATCAATGGCTATTAAAGAATTATAGATTCATTCCTTCTACATGTTCCTAATAGAATTAAGAGGTCCTATATCTCTGTTTACTTCTTCAAGGCCAGATGGAGTAGGTAGGTAGCTTGTTTAAGAGTTTCTTACACAGCTGAATGAATAATTCATTCTTTCATCCCCGACCAAACTAAAAAAGCACTGCTTTGTTCGGTGTCAACTGAAGTCAAACACTTTTTTCCTGCTAGGGAAAAAAATAAAACATAGCTGGGGACTTGATTTATGTAATTCATTCCATCTAAACCAATATTTTTTCTATTTAAAATCTTCTTAAAGCATCTGTTGTTACTATAAAATAAATAAAGAAATGGTTTAGACTAAAAAAATAAAATATCCTGCCTTTCAAAAGCAACTTCCTTAAACAGTTTAAACTGTCACTAAATTCAACGTGCCTCTGGAAATGCATTCATGTCACCTTTAAATGAAGTTTTTGAAGTCCTGATTTTTTTTTTTGTTTCAGTTTTGATTTTTCTTTGTTTTGTTTTGTTTTTTTTTCTAAATATTGTTTATAATCCTTCATGCAGTGCTCTGAGGATTGTAGTTTTCAAAAGATACATTTAGATGTAAATGGCCTAATTACAGGATGGAGTATATAGCTGACCAGAATCTGGATAGAGATAAGAGCACATGAGAATCTGAAGTGAGCACTTGGGATGAGAAAAAGGCAGTACAAAAAGGTTTCTGCTTGCGAAATACCCTCTTTGGGCAATGAGAGCATGCTGAACTCAAGCAAAGATTTTGGCACATAATTAGAGCTCAAACTTCCTAGAAATTATTTAGGCTGAATTCTAATTATGATTCCTTCGTTGATGGCTGTCCTTACCACTGTTGGTCCAGCAGTCACATACCTGTCATGGAAACCTTTCAGTAGACCTGCCATCTTTCCTTTGGTCAGTCATTTCTTTACTGTCTTCTCTAGACCCATTTTTCCAGTAGAACAGTTAACAAATAAATTCTCTCTTTTCATATTGTCCCAAGTCCCTGTGCATTTCTCAGCTGATCTAATTCCCTTAGAGAGCTCCTGCAGACATGGAAATTATACACCTAATGCCGTTCTCCATTTGTCAGGCTAATATGTAAATAATTTGGACTCATCCTATCACATCTTAGTCATTTTATTTTAAATAAAAGAGCCAGATGCAGGGAGGGGTATAATGTCACAGAAATGCCTTAAATGCAGGAAAAATAAAATTAAACTAAGCATAAAGAAGGCTGGGTTTAAAAAAAAACAAACCAACACTGGTAAAGATGGTGATACATTAAGTGGGAATACAGCATTTATCGGTCTAAAAGAAGGTTACAGAGCAACTACATTTATTTTGAATATTTCACCTGTGATGTTTTCTGAGTTTATCAAGAAACATAACTGGATAGATTAGCTGTTTCTGACCAGATCTCTTTCCTTTCTCTTTCCATTTGAAGTAGATCATTCATTTCATGTTATTTTTAACTCCTCTGTAATTTTTTAATTTTTACTGAAAGTATGAGTAAATTGCATTCAAGACCCCTGAGAATCAATTCCTGGTAGGCATTGTCACATATGACATTGTCCATTACACTTTGTAAAGTTGACACAAAGCTCCCTAGTGTCCTTTATATCATGTAATTAAATTAATTACTTATAGCGAGCTGCTCATGAGATGGGTTTAAAGTAACAAATGTCAAATGTTTGCCAGGACACAATAGGACATTACTGGTAACAAAAGAGTTTCCATTATGCCCAGTGACAAATTTGGGAATAGTTTTAATATTTCCTGTCAAATTTGTCTTTGGTTCTCACAAAATTGGGTACATACTGTGGTGGTTGAACTGAAATTTCAAAGATTTCTCATGATGATGTCAACCGTAAAGACATATGAGAGTCTTGTTTGATTATTCTCTTTCCCCCCCTCAGCTCTTGCTATCCAGAAGGTGAATAGCAATTGGAATATCCACCTGGTTAATTCCATCAAGTGTCTTAAGATGGCATTTGGTACCCAAAACAGCAGTACCCAGGAGTCAAAATAAAACCTACTTTGAATTCCAATATTGCCAAAGTAGTTGGATCTTACTAGCAGATGAGCCCCATTCACTACACTTTCTTCCCTGCCCTTCAGCCAGTTCTTCACCTAGTGCACTGTGTACCTGCTAATCTCACAGTTGGGCAACTTGTCCAGAAGGCTTCCTAAAATCCAGAAAATGATATTCACTGTCTTTCCTTTATCCATTAGGCAAGTGACCTTATTATTGAAGTGCATCACATTAGTTAGATGCAACTTTCCCTTTATACATAAGCCCCTTGTAAGTATTGAAAGGCCACAATGAGGCCTCCCTGAAGCCTTCTCTTCTCTAGGTTGAACAACCCCAACCCTCTCAGCCTATCTTCACATGAGAGGTGCTCCAGTCCTCTGATCATTTTTGTAGTCCTCTGCTGGACCTGCTTTGAGAGGTTCATCTTCTGGATTGATGAAGTGCTCAGAAAAGCAGAATGGAGGGGAAGAATCACCTCCCATGATCTGCTGGTCACACTATTTTGTATGCAATTGATTTTCTGGGCTGGAAACACTGTTGTTTCATGTCCAATTTTTCATCTCCTAGTGTCATGAAGTCATCTCCACAGAACTGCTTGCAATCCATTCATCTCCCCAGTATCTACTGATATTGGGGATTTCTCTGTTAATTTGCATCATGGGATCTCCAGATGCTTTACTCAAATCGGACAAGCCATGGTGAAATGAGAAATTATGAGAAATGGACCAACCGTAGGCCATGAGAAATGTTTATGCAATTTACAGTCCTATGTAATTGTTTTTAACCGGTATAATTTCTGTTTTTCAATAGAGCTAGTTAAACAGTAGTTTTAAAAAGTTTGCTTAATTAATTCCAATTTGTTATTCCCCTGTTAGAACCAAACTGTAAACTCATTAGGTGTATATCAGATCATTTACTTCTTTGAGTGATCCCACTGGAAACAGTTACACGTTAGAACAACTGCTTGCCACAAGAATTTTATGCATCAGAATTTCTGAATTATATACATTATTTTAAGTTTGTCTTCAATTATTGAGGAATTAAGGCCCAGTAGTGTTTGTTATAAATGGGAATTTATGAACTTTTAAGTGAAAAGCTGAATAGAATATATAAGAAAAAATAAGGCTTGGATTTGGCCTTTTTATATACATGTCATATGATATCTGCCATTTCAAATACATTTCAATAATGGTGGAAAAAAACAAATTAAATCAAAATGCAACTGTACTGTGTTCAGAAAAAGAAGCTAAAAAAATAAAATACTGCAAATAAATGAAAAAGCATCATGATTTCAAAAGAAACAAGGAACTAAACAGAAGAGGAAAATAACACATTCTCCTGAATATGCAATGGTAAAATATTTTTAAATTTTCTTTTTTGCTTTTGTTTTGTTTGTTTGGTTGGCTGGTTTGTTTGTTTGTTTTTTTTTATTTTTTGATCCAAAAATCTTAATTTAAAATTTAAGATCTTTTGGTTTGCCAGATCTATTCATAATTTTCATTCAGGTTTACTAGTCTAACAGTTACTATATGATCATTGCAGACAGTGATATTCTGTGGCAAAGGAATAGGAAGATCTTTCTCTCAGAATGGTTATCTCAGCTCAACCCCATCACACAAATGTACAAATGAGACAGTAGAGGGAGAATAGCTAATTTCAATTTCCTTTAAAATACTGTTATTTAATTGTCAGAGAACTGCGTGTTCATGTAGTTGAAATATGTGGCCAGCTGTTTTCAGAGATGTTTTAATTATTTTATCAAGAAAACTTCATGGCCTTTAGTACACGCCCACAGAACAAAGAATTGGTTAAATTATTCTGCTAGATGATTTGCATTAGGTCTCTGAATTTTAAGCTTTTTTTTAACATAGCCAATTTTATGAAAGGAAAGGAAGCCCCTGAACTCAATTTGGCCTTCCACAATGTCAAAAATGCTATGAACAAGCTTCTTCATAGTTGAAGATGAGAAGTACTTAATATGCTGTGAAATATTTGATATGTGCAGCATCCTATGAATTTCGTTATGTTTAAGAGGCAAATTCTACTATTAATCTTTATTTGTTTTTAATTCCTCTGTGACTGTAGAGAGCATTTCTGAGCAAAGACAATAGTTATTACTTTATTACCCAGTGTTTACTATAAAAACATAGCAGGTCAAACTAACAGATTGGATACAGCATAAATATTAAAATATTTTTTTTTAGAAGTTGCACAGGCTGATCTTTACGTCTTGTTATAAATTCTTCCTAAAAAATAAAAGTGTGGATGCAAGAGTATTAAAAAAAATTCTTCCCCAATTTTATTAAAAATATGTGTCATGGTTTAAGCCCAGCCGGCAACTCAGAACCACACAACTCCTTGCTCACTGCCCCCCTTCTTCCTCCCTCCGCCCCTGGAGGGATGGAGAGGCAAATTGAAAGAATGTAACTCCCACAGGCTGATATAAGAACAGTCCAGCAACTAAGGTATAACACAAAACTATTACTGCTATCACCAATGATAATAATGCACCCCTGCAGGGAAGGACTTGGGGATGTTGGTCAATGAGAAACTTAACACAAACCAGAGGCCCAGAAAGCCAACCGTATCCTGGGCTGCATCAAAAGGAGCATGACCAGCAGGTCGAAGGAGGTGATCCTGCCCGTCTACTCTTACTCTGCTCTTGTGAGACCTCACTTGAAGTATTGTGTGCAGTTCTGGTGTCCTCAACATAAAAAGGACATGGAACTGTTGGAACAAGTCCAGAGAAGGGCCACGAGGATGATCAGGGGACTGGAGCACCTGCCGTATGAAGACAGGCTGAGGAAGTTGGGCCTGTTCAGCCTGGAGAAGAGAAGGCTGCGTGGAGACCTCATAGCAGCCTTCCAGTATCTGAAGGGGGCCTATAGGGATGCTGGGGAGGGACTCTTCATTAGAGACTGTCGTGACAGGACAAGGGTTAATGGGTTAAAACTTAAACAGGGGAAGTTTAGATTGGATATAAGGAAGAAGTTCTTTACTGCAAGGATGGTGAGGCACTGGAATGGGTTGCCCAAGGAAGCTGTGAAGACTCCATCCCTGGCAGTGTTCAAGGCCAGGTTGGACAGAGCCTTGGGTGGCATGGTTTAGTGTGAGGTGTCCCTGCCCATGTCAGTGGGGTTGGAACACTTATCTTAAGGTCCTTTCCAACCCTTACTATTCTATGATTCTATGATTCTGTGATAAGGGAAATAACAAGGAGAGAGAATACAATTGCTCACCACTCCCTGACCAATACCCAGCCTGACCCAAGCAATGATCTGGGCCTTTCGGTTTACTCCCCCTCTTTATATACTGGGCATGACATGCTATGGTATGGAATGCCACTTTGGCTAGTTTGGGTCAGGTGTCATGTCTCAGCTTCCTCTCAGCTTCCCCTCAGCTTCCCCTCCTCCCTGGCAGAGCACGAAACTGAAAAAGTCCTTTATCAGACTAAGCATTACTGAGCAACAACTAAAAAAAATTGATGTGTGATCAGCACTCTTCCCAGACTAAAATCAAAACCACAGCACTGCACCAGCTACTAGGAAGGAGAAAAATGGCTGCTGATGCTGAAGCCAGAACAATACATCGTTTTATTGAAGTTTCTTGGGCACTATTAAAATATTGAAAGCTAAACCTGTCATACTTCCTTCCTGTCAGATGTATTTCCTAAATGAGTCACCACTGTAATGTGTGCCACCCTCCATCTCCCCTACCTTTTTTTCCCCAATTAAATAAGTTTAAAGAGAGATTTCCTCTTTCTCTGTATTTTGCCTATTATTTTAAAGGCTCCTGAGGTTTTGTTTTGGTGTCTTTAAATGTTATTTATTATAAAGGAACCTGTTTGTTTTGAATAAGTAAGCTATTAAAATCTTTCTTACCAGCTCTGCAGGCATAACATCTTTCATTTAAAACTCTCTAAATGGATTTGTGGCTGGTCATAATACCATGACATCAATTTGATTTTTCCCATCATAGCTTAGACCTGTGCAATGCTCTTGCCAGAAGATATGAATAAAAGCCACAGGAACTGAGTGCAAGAGGGCAGAGAGGCGAGTAAAACATTCTGATTCAATCTCCTTTTCATCTCTTCATTGGGAGTTTGATTACTAAAGGTGTCTATTCTTTCTCAGCTTCAACTGGGCACTCATAAAACTCCTGCACCAGTATCATGTAAATTGTTTTTTGTTTTATGTAGCTCTCCATGACAGCAGAATGCTGTTCCTGAGACAGTCACTCTAGGTTCCAGAATGACTGCTGCTTCTTTTGTGGAGTAACATCACCAGTCTTTTGGCAGTCAAACCCTTTGACAACTTCTATGAAAGTCATCTGTTCCTCCCACTGAAGTAGAATATAAAGACCCATAAAGGTCTAGCTTTCAGATAGCAGATACTCAGCCTTTCACTCTAAACTGTTTCACTTTGGTTACCTCACATCACCAGTCACATTTGAAAACATAGACTGGAGTCTCTCTCTGCAGGAGAAATGCAAAGATAGCTAATCATTACATCACAAGAAAGAGTCCATTGCAAAGCAACTGTTTTTACTACTCTGTATTAATGAGGACACAGAAAAGTTGGAAGATCAGCTGTGACAACCATGCACTGCTAAGAATCATCTGTCAAGATGTTATGCTAGTTTAATTCTTGTATTTTTTCCATATGCCACTTTAAGGAGTTCCCCTTTGCTTGTAGTTGCTGAACAGCTGTAGCCAATTCACAAAAAGATTTTTAACATTCTATAGTATAGAACAATGCACACAGAAAACAGCAGGGTAACTCACAAAATAAGTTTGTCAATCACCTTGCTTAAGCCTAGCTGTTCCTTCTATACTGCTTCAGTCATTACAGGAAGAAATTCCTGCAGATTATTTTTGATAGGAACTGTAGTGTTTGAGGTTCAAAGCAGACGGATGGATAGATAGATCGATAGATCGATAGATCGATAGATCGATAGATCGATAGATAGATAGATAGATAGATAGATAGATAGATAGAAAACAAACAAACAAAAAAATGCACAGAAAGTTAAAAAATATTCTGGTCCTTGTCCTTGGAATTCCTTTTCCTGTTCAGATCAAATGTCTTCATTCATACTGTGAAAGCTGAGCTTTGCTTTAAATAGATAAAGATGCATATAAACATATACATATGTGTATATTAAAACAGTAAACGATTTTGCAAAGTGCCAGGAACTTTAAAAATAAAGCTATAAACAGACTTGTTTGTGATTTATTCCTGTCGGTCTTCTGATGGACTGGA
Organism: Pezoporus wallicus; assembly: GCF_028554395.1. Taxonomy (NCBI): domain Eukaryota; kingdom Metazoa; phylum Chordata; class Aves; order Psittaciformes; family Psittacidae; genus Pezoporus; species Pezoporus wallicus. The sequence continues at coordinate 9,650,036 of NW_026641950.1, forward strand.
GAAAAAATACATGTTTATCAGTGCTGACAGTAATTATACAGGAAAAGAAAGTGATAACCTTTATCATATCAAGCTGCTTAAACTTAAAATACACAGTTTCTGAGGTGCTGTCAGCTACAGTTAACTAAGAAGAGCTTTGCTGGAATGCAGTGACAATATGCTGACAACTCCAAGCCTGTGCAAGACCAAGGCAACTTAGAACATTGTAGCAATTATCTGTTGGATATATAACAGTCTCCTACAACTGTCATATTTGCAGAAAGAGAATGAGAATGAGGAAAGATACCTTACTGAGACACATGATACCATGGTCCCTGTTGGTCTGAACTAGGCATGTGTCTCAGATACTGCTGAGGCTGGAGAATCACTTCTACCTTCATCCTTCACAAGGTGCCATATATTAGACTGGCTGCATAGGCTGTCTCATGTTGTGCTAGCTAAGGCTGGCTTTAGAGCTGACAGAAAACAGAGTTGCAGAAGAATCTACCACAAAACTGAGTCTGAATGCAGACTGGCATGACATGAATTGTTCTTTACACAACAAATAAATAACAGGAGTGGAAAATGAACCCAGTGTGTTTCCTAGCAGTCATCTGGCAGCTTGATAGGAAAACATTGCAAACATTTACAGTTATAGTCTTTGGCAGTGAAATCATAGTAGGTATTGCTAGCAATACTCAATTTAGCAGGTCAGCCAGCTGCAGTTATTAATCTGGAAATATTGACAAAAATGATAAAAGTTGTCTTGATGAAAAATTTGTGAAGTTCAGTGTTATCTAATACTCTGAAGTGTTTAGTTTGGTATGAAATTTTTATTAATTTCATTTTTCACAGACACAATTGAAATTCTTTGGGGCTGAACTATTCAACTTCAAGTACTTGAAATGTTAAACTTGAGTTAAAAAATTATTTTAATATCACAAACTTATTTTGGAAATAAAGAGTTTGACTAATGCTACAACTAATAATTTGTATTAGTTGTAGGCCAAAACCCTTCTGGACTAAACACACATAAACCCCAAAGCTATCTTCATATAGAAATGGGCAGATTAAACTTTTGAGCAGCTTACCTAGCACAGGGAAATTGAAATAAAGAGGTGGTGAAATAGTTCAGGATATTACTCTTTTTATGCATATCCCCAAATCAAAGTAACTAGAAAATGAAATGCTTTCTAATTCCAAGCAGAACTTCAGCAAAGCAAATGGTCTTCTTTTCTTTACCCATGAGTTACCACGCATGCCGCACCCCCAGTTTCTTAATTGCAGTCAACTGATGACACTTCAAAATAGTGTGCAAAAATCCCAATCTGGAAAAACTCTGATTAAAAAATATCCCACAAATCAAAACAAAATTATTTAGGGAATTTATAGCCCACAGATATGCTTGATATTCTTTCCCCATTGTTATTTCTTCTACCTTGTTTTCTATGAAAGGCCAATACTTTAGATAGAAATTATTCATTAAAATATAAGAATAGGCACTAGAAATACTGAGGGAAAATATATTTTCACTTTCTGAGTCCACCAGCAAACAAATTATACTATAATTTGTTAAGTTGTATATTACAGGTTCTATTATAGTTTGGTAATAGCAATAGGAACATGAATTTAATGTTGCATTGTCATGAATATCTCCCAGGAGTCTCCATGTTGTTTAATTACTTTTTTTTTTTTTTGTAGAAGACTGAAGATACTTCATTTAAAAAAATCTCTATCAAGCAACAACCTGAACAAAAAATTCCTCAAGCACAAACAATTTTTTCATTATTCTATTCCTAGAATTGTCTTGAATGATTTTAAAATTTATTCTAAAATGCTGAAAATATGTCCTGGGTTCAGCAGTAGCAGTCATTTTTCTCCTTCTGAGTAGCTGGTGCAGTGCTGTGTTTTTGACTTTAGTCTGAGAACAGCGCTGATAGCACACCGATGTTTTTAGTTGTTCCTAAGTAATGTTTACTCTGATCAAGGACTTTTTCAGTCTCATGCTCTGCCAGGGAGGAGGGGAAACTGAGACAAAGGTGAGACACCTGACCCAAACTAGCCAAAGGGGTATTCCATACCACAGCATGTCGTGCCCAGTGTATATAAACTGAAGGGAGTTACCTGGAAGGGCAGATTGCTGCTCGGGTCAGGCTGGGTATTGGTCAGGGAGTGGTGAACAATTGTATTCTCTCCCCTTGTTATTTCAATTATCATTATTATATCGATGGTAGCAGTAGTGGTTTGTGTTATACCTTAGTTACTGGACTTTTCTTATCTTAACCCATGCGAGTTCCATTCTTTCGATTCTCCTCCCTATCCCTACAGAATGAATGTGAGCAAGAAGCTGTGTGGTTCTGAGTTAGTGGCTGAGCTTAAACCATGACAGAATACCATGGAAGATCCTCTTTCATTGACCAGGTATAATGTCTTGGAAAGATGAATTGTGAATATATTCAACAATACAGAAAAAAAATCTCTTAATGCTGCTTTGCAGGATTCAGAAAAACAAATCCCTGTTGAAAAGTCAATACAAAATTCTCCTTTATTTCTTTTTTGATCAAATTCATTCTTGGAATGTTTTTTTTTAAGTATATATCTCTTTTGTAAGCATGGATATTGATAAATAAATAATTTCATTGAGGAAAAAGAAGATAGGAAGGAAGTTGAAGACACTGAAATGTTGTGTTCTAGGCGCTTGCTAAAAACAAGCACAGTGTATTTCTTGCCAAAATACAGAAAAGATAAACAAGCCCACTAGGGAAAATCCATCCAGGAACCCATCCTCTCACATCTGGGAGTACAAAAGAACAAGCATCTGAAGACAGAATACTAAAGTCCTCTTTTAACTTTATGGGAGAATTTGATGCAGAGACTAGTGAGGCTGAGATATGAGTCTAAAGAGTATAAAAGCTTTTGAGTTGTTTAGCTTTTACATTTTTTATAGTAGTTGAAAAATAAAGGGGCAGAGTTATTAAGCAGACAAAAATCAGCTAATGTCTATTGACTAAATTTGAGTGATAAATCAGATTATATCTAGATGGTAGATTCTCAACTTTCATGTTTTTTCCCTGCAGTATAAGGATGTCATATTGTGTGGCATTTTTTATCAATCACAATTAGGCTTAGAACCAGACTGAAGGTCTCAGACTAGACCCGGTCACTGTAATAACCTTCTCCTGAAAAAAAACCACAAAACATCAGACGGCACATCAGCTACCCATGTAGCTGATGATTCCTGTGCTGGGGTCTATGAAATTGTATTTAGAGCATCCCTGTAATGACAAAGTCAAGCCACAAAACATTTCCAGAAACATGGTGCTTTCTTCATCATGCCTGGACTGATGGTAGTCACATTTTCTGCATGACACATCATTTAGCTGGGATACTGATTGTGAGGCCTTCCTGCTCACAAAAGTGTACTGTGCAGACTTAGAAGATACATCTTCCCATGCCCTTTTACTCCCTATGCTCTTTTATTTTCTTTTAGATAATCCACTTTTTAATTCTTCTCATAGTACATCTCCTGTTTGCTTTTCATGTCATGGGTTGGCTTTACTAATCATAAAATCATAGAATCAGCTAGGTTGGAAAAGACTTTTAAGACCATCAAATCCAACCATTACTCCAGGACTGACAAGTCCACCACTAAACTATGTCACTGAGGGCCTCATCTACACAGTTTTTGAACACTTCTAGGGACAGTGATTCCACCATTTCCATGGGAAGCCTGTCCCAACTCCTGACTAACATTTCAGTGAAGAAATTTTTCCTAATATCCAGTCTAAACCTTCCCTGGCACAGCTTGAGGCTGTTTTCTTTTGTTTTATCACTTGTTACTTGGGAGAAGAGACCAGCTACTCCCTTGCTCTATCCTCCTTTTGGGTAGTTGTAGACAGCAATGAAGTCCCTCTGAAATCCCTCCTGAGCCTTCTCTTCTCCAGACTAAACAATCCCTGTTCCCTCAGCTGTTCCTCATAAGACATGTGCTTTAGACCCCTCACCAGCCTAGAATGAAGTGGGAAACTTCCTAATGAAGTGGGAGACCTCAGCTCTATATCTGTCTCGACTATGGAGCACTCAAGGCATCCTAATGTAACTGACTAAACTTAAAAAGATTACTGCAAATCAGTGCATGCTATTCCTTATCTTCTGTGGTACATGGGTTTTGCTTCTTTCAGACATGTCTCCATTTTACCATTTTATGCGGAAAAACAGGAATCAGGACCAAGAAAAATAATAAGCACACTCAAGATTGAAAATCAAATATGCAAAACATTCTACGTGGGCTATAATTTTTAACAGGGAATGAAGTTCATGATCTTGACATCACTAGAAGTAATATTTGACAGTAAGGTGTGAATATATGAAGAGGATGCATGCATCACCATACCTAGCATAGAACTTCTGATCCAGAAGGCAGAATATAAACTCCAGTACCTGAAGAGAGATGAGTCAAAGAACAGATTTCTGGGAAGTGTTCAAGGCCAGGTTTGGCAGAGCCTTGGGCAACATGGTCTAGTGTGAGGCATCCCTGCCCATGGCAGGGGGGTTGGAACTAGAAGAGCTTTCCAACCCTGACTATTCTGTGACTCAATGAAGTGCTGAGCTGATCCACATCAGTGGGTGGTTAATAACGATTAGGAAATGTTGAAGAGAGGAGACAGGCATACATATCCCCTCTCAGAGGATGTTTGGTACCTAGCATCACAAAGGACTAGAGGAAGAAGGAGTGGTTGTGGTGATCTTACATTTTGTATGATGTTGAGACACATCACTTTGTGTCATGGGACTTAGAACAATTATCTCGGAATCTCTAGTCAAAGTAGTCTTTCCAGACAAGAAATAGAAACTGAAGTCTCCTGTACCCCAAGTTGTACTGGCATACAAAACCAAATCACTTCCTTCTCTTCTTGTTTATGTCTATGTGGAAGTAGATGTGCCCAGAGTACACTTGTTATATCAGGCATTAGACATGAGTTAGGCAGAAGAGATGCCTAGCTTGTGAATGACAGACAGGATTCACACCTGTGTTGGGTGCTGAATTTTTCAGACTTTAAAATAGACATCCTATATCCATATTGAGAGGAGAGGGTCTAGAGAAAATGTAGGCTACAGTGAAATCAGGAACTTATAGTGCTAAATACCAGATTAGTGATACGACCATTCCTTGTGCTTGTATTTTGGATATATGAACCTATAACGTAGTTGAAGCCTTGAATATTTCACTAAAATTTGGACTAATTCTTAGCTGATAACAAAAATAATGAAGGCTTTGAAAAAATCCTAGGTCTTAATACAGTCATTTACATGGAAGAAAGACATTCCAGCCATAGAAAGTTTGCAGACTAAGGTGGCTAGAGAAGCTTTTGTTCTGGTATCTTTGTCATAGTTATTGCTAGTTGTTAAATATACTTTTTAAAATAAAAACTTTATCCTTTGCACAGACATGAACCTTCTGTGGAATGACTCACAAAGCAAACAAAACTACAGCTCCATTGTTGGGGAAAAAGTAATTTGAAAGGTATCTATGCATCTGAGAGAAATAGCCAGCAAGAAATTCTGCAAATTAATTAAAAACAAAAATTGAAATTAGATGGGATAAAATTAAATAGTCACAAGTAGTTCCTCAGCCACCTACATGCAAATAAAAATTTTGCAGCAATACATTTAAAGAACATTCTGATATCTGACATCTTAAGTAATGTAAATAATTAAATTTTAAGAAGTTTGATTTATTCTTTTTTGAAGTAGTTTTACCTCAAGTAAGTAGAAGTAAAACTAGAACTATTGGTGCCAGGTGATTATTGCTGATACATAAGAAACCCAAAATGGCCTCTTGTTGACAGTCGAAGTTTATCTAGTTCAGTATCATGACTCTCTGACAGTGGTCCACAGTGGAGGTCTAGAAAGAAATACAAGCACAACTATGTAGTTATAACTCCCTAGACTATTCTGCTCATCTCAAACAAATTACAGTTTGGGGACTTTCTGACTCAATGGGTGTTTTTTCATACTTAACAGCCTACCACAGATCTTTTTACATGATTTAAGCCAGGTACTTATAGAGCCTCTGTGGATTTTTAGCATGCAGTCTTTGACTAAGAGTTCCACAGCTTAACTACATGAAGAACAATTTCCTTGTCTTTCTTTTAAACCAGCACTTTGAGCTTTTTTTGCCATCCCTTAGTTCTTGTACTTAATAAGACTGTGCCTTCTTATTATCACTTGGGATTTTACAGAGAGAGTCCAGCAAATTCAAATATAATCCTTACTTCAAACAACTAGAACTGCTTGGGTACCAACATACAGAACGATGGTGCTTGATGTCATACCATTCATTATAGCATTGAAATATTTAGTATGTACAACAAAAATAAAACAATTAGAAAAGCTGGTTGGTCTATCTGGCTTAAATGAATTAGCAGGTTTTAAATAATGTTTTTGTAAATAACTGGTAATCTGATTTTGCAATGAAAAGTCATGGGCTGCAAAAAAAGAATGTTTGCTCTTGCTTTTAGTGGCCAGCTTCACCATGAAGTTTCAAATTTATTTCTAGTGGTCAAAATATGCTATCGTTGTTGTGACACTTTAAACTAGCACTAAAAATACCTTAGCTGGCACAGTGTGTATAAACAGATTTTCATACCGTTATTTTTGTCTGTCTGTATTAATAGCTCTAAATGTTCATTGTGGCCACAGACTATTACTTTAATGCTACTGTATCTTTCTCAAACTTCAGGTAGAATTTGTGTCCAGAGTGGTCATAACAGATATTACAGTGTCATGCACAACTCAAGGGGTATTTTTACAGGCTTGAAAAACAGTCTTTTCTTAAACATTTTTAAGTTGCCTCACACCTAACAAACAGAAAGAACTAAGATTCCATCGAATCTTTGAAGATTATTGGAAAGAGATGTGGTCTTAAGACCTAACCAAATAATTTTACAAGGGAAAAGTATGTATTAACGTTAACCTTACTCTAGTAAACATGTCTGACATTGACCACATAATGCCTAACAGATCAATAATTTTCAGCTACTTAATTATTTGGGTGGTTGCATTTTCAATCCAAACATAAATAAATGTCTTACCAGATAGAATACCTTATCGACATGGAGAGAATTTCTTCAGAAGAATGAAGTGTTGTAGTCTTAAGAAGTCAAAATGTTTCCTGCAGTGCTGACTGCTTGACATTTTTTTATGTAAACTGATTTCATTTTTTTAAAAATTTCTATTTCAGAAGTGACATTAAGGAGCTGTTAGCTGTACCATAAAAGAATCACTCAAAATGGTGTTATGTCCAGGCCTTTTTCCAAGTCTCTTGAAGAGAATTTAAATACACACTAAAGATAGAGAAGCTGGATAAGCATAAAAATCAGGGCTGCCTCTGCAGATTAAAATTCTGCTTTGTCATCCTAAAGAAAATAGAATGTGATAAATTAAATCAGAAAAAAAAAAATCAACACAAAAAAAATAAAAAGGCCAAACCACCAAGTTTTTTTTTTTCAGTACTGCTATGAAATTTTGACAAAATTTTTGCTATGCCTTTTTTTTCTTTTTTTTTTTTTTTCCGCAGCCAAGTAAAGCAAATTACATATTGTGTCTCTTCAGAAATGAAGGAAACTTGCTTTAGTGATATTTAAAAGCTTATTACAGGTCTAGGTCTTCATTTTATAACTGATTTTATGAGACAATAATCCCACCCTCAAGGAGCTCCAAAATTTTTTAGTGCTTAAACAGAGAAGGAGATTACTGTAATGCTAGAAAAAGCAAGTCTCTTGGCATACAGAAGTAACTGGTTTCCATCCTAGCCTTTTGGTCTTATTGCAGGAAACCATTTCATATTCAAATCTTACAGTAAAGCCAACCAAAGCAGCACACTGTTTACAGTGACACAGAATGAAATGGGCCAATTTGTAGGCTGCTTTCAGAAAATTTAAATCAATAAAATCTCACCAGGAGATGTCATTTTTAGGCAAAAATTTACAAAGACCAGCGAAACTCTCTTAATGCCTGCCATAGTTGCAAAATGGAATGCTACTATGTATTTCAAGCATTCCTTTCATCTGGATGTGTGCTGCACTTTGTAGAAAGATGAGGCCCTAGGTACACATAGAAAAGAATAGAATTTCAAGATTTGTGAATCTCTTTACTATATCTTGCAGAATTACTACAAGAACAATGCTGATACTTAACCACCACACCATAGCTCATGTTCTGTTAGAAATTATTACATTTTGATATGCAGGTTTTTGTTTGTTTTTTTTTTGTCTGCTGTTTCTGAGATTGTGGTCAAACTGTTGTACCTATTTCTGGAGTCTGTTTTAAAAAGGCAAAGATTGAAATGGTTCAGAGAAGAGTTACTAGAATGATCTGCAGTCTGGTTTGGGAAACATATTAGGAAACATCTAAGAACATTCAGATAATAACTGATTTATAGAAAAAAAAATACTTACAAACTGAAATATAGTAAGATCCAGTGCCTAAAAGATGAATCACTATACACTGAAGGTATAAAGAATAGAAAAATCTCTTCAAAGAGACTGAAATTCTTTTGCTGAAGGCAATGCCTTTCCTGAACTACAAAAAGGCAAGGCAAAAGGCCTTTTGTATGATACTTAGAGCAAAGGTGAAAAGCCTAAGCTGAAAATTTTTGACTTACAGCATATAGAGGACCAAATTTCAGACTGGTACGGAGAAAAAGTATTTTAACCTTTTAATGAAAGACTTTAGTAATCTTCCTAACATACAGAGAAACTGGGAGGAAAGTAGAATAATTTTCACACCAACTTTCCACTTTTAAAATTAAAAAGCCCAGAACTGTAATTAATTTCTGAAAGTTTTTACTGGGGTGTTGTGGTACGAAAGGGTCCTACTGAAATATCCCATTCTCCCCCGCCTTCTTCTCCCACTTTCAAGAAAAAATGATAAGTCACTGAAATTGCTTAGTTAGGCTTAATGTGAAAAAAAGTTTGGGGTTCCCCCCACCCACATGAATTTCCATAGACAGGAATATTTTTCCCCATTCTGCGATATAGTTATACACACAGTATTTTGAAGTACCACGTGACAGAGAACCACAGAACAGTTAGTATTGGAAAGGACCTTAAGATCATCTAGTTCCAACCCCCCTGCCATAGGCAGGGACACCTCACACTAAATCATGTCACCCAAGGCTTCGTCCAACCTGGTCTTGAACACTGCCAGGGATGGAGCATTCACAACCTCCCTGGGCAACCCATTCCAGTGACTCACAACCCTAACAGGAAAGAACTTCCTCCTTATAGCCGATCTTAACTTCCCCTGTTTAAGTTTTAACCTGTTACCACTGGTCCTGTCATGACAGTCTGTCCTGGGTTCAGCAGTAGCAGTCATGTTTTCTCCTTCATGGTAGCTGGTACAGTGCTGTGTTTTGACTTCCGGCCTGGGAACAGTGCTGGTGATATCGATATTTTCAGTTGTTGCTAAGTGATGTTTACCCTGACCAAGGACTTTGTGAGGCTCATACTCTGCCAGGGAGGAGGGGAAGCTGTGAGGAAGCAGAGACGGGGCGCCTGACCCAGGCTAGCCAAGGAGGTATTCCATACCACAGCACGTCATGCCCAGGGTGGGGGGTAACTGGGAGTTACCCGGAAGGACAGGGGCTTCCGGGTGGGACTCGTTTCTTGGCCGGTGGTATTGTATTCTCTTCCCTTGTTATTTTCCCTTGTCATTGTTGTACTTGGTGGTAGCGGTGATGATTTGTGTTGTACATTGGTTGCTGGACTGTTCTTGTCTCAACCCGTAGGAGTTGCACCCTTTCGATCCTCCTCCCCGTTCCTCCGGGCGCGGGGAAGGGGAGAGCCCGGGGGGCGGGAGGCCTCAATTGCTGTCAGCCTGGCACCACTCACTGGGAGTGAGTGAACAAACTGTCTGGCTAGGGTTTAAACCACGACAGTTCTTTTTGGCGCCCAACGTGGGGCATGAGGGGTTGAGCTAACAACAGATCTGACTGGATTAATAGTCACTCATCGCAATGCTGCTTTATTGGCTCTCAAGGTTGTTCCTCTTGATCTCACAGTTTCAGTATATCATATCTTACTTCCATCGGTTTTTGCTTTATTATTTTTTTTCAAGTGTGGGGCTTGGGCTAAGGTTTTTGTCTCATTGTACTTTATGGTAATGACTTGTAATACAATAGAATCAGTGATCATGAAACTGATCTAGCTTATGTTCCCAGTGTGGTCACCACCTTTATACTTTGGGAGGTATATAATAGAAGTGCTTAGCAATTACACATCTTTTTTCTCCTTCTCAGGTGCTCAACCTGTGAAGGAGACATCCTTTTACCCTCCCAGTCGTCCCCCCAGACCATTTACATTTGAGAGTTTTGAAGTTTTTGAATGGTCTTTTAATGCCATCGAGACTTGTTTGCTGATTGTGATGGGAATCACCATGCTAACACGCATACAGAGTGTGTTTTGCCCACAACTGATTTCAAGAGTTAAGCAGAGTCAGGTTTGGGTCTCGTCTGGGGTCAAACAACGATGTAGGTGGACCAAGAGATTTTCCCTGAGGCTGGACAGTCATGAGGGGCAAGGTGTGTGGGATAGTATGGGTAAGTACCTAGGTCAGTGGGCCCCTCCAGTACTTTGGAATTTCACTACCAAACAACTGCAAAATCCAGAAGAATTAGTAAAACACTTAAATGAGGTGTGTGGTCATTCTGGCCATACCAGAGATGGACAAATCATGGCAACGTGCTGGGGCTTGGCCTATGCTTACAGGGCCTTGTTCAACACTATCCAGCACCTTCAAAAGGAAAAGAATGTCTGCAATCTGAGGGCAAAGCAACAGTCAGCGCAGCTACTCCAGCTTCAAGCACAGCAGCTTCACCACCCCCAGCAACAAGTACAGTCGCTACTCAAACTTTGGCCTCAATGAACAGAGCAGCTACCCCAGCGGCAAGTACAGCATCTGCTTAAACTTCGACTGCAACAGACAGCGCGGTTACCCCAGCTCCAAGAACAGCAGCTGCACCACCCCCAGCAACAAGTACAGTTGCTACTCAAACCACAGTGATAATCACTGCAGCCAAACCAGAGGAACAATTCGTACCAATATCGGTTGCCCCTGTATGCAAGAGAACAAGCAAAAAAGAGGCAAGAAGGGTGAAGCAAGATGATGAAACAATGAACTCACCACCCGGTCTAGCATCTGATCAGGAGTCATCATCACATGATGAAGAAGAAGAAGAGGTAACTTCTCGACCTCGGACCTCAACCAAGCTATGGAATATGTGAAAAGATTTTACCCGTCAACCAGGGGAGTACATCATCACCTGGTTACTCTGATGCTGGGACAATGGGGCCGATGGTCATGAACTAGAAGGTACAGAAGCCAAGCAGCTGGGATCACTTGCTAGAGAAGGGGAAATTGACAAAGCAATTGCAAGAGAGAAAAAGTCCCTCAGTCTTTGGAGAAGGCTCTTGGCAGCTGTGAAAGAAAGGTTTCCATACAAGGACGATGTTATGAGTATCAGCCAAGTGGACTACTATAGACAAAGGCATCCAGTCTCTGAGGGAATCGGCCATCGTAGAGATATCTATCACATCAAGCCAAATAACGGGGATACACCCATAGATCCAGATGAAGTTGAATGTACACGACCCATGTGGCGAAAACTTACACGGAATGCACCGTCATCATATGCCCATTCATTGGCAACAGTAACCTGGAATGACATAGTACCACTAACAGTGGATGAAATGGTTCATAAACTCTGAGAGTTCGAAGACAATCTCACACCTTCCATCATCTCAGCTGTGGAAAAACTGTCCCAGGACCTCAAACAATTGAGGGACGATCTACCTGATTTATCCAGCTCCTCACGTGTACCAACACACGTATCAGCTATTAACAAAAGGCGTCCTATTGTTCGAGAGAGGAGATACAGGAGGTATATGCCACGGGGTACACTATGGTTTTACCTGCTGGATCACAGAGAAGACATGACGAAGTGAGATGGAAAACCTACTTCAGCTTTGGAGGAATGGGTGAGTGAACTGAAGAGGGGAGCAAGGGCCAAGACTGATCGTCCCATGAGAGCTACGGCTTCAGTCTCTGGTGAGCAGTTTCCCAGATGGAGTGGAAGAGCTGATTTTACTCCAGCTCCTGTGATAACGAAGAATAATCCCTTTCACCACGACTTAACTGTCCAACGCTGTGATGACCATTAGAGGGGCCCTGCCTCCAGCCAGGTGGAGGCAGGAGACAATCGGATTTACTGGACTGTGTGGATCAGATGGCCTGGCACATCAGTCCCACAGACATATAAGGCTCTAGTAGATACCGGTGCACAGTGTACCCTGATGCCATCAAGCTGTCAAGGGGTGGAACCCATCTATATTTCTGGAGTGACAGGAGGATCCCAAGAGCTGACTGTGCTGGAGGCTGAAATCAGCCTGACTGGGAGGAAATGGCAAAAGCACCCTACTGTGACTGGTCCAGAGGCTCCATGCATCCTTGGCATAGACTACCTCAAGAGAGGGTACTTCAAAGACCCAAAAGGGTACCGGTGGGCTTTTGGTATTGCTGCTTTGGACATGGGGAAATTGAGCAGCTGTCCACCTTGCCTGGTCTCTCAGATGATCCCTCTGCTGTGGGGTTGCTGAAAGTTGAAGAACAACAAGTGCCAATTGCGACCACAACAGTGCACCGGCGGCAATATCGCACCAACCGAGACTCCCTGATTCCCATCCATCAGCTGATTTGTAGAATGGAGAGTCAGGGGGTGATCAGCAGGACCCGCTCGCCCTGCAATAGCCCCATATGGCTAGTGCGAAAGTCTAACGGAGAATGGAGACTAACAGTAGACTATCGTGGCCTGAATGAAGTCACACCACCACTGAGTGCTGCCGTACCGGACGTGCTAGAACTTCAGTTTGAACTAGAGTCAAAGGCAGCCAAGTGGTATGCCACGATTGATATTGCCAATGCATTTTTCTCCATTCCTTTGGCAGCAGAGTGCAGGCCACAGTTTGCTTTTACTTGGAGGGGTGTCCAGTTCACTTGGAACCGACTGCCCCAGGGGTGGAAACACAGCCCTACCATTTGCCACGGACTGATCCAGACTGCACTGGAACAGGGGCAAGCTCCAGAACACCTGCAATACATTGATGACATTATTGTGTGGGGCGATACAGCGGAAGAAGTCTTTGAGAAAGGGAGGAAAATAATCCAAATCCTGCTGAAAGCCGGTTTTGCCATAAAACGGAGTAAGGTCAAGGGACCTGCACAGGAGATTCAATTTTGGAGAATAAAATGGCAAGATGGACATAGACAGATGCCCACAGATGTGATCAACAAGATAACAGCAATGTCTCCACCAACTAATAAGAAAGAAACGCAAGCTTTCTTGGGTGCAGTGGGGTTCTGGAGAATGCACATCCCAAATTACAGTTCGATTGTAAGCCCTCTCTATCATGTGACCCGGAAGAAGAATGATTTTAAATGGGGCCCTGAGCAGCAACAAGCCTTTGAGCAAATTAAATGCGCGATAGTTCATGCAGGAGCCCTTGGAGCTGTCCGGACAGGGCCAGATGTAAAAAATGTGCTGTACACTGCAGCTGGGGAGAACGGTCCTACCTGGAGCCTCTGGCAGAAAGCTCCAGGGGAGACTCGAGGTCCACCCCTCGGCTTTTGGAGTCGGGGATACAAAGGATCTGAGGCCAGCTATACCCCAACTGAGAAAGAGATACTGGCAGCCTATGAAGGGGTTTGAGCTGCTTCGGAAGTGATTGGCACTGAAGCACAGCTCCTTCTGGCACCCTGGGTTGTCTGTGCTGGGCTGGATTTTCAAAGGCAGGGTCTCCTCGACACATCATGGAACTGATGCTACGTGGAGTAAATGGGCTGCACTAATTACACAACGAACTCGAATAGGAAATCTCAGTCGTCCAGGCATTCTAGAAGTCATCATGGACTGGCCAGAGGGCAAAGATTATGGAATGTCACCAGAGGAGGAGGTGGTGCGTGCTGAAGAGGCCCCACCATATAATGAACTGTCAGAAAGTGAAAAGCAGTATGCCCTGTTTACTGATGGGTGTTGCTGTATTGTGGGAAAGCATCGGAGATGGAAGGCAGCTGTATGGAGTCCTGGACGACAAGTTGCAGAAACTGCTGAAAGAGAAGTGAATTGAGTCAGTTTGATGAGGTGAAAGCCATCCATCTGGCCCTGGACATTGCTGAACGAGAAAAGTGGCCAGCACTTTATCTCTGTACTGACTCATGGATGGGGGCAAATGCCCTGTGGTGGTGGTTGCAGCAATGGAAGCAGAGCAACTGGCAACGCAGAGGTAAACCCATCTGGGCTGCTGCACTGTGGAAAGATACTGCTGACTGGGTGCAGAACCCGGTGGTGAAGATACTTCATGCAGATGCCCATTCAGAATCATTGTATCATAGAATCATTAGGGTTGGAAAGGACCTTAAGATCATCTAGTTCCAACCCTCTGCCATGGGCAGGGACGCCTTACGCTAAATCATATCACCCAAGGCCTCGTCCAAACTGGCCTTGAACACTGCCAGGTATGGAGCATTCACAACCTCCCTGGGCAACCTCTTCCAGTGCCTCACACCCCTAACAGGAAAGAATTTCCTTTTCATACCCAACCTAAACTTCCCCTGTTTAAGTTCTGACCCGTTACCCCTTGTCCTATCACTACAGTCTCTAATGAAGAGTCCCTCTCCAGAATCCCTATAGGCCCCCTTCAGATACTGGAAGGCTGCTATGAGGTCTCCACACAGCCTTCTCTTCTCCAGGCTGAACAGACCCAACTTCCTCAGCCTGTCTTCATATGGGAGGTGCTCCAGTCCCCTGATCATCCTTGTGGCCCTTCTCTGGACTTGTTCCAACACTTCCATGTCCTTTTTATGTTGAAGACACCAGAACTGCATGCAATACTCCAAGTGAGGTCTCACAAGAGCTGAGTAGAGGGGCAGGATCACCTCCTTCGACCTGCTGGTCACGCTCCTTTTAATGCAGCCCAGGATTCGGTTGGCTTTCAGGGCTGCAAGCGCACACTGCCAGCTCATGTTCATTTTCTCATCGACCAGCACCCCCAAGTCCTTCTCCGCAGGGCTGCTCTGAATCCCTTCTCTGCTCAACCTGTAGCTGTGCCTGGGATTGCTCCAACCCAGGTGTAGGACCTTGCACTTGGCATGGCTAAACCTCATGAGGTTGGCATCAGCCCGCCTCACAAGCGTGTCAAGGTCCCTCTGGATGGCATCTCTTCCCTCCAGCATATCAACCGAACCACACAGCTTCATGGCATTGGCAAACTTGCTGAGGGCACACTCAATCCCACTGTCCATGTCAGTGACAAAGATGTTAAACAAGACCGGTCCCAACACAGATCCCTGAGGGACACCACTTGTTTCTGGTCTCCAGCTGGACATTGAGCCATTGACCACAACTCTTTGCGTGCGGCCATCCAGCCAGTTCTTTATCCACCGAGGGATGTTGCTCCAATTTGGAGACAAGGATGTCATGTGGGATAGTGTGTAATGCTTTGCACAAGTCCAGGTAGATGACGTCAAGTGCTCTACCCCTGTCCATCTGTTCTGTAGCCCCATCATAGAAGGCCACCAAATTGGTCAGGCAGGATTTCCCCTTAGTGAAGCCATGCTGGCTGTCACCAAGCACCTTGTTGTTTTTCATGTGCCTTAGCATGCGTTCCAGGAGAATCTGCTCCAAGACTTTGCCAGGCACAGAGGTGAGACTGACTGACTCTGTACCTGAGAGTCGGGCCACTGAGGAACACCAGAACAACCAACAAGTGGATAAAGCGGCTAAGATTGAAGTGGCTCAGATGTTCTTAGATTGGCAACATAAAGGTGAATTATTTTTGGCCCGGTGGGCCCATGACACTTCAGGCCATCGGGGCAGAGATGCAACATATAAATGGGCTCATGATCGAGGGGTGGACTTAACAATGGACACTATTGCCCAGGTTATTCATGAGTGTGAAACGTGCTGCAATTAAACAAGCCAAGCGGTTAAAGCCTCTTTGGTATGGAGGATGATGGTTAAAGTATAAATATGGGGAGGCCAGGCAGATTGACTGTATCACACTGCCGACATCCCGCCAAGGCAAGCGTCATGTGGTTACCATGGTGGAAGCATCCACGGGGAAGATTACACGCCACTGACTGGAACACTATCCTGGGCCTTGAGAAACAGATTTTGTGGTAACACGGCACCCCAGAGAGAATTGAGTCAGACAATGGGACTCATTTCCAGAATAACCTTATAGACATTTTGGCCAAAGAGCATGGCATTGAGTGGGTATATCACATCCCCTACCATGCACCAGCCTCTGGGAAAATCGAACAGTACAATGGGCTGTTAAAAACTACACTGAGAGCAATGGGTGGGGGAACTTTCAAGCATTGGAATACGCACTTACCAAAGGTCACCTGGTTTGTCAACACCAGAGGATCTGCCAACAGGGCTGGCCCAGCCCAGTCAGAACTTTTACATATTATAGACGGGGACAGTGTTCCCGTGGTGCATATGAAGAATTTGATGGGGAAGACAGTCTGGGTTATTCCTGCTTCAGGTAAAGACAAACCCACTTGTGGGATTGCTTTTGCTCAGGGACTGGGATATACTTGGTGGGTAATGCGGGAAGATGGGGAAGTCTGATGTATACCTCAAGGGGATTCGATTTTAAGGGAAAACAGCTAATGAACTTAATTCTATGCTGTTGCCTACTGTGTAATACTTTTATAGCTCCTCAACTAGATGTCTCCAGGTCACCAGCGACTAGGCCTGACTTCCCTCCAACCATCATCCCAACAGAGAATGAACTTTGATAGAACCAGATGAGTTCCGCAGTAAAAGAATGACCAGCATCTGCAGGCAACGATCCAATACTGCACACAGCCTTTCCTGCCCTGAAAGATTGTTACAAGAGATGGAACCTGACATCATGGACCAGATGGACTTGGCAGCATTATGGCAATGGTCCATGCACTAAGAAAATGATCTCTTTCTCTTGGTCTCTGTCTATATGGATGTATATATGTGGGAGAGTGATGGTGTATTGAAATTGTGGGATCAGAGCATGACGTGAATGGTATGGAATAAGGGGTGGATAATGTACTGGGTTCAGCAGTAGCAGTCATGTTTCTCCTTTGCAGTAGCTGGTGCAGTGCTGTGTTTTGATTTCCAGCCTGGGAACAGTGCCTGTGATACCGATATTTTCAGTTGTTGCTAAGTGATGTTTACCCTGACCAAGGACTTTGTGAGGCTCATGCTCTGCCAGGGAGGAGGGGAAGCTGTGAGGAAGCAGAGACGGGGTGCCTGACGCAGGCAAGCCAAGGAGGTATTCCATACCACAGCACTTCATGACCGGGGTGGGGGGTAACTGGGAGTTACCCGGAAGGACAGGGGCTTCCGGGTGGGACTCGTTTCTTGGCCGGTGGTATCGTATTCTCTTCCCTTGTTATTTTCTCTTATCACTGTTGTAGTTGGTAGTAGCAGTGGTGATTTGTGTTGTACATTGGTTGCTGGACTGTTCTTGTCTCAACCCGTAGGAGTTGCACTCTTTCGATCCTCCTCCCCATTCCTCCAGGAGCGGGGAAGGGGAGAGCCCCGGGGTGGTGGGGGGGAAGCCCTCGATTGCTCTTAGCCTGGCACCATTCACTGTGAGTGAGTAAACAAGTTGCCTGACTGGGTTTAAACCATGACACAGTCCCTAATGAAGAGTCCATCCCCAACATCCCTATACTGGAAGGCTGCTATGAGGTACTGTACTGCTATACAGATACTGGAAGGCTGCTATGAGGTCTCCATGCAGCCTTCTCTTCTCCAGGCTGAACATACCCAGCTTTCCCAGCCTGTCTTCATATGGAAGATGCTCCAGTCCCCTGATCATCCTCGTGGCCCTTCTCTGGTCTTGTTCTAACACTTCCATGTCCTTTTTATGTTGAGGACACCAGAACTGCACACAATACTCCTGGTGAGGTCTCACAAGAGCAGAGTAGAGGGGCAGGATCACCTCCTTTGACCTGCTGGTCATGCTCCTTTTGATGCAGCCCAGGACATGGATGGCTTCCTGGGCTGCAAGCACACACTGCTGGCTCATATTCATTTTCTCATTGACCAGCACCCCCAAGTCCTTCTCCACAGGGCTGCTCTGAATCTCTTCTCTGCCCAACCTGTAGCTGTGCCTGGGATTGCTCCGACCCAGGTGTAGGACCTTGCACTTGGCATGGTTAAACCTCATGAGGTTGGCATCAGCCCACCTCACAAGCGTGTCAAGGTCCCTCTGGATGGCATCCCTTCCCTCCAGCATATCAACCGAACCACACAGCTTGGTGTCATCGGCAAACTTGCTGAGGGCGCACTCAATTCCACTGTCCATGTCAGCGATGAAGATGTTAAACAAGACCGGTCCCAACACTGATCCCTGAGGACACAAAACAATGCTTGTTTCACTCAACCAAGATAAAGTCAGAACATATGTTGCACTATATACTTTTAAACTTAAAAAAAGCTTTTTAAAATTTATTTCAGTTTAAAAACATTTCTATGAAAAGATACAATGAAAAACTTAGTTAAAAATGCCTCATCTAATTATTTCTCTAAATGAATCTGACATCTTACTTAAAAGTAAATTATTTGTTTGAAAGATCTGCTAATTTTTGTTCCAGAAATATGTATATAAGATCCTTCTGACTTGCTTAACAACTGCTCTACTGCCTGAAGATTCATTGGCAGAGAGCTATGAGAGCTGAGAATCAGTCATTCTTTTAAAAACACATGTGGTTTTGAATTTCTTTTATAGGATTCCCATGGGCATTAGTATAACAATATATTTTTTTTTTTGTTACACATGAAAGATAGATCCACTTTCCAACACCTGGCCAGGGTAGCTCTGTGAATTGAATAAGGGTAAGAATAAACCATTATTTTCTCTTTGCGAAACTCAATGGTTGCAGCAGATCTTGCATCCTACAATTTAAAAAAAAGAATAAAACAAGAAACAACCCCACAACCTTGTAATTTTGTACCTTATACACAGAGTTTAATCTTTTGCCTTTCTTTGGTCTCTTTGCTGCATAAGGAATGCAGAATTGTTGACCATTATTTATAACTGTAATTGCTAGAGCAGCTTATTTTGTTTTTTTTTTTTGTGTTTAAGAGAGGTATCCAAAGAGCTGTAATTTTACAGATATTTTACATTTTGCTTTGCTTCATCTGATCAGATGCTCCTGGGCTTAAAACCAGCACCTCTAAGGAAACCAGAATCTACTTTACATAAAAGGATATTATCAGTCTTTTAAAATTAATTTTCTTCTACTCTTTCACTGACTTATTGATTTATGATATGTTTTATTGGAAACTCTGATGTTGCTATCTATCTATCTATCTATTTATCTATCTATCTATCTATTTATCTATCTATCTATCTATCTATCTGTCATCTATCTATTTATTCAACTATCACATTGTATTGGATTTTGCTAATGACTATCAGTTTTTGAGGGTAGCATTCAAACGGAAATGTAAATGGATTGTTTACTAGTGTCATCATTAGTATTTGTAGCAGTCTGAAATATTTTGTTTATTAAAATGTAGCAGTAGCTAGTGTGTCAGGTAAGCAAAGCTGTTAATATATTCTGAACACTGTGAACTGAGAGGATGTTGGATATTCAAGCATACATATGCTATTGGGGGAGTAACGCTCTACATTTTTTTCCATAAGCCTTAGGTTTGCAATACCACCAAAGGTAATAGGTCAAAATACAGTTATGATTGACACGGAAGGCTGCATCTTAGGTCATTGTGGCTCAGACAACTGAAAGGACAGTCAATTACTGTGTGGAAAGAGACTGAACAAGTTGGTACATTTTTCAATAAAATTTCTCCTGACACAACTGTTTTGTTCCATTCTGAATAGCGTCTTAGAATCATTGCATACTTTATGTTTGTGCTGCCTTCTGAAATTTTGAATACTAGATAGCTTCACTACTATAATTGATTTGCTCATCAGTGTTAAACAGTTTAAAATAAAATGTGTTTATTGCACATGGAATGAAAATAGGAGAGTAGGCATGTGTGTAGACTGTATTGTCAGGTACTACCCAGATTCATGGAGACCCATGAAGTCCTATGGCTCTTATGCCCTTCTCAAAATGTATAAAAGCAAACCTGAGCAGCTCATATTCCCTCTGTAAAGTAACACATTCACAATATTTGTGTTGTACATCCAGTCCAACCTATTTAATTTCAAATCTTTTGTGTGTCAAGGTGAACCAAATTTATTAAAATAGGTATTGAAAAACATTTGAATGTCTTACACAATATATGGTCTTTGAACACTCAAATATTTGAAAATTCATACAAAGATACACCCAAATTCTATATATGTACAAGTATGCAAATGCAGCATCTTGTTCTTGGTCAAACTGAGATTAGTATGTATATTTTGAAAAACTCAGTTCTTTGCTTTTTTGTTTTTTAAATTTCAGGTCCTCAGAAGTGAGTGTATGGTCCTTCACAGAAAATCAGCAAGCTGTCAGTTAGAATTCACTTTATGAAAGCAATATGGTTTCATTTTGGAGGAACATTCCTGAGAATTTTAAGGAGCTGTCAAAAAGAATTCACTTTATTACTGATTAACATTAGATTCAGAAATAAAAACACATAAAATAAATCCAGGAAATAAACAAAAATAACCAAACAACCTAACCAAAAACCCAAGTCCAATAGTTCTCCTGTCTTTAGCTTTGGACAGAACTGTGGGAACAAACTGCATTGCTTCTGTTTTGTTGTGTGAGTTTAAACTCTTGCAGGAATTTGCAAATTTGTGGGTAGACTGATTGTAGGGCTTGAGATATAGCATATTCAGAAAGGGAAATGTAAATGTGATAATATAAATTATTGATTACAAAAAATGCATGATCATATAAATTAATACTATGTGATGTTTTAAGTACATAGAATAACCCTGTGTGATTGAAATAAATAAACCCTGAAATAACAGCTTATTCACAATGCTTTATTTAATGATGCATGTAAAATGTATGAACAAATAAATAAATAACTGCATTTTCTTGTTATGTGAGCATATTATATAATTAGAAAGATCTATGAAGAATATAAACTAGCTAAAAGGATTAAGCTGACTCATTTAGATCCTGTAAAGTCAGTTAAGTCAGTATCAGACCTACAGGAAGCATATTCAACAATGTTGATTATTATTATTTTAGTAAAATGCACAAGTCCCAAGCAGGATCACATTTAATGATAGCTGAATTGTTAATAGTCTAAATAGTCTGAACAGTCTGAAATACTATATTTTAAGTCTGCAGATCTCAAATTGAATTCTAAATGATACATGGATTTACATAATTCTGGGATGTACCACTGTCAAGAGTGGTGTTTGCTGCCACATTTAGTACAAAAAGATTCTGAGTAACTGGTCTGCAGCTAACAAGCTGATAAAATGGCAAAGAACTAATTCTTAACTTAATTCAACAGTATTTGCCAAGGACTGGGGAAGGTACCAATGCAGTCAGGCTGTTCTTTTAGATTTGATGACATATTTTTCAGAATGAGATGCTTTCCAGGTCATTCTGAGATTTACGTACATGCTTTCAATGAATGATATCCTAAACTATAAAGAAAATAATTAAATGAAATGTGCTTTTTTTTCATAATTATTTTTTTTACAGAAGTCAGAGGTTTCAGAGTTTATACAGTATCAGTGCAAAAAGCTAGCTCTTAGCTTTTAAGGTTTCTTGTTTGTAAACCCAACAATACCTACGATGAAGGGCAGGAACAAAGGTCCCAGCTTCTGAAAACTAGTGGAAAGGCAGCATTTCATCCTAGGATATATTTCATTAAATTCTAAACCACGACAATATATTAAAACTTACTGCAGAATTAGCACAATAATAATCATGTTTGACAAAGGCAAGTGGACACTTCACTTTACACCATGACTTGTTCAAGTAAAGTGCATTGCTTGTTATGGCATACATTTCAAAAAATGTGAGTGCATAAGAAAAAGATATCAGCAATTAATCTATGGCTCAATTTTATTTCTGATTAATATTTCTGATCAATACTTTTCTATTTTTATAGGTAATATTCAACAAAGTTGGATTTATTGTTTGTTTGTTTGTTTGTTTTTTTCTAATTCTCCTGTGCATTTATAGAAGTTTAAGTTAAATGGATTTGGTCACTTCAGAATAATCAGTATTTATTTTCAGGCATTTTTCTTAGCAGTTAGCTTATGGAGGCAGGAGAAGTGATCTTTGAAATTAAACAGCAAATATTAATGCAAATCTCTATTTTCAAAATTCCCAGAGAACTTGGAGAGCAAAGGTACTGTTAAGAAAAAAAAAGCAAAATGAAAATAAAATGGAATTGTATTGGATGTTTTTCCAAGTTCTTTCTATTTATCTTGGTATGATAGTAGTCTAGTATATGCCTGTAAAAATTAATAGTAAATAGAAGCAGTAACTTCAGGGCCTGTCTATCCAGTTGGCATTAAGATCTCATTATCCTTGAATCAAAGTGCTTTTCAGCACTGAGATTATTTTTATTTATTTTTTTTAACATATAGTTGGTATTAAAAGCCAAATGTTATACTGTGTTGTTTTGGCTGCAAAGAAGGTAGTAAAATAAATTGACTGCAGCATCTGGTTTGTGACTTCTTAATAAAATAGAGTTTTCCATGAAGGCTGGAGCTCTGAGCTACCTACATAATTCAGTATATTTTGTCTTCTACTTAATGTATTTGCAAAGGATAATAATAAAAGTAGGGAAATAAGCCTAGCAAAATATGCTGAAGACATCCACGGATTGATAAGGAGCTGCTGAGGAAACTTTGAGGGGAAAAAAGAGGCTTATAAAAGGTGGAAGCAAGGACAGGCTGTCTGGGAAGTATACAGGGATGCTGTCTGGGAAGCTAGGGACCAGGTTAGGAAAGCTAAGGCCCAGACAGAATTAAACTTAGCTAGGGATGTTAAGGATAACAGGAAAGGATTTTACAGGTACATAACAAATAAAAAACAGACTAGGGACAACGTAGGCTCGCTCAGGAAGCTCTCAGGAGAACTGGCTACTCAGGATTTGGAGAAGGCTGAGGTTCTTAATGACTTTTTTTGCCTCAGTCTTCACTGGCAAAGGCTCTGAGCACACCACCCAAGTCTTGGAAGGCAGATACAGGGACTGTGAAAAGGAAGAATATAAGAGAGGATCAGGTTTAAGACCATCTTAAGAACCTGAACTTACACAAGTCCATGGGACCTGATAAAATCCATCTGATGGTCCTGAAGGAGCTGGCAAATGAAGTTGCTATGCCACCGTCCACCATATTTGAAAAATCATGGCAGTCAGGTGAAGTTCCTGAAGACTGGAAAAAGGGAAATATAACCCCCATTTTCAAGAAGGGGAAAATGGATGACCCGGGGAATTACAGACCAGTCAGTCTCACCTCTGTGCCTGACAAAATCTTGGAGCAGATTCTCCTGGAACGCATGTTAAGGCACATGAAAAATAACAAGGTGCTTGGTGACAGCCATTGTGGCTTCACTAAGGGGAAAACCTGCCTGACCAATTTGGTGGCCTTCTATGATGGGGCTACAGAGCTGATGGACAGAGGTAGAGCAGCTGATGTCATCTACCTGGATTTGTGCAAAGTGTTCCACACTATCCCACATGACATCCTTGTCTCTAAATTGGAGAGACATCAATTTGATGGATGGACCACTCGGTGGATAAAGAACTGGCTGGATGGCCGCGTGCAAAGAGTTGTGGTCAATGGCTCAATGTCCAGCTGGAGACCAGAAACAAGTGGTGTCCCTCAGGGATCTGTGTTGGGACCGGTCTTGTTTAACATCTTTGTCACTGACATGGACAGTGGGATTGAGTGTGCCCTCAGCAAGTTTGCCAATGCCATGAAGCTGTGTGGTTCGGTTGATATGCTGGAGGGAAGGGATGCCATCCAGAGGGACCTTGACACGCTTGTGAGGCGGGCTGATGCCAGCCTCATGAGGTTTAGCCATGCCAAGTGCAAGGTCCTACACCTGGGTTGGAGCAATCCCAGGCACAGCTACAGGTTGGGCAGAGAAGGGATTCAGAGCAGCCCTGCAGAGAAGGACTTGGGGGTGTTGGTCAATGAGAAAATGAACATAAGCTGGCGGTGCTTGCAGTCCAGAAAGCCAATCATATCCTGGGCTGCATCAAAAGAAGTTTGAAGGAGGTGATCCTGCCCCTCTACTCTGCTCTTGTGAGACCTCACCTGGAGTATTGTGTGCAGTTCTGGTGTCCTCAACATAAAAAGGACATGGAACTGTTGGAACAAGTCCAGAGAAGGGCCACGGGGATGATCAGGGGACTGGAGCACCTCCGGTATGAAGACAGGCTGAGAAAGTTGGGTCTGTTCAGCCTGGAGAAGAGAAGGCTGCGTGGAGACCTCATAGCAGCCTTCCAGTATCTGAAGGGGGCCTGCAAAGGATGCTGGGAAGGGACTCTTTGTTAGGGACTGTAGTAGTAGGACAAGTGGTAACAGGTTAAAACTTAAACAGGGGAAATTTAGATTGGATATAAGGATGGACTTCTTTACTGTAAGTATGGTGAGACACTGGAAAGGTTTGCCCAAGGAAGCTGTGAATGCTCCATGCCTAGTGGTGTTCAAGGCCAGATTGAACAGAGCCTTAGGTGACATGGTTTATTGTGAGGTGTCCCTGCCCATGGCAGGTGGTTGGAACTAGATGATCTTAAGGTCTTTTACAACCCTAACTATTCTATGATTCTATGATTTTATCGAGAAAGGCATTTTCATATGTTGTAACTTAATTATGAATGTGTGTATATATATATATATATAAAACCCCAATGCCAAAAAAAATCCCAGTACCTATGTGTAAAAGGAAGCAAATGGCTGATTTTATTTAATAGACAGCAAGCATTTATTTTTTTATATATTTTGCCTTAGGTAAGACAAACATGCCAAGAAAAAAACACAGAAACAATTCTGTACATTGTTCATGTCCTAATAGCAGAAGTCCATGTAGTCCACACTTTTGTTGCTATTTCAGATATGAAGATGTGCTCACAATTTCTCATTTTGGATCCATCCAGGAATGCCTCACGCGTTGCACACTCCTGGATTTCAGCACCATATATAGCCCCTCATATACCTTCTGGGAACAGCATCACTTCCTTATCTTACTAAACAGGAAATGTATCTTGCAGTCACACATCAGAGCCTGTTAAACTGTATTCATTTTTTTGTGGTTGTTTGCATATTTACCTCTTTGTTTCCAGCAGGTAGAGTGGCTTCAAATGTTTAAGAAAAAGCAAGGCTATTTTCTCATGCTTGCTGAAGAAATGCATATATTTTTTTCTCTAGGCAACATATAAAACCAGAATATATGTTTTCAATAATTTATTTTGTTTGAATAATAATGGCTTCTGGCTTGGCCAGTTTCTGGTGTATGACAACCAGGTGGGTTAAGACAAAAAGGCATTTCCTAAATCTTTACATTGACAGCTTGTTTAAAAATGAAAAATGTAGCTAGACACAAAGCTTTAAGCCAGTGAAATACTATCCTCAGGCTGATGCCTAATGATGAAGGTAATAATTTATTTTAATCCACTCATATGCTAGTCTTTTTAACAGGAAGACAGATTTTCTGCATTGTTTATTACGCAGGAATTTGATCACTGAAAGATGTTTTTCTAAAATGGTACTTTATTAACTGTCTTAAAGTGTACTAGTAAAAGTGCTGTTTAACACTATCATAGTTATCCAAATGTTATGCTCCAGAACAGTGACCTAGTTTAAACAGTATGAAAGAAATTCCATACGTATATTAGAAATACCTCCTTGATTCAAAATATGAATTATAAATTGTTTCAGTAATTATAAAATATGGAAATAAACCAAAGAATATATGGGAAAATGTATAAAAGACCATTCTCTTTTAAATTTTATAGAGCAAGAGAATCCTATGGATTACTATTTAGTACTGTTAAATTCTACACCTCCTGCTCACATGGATATTCTCAAAGACTTTTTCTGGTCTGAATATCATATTAATCCACAGTAATTCACTGTAAGACAGAAATCCTGGGGATAGGTGAAGAAATGAGAATGAGAATTGAGAACGAAGACCCTAGGCCCACTGTAGTAGAGGATCTGGTTCGAGACCATCTTAAGAACCTGAACGTACACAAGTCCATGGGACCTGATAAAATCCATCTGCTGGCCCTGAAGGAGCTGGCAAATGAAGTTGCTATGCCACCGTCCACCATATTTGAAAAATCATGGCAGTCAGGTGAAGTTCCCGAAGACTGGAAAAAGGGAAATATAACCCCCATTTTCAAGAAGGGGAAAATGGATGACCCAAGGAATTACAGACCAGTCAGTCTCACCTCTGTACCTGACAAAATCTTGGAGCAGATTCTCCTGGAACACATGCTAAGGCACATGAAAAATAACAAGGTGCTTGGTGACAGCCATTGTGGCTTCACTAAGGGGAAAACCTGCCTGACCAGTTTGGTGGCCTTCTATGATGGGGCTACAGAACTGATGGACAGGGGTAGAGCAGTTGATGTCATCTACCTGGAATTGTGCAAAGCGTTCCACACTATCCCACATGACATCCTTGTCTCTAAATTGGAGAGACATCAATTTGATGGATGGACCACTCGGTGGATAAAGAACTGGCTGGATGGCCACACGCAGAGTTGTGGTCAATGGCTTGATGTCCGGGTGGAGACCAGTAACGAGTGGTATCCCTCAGGGATTGGTGTTGGGACCGGTCTTGTTCAACACCCTTGCTGGCGACATGGACAGTGGGATTGAGTGCGCCCTCAGCAAGTTTGCCGATGACACGAAGCTGTGTGGTTCGGTTGGTACGCTGGAGGGAAGGAATGCCATCCAGAGGGACCTCAACATGCTTTTGATGTCGGCTGAAGCCAACCTCATGAAGTTTAACCATGCCAAGTGCAAGGTCCTACACCTGGGTCAGAGCAATCCCAGGCACAGCTACAGGTTGGGCAGAGAAGAGATTCAGAGCAGCCCTGTGGAGAAGGACTTGGGGGTGCTGGTCGATGAGAAAATGAACATGAGCCGGCAGTGTGCGCTTGCAGCCCAGAAAGCCAACGGTATCCCGGTCTGCATCAAAAGGAGTGTGACCAGCAGGTCGAAGGAGGTGATCCTGCCCCTCTACTCTGCTCTCGTGAGACCTCACTTGGACTATTGTGTGCAGTTCTGGTGTCCTCAACATAAAAAGGACATGGAACTGTTGGAAGAAGTCCAGAGAAGGGCCACGAGGATGATCAGGGGACTGGAGCACCTCCCATATGAAGACAGGCTGAGGAAATTGGGTCTGTTCAGCCTGGAGAAGAGAAGGCTGCGTGGAGACCTCATAGCAGCCTTCCAGTATCTGATGGAGGCCTATAGGGATGTTGGAGATGGACTCTTCATTAGGGACTGTAGTAGTAGGACAAGTGGTAACAGGTTAAAACTTAAACAGGGGAAGTTCAGATTGGATATAAGGAGGAAATTCTTTCCTGTTAGGGTGGTGAGGCACTGGAATGGGTTGCCCAGGGAAGCTGTGAATGCTCCTTCCCTGGTGGTGTTCAAGGCCAGGAGGGACAGAGCCTTGGGTGGCATAGTTTACTGTGAGTTGTCCCTCCCCATGGCAGGGGGTTGGAACTAGATGATCTTAAGGTCCTTTCCAACCCTAGCTATTCTATGATTCTAAGTGTCCAAGCTACCTAAAGACAGTAGTCAAAAACTTACCTGTACCAGAAATTTACCTGTACTAGAGGAAGGCTCTCTTGCTGTGCTGAGTAATGTGATATTCCATGCCAAAATGGCAGCACATGTGCTACCTTATGCACAAGCTAGCCCTGGTGGTAAAACCGTGCTAAATTCTAATAGTTCACTGCACATGACTTTTTATATTTGAGCATGATTAATTATAAATGAACTTCATTAGCCAAATGCAAAAAACTTCTCCAACACAAAATCATGAAAACACATAAACAGTTAAAAAAAAACAACCCGAACATTAGTAAGGAAACTGATTTAAATTTCATCTTGCAAAATGCTTAAATGATTAAGTAGATACAGCTCAAGAATGTTTAATTATGTACTGTGCCTAAGCAAACTGTTTCTTTAATGGATAAAGCTATGTATCAAGGTTTGTGTAAAAGTGATGGTAAGTGAAAGCTGTTGTCCAAAGTTGCAAAGTCTTTGGACTTTGAGGACTGTGAGGCAGTTGTACTGGCAATGATGAATATGCCAGCAGTACAAGGCTGCTGTGGTGCCATTGTATTGATGCTGGCTGAAGTTATTTTTCAGGGATCAGAATCCCTGAACAATGGGAGATGCAGATATTGCAGTCAGAAGCTCAAGAGAGTTCTCTCCCATCACAGTTTAGTATTTTTAACTGGTTGTCTTTAAGTTATTATTGAAAAGGATTCCCCAAATTTTACAGGTTGGAAATTCAATGGTTTCTAAAATGTGTAAAAGATGTATGTTGCTGTTTTTTGTATCCACTTCTTGATTTATGATTACCGGCTACATGATCCCAACCAAGCAAGACTCTCCATTCTGGACTGCAATACAATGTTTTCACTCTCTGACCTCACTGAGAATCCTGAGATTCTTAGAATTATATAGAGTCAAATGCATTTCTGATTCTAAGTACAAATCATTGCACTTATATTTTAATAGCTTTGAATTTAAAGAAAAAAATCTTTCCGAAATATCCAATTGCTAACATTAAGAGAATATGTACTTCTACAAAACTCCTGCAAGATCACCTAGTTTCTAACCCATTTTCAGACTTTGAAAGAGTTCTCACTTATACCTGGATAAGGAAAGATGCATTTAATAGTATTTTGGGGACATTTTTCAAACCACAGTGCTAGTTTTATAACAGTTTAGTGAACTTGCATATTAATACCAGAATATACTTCTCAGAAAAATTATAGAAAACATGCAAAAAATAATAGAGAGGACTTTGATATTCACTAGCTTATCCATAAACTAAAAAGCTGAATTACCTATGTGGAGATATATATATATACCTCGTATACACGTAGCGTATAGAAAATACCAAAATGGTTTAAAATACTTTAAAAACTATTGTTGGTATAATTAAACAGAAAAGACAAAGGAAAATCTATATCTGAAAAACACCTGAATAAGTACATCAGAAGAAGTTCTTTTTTAATGCATGAGACACCTGTATGCTACAATTGCTGTGTTGATTTGTAAATGTCATGAAGGAAAAAAAATAGTTTTTATTACCTTGTACAAGCGACATTAATTATTTAAAGTTTAGGAAATGTTTTAGAATGTAACTAACTCACTTGTAAATATACTAGGTAAATATTAAGTAATGTTGTTATAACTTTGCAATGACAAAAGAACTTTAATATTATTATTTTATTGATTTGCTAAAATGATAATAATGAGATGGATTTGTTCTATTGTGTAAATGTTTTTATGTCAAATTCCTGTGGAACTTGTTTTATTAACAAGTGTTCCTGTATTCAGGAAAAATTACTTCTGTGTAAATGTGGAGGTCTGTAAGAAAGCATCAATACTAAGGCCTTTTATCCCATATAAGCAAATTAAGATGTGGCTGAGAAACTCTATGGAATAGCAGCTGCATCTGAATTACTCTGGAGCAATACCTTTGAAGTTTTTTTCATAGAAGCACCTTTAGTCCAACATCAAGAAAACATCAAGAAGAATCTTAAGACAAGGCTTCTCCCAAACTTGAATGATTCAGAGCAGGACAACCACTGCATCTGAATATATGACTTTTATGTGGACATAATAATGAAAAAGGAACTAGAAATGTTATCCAGAGTTTATTTTTTCCAGAGTTGTACCTTGACTAATAAACTGTCTTGTAAGGTATGTACTGAAACTGTATAGTATATAATGTCAAATTTTACAGTCTAAAAATGTCTGCAATATTCTATTCAAATTCTTTTTAAAAAGTTAACCAGAAAGTGAAAGACTTTTGAAAGATTTTTGTTGTTTTCTCTTTGGAGGAGTTAATATTTGTTAGGATATATCTGTACACAGAGGTTCAATGTGTATCCTTCAGGTTTTTTTAAACACTAAAGTAACAAGTGATTTGGTTTGTTGCAAAAAAATATTAACCAGAGAAGAAAGTTTTTTCCAAGCTACCCTGACAATGGTGCCATTTTCTTCAACTCACAATAAAACATTTGTTTCTTGGATGAATGTAAAAAAATTTCGTAACACAGTTTAGAGGGTTTCATAACATGTTCATTTCAGAATATATTAGCTCACTCCTTTTTATTAAAAAAAGATTTATCATTCAAGATAATTTTTGTTCTAGCACTACAAAAGGAACAAGTTTTACTTTGAATAAGATAGAACCATAGCTCAGAAAAGCAATGAAATGTACTGTAGATACAAGTTATGCCCTCTATAATGCAAGAGAAAATGTGTTTATAACTGGAGCAGGACGTGTTCTTTAACTTACAAACATACTTGGATCCTACTGTGCCTGAAGGACATTTAATAGCAAATGGAGAAAGAATGGATTTTCATAACTGGCAATGAAATTCACCCTGCTGACTTTGAAGAATAGGACAGCAATGTAAATGAAATAGAATAGGCATTACTGCAAAAGGAAATCCTGCTTATTTGAAATTTCATTGCTCTAATTCTGGGGTTTCATGTTAAAAGTTTGCCTTTTGTATCCCTCAGCAGAAGCCAAGAACTCTCAACACTTCTTCATGGCAGTCAGAACTTTATCAGGAAACTTACAAGCATTGCATGGAGTATGTTGTGGAAACATATGAACATCTCAATGAAAAGCAAAAGAGAAAAAAGAGGCAATGTATTTTATGAAAGCAACATCTCAATTAAAAGCAAAAGAAAAAAAAAGAGGTAATATATTTTATGAAAGCCACGTCCCTTACCTATGGTTCCTTGCATCCTTTCCTTTAAAGATTCAAAGGAGAAAATGTGACGGTGTTTCAACTTAGTTTGTTGTGTACATAAGTTCTGAATGTGGAAATAAAGCATGAGAAAATTCATTATGTTTCAGTCAGTCAGGACAAAACATGCTCTGTGCAACCTCTGGTTTGATTAAAGTGTTACAAAATTAAAGGTTAGATTTTTTCCGAAATCGTTCACATACCACATATAACAATATATCACCAAGTAGGTCATTATACAAATAGTGTAGAATTAGCGTATGCCTGAGCAGTATTTTTATGACTAGTACATTAAAGGAATGCTTATGATGCCAAGACACAGATGTCTAGCACTTTTTGAGATACTCTAAATTTTCTGTTGCTAATGAAAAACACAGATCTGCATTTCATCTGCCAGCCCCATGTGAGTGACTGCACATCCTAGGGCACTTACATGGTACGAATTATCAATGCATGGGCAGCTGAATCGCATCCTAAAATAACCCCAAGACTTACCCATCTAATTCAATTTAGTCATATAAGTTCCATTACAGTGAAAAAAGACCTACAGAGATTAATTTCTTAAATAGAAAATATGTCTCGTCCTTTGGAAAAACCTGTTTTTCAGCACAAGGTGAATACTTTGGTCTATTCCACAGGCTATAGATGAAGATGAAGCTTATGGCTAGATTTTATTTTTTTTTCAACATTTTATGCATATATGTAACTTTTACAGTGTGCGCTATTTGACATTGCATAAAATTTACTTTCTATGCTGGTAAAAGAGCAACTGCGTCTGACTTTTTTGTTTGATACAACACAGTGTTAAAAGCTACCTAAAAAGGCAATTAAAACAAGTGAAAAAAAGTTGATACATGAAATGTTTATTCATGTCCTGGCCCTGAAAAGTGGTGAAAGTATGGATTTTGAATGCATAGTTGTCGTGGTTTAAACCCAGTCAGGTAACTTGTTCACTCACTCCCAGTGAGTGGTGCCGAGCTGACAACAATCAAGGTCCGTGTTCGTCTCCCCCCCTCCCTGCACCGGGGCTCTCCCCTTCCCCGCTCCCGGAGGAACGGGGAGGAGGATCGAGAGAGTGCAACTCCTACGGGTTGAGACAAGAACAGTCCAGCAACAAATCACCACCGCTACTATCAGCTAAAACAATGATAAGGGAAAATAACAAGGGAAGAGAATACGATACCAATGGCCAAGAAAACGAGTTCCACCTGGAAGCTCCTGTCCTTCCGGGTAACTCCCAGTTACCCCCCACCCCGGGCATGACATGCTGTGGTATGGAATACCTCCCCGGCTAGCCCGGGTCAGGCGCCCCGCCTCTGCTTCCTCACAGCCTCCCCTCTTCCCTGGCAGAGCATGAGCCTCACAGAGTCCTTGGTCAGGGTAAACATCACTTAGCAACAACCGACAACATCGGCTTCACCAACGCTGTTCTCAAAACTAGAAGTCAAAACACAGCACTGCACCAGTTAACACAAAGGAAAAAACATGACTGCTACTGCTGAACCCAGGACATTATCCACCCCTTATTCCATACCATTCACGTCGTGCTCAGATCCCACATTTTCAATACACCATCGCTCTCCCACATATATACATCCATATACATACAGACCAAGAGGAAAAAAAATCATTTTCTTAGTGCATGGACCAATCCCTATAATGCTGCCGAGTCCATCCGGTCTATGATGTTCCAAGTTCATTCTCTGTTGGGATGATGGCTGGAGGGAAGTCAGGGCCAGTCGCTGGTGACCTGGAGACATCTAGTTGATGGGCTATAAAAGCATTACACAGCAGGCAACGGCATACAATTGAGTTCACTGGCTGTTTTCCCCTAAAATCAAATCCCCTTGAGTTATACATCGGACTTCCCCATCTTCCCGCATTACCCACCATGTATATCCAGGTCCCTGAGCAAAAGCAATCCCACGAGTGGGTTTGCCTTTACCTGAAGCAGGAATAACCCAGACTGTCTTCCCCAGCAAATTCTTCATATGCACCACGGGAACTTTGTCCCCCTCTACAATATGTAAAAGTTCTGACTGGGCTGGGCCAGCCCTGTTGGCAGATCCTCTGGTGTTGACCAACCAGGTGGCCTTTGGTAAATGTGTATCCCAATGCTTGAAAGTTCCCCCACCCATCGCTCTCAGTGTAGTTTTTAACAGCCCATTGTACCGTTCGATTTTCCCAGAGGCTGGTGCATGGTAGGGGATGTGATATACCCACTCAATGCCATGCTCTTTGGCCCAAATATCTATAAGGTTATTCCGGAAATGAGTCCCATTGTCTGACTCAATTCTCTCTGGGGTGCCGTGTCGCCACAAAATCTGTTTCTCAAGGCCCAGGATAGTGTTCCGGGCAGTGGCATGGGGCACAGCGTATGTTTCCAGCCACCCGGTGGTTGCTTCCACCATGGTAAGCACATGGCGCTTGCCTTGGCGGGTTGGTGGCAGTGTGATATAGTCAATCTGCCAGGCCTCCCCATATTTATACTTCAACCATCGTCTTCCATACCAAAGAGGCTTTAACCGCTTGGCTTGTTTAATTGCAGCACATGTTTCACACTCATGAATAACCTGGGCAATAGTGTCCATTGTTAAGTCCACCCCTCGGTCACGGGCCCATCTATATGTTGCATCTCTGCCCTGATGGCCTGAAGTGTCATGGGCCCACCGGGCCAGAAATAATTCACCTTTATGTTGCCAATCTAAGTCCATCTGAGCCACTTCAATCTTAGCCGCTTTATCCACTTGTTGGTTGTTCTGGTGTTCCTCAGTGGCCCGACTCTTGGGTACATGGGCATCTACATGACGTACCTTCACCACCAGGTTCTGCACCCGGGCAGCAATATCTTTCCACAGTGCAGCAGCCCAGATGGGTTTACCTCTGCGTTGCCAGTTGCTCTGCTTCCATTGCTTCAACCACCCCCACAGGGCATTTGCCACCATCCATGAGTCAGTATAGAGATAAAGTACTGGCCACTTTTCTCGTTCAGCAATGTCCAGGGCCAGCTGGATGGCTTTCACCTCGGCAAATTGACTCGATTCACCCTCTCCTTCAGCAGTTTCTGCAACTTGTCGTCCAGGACTCCATACAGCTGCCTTCCATCTCCGATGCTTTCCCACAATACGGCAAGAGCCATCAGTAAACAAGGCATACTGCTTTTCACTTTCTGACAGTTTATTATATGGTGGGGCCTCTTCAGCACGCACCACCTCCTCCTCTGGTGACATTCCGAAATCTTTGCCCTCTGGCCAGTCCATGATGACTTCTAGAATGCCTGGACGACTGGGATTTCCTATTCGAGTTCGTTGTGTAATTAGTGCAGCCCATTTACTCCATGTAGCATCAGTTGCATGATGTGTAGAGGAGACCCTGCCTTTGAACATCCAGCCCAGCACGGGCAGCCGGGGTGCCAGGAGGAGCTGTGCTTCAGTGCCAATCACTTCCAAAGCAGCTCGAACCCCTTCATAGGCTGCCAGTATCTCTTTCTCAGTTGGGGTATAGCTGGCCTCAGATCCTTTGTATCCCCGACTCCAAAAGCCGAGGGGTCGACCTCGAGTCTCCCCTGGAGCTTTCTGCCAGAGGCTCCAGGTAGGACCGTTCTCCCCAGCTGCAGTGTACAGCACATTTTTTACATCTGGCCCGGTCCGGACAGGTCCAAGGGCTACTGCATGAACTATCTCGCGTTTAATTTGCTCAAAGGCTTGTTGCTGCTCAGGGCCCCATTTAAAATCATTCTTCTTCCGGGTCACATGATAGAGAGGGCTTACAATCGAACTGTAATTTGGGATGTGCATTCTTCAGAACCCCACTGCACCCAAGAAAGCTTGCGTTTCTTTCTTATTAGTTGGTGGAGACATTGCTGTTATCTTGTTGATCACATCTGTGGGGATCTGTCTACGTCCATCTTGCCATTTTATTCCCAAAAATTGAATCTCCTGTGCAGGTCCCTTGACCTTACTCCGTTTTATGGCAAAACCGGCTTTCAGCAGGATTTGGATTATTTTCCTCCCTTTCTCAAAGACTTCTTCCGCTGTATCGCCCCACACAATAATGTCATCAATGTATTGCAGGTGTTCTGGAGCTTGCCCCTGTTCCAGTGCAGTCTGGATCAGTCCATGGCAAATGGTAGGGCTGTGTTTCCACCCCTGGGGCAGTCGGTTCCAAGTGAACTGGACACCCCTCCAAGTAAAAGCAAACTGTGGCCTGCACTCTGCTGCCAAAGGAATGGAGAAAAATGCATTGGCAATATCAATCGTGGCATACCACTTGGCTGCTTTTGACTCTAGTTCATACTGAAGTTCTAGCATGTCCGGTACGGCAGCACTCAATGGTGGTGTGACTTCATTCAGGCCACGATAGTCTACTGTTAGTCTCCATTCTCCATTAGACTTTCGCACTGGCCATATGGGGCTATTGAAGGGTGAGCGGGTCCTGCTGATCACCCCCTGACTCTCCAGTCTACGGATCAGCTGATGGATGGGAATCAGGGAGTCTCGGTTGGTGCGATATTGCCGCCGGTGCACTGTTGTGGTCGCAATTGGCACTTGTTGTTCTTCAACTTTCAGCAACCCCACAGCAGAGGGATCTTCTGAGAGACCAGGCAAGGTGGACAGCTGCTCAATTTCCTCAGTCTCCAAAGCAGCAATACCAAAAGCCCACCGGTACCCTTTTGGGTCTTTGAAGTACCCTCTCTTGAGGTAGTCTATGCCGAGGATGCATGGAGCCTCTGGACCAGTCACAATAGGGTGCTTTTGCCACTCCCTCCCAGTCAGGCTGATTTCAGCCTCCAGCACAGTCAACTCTTGGGATCCTCCTGTTACTCCAGAAATATAGATGGGTTCCACCCCTTGACAGCTTGATGGCATCAGGGTACACTGTGCACCGGTATCTACTAGAGCCTTATACTTCTGTGGGACTGATGTGCCAGGCCATCTGATCCACACAGTCCAGTAAATCCGATTGTCCCCTACCTCCACCTGGCTGGAGGCAGGGCCCCTCTAATGGTCGTCACAGCATTGGACACTTAAGTCGTGTTGAAAGGGATTATTCTTCGTTATCACAGGAGCTGGAGTAAAATCAGCTCTTCCACTCCATCTGGGAAACTGCTCACCAGAGACTGAAGCCGTAGCTCTCATGGGACGATCAGTCTTGGCCCTTGCTCCCCTCTTCAGTTCACTCACCCGTTCCTCCAAAGCTGAAGTAGGTTTTCCATCCCACTTTGTCATGTCTTCTCCGTGATCCAGCAGGTAAAACCATAGGGTACCCCGTGGCGTATACCTTCTGTATCTCCTCTCTTGAACAATAGGACGTCTTTTGTTAATAGCTGAGACGCGTGTTGGTACACGTGAGGAGCTGGATAAATCAGATACATCGTCCCTCAATTTGTCGAGGTCCTGGGACAGTTTTTTCACAGCTGAGATGATGGAAGGAGTGAGATTGTCTTCGAACTCTCGGAGTTTATGAACCATTTCATCCACTGTTAGTGGTACTATGTCATTCCAGGTCACTGTTGCCAATGAATGGGCATATGATGACGGTGCATTCCGTGTAAGTTTTCGCCACATGGGTCGTGTACATTCAACTTCATCTGGATCTATAGGTGTATCCCCGTTATTCGGCTTGATGTGATAGATCATCTCTACGATGGCCGATTCCCTCAGAGACTGGATGCCTTTGTCTATAGTAGTCCACTTGGCCGAACGACTCGTAACATCGTCCTTGTACGGAAACCTTTCTTTCACAGCTGCCAAGAGCCTCCTCCAAAGGCTGAGGGACTTTTTCTCTCTTGCAATTGCTTTGTCAATTCCCCCTTCTCTAGCAAGTGATCCCAGCTGCTTGGCTTCTGTACCTTCTAGTTCGTGACCATCGGCCCCATTGTCCCAGCATCGGAGTAACCAGGTGATGATGTGCTCCCCTGGTTGACGGGTAAAATCTTTTCGCATATTCCGCAGCTCGGTTGAGGTCCGAGGTCGAGAAGTTACCTCTTCTTCTTCTTCTTCGTCATGTGAGGATGACTCCTGATCAGATTCTGGACCGGGTGGTGAATTCATTGGTTCTTCATCTCGCTTCACCCTTTTTGCCTCCTTTTTGCTTGTTCTCTTGCGTACAGGGGCAACTGATATTGGTACGAATTGGTCCTCTGGTTTGGCTGCAGTGATTATCACTGTGGTTTGAGTGGCGACTGTACTTGTTGCTGGGGGTGGTGTAGCTACCGTGCTTGGAGCTGGGGTAACCGCGCTGTCTGTTGCAGTTGAAGTTTGAGCAGCTGCTGTACTTGCCACTGGGGTAGCTGCGCAGTTCATTGCAGCCAAAGTTTGAGTAGCGACTGTCACTTTGCCCTCAAATCCGCCGACATTCTTTTCCTTTTGAAGGTGCTGGATAGTGTTGAACAAGGCCCTGTAAGCATAGGCCAAGCCCCAGCACGTTGCCGTGATTTGTCCATCTCTGGTATGGCCAGAATGACCACACACCTCATTTAAGTGTTTTACTAATTCTTCTGGATTTTGCAGTTGTTCGGTAGTGAAATTCCAAAATACTGGAGGGGCCCACTGACCTAGATACTTGCCCATACTATCCCACACACCCTGCCACTCATGGCTGTCCAGCCTCTGGGAAAATCTCTCGGTCCTCCTACATCGTCGTTTGACCCCAGACAAGACCCAAACCTGAATCTGCTTAACTCTTGAAATCAGTAGTGGGCAAAACACACTCTGTATGCGTGTTAGCATGGTGATTCCCATCACCATCAGCAAACAA
Organism: Pezoporus wallicus; assembly: GCF_028554395.1. Classification (NCBI taxonomy): domain Eukaryota; kingdom Metazoa; phylum Chordata; class Aves; order Psittaciformes; family Psittacidae; genus Pezoporus; species Pezoporus wallicus. The sequence continues at coordinate 9,687,786 of NW_026641950.1, forward strand.
GTCTCAAGAGCATTAAAAGGCCATTTAAAAAATTCAAAACTCTCAAATGTAAATGGTCTGGGGGGACGACTAGGAGGGTAAAAGGATGTCTCCTTCACAGGTTGAGCACCTGAGAAGGAGAAAAAAGATGTGTAATTGCTAAGCACCTCCATCATATACCTCCCAAAGTATAAAGGTGGTGACCACACTGGGAACATAAACCAGATCAGTTTCATGATCAATGATTCTATTGTATTACAAGTCATTACCATAAAGTACAATGGGATAAAAACCTTAGCCCAAGCCCCACACTTGAAAAACACTAATACAGCCAATACCGGATGGACGTAAGATATGGTATACTGAAACTGTGAGATCAAGAGGAAAAACCTTGAGAGCCAATAAATCAGCATTGTGACGAGTGACTATCAATCCAGTCAGATCTGTTCTTATCTCAACCCCTCGTGCCCCACGTTGGGCGCCAAAAAAGAACTGTCGTGGTTTAAACCCAGTCAGGTAACTTGTTCACTCACTCCCAGTGAGTGGTGCCGAGCTGACAACAATCAAGGTCCGTGTTCGTCTCCCCCCCCCTCCCTGCACCGGGGCTCTCCCCTTCCCCGCTCCCGGAGGAACGGGGAGGAGGACCGAGAGAGTGCAACTCCTACGGGTTGAGACAAGAACAGTCCAGCAACAAATCACCACCGCTACTATCAGCTAAAACAATGATAAGGGAAAATAACAAGGGAAGAGAATACGATACCACCGGCCAAGAAAACGAGTTCCACCCGGAAGCTCCTGTCCTTCCGGGTAACTCCCAGTTACCCCCCACCCCGGGCATGACGTGCTGTGGTATGGAATACCTCCCCGGCTAGCCCGGGTCAGGCGCCCCGCCTCTGCTTCCTCACAGCCTCCCCTCTTCCCTGGCAGAGCATGAGCCTCACAGAGTCCTTGGTCAGGGTAAACATCACTTAGCAACAACCGACAACATCGGCTTCACCAACGCTGTTCTCAAAACTAGAAGTCAAAACACAGCACTGCACCAGTTAACACAAAGGAAAAAACATGACTGCTACTGCTGAACCCAGGACAATAGTTTTATCTGGGTTTAAGTGGTATGGACATGTTCTCTTAGATGAATGTTGTATGCAGTGAAGTGCACTGTGATATAATCTGGAATGAAATAACCTTCACTTTTCTGTCAGACATTTGGCGAATATTTTAGCAGTTTGGACTCAGTCTTTTTCATCTGTAACAACTTTGTTTAATAACGTTTTTCCCTTCTTCCTCCCCTTGGAGCTGCCAGTGAACATCCCAAGCATTTCTGGAGAAGAAGATCTTCAGGCAATTTTGAAATTTCCAAAATGATAGAATGATAACCACCATTTAATAGGTTTGATATTTGAAGGAATAATAGGAGGAAGAAAAAAAAAATAGAGGGCATTGTTATTGTCCTTCCAAATTTTGGCAAAATAATTTTTAGTATAGACATGAATAAGTGGTGATAGCTTGTAGCTCAGGACTATTGCTCAGACTCACCTGAAACAGCTAAGTGTTGGATTCCATGTACAAAAACATGTGTATTAGAAGAAGAAAAAGAGTGGTTTGTTTCACCTGACAAGAGAAGGGGGTAGAAGAAAGAAAAGGGAAAAATAGACATGAAATAGGCGAGCTGTGACAGACTGCTAGTTCATAAGCATAACTGCATGAACCATAACCTCATGCAACCTTGGATGTGAAGGCAAGGGGTTAGATTCAAAGAAGGGTAGATGTTAGTATGTTAAAAAGTTGAAAGAAAGAAAATTCTAATTCCATATATAATGCATACCTCACAGACTTCAGTTCATTCAAGTAGTGTAAGAAATTGCAAGAGAAGATGAAATCACACCAAGGTCACTTGAGAAAGGTTATTTTAGTGAATGAAGTATATAAACAAATACAAGTGTATAAGAATACACCGAAGAGAAAGAAATAACCCAATGAGGATTAAACACAAAATGCTTAACTACCATGTGCACAGTTTATGATGCTTCAAAGACCTCTTCACAGGACTATAGTCATTTTTTACATGGCTGCATATCCATTATTCTCATTGCAGTGAGACTGATGGAATTACTAGTGCCCATGTACAGTTTTCATGAAAAAAAAGGTCTAATTTTTTAAGTCTATGAAATGATAAATTGATTATGAATTTTTAAACAGGTGAGTATCCAAAATACAATATTACAGAGCTGCCTTGGAAAAAGGCAATGCATTTTCACCCATATATACTCTGCTTCTATATTAATTGAAAAATATTCTTTCTGATTTTTCAAAAAATAGCTGAAAACTGCATGATGATGACAGCAGCTGAATAAAGCATCTCTCATGTTTGGAAAGAAAGAGTAGGGAATGTGGATGACTTCTGATGGAAACAGTAAGGGAGGAGTAGGGTTAGGAATGAGTTACTGGTATAGATATGAAAAAAAACCAAACCAGCCAACCCAACCCAAAAAAACAAAACAATTCAGAAAAGTTACTCGAAAACACCAGTTTACACATCAGTGTATAGCTTTGTGTATTAATAGTGTACTGGACTGCACCAGCTACAAATAGCATACTAATTTATGCATCTACAGGGTTGAAGAAGAACAGAACCAGTGTTTCTGAAACTGCATTTTATATGCCATTAGGAATAATTAGACCTGCGCACTAGGTGAAACTAGCATGTGTCCAGACATAGGTTTGAAACAGCTCTTGTGACAGAAAATGTGGGATGCACTGAGGAGGGCTAAAGGTAGAAAAGAAAGAAGGGGCTGCAGTATTTGTTGCCTTCCCGCAGACCTATCCATGAACACAGAGATACCAAGTTCGCAAATCCCACTAGGGTTTTTAAGATGTGAGATCTGTGGTTTTAATTTTTGGGTTGCCTAAAGTGGCAGTTAAGATCTGCAGTGTGACAGATCATGCTAGGCTTAAATAAGATACAAAGGAACTCCTTTAAAACAGAGACGGGTGGAAAGAGTAGAGATGAAGTAGACTAAAAAAAGCCTCTGCCTTGATAATGAGAGTACAATATTGGTTTAACTGTCTTTAAACTGTAAGATAGTGTGAATGATGCTATTAAAATCAGTGAAAGAATAAAGTGCAGAGTTCTGTGGGTGATTCATGTCATTTTTTTTAAATGGGAATCTATGGTTTGACAAGGGGGATTTTATAGTTTCACTATTGACCTCCTACTCTGCAAGCACCCTTGAATATAGGATGTCCCTAGGTGTATTGTGATTTTTATGAAAGCAGCTGCACTCTTTTTAAACTGACCTCTTCTGCATAACAAGTATATTCTTACTGCTCTTCTGCACAAAGGTTGATTCTTAGTTTGGCATAAAGGCAACATGCATTCTTATTTCTGGGTGTTGGTAGATGAGAAACTGAACATGAGTGGGCAGTGCTTGCAGTCCAGAAAGCCAACTGTATCCTGGGCTGCGTCAAAAGAAGTGACCCTTCCCCTCTACTGTGCTCGTGTGAGACCTCACTTGGAGAGTGTAGTCTGCAGTTCTGGTGTCCTCAGTATAAGGACATGTAGCTGTTGGAGCAAGTCCAGAGGAGGGCCACAAGGATGATCAGGGGGTTGGAGTACCTCCTACATGAAGACAGGCTGAGAAAATTGGGGATGTTGGACTTCAAGAAGAGAAGGCTGCGTGGAAACCTCATAGAAGCCTTCCAGTATCTGAAGGGGACCTATAAGGATGCAGGAGAGGAACTCTTCATCTGGGACTGTAGCGACAGGACAAGGGAGAATGGGTTTAAACTTAAACAGGGGAATTTCCCTCAATAAGGAAGAAGTTCTTTACAATAAGGGTGCTGAGACACTGGAGCAGGTTGCCAAAAGATGTGATAAATGCTCCATCCCTGGCAGTGTTCAAGATCAGGTTGGACAGATCCTTGGGTGACATGGTCTAGGGTGAGGCGTCCTCGCCCATAGCAGCGGGGTTGGAACTAGATTATCTTAAGGTCTTTTCCAATCCAAACAATTCTATGATTCTATGATTACCTCATGTGTGTTTTTCTAAAGGTCAGGATATTTCTGGATTTTGCTCCTAGAATCACTTTAAGATGCCTAAGAAACCAACTTATCTTTGCAATAGTTGACACGAAAGGTTCCTCCAGAATCTGTTTTGACAGCCTGATTCTGATGATGTGGTACTGCAGTGTCGTGGCTTAAACACAGTCAGGTAACTATTTCACTCACTCATTCCCCTCCCTTCTTTTCCTTCCCCCTACTCCCGGAGGGACAGAGAGGAGAATCAAAAAGAATGCAACTCCCACAGGTTGAGATAAGAACAGTTTAGTAACTAAGGTATAACACAAACCACTACTGCTACCACCAATAATAATAATGATAAAGGAAATAACAAGGGAAGAGAATACAACACCTCAGCACCAGCCAACCAATAACTTGCCCCCGCAGCCCGACCAAGCACGCACCAATACCTCCTCCAACCCTGCAGACTCCCAGCCCTTCCGGGTAACTCCCAGTCACATCCTGGGCATGACGTGCTGTGGTATGGAAAACTTCTTTGGCTAGCTTGGGTCAGGTGTCCTGTCTCTGCTTCCTCCCGGCTTCCCCTCCTCCCTGGCAGAGCATGAGGCTCACAAAGTCCTTGGCCAAACCAAAACATCATTGTTATCAGCTCTGTTCCCAGGCTGAAAGTCAAAACACTGCACTGCATCAGCTACCAAGGAGGAGAAACATGACTGCTACTGCTGAACCCAGGACATAAGGAAGGATGCAATGTGATGGTTTAAGCAGACTAGTGTCAAATAGAAAACCAAGTCTGCTGCAGACTGATGAAGCCCTCCAAACAGCAAGTGGAGTCTTCTAGAGTGTCCTTTGAAGGCTTCTCTAGTGCTAGAGGGGTCGCTCCAGACCTGACCATGTTGACACCAAAGCTCAGAGATAATTGAGACGTATAGCAAGTCTCATTTCGAGCCTTGTCTGAGGGCTGTACACTACAGCCATGTAGCTCCAACCAGTTAGACCTGGAATTACAGCTACATAATTGCAGGGTTCTGGTGCTACAACTGTATTCTAAATATCAGAAAACAAGGATAATTTTCATATGGTAAATTTGTAGTTATAACACTGATACTGAGAACAGAATACTTCAGTTGAGGGTAATACAAATGAGATTTCACTGTATTTTGTGAAGTTCATGTATTATACAGTTTACAAGCTTTGATTTGAAAGCTAAAGCTGATTTTGTTTGAGTGAACATTACTTAAAATTTTCTGATGTAAAGTAGAACTTCTAGCATGGACTGCCAGGGATAGAGGCATAATCATCTTTCAGGTCATCTCACCTGCATTCTTAGATCTGTTACTGATAAATGTTCTCAAAATGGTGGAGGAAAAGCCACAATTATTTCACTGTGCCTCAGTTACTCCATTTATAAAAGGAAAGAAATGATGTTGCTCTAGATTTTCTGATTGATAATGTTATATCAAAATGAAGTGTTAAAAAAGTGGACCATGATCACAGGTTTGCACCAGACGAGAATCTGATCTTGACTGACTGAAAATACAGAAGTGATAAATGGAAGGAATAAAAGCAAAGGTAATTTTCAAATTAATTCTTACCATTTCTCAGATAACATTCTGTAGAAAATAATAATAATAAAAAAAGTTATGATTTGGCGTTCCAACTTAGATTAATATAATGATATTAATTTTTCCTTTTTATACAAATAGCTTGAAAAGGAATATCATTTTGAGCAATTTTCTAGTGTAAATGAAAGAAAAGGGTCACAGTTCATAGATACATATTAATTTGGCTAAGAGAACACAATTTACTTTTCCTTAATTAAACTTAACCACTGCAGTCTTTGTTTTAAATTGATAAAGGGATTACAAAATTTTCTTTTCAGGTTTGTATAGCAGTTAATGTTAGAATAAAAATGACTTTTGCCTGAATTCAAGTTACATTAAAGAATTATAAAGAGAAATGTTCTTCAAAAAATTAAAGTCATCATTATATTTCTTCATTAAATGGTTGTCCTGGGTTCAGCAGTAGCAGTCATTTTTCCCCTCCTTGGTAGCTGGTGCAGTGCTGTGTTTTGACTTTCAGCCTGGGAACAGAGCTGATAGCGATGTTTTGGTTTGGCCAAGGACTTTGTGAGCCTCATGCTCTGCCAGGGAGGAGGGGAAGCCGGGAGGAAGCAGAGACAGGACACCTGACCCAAACTAGCCAAAGAGGTATTCCATACCACAGCACGTCATGCCCAGGATGGAACTGGGAGTTAGCCGGAAGGGCTGGGAGACTGCAGGGTTGGAGGAGGTATCGGTCGGTGCTTGGTCGGGCTGAGGGGGGCAAGTTATGTCGGGTGGTGCTGAGGTGTTGTATTCTCTTCCCTTGTTATTTCCTTTATCATTGTTATTATTGGTGGTAGCAATAGTGATTTGTGTTATACCTTAGTTACTAAACTGTTCTTATCTCAACCCGTGGGAGTTGCATTCTTTTCGATTCTCCTCTCTGTCCCTCCGGGAGCAGGGGGAGGGCAAGAAAGGGGGGGAAGTGAGCGAACGAATTACCTGACCGGGTTTAAACCACAACAATGGTAAAGTTCCCTTTCAGGCCTAAATTATAATGTTTGTGTGATTACTGGAAAACTAAGTTAAATACGTAGGTAGAGGCTGTCACTCAAATTAAAAAGTCCATTAATTAAATACATAATTACTTTCTATGACTATGTTAAAAAAAACAAAAAAACATCTATCTTAAGAGCCAGACACTCTGACTTAGGGATGACACTAAACCTTACCAGTTTCAGTGTTAAATAAGAACAGAAAAAGTTTATTTGCAAATACCCCTCTCTATCCATTGGCTACTGAATGAGTAAGCTATAATGAGCCTACACGTAGGGTCAGAAAAAGATTTGAGCTGTGTACAGTCTGATGGTATTCAGTGACTCTGAAAGTAGTACCCTATTGCATATTCCAAACAATGTATCAAATGTATCACTCACACACAATGTATAAGTTGAAAGCTGAAGCTTGTTATATTTCACTTTTGTGCTGATTTGACCGTTTGGAACATCATAGCTGCATGCAAGAGTTACATAATGAGCAGGAGCTCCTAGTTTGAAAACAGAAGACAAATGAGCAAGGAATGTCTTGAAATTAAGAAAGATAAAAATAACCACCTAAAAATGGAACTACCCAAACCACCCAAAAAAGAAACAAAGAAAAAAGAAAACAAGGGAAAAAAAATTGATCAGAAAGAGAAACACATTTAGAACAGAAAAGTGAGAATAGGATTAAAGTGAAACCTGAGAAAAGTTGTGCTCAGCCACACAAAGCTATTTAATATGTACTAAGCATGTCTTTTAGCTATAAAATGATATTAGGACAGACATAGGCAAGGATGAGTGATGCCTTATTTCCATAATGATGAAATTTGATTTAACTGTAATCAAAAATCTCAAAGTTTTAACAGTTTTTATGCTGAGCAAAACAGGTAAACCAGAATGGCTTCAGGTGATGGCTGTATAAGGATACTAGTAGCCGAACATGGGGAACTAGCAAACCCCAAATTTTGAAAGACCAGGTAATTCCTACCTTAGTGTTTGGATAGAAGTGTTTAAAGAAATTGCATTACCAGTAGCCAGATGTTTTAAAATTAAATATAGAATAATATGTGGTAATAATAGAGAAAAGAATTAAAAAAAAAAAGAAAGCAGAAGATACAGAATATATGGGAGAGAGAAAAAAAATGAAATAGTCATTATGTGATTTCCTTAATAACATAACTTTTTTTTGGTAAAACAACAGCAGTAGCTTTAATTCCTCTCTACTTTCTTAAAAGATTTAATAAATGGTCACTAATGAATTTTTTAATTACATTGTCATAAACATTATATAAGGTGATACAGAACTGAATAAAGGTGAAAACTAGAATGAATTGTGCTGCAGTGGTGTTGATGTGGGGGCTGATGGCTCTCTGGTACCTATGGGCTGAAATGGAGTCCTAGGCTGTGGGCAAGGTGGCAGACCCTGGGGGGACTGGGCATTTGTATCTTGTGTGGTGGGATCCAGGTCAGGTAGGCTTTGAGAAATGGAAAATACCTCAAAATGTAGGGTGATTATTAGAATTTTTCCAAGTCAGAGCTTTAGTATGAAATTTAAAGAGCTTAATTTGCTTAATCATAACAATGATTCTGATAGCAGTTTATAAGCACATCATGGGTAGAAAAGAGAAAAAGACACCTGATCTGGTTTGTGCATAGACTTTTAATATTCTGGAATATATGTAGGCAGAAAGCAAAAGATTCTAAATTGGTAGAATCTGGAGCAGCCTCCTAAACCTTCTTCCAGGAGAAGAAGTCCTGCCAACGGCAAAATGCACTAAATGAACTTCTGAACTAGATCAGTGGTAAAGGAAGTTAGAAACCATATTTTCAACCTGAAAAATGTGGAACAAATGCCAAAGAGGTCTGTTTGTGGTGCTCTGAGTATATTAAAACTTTAAATTTAGAAAATTATAGTAAATGGAGAGACATTAAGTGAAAGAGTTTAAGAGTTCTAGCTTTCTGATCTAGAGGTTACTTCAAGATATTAGCTAGGAAATCAGCAGCTGCCACACCCATTGAACTGATATATTAAACCAAAACTGCAAATCACACCACTGCTCATGAGTGAATCCTATGGGAAGAGTGCATAAATAAATATTCACCAACATGAAATAGCACAACTATGTATTTGTTTTTTTACAGATGGATTTTCATTTAATAGAAAACCATGATTTTTCTCACTCTCTTCAGAATCTTTAAGTAAAAGGATTAAAGATTAAATCACTGAACTGAGCATAGATTCTAGGTAAACCAGCAAAGTGGCACTGAAATTTCAAGTGGCACACTAGCCAGCAAGCCAGCCAGCCAAGTTTTTAGGTATTACAACTCACTTGAGTTGTAATCAGAAGCCTAATTCTAAAGACACCTTCTTGGGTCGTTTGAGCAATGATATTAGTTTTGTTTGATATATTTACTACCTTAGTATTTGAGGAGCCCAACTCTCACCTGCAGACCTTGAGCTAAAAAGACACACCAGTCACATCAGCAAAAGATGTTCATTTCTTCAGAACATGAAAACTAACTCACTTATACAAAATCAAGTTTGATTGGAGAATGCAGCAGTGATGGACAGGTGGCAAAACATCTGATGGCATGGAAAAGCTGCCAGTTAAAACTCTCAGGTTGAGAAGGGCGTAGAGTATTTCTTCCTACTTCCCAGGGATGTGCTACTGATGAGAAAGAGACAGACACATCCCAAGTGCAGCTCTGAATTCCCTTGGGACACAGATTTTCAAACATATCATTTCTGATATTTCCAGCTGTCTGTCATAGGTATTCCAAACTTTACAATAATATTGTTAATACAGCTCCATAAATCTTCCAATTTCCATTTAATCCAAAAGAAACTTAAAAAAAAAAAGCACTCCAGAAGCCTCCATCCACTATGTTCAATTCCAACTCTGCTGTTGTAATAAACTAGAAATAAAAATATAAACCATTTTCTAAATTATATTGCAGTAGCGTATACAGACTGTCTTTCAGTTAATGATCAAAACAACAAAAGAGACCTTTGGGTTTGGTTACATGAAAGATGTTTAGGGTTTTTTCTGTGTGAGAAAAATCTTTGAAGCCTTTTCTGAAAGCCATATGCATATTTGCATTAAGGCTGTCACCATTCAGTAGAAAAAAAAAATTGTGTTTATTGTTCATGCCTTTTGTATGTGTTATCCTCATTCATATGTTCTTCACTATTTTACTGGTGACTTTTACTATCAACTAGGAAAATTATTTATATTACTCACACAATCTTTTTTAGGAAATTGTTGCACCTTATCTCCTTAAAGGCTTGAGAAAAAAGTTCTGAAATAGCTGATAGGCTCATTACAGTAACCTACTCTAAAGAACTAGCTGTAGTATACATACATATATATATTAGAAATATTACTGTTACATATTTTTAACTTTATTTCTATAGGTCAGCCTTATACTCTGTCCTTTTACACTATCTACAGCAGTCAGAAAACATGTTAGCACACTATTATTGGGTAAAATAAATTTACACCAAAAAAGTATATTTGATTCTTTTGTTGCTGTCATAATTTTAAAAATGAATCCTCTTTTCCTCAGATAAAGTATCTAGTAACACTGTCCTGTGATTTTATATTATTCAAAATGTACATCTAGCTCAGTCCACATAATTTTTCATATTACTGAGAAAGAGACATGGAAAATTTCGGAGGTGAAAGCCCAGTGAAGTGAATGCAAAACCTCTGAACAGCACCACTGGTTTACTAGAGTTGAAAAGCAGGTGTAAAAAAAAAAAAAAGTTACAAAAAAGAGGTCTTTTTTCATTTCCATGAATATAAAAAAGAAAAAGTTTAAAGAATCCTTGCAGACTCGTATATGTAGCTGCCATAAGCATGCCTTAACGTTAAGACAAGAAGTTAAACACAATCTCTCCAAAACTGATAATACATTTCACTTAATAAGTATTTTTATCTGTCCCGGAGTTTTACCACTGGAGAAAAGTATCCCAAAGTTTCTGTGGATCAGAGAGACTGAAACGACTAAGAAAGCTTGTGGAGTTTTTTCAGTATTTATGAGAGTCCTTGCATGCAAAATATGCAAATCAGTGAATGGATAAACATTGCCATTAATAACCTAGAAGATGGAGGAACCAGCTTGTTAATAATATATATGGAGATACTGCAGTAGGGAAGTGGTGAGTGCCAATTATGACAGAGAGTATGTTACAGTGAGTTCTGAAATGAGAAATATAGGGAGGAAATCAGGGGAGAATGTTAAATATCTCTGTTTGCAAAGGGAGTTAACTGGAGAAAATTGAATAGAAAACAGGAATATGATTTAGACACAATTTAAAATCCTTAAATAGTATAAATTGTGTGCTTACACTGATGATGATTTACCAAGTTACCTTAGTGTTTTAGTGTCTGAAGCATGTATTACTTATGCAATTTCTAGTGTTAACATTTATTGGCAATGGTTATGATATACCATGCACTCATATTCTGCACTTATAAAAGCAGAATAAATCACTGAATAAAAAGAAAATTTTCAAAAATAGTTACCTGTTCTGTGATTAAGACCAGCTTTCTTTGAAAGAGAAAGCAATGATGGGTATGGTAGAATTTGTTCAGAAAAAAAATATAAATTATTATATGGCCAAAGACAGTGACAGGGGGTTTTTGCTTTACAACGCATACTTTCTGCACAGCTTGTTTTTTCTTATACTAAAAATTGTTCGTATTCATCTACTACTTAAACCAGAAATTAAATAGGGAAATTAAATTCCTGAGGTGATTTTAAGCGTCTTTGTACTATATGTTCTTGTTTCTTTGGAAACAAGTAACTGAAATAGGCCGCTTGATGGTGTTGTATCTGTTCCTTCTGAGCAGTACTGTTCTAAATCAGGATCATCATCATAAAGAAATATGCCCAACAATAATTGCAGGAAGAATTTGTGCTCAAAGAGCAAAAGGCTGTGTTTCTTTAAATCTCTTTTTGTAGTTCATTACACCATATAAATAAGAAGTCTGTCTAACCCAAATTTTGTCTCAGACGGTATTGATAAGAGACGCGATTCAGGGGAGTACCTGGGCCTTGTTGCTCTTTGTGTTTTCTTCTATTCCAGCCCTTCCAGCATCCACAATTGTATTTATGGGTGAGAGTGGGCACATCCCTTCCCAGCCTTTTATTATTTTCCTTAAGGACCAATTCTCATTAATTTCTCTCTGTTGGCTCTAAAACTGCTAAGACTCTCTAGACAGTCACTATAGTGACAATCAGGTAGAGAAATTTAATACTCTCTGTGCAGCATCCTCCATGCCAAACCTAAAGCCTTTTTTATTTTACTGCTTTTAAACTGGTCTTACACTATTTTCCTTGTTTGTCCCCCATTTTAGTATTTTTGAAGGATGTAAGAAGCAGTGGTCTCCTCTAGCAAATCACAGACATCGGAGTCCTGAGGACCAGGGTCCTGAAGAGCTGGGGTCTTTGCCCAGGCTGAGAGTTGCAGATGCCGCTTTCCCATCTGCAGGTTCAATGAGTTGACCCCACACTCACACATGTGCACACACAGAGGACACTGGCATGGCTGCTCACAGATTGCCACAGTCAAGGTGCTGCCTCCAACAGCAATCTATATATATAAGTCATAAGCACAGACAGCCAAGTCCCTGTCCTCTGTGTAAGAAAGATAGAAGGTCACTAGTGAAGGTACACACAAAACACTCTCTGGATTCCCAAGCACATGCATATTCTTGGATCCCCTCAGTACCAGCACAGTCCCTCTGTCTGCCCAGTACCTCTGCTTGGATCCCAGGAATGCCTGTGGGATGAGTGTGTGTGCTCTCTGTGTTTGCTAGTGAGCAACAAACTGGACCAGCTAGTGAAAAGGAGACCCAGAAGGCAGGTTCGACACTGTCCTGCATGCATGTTTCTCTAATTGCATTCTTCTAAACATTTGAGAATGGCTACCACTGCCCAGTAATACCAGCCTGGAACATAACTGCATTTTAGTCAGAACATTTTTTTATTGTCCTATAAATATTTACTCTTATTTCATTTTGAACTTATAAATTAAGATTGCATCCTATCCTCAGCATTATCTGATATTCAGAGGTATTTTTTTTTAAATTAGTTCATATTGATACATTTTTAATGGCTCAAAAGAAAACATAGAATTAATGCAAATAGAAATACACAAAAATCAACATGGAACTAACTAAATTTGTGAAAGGTACATCAATAAATGTTCAAATGAGAAAGGATGCAATAAGAAAATTTCCACAGCCTCTGAAACAGATCACTATGCACAATTTTGCAGTCACATAATTAAAAGAACAGTAAATTATTGCAATCAAGACGATGAATTTTTTTCCTGATCACTAATCATGTGTACTTGAACAAGAGCAAGAATTTATGCAGTATAACTCAGATGAAATTGTGCCTGATTGTAAGTTATTTATTTTGTTGTATAAGTTTGAACATCAAAGCAAAAATTTTTTTTATCCTGTGGAGGATTTTTATATGGTAAAACTGATGTTAGTCTAACCTCTAGGAGATGCACTGCCATAGGATTAAAAGACGCAGGCACACATTAGTAGACCAAAACTTAATATAAAAATTGTTTTTATAGGGGCATCCACAAACTCTCTGGGCAAGCTTCTCCAGTGCCTCACCACCCTCATGCTAATTTTTTTTTTTATGTTCAATATAAACCTACTCTTTTCCAGTTTAAAATCAGTGGTCTTTGCCGTGTCATTAAAGGCCATGGTAAAAAGTCTCTTCATCTTTTTTATATACCTACTGAAAGTACTAAAAGGCCTCAATAAGGTTATCCCAAAGCCTTCCCTTCTCCAGGCTGAACAACCCTAACCCTCTCAGCCTTTCCTCACAGAAGATGTCTTCCAAGCCCTCTGATCATCTCTGTGTCTCTCATCTGGAACCACTCTAAAAAGTAAATGTCACTTGTGCTGGGGATCTTCGAATTAGACGTAGTACTCCAGGTGGGATCTCACTAGAGCAGAGAGTCAGAATCACTTCCCTCGACCTGCTGTCCATATTTGTTTTGGTGCAGCGCCGTGTATGACTGGCTTACTGGGCTGCAAGAGCACATTGCTGGTTTATGTCCAATTTTTTCATCCCTCAGTATCTGCAAGTCATTCTCTACAGGGCTTCTCCTAATCCATTGATTGACCACCTGTCCTGGGTTCAGCAGTAGCAGTCATTTTTTCTCCTTCTTAGTAGCTGGTGCAACACTGTGCTTTTGACTTTTGGCCTGGGAACAGAGCTGTTAACATTGATGTTTAGTCTGACCAAGGACTTTGTGAGCCTCATGCTCTGGCAGGGAGGAGGGGAAGCCGGGAGGAAGCAGAGACAGGACACCTGACCCAAACTGACCAAAGAGGTATTCCATACCACAGCACGTCATGCCCGAGATGTAACTGGGAGTTCCCCGGAAGGGCACTGAGTGCTCATTTCGGCTCGTTTTGGCAGGTGGTATTGTATTCTCTTCCCTTGTTATTTCCTTTATCATTATTATCATTGGTGGTGGCAGTAGTGGTTTGTGTTATACCTTAGTTACTAAACTGTTCTTATCTCAACCTGTGGGAGTTACATTCTTTCGATTCTCCTCCCCATCCCTCCAGGAGCAGAGGCGGGGGCTGGGTGGGAAGGGAAGAAAGAGTAGGGGGGAGAGAGAAACTGTGTGGCTGGCTTGCTGACAGGGCTTAAACCACGACAACCACTCAGCTTGTTCTCATCCACAGACTTGGTGGATTCCACTGATTCCAACTCTGTATGTCCTTAATAAAGAATGGTACCAGTCCCAATGCCAATCCCTGAGGGACACAATATAATCTATTATTTCTGTCAAAGAAGCAACTGACTCTCCTTGGAGTCATTAGATGGAAAAAAACCTTGTCCAATAAACAGGAAATTAACAAGTAAAATAATTTTCCTTTTTTTTTTTTTCTAATTCCATGTTATTTCCAGAAAGAATTATCTGATTCCGTTGACTTCAAAATACATGGCAAGGTTGTGAATAAGTAAATATGGGATTATGCTGTTAGATTGCATAGACATGTGGACAGCAACTATGTTTGCATTTCTTTTGGTTTTTAAGTGTCTCCATGTGGTTTAAACTTGAAACTTTGTATAGTGTCCCAGATCCCGGGAAAATGCAGCTATATCAAGATTCTAATGGCAGTCACAAAGAGATCTGACTTTACAAACCAAACATTTCAACCTGTTATATCCCTTAGGTATCCTTTCCTCCTCCATCTCCAGCTGAAACTTTAAGTGAATATGAACTAAGCTGTCTGTTGAATGTATAAAAGCTGTCTTCAACTTGAGCAGTGGCTGCCAGTCTTAGAGACTGAACAAATGACAAGCCACACCTTCTGTTCATTGAACTTTTCCAATAGCTGTTGCATTTCTCTTATTCATTTCCCCAGGCAAATAATGTCTTCTGTCCCCAGGCTTTGGGAACTTTCATCATGGATTTAACACTAGTTAACACAGTGGACATAACCATTCTTTAAGCAGAACAAAAGTCTCTTTTTTATTATGTGGATACCAGTGTATCAAGATGTTGGCAGAAAGCTGACTGCAACTCCTAGCTCTTCTGTACCAATATTCAGCTATTTTACCTACCTTCGGATCACACCAAACAATTATTCATAAATTATGAAAATCTTCAGAATTAGAGAATTGGGATTTAAGGTCTGATTTTTCCTCCACCTTGATATATATTCTTATTCTGCATTTTGGTAAAGAATACATGAATATTTCTCAAATATTCCTCTCTTCATTTACCTCAGTGGAAGAAAGGAAGCATATTGAAGAGTGCATCATAATGAGTGGTAAATTCATGACAAATCATACGGAAACTAAATGCTTTTTCATTGCAGTCTGCACTACCACAGCCTTCAGCAGTGGAACTCTTAAACATGTGCTAGTTTTTAATATGAATTATGGGATAGAACAGCTGGTACTATGGGAAATAACAGCCCTCTCCCCTGATACAATCATTCTCCATGAGAAAACAGCAGGTGCATTTATTTTCTTCTGAGAAGTTTCTATATATGGAAAGGAGAAGTATTCCCTACAGGAAAAAAAAACACAACAAAAACCAGAACAAACAAAGAAAAAAAACCTCCACAAACAGACACCCCCCAAAAAAACCAAAAAAAAGAACCCAAACATTAAAACCCCCAAAGAAACCCAACCAAACAAAAAAACCCTACCTAAACCCAACACTTTTATTTATTATAAATAATATGAAAATAATATATTCCAATTAAAAGAATATATCCCAATGAAGACAGTACATACTAAAAAAAAAATAAGAAAATAGTTCCTGCATGCTTCTTAGACAGGATAATTCTATAAATTATGTTAAATTAAATGAGATAGTGACACAACTGCTAGGAAATGAAAGAAGGATCATACCAGGCAATGCACACCAGAATCAATAAGTTCTCATGAGATCCTATTAGTCTGATAACTTTCATGCAGACAAAAAGGGATTCTGCAATATTCTTGGAATAAGAACTGAGTATGGATATTAATGATGGAGTTCTACTTGAACCTAACAATAGACTGGAAGGGAAAAACACACTGTGTCTTAGCAATACAGTTCTAGCACCACGGGAAAAAATTGCTCATACAATACACTTGATATAGAAATTGAAGTCGACAATATGCAGTCCTCAGTGACCAAGAAATAAGATGACATGCACTTTTCTTGTGAAGTATTTCAATCCCCCTATGAAAAGAAATCGTATTATAGGTCAATGTCATATTAGGGATGCACAGTTCTAAGTATCACAAAGTTAGAAAATATTAGTTCTACAAGTGGAACTTGAACCATTACAGCAGAATTGTGTTCATGTTTTGTCACTGTTGTGTGGCTTTCAAAAAAGGTCAACATTTCTTAACCTAAAGCTTGCATTTGGCCATCTTATACTGTGGCATAAGCAACAGCAAATTCAAGTTAACAAGATCTGAGTTTCAAAAGGCACTTGATAGAATTTGGCAAATTGACAGTGAGGAATCCTGTTACTTTTTAAATCGCTTACTTATTAAACTGCTTTTCTACATAGAGAAAAACTGATATAAACCCAAACATTTTGACAGTAACTTGTCATTTTAAGAGTCACATCTTTAGGGAAGATAAAAAAGTTACAAAAAAGCCAAACTGGCACCTCGTAAGATATAGAATTGTACTCTACATATTCTCCAATTATGCTGATACCATCATTCAGGCCAACAAAAATAAGCATTAGATGCCCTTCCTCCTTCCCCAAACAGATGTTATCAACTACTATACCTTTTTTTTTTTTTAAATGCACACAAATACACGCCCATAGACATCACTTCAATTAGTCAAGAAAAAAAAAAATTCAGGAATCCAAATATTTAAGAACACATCATCATAAATAAAAGCAGAAGAGACAGGGAAAATTGTTATAATTCAAATTTAAATTTTGAAGTATATAAATACAGCTTTGAAAATTAAATAAACCTGTTACATTTTTCTAATAGTACTAAATGCAGTCTCATCAGAAACTAATCTTCAAGTATTCTGCATAAAGCTCACAACACCTGGTGTACAAAGTCCTTTAAAGCAAAAGGGAACTAGAAAAAGAAAATTCCTTTTTTAATAAAACAGCTGATTGATATTTTCATTCACTTTTTCCTCAGGCCTAGTTACAATACTACCATCTTAGAAATGGGCTTTCTTTACACAGACAAGCTACACAATCAGAAGGGATAATAGTTTGGATTACTTTGATTCTTTTCCCCACTTCAAAACCTTAGACTAAAGCAAATACAGAGTTGCTATTGATTTCTTTGAAATATTTAATAGAAATTATTATATAGAATAAAGTATTATAAGAACTCATGTAGGATAACTTTAATAGATAATAAAATGAATAGTAATCTAACAAATATTGTCATTACCAAGAGCATATATTTGATTTAGCTTTAATAATATTGTTATGCTAACAGAAAATAAAATAACTGGAAAACACTGGGAGATTACTCAGAAAGTGGAGGTCACAGAGTTAGTCATAACCCCATTAATATATTTTTTACATTGGCTGCAGAAAAAAAATATTTACTGTATATAGATCAAGAATATTTCTGCTATTCATAGTGCCTGGTTATATTTTTCCTCTTAGTAGTAATATAAGAACATGTCTACGCTCCTGTGACATTCAGATTTACCTTATTTTATAGTTTCTCAAAGCCTTCTTATTCTTTATGTTTATTTTAGTCTATCAAGGTTTTCTTCCTGGAAAGCTTTGCCAGTGGTTGGTATTCTTAGTAGTACACTCTTTAAATCTAAGTATTTTTATTTTTCTTCTATCAACACTGATGAATTAAAGTTTAGGAGATTGATATCAGCCATTCTGGAGGCCTCTCAATGCTTCCCCAGATACAACAGATGAAAAATTCTGTGGTTGAATTTATTTTTTCTTTATAAATATAACACCTAAAGTTTTAAGAGAATCTATGTATATTCTACACCTAGTCAAGGGATTGAATGCATTTTCATATAGCCCATTAAAATAGAAATCTGGATAGAATGCCCTGGTTTAATAAAATTGTTTTCTTAGCATATCTGAAATGCAAGAAAATGTTTTTTCTGTTACTTGCATTTTTTTTTTGTTTTATGTTGAGTAGGGTCATCATGAAATAGATATTCCACAAAAGAATTGCAACAAAAACACTACTCTGCTTTCTTTGCTCCTTAATACTTTTAAAAGTGGTTTTTATGCTTTACTGCTTTTATTGTCCCAAAGTATCATAATGCTGTACTTCATCTTCTGTCTAAGTGGTTTGACCTTGTATACAAAGTACATTCTCAATTAGATTTTTCTGGATTTCAGTCTTACAGAGTTGATCAAAACTATGGATTTTTATTTCTTAACAGTCCATGGAATCTGGTTTGCTAAATTTTGGTAATTTAGCAGTCCACTATATGGCAACTGACTGCAATGGCTCCCTGTGTGCACTTGGTGAGTTTGGGCAACTGTAAAAGCAACAGCAATTTTGCTAACTTTTCCAATTGCCAGAAGTCTGGATGTCACAGTATACAAGATGGTAATTATCACAGCTCCATTTAAGTGCAGCTACTTCTTACACCACAGTAATTTAATTATTTGAGTTGTTCTGAATTTGAGTTGTTCTGAATCCAGATGATTCAGATAGCTTAGTGGCTACTTTTTGAGTCTGATTCTTGAGGGGGAAAATCAAACCAAAATACATAACTCCAAGGACAAAAGCAGCATGACAAGACTTTCTTTTTATTTCTCTTTAGCTTGTAAATATGAGTAACTTAGATGCTTCTGCCTATAAACAGACAAATTAATGGGGTGTCCTGGGTTCAGCAGCAGCAGTCATTTTTTCTCCTTCTTGGTAGCTGGTGCAGTGCAGTGTTTTGACTTTCAGCTCGGGAACAGAGCTGATAACAAGGATGTTTTGGTTTGGCCAAGGACTTTGTGAGCCTCATGCTCTGCCAGGGAGGAGGGGAAGCCGGGAGGAAGCAGGGACAGGACACCTGACCCAAACTGACCAAAGAGGTATTCCATACCACAGCACGTCATGCCCAGGATGGAACTGGGAGTGAGCCGGAAGGGCTGGGATACTGCAGGGTTGGAGGTGGTATCGGTCGAAGCTTGGTCGGGCTTGGGGGCCGAGTTATCGGTCAGCTGGTGCTGAGGTGTTGTATTCTGTTCCCTTGTTATTTCCTTTATTATTATTATTATTGGTGGTAGCAGTAGTGATTTGTGTTATACCTTAGTTACTAAACTGTTCTTATCTCAACCCGTGGGAGTTGCATTCTTTTCGATTCTCCTCTCCGTCCGTCCGGGAGCAGGGGGAGGGCAAAAAAAGGGGGGGAAGTGAGTGAACGAATTACCTGACTGGGTTTAAACCACGACATGGGGTAAATAATTTACTTTGGGTTATTTGTTTACAAATACCACCTTAGTCTGGAAAGGACCTTTTGGGCTAACCCACACTTCCTGTAGCGCTCAATTGACCTAAATAAAGCAGAATAGATTTCTAGGTGAGGGTTTTTTGGGTGTGTTTTTGTTTTTTTTTTTTCTTAAAGGATACAGTAAATATATTTTTTCTAAGAAAATCAGTATCTGATATGCAAAGTAGATTAAGAATTTCTGCACTTATGTATGTTTATCTCTTTAGATAAGAGCATCAAAGAACAATAAATAATAAGAAATCAAAGCTATATGTGTATGTGAAATTCCCCTTCAGGCAATAGCTTATGGAAAAACTCCAAACTTTGTCTCAGAGACTGATGACCTAATATAAATTTACTTATTAGGACTAAAGGTGATGGGATATTTCTCTGTCATCCTAATTGTTAAATTGGTGTTACTCAGATGACTGCTGTCAGTTTTATTTTGATTGCTTAGCAAAGTTTAAAAAGGGTAGTAAAAACTGTAGATCCATTACAGCGACCTGTGTTTCTACAGATTCTTCTTTCATCAGCAGACATTTTTACAATTTCTATATTATTTCTATACAATAATTTCTATATGTATTTCTATACAATAATAACTATAGATGCATATCCATCTTGACTTTCTTTCATGCAAAAATGAATGCAAGAGAGGAATAGTCTGAAAATGTGTGAGAGTCATCTTGATACTTAAACATATGACTGAAATAAATCTGATTTTGTTTTTTTTCGCACAAAAGTAATTCGTCCAAAGTAACACATATTTACGTTTCCAGAATATTTAGTGTTGTTACTGTAGTTTCATTCAGTATATTTAGGTCTGACAGCAGAAGAATGATGAAGCTTCAGAACTTCATAATAAAAGGAGATAAACCTATAAAAGCACGAAACAATATCAAGTTCATATGACACCCTAACTCCAGAATTATTATAAAGCAAAACCCACTTACTTGTTAAAATTAATTTTGTTCTATTACTTAGAACAAAAAATGTGGTGTACTATACCTTCTTACATAGCAGCTCTGAAGTCTGCATATTGGGTGTTGGTTTTAGCAGCTTACTCAGTGCATAGGTAGACATTCCCCAAATTAATTATTTCCCTAAATAAAAGCACCTAATACCATTTCTTATGTTCTAGAGCATCCTGCCTGGCCTCTAGCTGCTATGTTGTTCTAAGTAGGCAAAGATCTTTTGTAGGTTCTAGGTTGCAGTTGCTGGCCCTGTGCAGGGCCTCAGGCACAGAGTGTCTCCAGCAGAACTGGGTGCCTATGCTTAGGCAACTGAAATAAGCCTGCATCATCATATAAATCACACTGAGGATTTCAGCTGGTATGAAAAAGCTGTTAATTCTTGTACAAAATGATGTAATTGAGAAGATATATTTCTTTGATTTACAAGAATTTGACTTAAATTCCTTTTAATTTCTGACTTCATGTGGATAAGAGGGGACTTAATAAAAATAGTAAAACAGCTCAGTTAAATCCTATCTGCAGAGATACTTCTTTTAAAAAAAATGATTTGTAACAGAAACTGTTGTAAGATAGAAACTGTATGATTTAAAAAGATGCATTGTGACCTTATTAGTGTATATAAATATATAAAGGGGGAGTGTCATGAGGATGGAGCCAGGCTCTACTCAGTGGCAAACAATGATAGGACAAGGGGTAATGGGTACAAACTGGAACACAAGAGGTTCCACTTAAACTTGAGAAGAAACTTCTTCTCAGTGAAGGTGACAGAACACTGGAACAGGCTGCCCAGGAAGGTTGTGGAGTCTCCTTCTCTGGAGACATTCAAAACCCGCCTGGACACATTCCTGTGTAACTTTATCTAGGTGCTCCTGCTCCGGCAGGGGGATTGGACTAGATGATCTTTTGAGGTCCCTTCCAATCTCTAGCATACTGTGATACTGTGATTGTATTTCGGAAAGTTATGTCATGATCTTACAGTATGGAACACATTGATACTACAATGATCCTGATTTATGGGAGGTTTTCTTTATGCACCTAAGAAAAAGAATACAACACTGTAGAAGCTCACTTAGCAGAATGGCTCCTAAGAAAAACTGTCAAGGAAATGTGCTTATATTTCCAACTATTTAATTCAGAAAGCTATGAGTAATAAGAAAAACTGATGAAGATAGGATCTCTTAACTGTCATTAGATAAAGTGGTACATAAGAGGATTTGATGCTTGAAAGGAATGAAAATTAGAGTATGTGCTAGCATCTGGGCTTTAGCAAGGGGATTTGCACCCTTTCATCCACAAATCAAGACTTCAGATTCAATTAGTGGGTGAAAATGAGCCTTTTATTAAATATATAAGAAGCTATTAATTATTAATTACATAATTCTGATGCCATTATAATACAGTTATAATAGTGATGCATAATTTACCACTTCTATTATAGTATTATAGTATGGATGTATGCTAAGCATGATAGGAGAGAATGAGTTTGGCCATCTCTGACACTAGACTTAATCCATTATTGTATTGACAACTAATGTCAGCATGAGGTATAAGAGACAGTAGAGTAGAAATCTGGTCTCTGAATAATCAACTAATGCTAAGAAAAATGTATACACTAACTAAATATAAAATTTTTGAAGAGTTTTTTCTCAACTAGTCCAGCTAGACTACCTGAAACATTACCGATATTTCTTTGGTTTGCTTATATTTCTTTGAGATTGTACCTCCTCTTCAATGTGCTACATCTGAAACAAATAACACTGATTACAAGAGCGGTGTGAAGCAAGGGCTGACCTTCACATGAGTTTTACCTCTCTTTTCATTAGCTTCAGTAGTTTGTTGTTTTCCTTTTGATCTGCCTCCATCCTCATGCTCAGAAAAAAGAAATGTTAAAATCTGGCAACTCCTTTTGCAGCTTTTAGCTTGAAAATCTGTCATTCACTGGTGTGTCCATAATGAAATTATAATATGGGAAAAAATCCTAATAAAATCTGTATTTCTTTATTTATCTATAACCAGATTTCAATAGAGCCTAAGGATTATCTGTGAAATCATGTGGGAGTCTGGTAGCAACTTTTGTTATTACTTTAGGAATTGTGAGCTCATCTGACTTCTGTTGTGCCCCAGACAGAAAGAATAACCCCATCTTGAACTACAAAGAGGAGAATTTTCTGTTCTCAGTGGGAAGATAAGATGAAAAAAAAACAAAAAAAAATTAAAAGAAAATAATATTTTGCTGAAGAACATCCTTTTTTTTTTTCTTTTTTTTAAAAAAAGGTGGTATCAAGACAGAATTTTATAACAGATTGGCTTTGATCTTTGCTTGTTTGTTTCTATCTATCTCTTTTAGCATTTACAATGACAGACTAAACCCATTGCAGTATGAGTTAACCTGTTCACCATGACACTGTAATCAATTAATCCCCTTAGCCTTGCTGCCCACTTTCCCTTCAGTTAATTTGCAAGCATGCTGTAGGTCAAAATGAACTGACCACAGGCTTGTTCAGTACTCCATTCACTATTTTAGAATACTGGAAAAATTAGGCCCTTGCAAAATTTCAGACTCCATGCATAATACCTTTAATAAGAGCAAATATTTGAATATGTAGATGTGCTTGGATACAGCAGACAGAAGCCTTACAGAGTATTGAGCTGTAGGCACACAAACAGTGTGCCGGACAATAAATATTTACTTAAAATCCCTCTCATAAATACTTGATAAGAGAAGTGGGTCCTAAATTTTTCAGAGTTCTGTACTGTGTTCACTCTTTGGTGTATGTGGGAGGGCTGCAAGGGTGATCAGGGGGTTGGAGCGCCTCCTGTATAAAGACAGGCTGAGAAAGTTGGGGCTGTTCAGCCTGAAGAAGAGAAGGCTGCATGGAGACCTCATAGCAGCCTTCCAGTACCTGAAGGGGGCTTAGATGCTGGGGAGGGACTGGTCATAAGAGACTGTAGTGATAGGACAAGGGGTAATGGGTTCAAATTTAAACAGGGGAAATTTAGATTGGATATAAGGAAGTTCTTCACCGTGAGGGTGGTGAGGCATTTGCACAGGTTGCCCAAAGAGGTGGCGAATACTCCATCCCTGGCAGTGTTCAAGGCCAGGTTGGACAGGGCCTTGGGTGACACGGTCTAGTGTGAGGTGTCCCTGCCCATGTCAGGAGGGGTGGAACTAGATGATCTTAAGGTCCTTTCCGACCCAAATCAGTCTTGGATTCTATGATTCTAAAAGTATTTTGACAAAAAGCCCCTTAATTTATTCTGGATATTTTTTTTTTAGCATGGCATCCAGCATGTTTGTCCATTCCAGTAGTTATCCTTCATGAAAGAGTACTTATTTTGAGTTTTCAATATATTTTATCTGCTTTTGATAGCTTACTTCCATTCTTATAACATTTTTAGTAATTTCCAGACATTCTATTCCAAAGTTCTCCAATCCCAAGGACAGGTCAGAGCCAATAATTCTGAAAAGACCTCCTTCATGGAGCTTCTAATGCAATTTTGGTGGGAAGCATAAATAAATAAGCCATAATTATGTGCTTCTAGTTAAATTAATATATTACTTGTATTCTTATAATAATGACATCTTCAGGTGTCAGAATTTTCACAAATGTATTGATCTGCTTAATCTACCAAAATACTACCGAGAGGTAACCAAGTTTAATATTTTCCATTTGTGTTCTTAGTGAATGCTATGATCTCAGCTGACCTAAATTTCTTTTTTTAATGCCATGGTCTTGGGAATTACGAGTTGCTGACACTGTAATTAAATCTTTGCAGAAGAGGGATTGCAAAGAACGCAAAAATTCTAGAAACAACTTGGACTTTTTTTGAGAAACTACCTTCTGACAGCTCTCTTTCAGTTATATATAATGTGCTGTCATTCTGTTATGTTCAATATTAGTTCATCTAGGCCAGTACGTGTTAAATCAATGTTAACCTGAAGTGTAAACTCTCATTTTCAAGTTCGCAGGCTACTTCAATCAGTTACAGCAGTATGGTTCAAGGAGACTTGAGTAATGTTTTAAAGCACTGAATTGTTCAGGTTTGTATTTAAATATACCCCTTTCTTTTTTCTGGCTTGACTGACTAGAATGTTTTTTATAACTTGTAGATCCATTCCATTATCTATATTGTAAAAAAGAAAGCAAGTGTTTAGATTTCATCAGCTGACACCTTAACCTGTGTAAGATTAATTTATATTATTGAAAGAGTGGTCCTGGGTTTCATCATCATTAAAATACAGGCTCACGCTCCTGATGGACAGAAGCAGACTGACATAAACTGTGGACTATGACTCAGGCACCTGATATTACCAAGACAATTCAAACTGGTTTGTATTAAAGCACATACATCAGCTAGTTTTCAAAGGAAGTTTCTCCTGAATTTTTTTTGCTCATAAATGTGTAAGCAATAGGCAATCACACAAGCATTGATCGTGATGAAACTTGTAGTGTTCATACATCAAGAGATTACTGCTCTATCATCAATTATCAATGAAATTATGTTCTCACACTTGCTAAAATTGCAAATCTTTATTCTCTTCGTGGTGGCACCTGACCAGCTTTAGAGAACACAGAACTTTATACCAGCTTATGTGACAGGCCATAGGCCCTTACACTAAAAATGGAAAAGAACCGTGAAAAGCAGGTCCACATTAAAGGCTTGTAACAGGTTAGCATGAGTTAGATGTAGTTAGCAAAGCTGTTTACGTGAAGTGATGAATTTTAATCGACATTTTGCTGTAACAAAAGTAGATCAAATATGATCTAAAATTGTGGAGGCAGTGCTCTTACAGGAGAATGGATAATTGATACATAAACTCTGAATAATCCTGAAAGATACAGCAAGGCCATGAGAGGCCCGAAGAAGCTTAAGCAAGCAAGATAAGAAGAAGCTGGAGTTCACTGAGTTAATGAGAACTGTGGACTGTTGGCAAGCTTTCGAGGTCAAGTTCTCACACCTGTGCTTAACCAATTATATGTTAGTCACTAAGGGTCTTCAAGACAGGTATCCAATCATAATATGCCAAATCACTGTAACTGCATGTAAGGAATAGTATATAAGGAGTTAAGGCTTTGTAATAAATGGCAATCGCTTGATCACATTGATCATCTCTGCGTTGTCCATGACTCCCGCGTCAACATAAAACTGGTTGCAAATGACAGCGTAGTTTTAGTGTTTTCAAGAAAATACAGATCTAAACTACACATTCAGCCTGTTGACCATTGACATGTCCAAAAGTGACCTGAACAGGAGCACTGAAAATGGAAACAGCACATCAGAAAACAGCAGTGCAATTTGAGAAGGCAAGTCCTTGGTGAGTTATTTCGTACCCAAATGTATAACCGAGGACACCTAAGAATAGTGGAGGTAGCCACAATATAAAAAACTCCCACCTTGGTGAGGAAGCCCGTGACACAACCTGGGATTCAGGACCATCTCTCTAATTTACAGGAAACACAGAGGAGCCCGGGGGACCCCACAGCCCTGGACCATGCACTGCAGCACTGAAACGACTGCACTGACCCACCCAACCTTCCTCCTGGCTGTGTTGCGTCTCCCACAGGTTGGAGAAATCATGCCGTTAGTAAAATGGCACATCTGTGATGAAGTGGTTTGGTATCCAAACCCATTTAGCCACATATCATCTGGACTTAAATCTGCTTCAACAGAAGACAGTTTTCTCTTTTTGTTAGGAAGAAATAATTTTCTAGGGCCAGCCTAACCATGTTTACAACTAGCAGACACCTCTTTGTTCTTGTGTTAACATTATTCACTAACTGAAATACTGCTTCTCACTGAGAAAAGATGATTTCATCCTCTCTGAATGTTGATGAGGGTCCTGGTTTCAGTTGAGATAGTTTCTTTCCTAGTAGCTGTGTTTTGGCTTTAGTCTAAGAATAATCTTGATGACACACTGGCATTTTAGTTGTTGCCAAGTAATGTTTAATCTAAGTCAAGGACTTTTCAGTGTCTCATGCTCTAGCAGGAAGCCATCCAGGACAGCTAACCTGAACTAGCCAAATGGATATTCTATACCACAGCACATCATGCCCAGTTTGAATTAATCTCTCTGGACATTAGCACCAAAGCCATAGTCCTGTATTCCAGGGCCCTGTATAATAGTATTCATTTTTCTGTTTGAAATATTTGCCCTGATACAGCCTTGGTGTTTTTCATGATTACATCACATAAGCAGATCTTATGTTCAGAGCTGAGCTCCAGGTTTATAACATGCAAACTTGTTAACATTTACAGAGACACAGTATTTTTTTTGCAGTATTAAATGTCATCTCATTCCCAGTTTTTAATGTCACCTAGTGCTGGCTGATAGTCTGACCCTTATGTGTTTAGACAGTACTTTCAAACTCTGAGTCATTAACAAATTTTGTTAGCTGGCAGCTTTTATGTCAGAGTCACTAATGGAAAGGATTTTAAAGACAAACACCAAGATATGAAAATGATCTCACTCCAATTACCTTTCCTTTAGACCATGTATCACAAACTTTACCTTAGCTTGAAATATGAAAGTAACAAAAATGTGGTTGTCATGGCAAATCACAGAAACTGTAACTGCAATATTTTCATGTAGCTCTGCATCTAATTTTCTCTAAATGGCTGGATACTACTTTATCTGAGAGTTTCTTTAAAAAATCTAGAAGAAACAACACTTCAGAATATGTTTTTTTTTTCTGTATGTTTGCAGTCAGTCAAACCCACAGAATTTTTATGCAACTTTATGGACATATATATAAAAAAAATCTCATAGAAGAGATGAACAAATATACACGTCATCCAGACTCAAAATTCAGTATTATTTTTCCTATTTTTATATCAGCAGTTTTATATCTCTGTTATAAAAAATTTGATATTTTTTCTTTATTTAACTTTTATTTTAAAACTAAATTGGTTTCTATATGTGAAGCCATTTAAGATGAGAAGAGATGAAATTCTTTCATTGTAGAGTTCTTTTTTTAATAAATATATAGTTACAAGCTCTAAGGAAATAAAATAGCTATCTAAAATTGAAAGCTGTTATTAACACGGATCATTGTATTGTGAAAACAATATTGTTCTGTAAGTACAGCAATTTTTTTTCTGTGCAAAATGCAACAGTAATTCTTCATTTGTTTTAAGTGTCAGTATAAGTCCATGGAGACAATCTCATGTCAAACTGATAGAAAAATTATTTCAAAACAACTATGCTATGAGACATTACTATGTCAAGACAATGGTAAAAGTATGTCAGTAAAAAAACCTATGGAAATCCAATAATATGTCAACTTAATGGTTTTTGATATAGGAATTTGGAGATTATGTTACATTTCCAAGATAATAGCATGCTATCAATGCAAATTGTACCACTATTTAAAAGCAGAAAATTAAATCAGCATCATATTAAGAAACTTCATGTAAAAGTTGAATAAAATTAAAGATCTATTCATCATCCCTTAAACAACTTGCTGGCTATTGCCTAGATCCATGGTTGATTTCAGCTGGTACAATTCCACTAACTTACCCTAACTGAAGATCTTTTCATATCATCCTGTATTAGGCATCCTCTGAACACTAGGAGGTGGAGAAGGGTTCATTTGTATGAACTAAGTAGATAATTAAGCACAAGTATTTCATTAGATGGAGACTAAGCAAAGTATATGGAACCTGCTGAGGGTTAAGCTAGCATTTGTATTTCAGGTCAAACCCAGATTCTGTAGTAATAGCTCTCATGTGCTGCCCTGGCAAGACACTGGCTTTGTCTAAATGGAACCTGGAAAGAAGCCTATTCAATCGAATCCAACCCATAAGGAAGTTATTATGATAGTATTAAAATCTAGTCCCGTAAATAATGTGTCAGTCTGGGTTCCTTTTGGCCTATTTCCTTTTAATGTACATCTAAAATTCTATGTCAGCTTTCTAGGGAAAAAAAAAAAAAAGGAGAAATATCAAACTTTTTCTTTTTTTCAATTTTATTTTTATTTCTCTTCCTTTCCATGCTCTGCAGGGCTGTCCCTGCACCACAGCCTCTCTCTACGTCAGTATGAAGTCTTCTTACATCTGATGTCAAGCAATACATGCTACAACATGGTTTCTGCTGAGTCAATGACAGTCCCTCTGACAAATGCTGTAAATTCAGTTTGCTGGCATATAGACTGATAGGAGAGTTTATTTTTTTTTTTTTTCCATGTTCATGTTTCTGCTTCTCTTCCTCTCTTTCTTTTTGTTTTCTACAGAACTTGACTTTTTACATCAAAAATTCTGTTAGAATGTTATGTCGACTTGCAGTTTAACCTTGTTCCTCTTAACATCTGGATAAGTAGACAATTACTTTTTCCCTGTAATTCAAGCCAAGTGTTGCCTTCATTAACGTTTGTAAGATTTTTTATTAAAGGAACAGAGAAAACTGCTGCATTTATGAAGTCACAGATAAAAGACTGAAATCCACACTATTAATAAATCTTCATATCAAACCTCTCTCACTTTAAGATCCTCAAATCAAAGATGGAGCTGAATTTTGTGAGCTTTGTTTCAGATTTTTCAGGTATTAGTTTTTGTGCATTCAGAAAGGACATAGGCCATTGATTTTCTGAACATCTCTGAAAATTGAGTTAGAACTGAAAAAAAGAGAAAGATAATGTGTCTATGGTGTGTCTATTTGTTTAAAATATGTTTATAAAATTATCGACAATACTTCCTTGAAATTAATAAATTTGTTATAATATGTGAAAGTTGACACTAAGAACTTTTTAACCTTCTTGGAAACGGATCAATAATTTTAAAGACTTAACATTCAATTGTTTGCATACCGACAAAACTCAAAATATTATTGAGGTTTCAAAATCAATGTGACATGAAGAACAGCTGAGACAGCTGTAAGACATGCAATTGAGGAAATCACACAGAGCCAATTACTCCTACCATGTTAAACTGCACAACACCAGGAAAATATAACTACTGAAGGTCAGCAGTTGCTTGCGAGAAATATTTAATATTTTCCTCCCTATTTTTTGGTTCTTTTAAAATAATAATAATTACAATTAAATGAAACAAAGAAGAGAAAAGAAAGGTGTCATCTCTGAAGTCTAATAATTTTAATAACAGGTGTCAAAAAGTTATCTATAAATTGTGTGTAACAAAA
Source organism: Pezoporus wallicus (assembly GCF_028554395.1). NCBI lineage: Eukaryota > Metazoa > Chordata > Aves > Psittaciformes > Psittacidae > Pezoporus > Pezoporus wallicus. The sequence continues at coordinate 9,717,432 of NW_026641950.1, forward strand.
TGTTTTCATCTGGAACTGTTTTGAAGTGATGTAGTGTCTATTAGCAGCAATAGAAAACAATTTTTATGAATCAGTAAGTCTTAATTTTGAAGAACAGTCCAACTCCAGCATTGCTTGAATTCTATTTCTTCTGACTTAATGTGAAGACCAAGTAGAAGTCTGAAAAAAACCTTTCTGATGTCTTTTGTGTCAGATATTAGTCTCAAGAGTGGGAAAGGGATGATATATGCATGACAAGTTACGAATTTTCTCCACAGGAATATGATCCCAAATCAGTTATGTGAGGTACTAGAGCTGGGCAAGGATTTCTGAAAGTGACATGTTGCATTAGCACTTGCTATTATGGGAATGGAGCATGGTTTCTTCTGGTTGCTGGCACCATTCCCCTTAGATTTGAACGTCTTGGTATTTATTACACCAGTGCATTTCTTTCACATTCAAAAATTAACCTTGTTAGCTAATATCTATTATAAAGGTTCCAACATATGTTTGAAATAATTAATGTTAATTGCTATGTGAACTTTGAGTGATCCACCAGGAACCAGCTCATTCCAGAAAGAACATTTTCCATCTGAGCACACGGTCATTAAAATATATTAATCTACTAATCCGTATATCTTTTACTCTCCTTCCCTTTTCCTTTTCCAGGAAAACAACAAAAAAGAGAATTCTCACAGAATAACCCTTGATTTTGATTTTGTAGGGAAGAATTCAAGAGAATACATTTTAAAACTTAAGGGCTGGAATTTCCCTAAAGGTAATGGTTAAATTATGTCCATATTTTTGAAAAACAAGAACCCCCAAGGTTTTGTTATTTTAAATATGAATTGCTGTGTTAATAATTACCTCAAGGACAAAAAAAAAAAAAAAAGAAAAATTGCTTATTTACCACACTTTAAACAGTGTGCATTATTTCAAGTTATGTCCTAAAACTTAACTTCCTAGTGCAAGCAACAGGAAAGGACTGAGAAGCACTGAAATCAGTATAGCTGGAAATGAGAGTCAGTCTTTGCTAAATTCCTGTATAGTAGAGTTGGTGAAGCTACCAAGCTCATATTAATAAATACATAGACAAGTTCTTTCAGGCTGGAACAAACTTATGCCTTGCTTACAATCATTCTGGTGAAGGGTTGTGTTCCAGTCTCAACCTGATGTTGATGGAGGGTCAATCCTTAAACTCTATGAAATTCTCACTCAGCTCCTCTCTTGGTCTGTGCCATTAGAAGCATGGAGGGGCGAGATCAGCCATGAAGCATGCTCAGAGGACAGGACAGCACATGTTGTTTTGTAGTGATGGAAGAGTGCTTGGCTTCCTCTCTGTCTTTTGGTAGCTGGGGAGCAGGTGTCATCTGGAGTGCAATAGCAGACTGCATGCATTACTAGTTCTGCACCGAGGGCACCCAGGGCAGAGAGCTAATGGTAAAATTATATAGTCTTCATCTTTCCAGCTACCTAAGTAAGCATCAGAATTTTTTCCAAATGGCATAAAAAGATTTTGTATTTCTTATTTCCTTTTAATGGTTGCATATACAGTATATTGTCAAGTAATGTGTGTAAGGTTTCAATAACTCAAGTCTAAAGCTCAGGAAAAAAGCAATTACTAAAAAAATTGGTAAGTTTTTTTGATTTTAGAAGGGCTGTAGAATTTTCTGATAACCTCTGCAGTTAGATGCCAAGTGCAGCCACTATGAGTAAAAGACAACAGTGTTTACCTGTAGCTCTTTCTAGACTTTCAGCTTTTCCTTGACTTGTTAAAGGAAACACCATTTCTTCAAACCTTCAACTGGTAATTTATAGTCCACATCTGTGTTGCCCTGGTGTTACTTTTATAAAGGGTTTCAGGAAGATAGTGACATGGTTTAGTAGTGGACTTGGCAGTGCTTTTTTAATGGTTGGATTCACTGATCTTAAAGGTTTTTTCCAGCCTAAATGATTCTAAGATTCTAAGTGCACAAAAGATTACTGAGCAATTTCTAAATATACCTGCTGGACTTGATCACAACAATTTCTGGAAATTACTGGTAGCTTCCCCTAGAGGCTAAACTGATCATTAAATCCCAGCATTGCTACCAAATTCCCTTTTTTCGATTACAGTTTCCATGCAAATGATTGTTTCTGAATGCACCATATCTCCAAGCTAAATTAGATTTTTCATGAAACCAGCAGGAAAATGAAGGAATATTTTAATGATCTAGGGTTCGCAGAATAATTATAACCAGATAGTAAGGCATATACTTAAAGTTGGAAGTTTACAAGGACTCAGTTTGGATAAAATAAACAAAAATGATAAAAAAAATACTTTTCCTTCATAAAGAATATGGATTTAAAATAATTTTTGTGCTGTATTATTTTTTTCTTTAATTCAGATGCCTAATTAAAATATGATACCTCAAAGTAAAAGTTATCTCAAACACCAGAGTTTCAGGTAATTTGGGCATAAGATCATAAAACAGGTCAGTCATTATTTTGGAAAAGAACTAAAGTAAACTGCGTTTATGTAGGATGTGCAAGGTTTGCTTAAGCTTAGCATATAATGAAGCCACCAAATTCCATGCGCCCTGACAACAAAAGCTTATTTGTAGAGCACATCACAGGAGCAAGACACCATGGTGAGAAATAAAGCGTTTTCTGAAGAACATTTGGAGATGTCGAGGTCTGCTTTGAATTTATTAAGAAAACATAGAGAAAAGAATCATCTACAGCCTGATAAAAAGATAGAGAAATGTGCAGGGCAACTCCACAGTAAGGTTGGTTTTGCAGTAGAATACAGGAAAAAGGTTGAGGAATTTTTAAATTATTTTTCTTGACTAGAGTTCCAATTCAGATTTCTAAGTCAATCTTAAGGGAGAAAAAAATAAATATTGAGCACATATGTAGTGGGTTTTCTTTCCAAACACAGAACTGAACCAAAGCAATGTCTGTATCTGATGTTAAATGTACTACAGTGTGAGCTCTTTATAATCCATCTGCCTTTGGAAACTGCGAATCCAGATCAAGAATTCAATACAATTTCTATGAAAGTAAAAGGCACTTCTGACTTAAAAGAAAGACTGAATAGGTTCTTATTCTACAGCTTCTATAGAAACAAAAGAAAGGTACTTGTCTAGCTCTGCAGAAACTATTTTCATCCTGAAACCCTTTAGTTCACTTAGATGCTTATACTGAGGGCTAGCTAGTTTGGGAAAGATACTTGAAGCACGACTTTTTCAGGAGAAATTTGGCAACTGTGATCACTAAACTTTGAACAACTTTTTAAGGTGGGCTGTCACTGTTCAACATGCTACGTTTGCAGATTCATTCTCAGGTGTCAAAATTCAGAGGAAGAAGATGAAGGCACACCACAAAGTGGGTTAGGGATGGCATGTCTAGGAACATTGTCTAGGGTTCTAGGTCTACAACTCATCAAAATTAAAGCACTTTTAAGCAATTTATTTACAAGGGGAAGCAGAGTTTAACAACTGTAAGCTTGTCTTCATAACAAGTCGTTCTATTTCAATGAAATCAATATGTTAAATCAAATCAGATATGGTCAAAAAATCACAAGAAATCAGTGTAAAATAATCTGAAAAGCTACAGTTGTTACCTTTGGATTGACCATACTGCTTCTTAGACCATTAATTTAAAATTACTTGGTTGATTGCTTGTTATTCTCCCATTTGTACCCACAGGAATGACTCACGCATTGAAACAAATGGCTGTGACAATGAAAGAGGTTACTTTCTCAAAAAGTGTGTTCTAGCTGTCAGAAACAAGTGCAATAGAAGTGAATTTAAACCCCCTCTTCAGGTGCCATAGCTGAAATATAAGTATAGGCTCACCTGAGCACATGGGTTACAGGGAGGATGTAATAACCATACTGGTTCAGAATCAAACAAACATTTGCCCTGTGCTTACCCAGGGTTACTGAAGATTTTCTTGACTGTACATGTGTTGCTAGCCAATCTCAACACTCCTTTCCTGTTTTAATTTCCTGAGTCTTTTCTACCTGCCTACCATCAAATGTGTACCATCAGTTCACTCTCAAGGACATTCTGCCAAAGTTTCAAGATTTCTTTAACTAAACTTTTTAAAATTTAAGACATTTTCATGATGTCCTATTTTGCTTTATTTTTTATAACTGTCAAGTATTACTAAAAGCCTTTTAAAACTTCTGTTATAAATTCAATAAAAATAATTTAATTTTAAAATTTAATCATTAACAAAAATGAAAAACATTTCTCTGCAGCCTTTTTAATTTCTATAAATAATTTTGTATTTAATTAAAATTATAATTGAAACAATTTAATATGGAAGATATCTGAAACTGTTCAGGTAAATATCCTCTGGTATTTTAAGTAATATTTTATTTAATTTGTGTTTTTTAATCATCTGTATTTGTTTTGATAAATCTTTTTTTTCACTAGTCAAAGTGTTGATGTTCCCATCCAAATATATATTCTTCCAAACTGAATTCCAAATGAAATAGAATAGAATTGAATTTGCCTTCCATTTTTTTGGGCATTTTTTTCTCCTTTTGAACTCGTTCTATGCTATTAAATAGTGAAAAGAAAACCTGTGGGTATAATTTATATTCCTCTCAATAGTGCACATTGACATAGGAGACATTTTGGTGTCATATAAATCATACACAGTGCAATAAAATGGCAGTAGGTCACTATCTTCTTAAAAGATACTCCAAAGAAAATGAGGTGATCATAACATCAAATGGGCAATCAGTAAATCTTACAGTGATGCTACCAATAGTAAAGCTAAAATATTACAGTGAGGGCTTGTCTGCCCTAGAGGAGAAAAATTGGTTATAACCACTGGGTGAAGCACTTTGAAATGCTGGTAAGTTACTCTGTGATCATATAAGAATGTGCTTGTTCTTTTTGGCTTGTTTTGCTAAAACTGGGTGTATTAGCTCATTCAGAAAAACTGCTGTCTATGACTTGGTTTCTTCATCTAATGATAGACTGGTAAAAACTTCTGTAACTGCTGGTTTTGAAAATTTCATTAATAAAAAACTGCTACGAAAAGGATGACTTACCCATTTACTTTTATTAATTGGCTTCAAAACGATATTATTTTTAATTAAAAATGAATGTTTTTATTCAAATGCAAATTATTTATTGTATTTTTATTGTTCAGGAGAAACTGATTTGGACTGCTTTTCATTCTAAAGGAGTTATTAAGGTTGCTGTACTGTGTCTTTGGAAACATCAAGAAAGTTTACGCACTTGAAGGACTAGACAGCAGGACAGATAAGGAAGAACTGGACACACGCTTTTCAGAGAGCATCCCATTGGACCAAGTAAGGCAAATAAAACCATGACTCATACCCACTGGAATGTAAACCCTCCCAAAAGTAAATACCAAAACCAAATAGACGGTTTCACTGCTCTGAGAACTGTATAGCAATTAAATGAAGCATCACAATCAATATACTCCCTCATTGCTGTACAATAAAAAAAACCCAGGCATTCAACTGTGTGTGACTTACAGCATGAATGAATATGTGAGTATGACTAATGCTACCTACAAACAGAAAAATTATCAGGGATATGGCTGATTATCTCAATTATTTTTCTGCTTTTTCAATCCTTTTTAAAATAGCCTTCTGCCAGGGATTCTCAAGAAAATAGTGCCTGAGACTGCTTTTATTCTGTTTCCTGTTTAGGGCGCGTTCTTTCTGCATATAGTGTTATGGATATAATGAACACCTGATGTGTTTGATATATAAAAGAACTCCACTATTTTTGGTGGTTTGTAGAATAGTAAAATCTATACAGCTAATGTTTGACATCAAAACAGAAAGAAGAGAAGGCCATAATGAAAAACTCAGAGGATATTTAAAATGAATGGTATAGCTGTATAGCTGTAATATAATAGAAATTATGAAGATATTTATGGAGATGACATAGCTTGGAAAAGGCTTACCAAGGCCAAGATACCACATCTGACAAAGATGATCAAATGATCAGAATAAATCAGGCCTAAATCTTACATTAGTCAATGTTGGTGTGATTCACTCTTTCTTGAATAATTCATGAACAAATCAGTTTTTACTAGAAAAGGTCAGCTTGTGCATTTCTTATGTCTTCTTACAAAAACAATTGAAAACTAGAGAGTTATCATTCACTTTCCTTGTTTCCCACTTACAGAACCCACATATTAAAAGTCATACAGTTTAAAAGAAAGTAGGAAATAAAGATTATAATAATATGACTCAGAAATACGTCAGAAAGAACAATTTGGCTTTCCTTAATCAACTTTGAATTATATACTTTCAAAAAAGGAAGGGAAAGGTATCCAAATATGTCATTTTTGTTTACAGTCATCACAATATATTTTAATGTCAAACATATCTACCTAATAAGAACACCAGGTTTTATATTTTACATAATTTAACGTATGGGTTTGTTTTATTATTGTTTTAATGATGACATGATTTAATACATACAGGTCCTTCTTAGTAGTACATTTGCTTGTCTATTTCCTTTTTAATATCATTTGATCATATTATGTAGAAGACATTATAGCCATTATGTCAAAACATTAGTGTCATGGGCAGAATAATGTAGGTTTTTATTAAAATGTTATTAATACATATTTATTTTAATGTCTTTACATAAAGAACGCTGGAATATTAATAGCTCCACCTTATCTTTACATTATATGTTGTGTATTGTAGAGTGTTTTAGATATGAATCAGGTAAGTCATTCATCTTGATTTTAAAAATACATCGTTACTAAAAAAAATATATTTTAAATTTCCAATTTTTTTTTTTTCTAAATTAATTGATAGCAACAGTTCAGGGAAATTGAAATGATACATCAAATTAGGTCGGTGACAACAAAATGGAGCTTAAAGAGTGTATTTTCCATTCCTTGCATGGAAAGAATCTAATTCTTTGTGCAAACAGGTTGGTCCCAGAAACACTCACCATGCATTGATAAATTTATCTCAGGTATGGAAAGATTATTTATAATTCACAAAATGGACAAGGCTTGTATGATAACTAGCACTGAGTGACAAAAATTAATTTATTTAACATAATTAAAATATTCATGAACAACTTTACCTTCTTCCCTCCCCAGACAATCTCTTCAGTGAACAATATTTATTATCGTGGTTATTTGGATAGGATGAACTAACAAAAAGCTGCATTTACTGCTAGGTGTAAGGCCAAAGCATGTGGTGGCAGAATCTAAGTTTTGGGTTAGGAACGAGGATTCCCATCACTCCCCTTCCCCAGGAAGGCAGAATGAAGGAGTTCTGGTCCAGGATGTAGGAGAAGGAGCTACCCTGGGTGGTGTATCTCTAAGGAGAGGACTAACAGTGGCAAAGAGTTAGTTTTATAAGGAATACAGAGGTACTTGCTCTACCAAATATGCTTGGTGTGTATTTGGTGCTTTGAAATTAATTAATTTACAAATACTTGGAGCAGAAGAAAATTCAAATTTCCTAATAAGAAAGCTATGTGATGTTTTCACTTTTTCTCAGTGTGCCCAAGACAACTGGTTGAAAGGTATTCTTAATTTATAGTCGAAGAGTTGCATGTGAAAGGCTCGACTGGTATTATCATCTGCTAATATGGCTTTTTGAAATTCACTTGTGAATATTCAGGTTTCACAATTCATATGTACATTTTGCAAATATTTGTGCAATGAAAAAATGAAGGAAATATCACTGAAAATAAGGTATTTTAAAATGTGTATGAACATTCATGGAACATGTATTTGTTTTTTCTTCTATTTAGTATTTTAAGCATACTTCACATCTTATTTGATTATCATCTATGTACACTAATGCACTAACCATACGTATTCAAAAAGCAACTATTAAATATGCCTATATCAGAAAAATGAAAAAATCATTATATATTTGTACATTAAACAGTCTCCAAAGCTGCTCTCTCTCAGAATATCTTTTGTTTAATTATATTATTGACTATTAGAATTTTAAAATTAACCCTTCATGTAACCTGTATATTCTGAATACATTCGATTCTTTAAACGTTTTCACTGAAATAGATAGAAATTTCTAAGTAAATGGAAATCATTTTAAATAAAAAATTACAACAGATTTATCATCTGTGTCTTGAAATTTGCATTTGAGAACTTGTATATTAGTCACTATACTGCTGCAAAATTTCTGGGGATATCAGGTATTCCCATAAAAATAATCTTATTTGAATAGTGTATTATTGTTTGCATTTACATTTTAAAATCTCTACATATGAATTTGTTAAAAACTAGTTCAAGTAATTTCACTGATAATCTAGTTTTGGTGAAGGACAGAAAGCTTCTTTTTTGCTGTGATAAAATATTATATATTTGAATATTTGATATAAATAAAAGAAACTAAAAAAAATTGAGCTTAAGAACAATTGGTTGTTTTATTTTCCTTTTACTTCCACGTGCTATAAAGCCTGTAAAAAGGATATTCTGTGATATTCATTAATAATGCTCCCACACAATATTTTTAGACTGTATTTTATTAATAACATAACGAATTATAAATACTCAACTAATGTCACCTATTTGACCGTCAGTATAATAGCAAGAATGAATAGTTTCCTTTTACTGAAGGCAAGAGTACGAAGAGTACAGGAGCCAGATAGAGTGTTTAGTTGTCTTTGTCTGGACATAAACAGCTGTCAAAACCTAGAGATGGGAAGCTGATTATTCCTATTTATCCCTCCTTTGTATCAGCTTTGAACTGATGACTGAGATGGAACAGTACTTTTCCAGCTAAACACTTAACTTGAATGTTTGGATTTCTTTTTAATATGTTTCCACACATATTCTAGTTTTTTCTTCTCAGTTTTTTTTTTGGCTTTGATGTTTTTTATTTTTTTCTAGGAAAAGTATGCTAGGTTATCACAGGCTACATAACATGCATGTTTAATATTCTGTACAATATATTTTGTGCATAAATCCTCCCCAAAAGAAGCTCCTTTTGGATTAATAGTAACTTACGCACATTCTTTAATCTTCCAACAAATATAGCCTCTCTGTTTTTTTTATTGGCACTTCTTAGAAATCAAGGACAAAAAAAAGGTATCACAAAAGTTGTCTAAACAATTATGTCCATAACAGTCCTGTGCCGATGATATAAACTAAGACACTAGATGAAAGGGACATGTTCACTTTCAAACAGCAGACCACACTGTTCTTTTATATTGAAGACCATATTGCTCTTCAGCTTCTCCTTACAGCCTTCTGCTGATATCTCTCTCTCAAGAGAATGAAAGAGGGAGACAGATTCTGCAATTATTTCAAAGCAAAGTCAAGTGAACTAACTAGAGTTGCTGATGGTGATCTGAGCAACCCAGTTGACTTAGTCCTCAAAACAAGGGAAACAGAGTGCTCATAGGATCTTGCTGGGAGAGCTGGCTTCTACCTAGTGGGCAACAAAAATCAGTTGTGAATCACAGAATCATAGAATGGTTAGGGTTGGAAAGGACCTTAATATCATCTAGTTCCACCCCCCCCTGCCATGGGCAGGGATACCTCCAAAAGGTTCAGTTTCCTGAAACACCGAGGCCAGGTAAAAATGTGTAACTATCACACAGGTAATAAGAAAAATAAGCTCAAGAAATCTGAGAGAATTTTGACAATGCAGGTGTTATAGCACTTAATAACAGCTTAATGTTTAACCACAGTTTAGGATTTTACAGCATCTCACGTTGTTGACATAGCTGTTTCCATTTGATAAGCCATGATGAATTTCAGTAACTGGGAAGGATTTAAGAAATATTACATTTTAGGTGCTAATTTTAATGCAGATTTTTAGTACATTTTACACTCATCAGCATGACAGTACAGCTGTATGGTCTTTATGTGTGTGAGGACAGAATTTTTAATCTAGGTAGAAGATAACACTAAATTCTGTGATTGATAAGCATTTAATTTTAATAACTTTTTCATGTAGATTTCACCTTTGGATATTTCCTATTTTCATATAATTCCCTCTTTTCATATAATTTATCACAAAAGTACATTTTTTTTCTAGATCTGGTCTTGTTTGCTTAATAATTTCTCCAATGGTATCTGCAAGAGTTTATTTACCATATTTTATTGAACAAAAGAACCTCTCCCTTAACATCTCTGTAATTCCATTGATCACTGTATTTTATTAGTCACTCTGCATACATTTGACTGTGTCTTCTATTTCAATCTGATCTACTGTTTGCCCAGTGTGTTCAGACACACACAGAAACTAATATATTCAAAGCTGATCTTTTTTTGAAAAGTGAGATATTTAATACTATATTTAAGTTTACATTTTCTCCTGGAAACTATAGCTATTGTAAATGTTAAATGTTGATTTTCCTGAAAAACGTGGAAAGACTGATGACTTCAGGTTCACTTTTCTGCACCAACTGCCATTAAATATATTTCAAATTACTGCCCAAGTATTTTCCAGTTCTTTGCAATATTATTGCCAGACTGCCTGAGGCATTATTTTCTTTTCCCGCTTCTGGGTTTTCTTCAATTTACAAACTGAGAGTTAGATTTAAGGAATCTGCAGTTAGGTACCATGAGCAGAGCCCAGATTTTGTGTGGTATTTGTTACTTTTTTTGTTTTCTGCCTCTTTTTTAGCTCTTACGAAAAGCTGCTTTATGGTTCTATACAATACTGCCTAGAAGACACATTCAGCAATAGTACAAGAGAGTTATACACATACACTAAGATTAAATGAGTTTATAATACAGATTAACTAGCTCTTGATTACAATTATCACACAAAATTAGCCAGGGCAATGGTTTTGTGAATTTATGTGAAGAGTTATTGTTGTCTTGGTTTAGTTTTGGGTTTTTTCTTTTTATTTCTTTAATGGTACCTTGAAGTCCTAAACCTGGACTTTGCTGAGTGAATCTATGAAAAGATGAACAGTTACATAGTATAAACAAACAGGTTATTACAGCACAAAATATCTTTAATCTTTTTTTCAAGTCAGTTAGAACAAAAAGATTAATCAACATAACTTCCTTCCTGGAGAAGGAAAAGGTTGGAAGAGAAGGTTAAAAATTAATCTGACTTTAGAAAGAGCTTTCTGAATGAGGAGCGTTCTGTCTACTGATTCAGCTCAATTGAATCATAGAATCATTTAGGTTGGAAAGACCTTTGAAGTCATTGAATCCAACTGTTAACGCAGCACTGTCAAGTCCACCACTAAACCATGTCCTTAAGTGCCACATCTACACATCTTTTGAGTACCTCCAGGGATAAGGACATAACCACTTCCCTGGGCAGCCTGTTCCAGTGCTTGATAACTCTTTCAGTAAAGAAATTTTTCCTAACGCCTAATCTAAACCTCCACTAGCACAACTTGAGAATGAGGACTTCAGGGTTAAAGAGAACCAGTCTCAAAACTGAAAAGTGGTTTTCAGCAACTAAAATGCTGAAGTCTTCTCTGTGAGAGAAAGAAGGCTTTTCTACATTGCCTTGGTCAAAACAACAGGTACCTTTATGTGTTCAGAAACGAGGAATATAATTGAAAAATAGTTCTCTTGTGCCTGAGTGAGAATTATTAAAGGAGTCTGGAAGGATTTTATTCGTGCAAAATACTACACACAGATAAGATAGTCAAAGCAGGGTAAATAAACTCCTTTTTGACAATTTTAAGAATTATTAGTAATAATAAGAAAATATTGCCAATATAGAGAGCACTAAAAATAAAGAAGTTTTACAGACCAGATTGTACCTGGTGGATGTTTAGGGTCTTAGAGAGATTTAAGAGGAGGGCTGAACAGCTCCAAGAAAAGCTTCTACTTAAAGGTAAAATTTCCCTCTGCCTTGTTTCTTTTCAATATTGTTTTTTAATTTTTCCCCCAGTAGTGTGATGAAGCAAGGAGGACACTTTTAGATGTGTACACTATTTCCATCAAGTTCCCTAAGATGGTCTATGGAATCAAGAACTCCCTTACTTAACTTCTAGTACAAATTAGTACACTGATTCAGCAAGGAGGAATATTTCTATTCCTTCAGCTCCATAGCATATGGCTTGGTCATTTTACAGAATAATATAGCCTCAGTCTCTCTTTCCTAGAGAATAAACTTAATTGCCCTTCAATATTTTCATGCTAAACACATCATCTGTTCTTTAATTTCTTGACTAATTGCTCTGAATACAAAAAAATAGGTGAAGCTATCTGTGTATTTGAAGTAGTAGACAACGTGAGTTTTCCTGTGCTTGGTCAGTGGCATTTATGTTAATACTGCAAGGACCATTTACATTAGTATTACTTCTAGGGGCTGAGATTCCTCTCCACATGCTACCAGAATCCTGGTTTTCAAATGTAGAGTGCATCACAAGTTCTTAGCTTCATGTTTCGGTTCATGCCTCGTCAGAGATTGGTTATCTCAGCAAAGCATTACTGTGCTAAACCTTTCCTGTCATGATTGCTTAGCTTTACCCCTCTTTGTTTCATAGAATCATAGAATCATAGAATAGTTAGGGTTAGAAAGGACCTTAACATCATCTAGTTCCAACCCCTCTGTCATGGGCAGGGACACCTCACAATAAACCATGCCACCCAAGGCTTCGTCCAACCTGGCCTTGAACACTGCCAGGGATGGAGCATTCACAACCTCCCTGGGCAACCCATTCCAGTGACTCACCATATTAACAGGAAAGAACTTCCTTATACCCAATATAAACTTCCCCTGTTTAAGTTTTAACCCATTAACCCTTGTCCTGTCACTACAGTCCCTAATGAAGAGTCCCTCTCCAGCATCCCTATAGGCCCCCTTCAGATACTGGAAGGCTGCTATGAGGTCTCCACGCAGCCTTCTCTTCTCCAGGCTGAACAGGCCCAACTTTCTCAGCCTGTCTTCATATGGGAGGTGCTCCAGTCCCCTGATCATCCTCGTGGCCCTTCTCTGGACTTGTTCCAACAGTTCCATGTCCTTTTTATGTTGAGGACGCCAGAACTGTACATAATACTCTAGGTGAGGTCTCACGAGAGCAGAGTAGAGAGGCAGTTATTTAAGTATAATTTTAGCTTCATTACCACTTTTCCTCCTCTGCTCCAACCACTGTGACTTTCCTTCAAGTATCCTCTCTTACACTATTTATTACGGGCTAGATGAACTCTACGATTCCTAAAGCACAATGAATACAATTAATACTCGTGTAACTTATGTCTATAATGCCTCTGTTTTTTCTGCTTTCCCTGTAACTCTGATGTTTGTTGATCGTACAATGCACAGTGGGCCTGGTTGACTCCTGTGTCTCTTCCCATTACTAGAAAAATAGTAATATGTATTTTGGTAACAATATTTCTGTTATGCTAATTTCTATGCCTGCTCATACTTTCTGTTTTACATTTTTAGGTTTAGCTCACTCAAGTCTCCACTATAGCTTGCTCTGTTGACACTGACAAGTAAGACTCTCTGTTCAGTAGGGAGATGAGAAAAAAAGAGCCTCATTAAAAAAGGAGGATAGCTCAGGAGTCATGGAATTAAATTAGACAGTCTCTGATTTATCTGGGTCTTGCAAATGTGCATAACTTTCAGCAGTTTTAACAGTTGGAAAAGAAGCAGTTATCAGCATTTACATTTTTTATGATTGTCCTAAATTGTGGATACAAATATTTGTCTTTTACTATGGAACAGAGGAGCTATAATAGGCCTTGCTTTCTAAACTGTATTTCTTCCGTGGCAGTATATTTTTCTTTGAAAGTTACACTATGGTAAAGCTTATTCCTGTCTATATTTTCTCTAAGGTTCCCTGAGATTCAGTGTCCTTATTTAGTTCTGCTTCACAGGCTAGGATGAAATCATTCCAATATATCATTTCTTTTCTCCTGAGCAAGCTCCAGTGAATACTTGGCTCAAGCTATGTGATGACAGTAAGGCTTCAGTTAATTCTCCCTTTATGCCTTGTTGGCCATCACCATGAGCTGCTGTAAGTTCAATTTAATGAAGTCACATTGCTGCATCAAGTTCCATTCCTGTCCAAACAGAGATGAAAACCCTTTGGTTCAATGGAACAGGACAAAAAATGCTAATAAGAAGAATATAAAGCTATCTGGGAGAGAAAGGATCTATTCTTGCGGTATCTTTTTTGTCTAGGGTGTCGTAGTGATTCTTTCGAAATTGCTTTGGCACAACCTTTCACTCTGTCCTGGGTTCAGCAGTAGCAGTCATGTTTCTCCTTCTTGGTAGCTGGTGCAGTGCAGTGTTTTGACTTTCGGCCTGGGAACGGAGCTGATAGCGATGTTTTGGTTTGGCCAAGGACTTTGTGAGCCTCATGCTCTGCCAGGGAGGAGGGGAAGCCGGGAGGAAGCAGAGACAGGACACCTGACCCAAACTGACCAAAGAAGTATTCCATACCACAGCACGTCATGCCCAGGAAGTAACTGGGAGTTAGCCGGAAGGGCTGGGAGACTGCGGGGTTGGAGGAGGTATGGGTCAGAGCTTGGTCGGGCTTGGGGGGGTGAGTTATTGGTTGGCTGGTGCTGAGGTGTTGTATTCTCTTCCCTTGTTATTTCCTTTATCATTATTATCGTAGGTGGTAGCAGTAGTGATTTGTTATACCTTAGTTACTAAACTGTTCTTATCTCAGCCCGTGGGAGTTGCATTCTTTTTGACTCTCCTCTCCGTCCCTCCGGGAGCAGGGGGAGGGAAAGAAGGGGGGGAAGTGAGTGAACGAATTGCCTGACTGGGTTTAAACCACGACACACTCTCACTCCTGAAAAATCTAAATTGTTCATTTCTTGAGCTGCAGATTATTGTTCACTAGAGACTTTGTCATGCTTTAAGCCCAGCCGGCAACCCAGAACCATGCAGCTGTTCGCTCATTCCCCCCTTACTACCCCTGCTCCCAGAGGGATGGGAAGGAAAATCGAAAGAATGTAACTCCCAGGGGTTGAGATAAGAATAGTCCAGTAACTAAGGTATAACACAAATCACTACTGCTACCACCTATAATAATAATGATAAGGGAAATAACAAGGGAAGTGAATACAACCGCTAACCACCCGCCAACCGATACCCAGCCCGACCCAAGCAGTGAGCAGTGACCTAGACCTTCCAGGTAACTGCCCCCAGTTCATATAGTTGGCATGATGTGCTGTGATATGGAATACCTCTTTGGTTAGTTTGGGTCAGGTGTCCTGTCTCTGCTTCCTGCCGGCTTCCCCTCCTGCCTGAGACAGAGCATGAGACTCAGAAAGTCCTTGGTCAGAGTAAACATTACTGAGCAACAACTAAAAACACTGGGGTTATCAGCGCTGTTCCCAGGCTGAAAGTCAAAACCACAGCACTGCAGCAGCTACTAAGAAAGAGAAAAATGACTGCTACTGCTACTGCTGAACCAAGGGCAGACTTAAACACGGTCAGACAAGCCCCTTAGATTCTTAGATTTTCAGGACCACTATTGTTTGCCTGTAAGACTTACAACGCGGGAAAAATAATGCCTAAGACTGAAAAGCAGAGGGGAAATCACAGCTACACAAAGGTCCACTATATTAAAGTTTCCTGACATGTCAGAGTCCCAGTTGGTTTAATGAAGTGAGTACTATCTGCTGTGAGTTGACACGCAGTAGTTCTTGTCATCTTTCTGTGAAAACAGGGACCAAGTACTGACTTGAGTACATGGCTTTTACCATCTGATTGGGGCCCAAAGAGTAAGTACATTGGGTAAGCAGCATAAACAGTATCATAAAAGATTAGTTACAATTACATTTATTATATTGCTGGAATTAGCAAGGCAAAAGGATGCTTTGTTTCACCAACAAAGTGCTCATCCTGCTAAGGTTATAATTCTCTTGGATATATTAACTACCTATGTATCCCTCTATAAAGAAATAATTATATGCTTTTTAAAGTATGTGGAAATTAATCTGTGTAAATCTAATTCTAACCACTGGCTTTTTTCTGCTTGATTATTCTGCCTTGGTTTCTCTTGATTCCAGTGGAGTTCAGTACAGAAATTATTTGCCAGCATTAATCTGAATAAATATTAAGGCTGGACAGAGAAAGGCTGAGAGTGAGCATTATTTCTAGGAATCCATTTTTCTCATTCTGACAAGAGCTGGAGTTGTAAAGAGGAAGTAAGTCATAGTTTCATTCATGCTTTGCCACTGTCATGGTTAAACCCTAGCTGGCAACTAAGTACTTTGCAGCTGCTCAGCCATTCCTCCCCCCCTCTCCCCAAAGGACTGTTGAGGAGAATCTGGAAGCAGGGTAAACTCACTCCAGTTTATATACTGGGCACGATGTGCTGTGGTATGGAATACCCCTTTGGCTAGTTTGGGTCATATGTCCTGTCTCTGCTTCTTCCTGGCTTCTTGTGCCCCTCCTCACTGGCAGAGTGTGAGACTGGAAAGTCCTTGATCAGCTACTTATCTGTACATGCAATGATCTCCCAATTTTAAAGATGAGTAATCTGGATCCTAGTTTTAAAATATTTTCAGAACATTTTTTGTCTGTTTACTGAGCCCTGTTTTTTCCATAAGACTGTTCAAGACTGCAGGAATTGGATCTTTTCCTGGTTCAGATACAAGTCTCTGCTTGCACGCTGTAGAATTTTAGAACAAGACCTGATCAAATGTCATCTCCCTAATTCTGCATCTCTGTGGGGGGGGCAGAAACCGCCAGTCACGTAAGTAGTCATTAATTACCTCTGACATTGTCATGGATGAATCAAGACATCAGGACATAACTCTAAATCCACTGTGTAAACATAGCCTCAGTTCCACAGTGGGTAGCACTAGGAGAATCAGTAAGCATTTAGATTTCCTCAAATAAGATACAAATATTGTTGGATCCCACTGTAGCTGTTGATATTGGTCCAACATCGAGTTACTTGTTTTTATATGAAATTACAAGTGGAAATGTAGAAAGCTAAGGAATCTACAGATTTCTACAGTCTATTTATAGCACTACAGATAGCTTGGATAATAGAAAATAGGGCTGGAAGGTGTCTTTAAAAATAACTCAGTTGATCTCTTGCTCAAAAGATTGTCACTATAGAGTTAATTGCTGATCGACTGCCAAATATAACCAGACATATATATGAGAAACCTTTTAAAAATGTTCAGTGATGAAGATTCTGCTATTTTCTTAGGTGATATATTTCAGTATTTGAATATCATTAAACTCTTGTTTCCAATATCAAAGCTAAATCTCCCCTGCTTCAATTTACCTAATTACTCTTTGCTCTATCCCCCCAAAACACAGAAAAGCAGTTTATTAGTTTCCTCTCTGCAGCAACTTTAATATATTTGAAGGTTGTTAACAAATGTCCTTTCAGTCTTCTCTTCTCTAGAGTATAGGAACCCAGCTGTTTCAGTATCTTTAATAGCTCATGTTTTATAGACCCTCCAATGAGTTATATTTTCTGAAATAATATCTTGAGGACATGGGAAGCCTGTTTTTTAATTGGAAACTCAGAAGACACTGGGATTAGTTCAGTACATCCTCTACTGTTTGCAGATATAAACTGGAATAATCCCCAGCAGACTCCACCTAAGATATTTTCTCCTTTTCAGATACAGTAACCAGTTACACCACAATGAAAAATGATAAAGTTTCCATAACTTATTCTCATCTGGCATTTATTTTGTTCTGTTCTTGTTGTAAGAGTGGAAAAATAAGTGGAAGATTACAGTTACTATGGGAAGCTATACTACAATAGCAACAACAGAAAAAAAAACCCACTTGAAACAGAAGGAAATGTGTTTAACATTTGGGATGTCTGTCCTGGCACTGGAAGTGAATCAAAGGCCTCACTTTTATATTTGAAAACTGTAAACTAGCCATCTTAACTAATTTCTCTGGTTTTGTGGTTTTTTTTGTGGGTTTTTTTTTCTTTTGTTTTGTTTGGTTTGGGTTTTTTTTTGTGTTTTTTTTTTTTTTCGGGGAGGGGATTGTTTATTTGGTTGTTTGGTTTGTGGGTGTCGTGGTTTAAACCCAGTCAGGTAATTCGTTCGCTCACTTCCCCCCCTTTCTTGCCCTCCCCCTGCTCCTGGAGGGACAGAGAGGAGAATCGAAAAGAATGCAACTCCCACAGGTTGAGATAAGAACAGTTTAGTAACTAAGGTATAACACAAATCACTACTGCTACCACCAATGATAATAATGATAAAGGAAATAACAAGGGAAGAGAATACAACACCTCAGCACCAGCTGACCGATAACTCGCCCCCCAAGCCCGGCCAAGCTCCGACCGATACCTCCTCCAACCCCGCAGTCTCCCAGCCCTTCCGGCTCACTCCCAGTTACATCCTGGGCATGACGTGCTGTGGTATGGAATACTTCTTTGGTCAGTTTGGGTCAGGTGTCCTGTCTCTGCTTCCTCCTGGCTTCCCCTCCTCCCTGGCAGAGCATGAGGCTCACAAAGTCCTTGGCCAAACCAAAACATCACTATCAGCTCTGTTCCCAGGCCGAAAGTCAAAACACTGCACTGCACCAGCTACCAAGAAGGAGAAAAATGACTGCTACTGCTGAACCCAGGACAGTGGGGTTTTGTTTGTTTGTTTGCCTTCTTTTTCTAATGGGGAGTGGATTGGGTAATCACTTCTTTTACAGCACATACCTGCAAATATTACTGTTTTAACCCAGGTCAGGCACTGAACCATGCAACTTCAGTTTCACTTGTTCTTTCAGATAAAGCAAGCTTTACTCTGACATGGCAGCCTTCCACTCCCCACACTGAAGAAAGTTCATCTTGGGAGCTGTGTACATTCTGAAGGCTGGCAGAAGGTGAAGCCTTGGAGCAGCTTCACACTGTCCTGATTAGGAGGGCAGCAGCTGATGGGGCTGTCATTGTGCTCATTAATGCTCTCATCATAGCCCAGGATCTGAACCTGCAGGATATTGTTCACAGCTACAGCTGCTGACCCAACTACTCTATGATAGGTGGGACAACAGAAGCAAGGTCAGTGTTATCTTTAGTTCTATGTCTGCCCTAGCCAGCTGACAGGCAGTAGAGAGATCTGCATGGAGTGTCCCACTGGTTAATTTCCCAAGGTCATGCACAAGCCTGGAATACTTACAGTCTGGTGAATTTTCTCCCCCTCCTCACCCTTTCCCTTTCTCTCTCCTTTACTTCATCTCAAGGGACAGAATGTGTGTGATGTGTGTGATATTGCGATATGCTCCCTGAAAGCCCAGTTCTGACCCTGGGATGGAAAGGCAGAAAAGCAGTAGCTAGAGTGACACACTCATTAGTTCCAGCTCCTGTAAGGGTCACCAGTTGAAGGTGCACAGATTCTTGAAGCTTTCCAAGTCAGGAGGCAAAGCAGCTGAGGTCACTCCATTTTTCTATTTGTTTCCATTCCTTCTTTCCTAAGATGAAGGGAAGGATATTACAAGGTTTTCTTATCTTTCTTTCTTCATTTTTGCCTTTTTGTCTTCTTTTACAGTACTGTTTCTCTCTGAGCAGAAGGTAAGTGTATATTTATGTTTGAGTGTCCAGGCTATAGTAGGATATAAGCAAAGCCCTTTCTAAAGAATAAAAAAACAACCAATAAAGAATAACAAAACTAAATCCTTTAAAGCTTATTGTAAATTTCCCCAAAGCTTATTATTGTAACCTCTCCAGCTTGAAAAAGCAAAGGATAATTGTTTTGCTTGATTAAGCTGTGACACTTCTACACTGACTGCTGTGATCTTGCTGTAGGCTGACAGGCAACATAAACAAAAGGAAGCTTATGCAGTAAGTCAATCATCATTGAAATTGGTGCTATGTATATAAAATACGTCTTATTTGAACGTAAGATACATATGTATCTGCAACCAAGTTGAGGTTCAGAGTATGGAAGCAATAACTTAGAAGCATATCTATAGGTTTAGAAACTCATTTTTTAAGCAAACGCTGGGTATCCTTGAGGAATTAGATATTTGAGGGAGAGGTATAATTATATGGGATTATTTGGAAAAGGGTTAGGATTTCTCTCAGGCTGCTTGAGACTAAACGCCTTATAATTGTTATGATCTGGGCAGTGGCAGACACCAGTCATTGCAATTATTAGAAGCTGATTTTCTGTTGTACAGAAAGCTTTCTTCTTATTATTCATTATTCTAAGCAACTTTAGCTTGAAAATATACACTTTTATTTTGTCCACGTTATGGAGTACAATGATGAAAGTCTGGAGAAATATAAAATAAATAATGAATGAAACAGTGTCTTGAAACATGTTCTTGATTTTTTGATTCATATAATCGAGTTCTCTATAGCATACCAAAGAATGTGGCAGAATGATGTAAAGGGCAGCAACAACGAGGCTGATAATTTTACAGGAAAACAGTAACTATGCTTTTCTTGCACCATCCTTTCATATCATCCTTTATCGCTGCCTGATGAGACTCAAGACAAATCTTAAAGGCCAATTTTGATTTCAGAGCTGTCACTTGTATTTCCCTACTCATGACTAGCACAAAAAGGTACTGGAAATGAATAAAAACTAAGTCTTATATTATTACCTATTTTCTCATTATGCCTGTATATAGCCCACAGGACATGCAAAGATTCTTTCCATAGAAAAAGCTAGCAAAATACCACAGTTGCTCTATTTATACAAAAAGACAGAGGAAAGAGGAGTGCTCTCAAGAAGGAGGACATTGCAGATATGACATTACTCAGGACAAGATGACTCTGTACCCTTAGCCAATCTGGCTACTGACCAACATTTTACTCAGCCTATGATCACCAAAAGCTGAGTGCTATGCTGTCAAAGAGAGAACCTTCAAGCAGATGTGGCCATACTTGTTTGAGAATGACAATCTAAATGTTTTCCAAACCAAAGATTGCAAATAGTACTAATAATAAAAAAAAAAAAAAAAACAAATAATAAAAAACAACAAAACCTGGTCTCAGGATTTCCTACCTTTCACCATAGAGATAAGTTGCATTCTCTAACAATAGAACCAAATCATGCACACTACCGTTCAAATACGAGAAGGCTTTTAAGACATCACTTTCATGTTAGATAAAGGATATTGAAAGACCACAATGAGATTACATTATAATCCACAGGTAAGAGCAGGATTCATGTCAAAGGATTCCAGCTATAGTTTTATTAAGCTTCCCTCTTACTTTAAGAGATTAACTAGCAGGACAATATCTGACACCTGATACAGCAATAGAAAGGATTTGTATGGTTTTCATTTCATATATTTGACAGTAACACTAATGGAAGAGCTGTGATCTGAGCAGTTTTGAAAGGTTTACTCTGTGCAGTTTATGAGCTTGTTTAGAATATGCTTTCAGAAGAAAGTGCATAGCAAGAGCACATTTTTAAACTACCTAATTTAAGTAGATTCAGGACTCAAGCACAATTTAGGAAACTTAATGGCCTTGATGTGAAAAAAAGAATTAGGTGTGATTGATATGAAAACCAGCATTGTAGATATGCACAAGATAAAGAACTTTTAATAAATAAGCCTCATGAATCTTTTTTTTTTGCAAGCTTGAGAGAATGAGGTAGATCTCAGCATTTTCTTGTGCCATTAAGCAATCAGAACATGTACGAATTGAATGTCTGCACATATGAATATGAAATAATAAAAATGTTGAATTTAATCAGGATTAATAACTTTGTGCAAAGCTAGAATATACATCATTGAAAAAATATTCAAATTGGTAATGAATCATGGTATGAACTTTAGTACACAGTTGTAATTTCACATAAATGATAGACATGAAAACAAAACGATCTCCTAAATTTGAGAGGTTCTGCTTCACCTAATTTCTAATTTTTTTTTTTCTTTTGACTTTCAAGATGTGGTTCTACTTTCAATACAAAACAGTGAGTGCTGCTGATTTCATTATTCCCAGCATGCGTCACTTCTAAAGCAACTTGGGTTAAAGGTTGCCATTTCCTACTTGTCTTGTATTGCTAACTAGAAGTTACAGAGAAGTAATTGTAGTTAAAATTGTATTTATACTACTGTTTTGTATTAAATATTCCTACTGGAAGGTAAGGAACGTTCCTATCTGAAACTCCATCTGGGGCTCCAGATATATCTAGAGCAAGCCTATACCAAAACCTTTGCTATACCATAAATTTATGCTGTCAATAAAATGTTACTTGAAAATTCAATTTCTTTTTGAATTAGACACTCTAACAACACAGGGGTGAAACTCCATGAGCCAATTTTGGATTCTCAGTTAATGTCCATGTAAAACAAAGTAATGTGACTTCAAACTTACTTACAAAGTGAGGTGAAAGGAACCTGAACAGTTTAATTGAGGCTGCACACAAGAAAAAGACCTCTGATGCTGTACACAGACCTAATTAAGAATCATAAGGTAATAATATTGGGGATCATTTGTTAGCTGCCTAAAATGAATAGGCAGAAGAATACACAGAAAAGGACTACTGGGTTTTATTCCATTTAAATGCTATTAAAAAAAAAAAAGGCATATTAATGCTGTTGCGAACAGCTCAACAATTACAATGCAGAATAATAATTTGCATTTAAATACAAATATCACTTTTAGCTTTTACCCTTTGCTTGTTGCAATAAATAATAATAGAATTTAATATTCTCCAAGATAATCACTTTGTTCTTCATAGATTGAAGGCCTTCAGTATTTGACAGTGGTAGAGAAGTACAATTCAACAGTGACTAAATTATTTTTATTTTTCAAGATGACTTTGTAGATTTCTTGCAACTTAAAGGCCAGCAGAAACCACCATAATCATTTTGACTGATGTCTAACTATGGAATTTCAAGCTAGTCATTGAAACAGTAAATCTATAAATTTAATTCTAAGCCTCAGAACATATTTAAAGAAGCTATCTAAATTTGATATACAGATTTCCAACAATATAAAATTAACCTCATTCACATATAAATCGTTGTTATTAAACTCTGATAAAATATGTACCTCCTATGTCCAGTCTTACTTTAAATTCTGCTATATTTTCTTAAGTTTTGCTCTACTATAATATTTCAGTTTCACTACAGAAACTGTTCTCTAATGTAAAATTATTTTGCTTTTTTTCCCCACTGCCATCACGTTTTCTTGGCATTGTCCCTGTGCTACTACATGAATAGTTTATAGAGGCTCATCAAGTTTGGTGTTTGAAAGGAACATTCCAGAATATAAGCATCCAATGCAAATTGAGTAAGGATACAATGCTTAGTGGTGACAGCACGGTGTATAAAAAGCCAAACGAATGAACATCAATTAAAGGATTATCCCTTTTTTTGGGTGAGGAGTCACTTTCAAATAAATGCTGGTCCTGAAACGTTTCATTCAGCTGTAATGAGAATACCTATGCAGGAAACCAAGAGCCAGGAATCTGATTTTGCAGCTTAATGAAACACCGCAAAAAAAATTCCTTTATTCAAGAAGATACTTACTCAGTTATTTTGGGCCAGGTCTGCAGCATCTTTAGAATTTAAAGGCTCTTAAGGATTACATAGCAAAGATAAAAACAATCCTAAAGCATCCTAAATAAGCTATGCAATCTCAACAGACGTGACTGTAATTTTTGTGATTTTGGATGAACAGTCAGTGGCTTGCATTGTTAAATATGGGAAAAGTGTTTTATATAAGACATGTAAACTAGATTATTGACAGTCTTAGACTTGGTTTATATTTGATCATATTTTGTGGAATACATTGGGGTTTTGGTATGTTAAAATAAACAAATTGATTTATTGCCCTGTTCAGGCTTCACATTAATCATTTGAGTGGTCTCGTTGACATCAGGGGATTAAAGCTAAGCGTGTGCAACAGATGTGCATGACTCAAGCTTTTACACTGAGATTATAATTAATAATTAATTTTAACAGTTATAACTCTGTTTCTATTTTCTACTAATAAATTAGCATTCCAGAAGCTAGAGCATGATTTATGCTACCCAAGAACAACACACAGATGTTTCAGTGCTTCATACAGCTCTTGGTACCTTCTTCATGAGGCGTTTGACTATGCAGTAACTCTGAAATCAAAATGCTTGCCCATTAAAAAAATGCATAATTAACTTGAATATGAACACAAAAAAAGTTACTGTTTGAATGCTGAAATTTTCTTAGTCATCGTATGTCTGTTATTTCTTCTATCCAAGTATCTAATAATAATAATAATAATAAAAAAATCTGTCCACAATTACATTCTGAGATCTCACATCTTTCTCCTTTATATACAAACAGAATTTTCCTACATGCTTCTCCTGCAGAGGAAGGGAGCTATTTGACAGCCTTCCTGATTCCTGTGTGGGATAAAATAGGTGGTGTACAAGTTGTCATACTTCTCTGTCACAGTTCTGTTCTCAAACGATTGCCACAAGGAGAACAAATGTAATTTGTTTTCCAGCTTCATTCTGCCATTGCTAATGATACTGAGGCTGCATAGAAAAGTTGGCCTGCTGATATTTCTTTACTAAGAAATGAGGAAGATGACAACTTCTAAAAGGTATGTAATAAATAAAGTGTTACTCTAATATGTATCAGTGAAACGTTGCTTTGGACCTGTAACCCGGAAAAAATGTCATTATCTATTATGGTTGCTTTACTAAACTGTTTAGTTATCTTTCAGAATCTGCTTAAATAAAGTACTCTATATGAAATGCTATTTACTTACCCTGAAGTTACTGTGTACCTTCCATGCTAGCTCAAATAAAATGTGGTAAGCCCATCATTAAAATTTGGTTTTTATTTGTTTCTTCACGTGTCCATCTCATCAAGGTTCACCCAGTGATCTGTGAGGAAAGCAATTTTGCTTGTCATCTTTCCTTACACATCCAGGAAAAATGAGCACAACAGAAACTGACTTCAAGCAATATTCACTTCTGATTTGCTACTTTTCATTCCAGACTTGGGCTATGTCCCATTACTTCCTATACATTGTTTCAGTGCTTGAATCTGTCAGAAAAAAAATAACGAGGAGATATTTTCCAGTAGATGGCTGTGGGTGGGGAACACATTAAAGTTATTTTAATCATTTACCCAAAGAACTATTGGTTTACAAGGTGTTTGGGAAAGATTATAAGTACTGATAAGGATAAAAGCATTTTTCCTTTAAAAGGTAAAATAATCTAGAAATGTCAAGTTTGTCAGTATCTGAGGTGGAGAAATCTCAGTAATTTCCAGGAGTTTTAACATTAGTCTATTAAAAATTTCAGATTGAAACATTGATTCAAACATCTGGGAAAATAATGGTAAATTATCACTAGCTCATGCTCATGAGGCTGCAAGAAGATGTACCATACAGATTTGATAGATCATAAAGTGAATATTGTAAATGTAGTATCTTAGCGGGATAGCTTAGCCTTCCTCCCACTATTCCTGCCTGCAGGAATAATTTCTAACTGTTATTCAGTCCTTTTTATTGGCAAAACAATTTTGTGGGCTCCCCATCCAGGCTGGGTTCAAAGTGACAGCCTTAAGTTGTGCAGTCAGGGTTGGTACCAGTAGTACCTTTCTTAAACAGGGGTTAGAGCCATCAACTTTTATGATAAATTTAAAATAGCCTAGAGGAATAATTTTCCTGTTTGCATACATTTCATTAGAAGGCTCTCTGATACTTATGGTAGAATTTCTTCCAGGCTTCTAGTTCATCATATATGTCTTCTCATTTTTATAAGTCACATCTTATTAATGATATGACATCCATGTCAGCTAACTTGCCCCTTTCACTAGCTGTGGAAGGATCTTCGCAGTCTCAATTCTGATCCAGTATCGCGCACACATATTTGCAAGGAAATAAAGTTCAAGTTTGTTTGCATGGCATGACATCTTCAGTTTTTCTCATTTTATTTATGAGTTTTCATTTTATCTCCTTTGGCCATCCTACTGGAGCTGACCTACAAAGCCACTTCACTCTGCCAGCAATCAGCAGAAAAACAGATGATTTACTCACTATTCACTGCACTATTTGTGCTTTCACCACATTCAGAATACCTTATTCAGTTCCATAGTCATAGGTTTCTGCTGCATATTTCATGGGAGAAAGAATCATGATAAACACCTTGTCTGCTTCAAGGACTGGATAGATTAAGAGCTGGCTATTGGAAAATGAATGTTAAAACAACTATAAGAGCAAACACTTACTGAGAAAACTAAAAGAAAATATCCAACTGGTAGAGGAGGGAGCATAAAAATTTCTGAGGCAACAGTATTACCTTGGTGAACTGGGTAAAGGGAGTGCAAGAAAGGATATGTATACCAGTAAAGAAAAAAAGGTGAGACTGCACAATGGAGGACACGTAGCGAGTTAGGAATAGATAAAAAAAAAATTGCCAAAATTCTATGAAGAATAACAGATACAATGGCAGACTTCAAAGGAATTAGGAAACTGAGAACCTTTGTTATTGCAAAAATCTCATTTATTTGGGGTTAAACATCTCACCCTTCAGCAGTTTTTAAAAGTCAATGGAAAATTTCACTCAACCTTTTTTGTCTTGCAAATTCTACAGAAGAAGCAGTCAGGTGAAGTTCCCGATGACTGGAAAAAGGGAAATATAACCCCCATTTTCAAGAAGGGGAAAATGGATGACCCGGGGAATTACAGACCAGTCAGTCTCACCTCTGTGCCTGGCAAAATCTTGGAGCAGATTCTCCTGGATGGCATGCTAAGGCACATGAAAAACAGCAAGGTGCTTGGTGACAGGCAGCATGGCTTCACTAAGAGGAAATCCTGCCTGACCAATTTGGTGGCCTTCTATGATGGGGCTACAGAACTGATGGAGGGGTAGAGCAGTTGATGTCATCTACCTGGACTTGTGCAAAGCGTTCGACACTGTCCCACATGACATCCTTGTCTCTAAATTGGAGAGACATCAATTTGATGGATGGACCACTCGGTGGATAAAGAACTGGCTGGATGGCCACACACAAAGAGTTGTGGTCAATGGCTCAATGTCCATCTGGAGACCAGTAACGAGTGGTGTCCCTCAGGGATCGGTGTTGGGACCGGTCTTGTTTAACATCTTTGTTGCTGACATGGACAGTGGGATTGAGTGTGCCCTCAGCAAGTTTGCCAATGACACCAAGCTGTGTGGTTTGGTTGATACGCTGGAGGGAAGGAATGCCATCCAGAGGGACCTTGACACGCTTGTGAGGTGGGCTGATGCCAATCTCATGAAGTTTAACCATGCCATGTGCAAGGTCCTACACCTGGGTCGGAGCAATCCCAGGCACAGCTACAGGTTGGGCAGAGAAGAGATTCAGAGCAGCCCTGTGGAGAAGGACTAGGGGGTGCTGGTCGATGAGAAAATGAACATGAGCTGGCAGTGTGCGCTTGCAGCCCAGAAAACCAACCGTAGGCTGGGCTGCATTAAAAGGAGCATGACCAGCAGGTCGAAGGAGGTGATCCTGCCCCTCTACTCTGCTCTTGTGAGACCTCACTTGGAGCATTGTGTGCAGTTCTGGTGTCCTCAACATAAAAAGGACATGGAACTGTTGGAACAAGTCCAGAGAAGGGCCACAAGGATGATCAGGGGACTGGAGCAACTCCTGTATGAAGACAGGCTGAGGAAGTTGGGTCTGTTCAGCCTGTAGAAGAGAAGGCTGTGTGGAGACCTCATAGCAGCCTTCCAGTATCTGAAGGGGCCTATAGGGATGCTGGAGAGGGACTCTTCATTAGAGACTGTAGTGACAGGACAAGGGATAACAGGTTAAAACTTAAACAGGGGAAGTTTAGGTTGGATATAAGGAGGAAATTCTTTCCTGTTAGGGTGGTGAGGCACTGGAATGGGTTGCCCAGGGAGGTTGTGAATGCTCCATCCCTGGCAGTGTTCAAGGCCAGGTTGGACGAGACCTTGGGTGATATGATTTAGCATAAGGTGTCCCTTTCCATGTCAGGGGGTTTGGAACTAGATGATCTTAAGGTCCTTTCCAACCCTAACGATTCTATGATTCTATGATAAGTGTAAATCCAGACACATCTACAAAAATATGCACATTGAATAGTGCTGTGACGGTTCTTAGCTCACAAAAATTCAGCAGCACAGGAAATCTGCAGTCTGTATTTTAGATTAAAAGATAGCAACTATGTGAAAGGACACAGGAATTCAAAAGCTAACAGGGAATCTCATTAAAATGAGTCATACTGCAAACATTTTTAATTTAAAGGAAAAAAAAAACAAACAAAAAACCAAGACCCCGAACCAAAACTAGAGATGTCAAAGACTACTACTTTTCATAAAGGCTCTGTCTATGATGTGGATTTACCATAAGACCCAGAACAGTTTGCCCTTCCTCTAACATCTGACTTGTTGAGGGATATTAAAAGTTTCAGCCCACCCTTGCACAAGAGGAAGTTTCCTCTACCTAAATCTCCCCATGAATTTTTATTCTTTAAATAAAGTTCCAAAGAATCTGCTGAATTTTCAATTATACTAATAAACTCTTAAAAATAAATCATACTTCAATTACACAGTGGTACCAAGAGACATAAGATGATAGAACTGAGCCATTTCAATATGAATTTAATAATCCTATTATAGTACTAATGTTTCATTACTTCATGCCTACAATAAAAGGACTGAGCTTTTTGAGCAGTGCTTTTTGCAGTCAGTGCCCCATGTACTCTGAGTCAGTCCGTGGACCTAAAGTGTTTAGTGATCTAAAAGATCGATGTTTGATATCTAAGGAAAGTAGAGTCATTGTAACCCACATTCAGAAGGCCAGTTCTTTGCCAGGATAATAGCTGAAAAGGGTCATAACAAAAAGCTTGAAGACTATTGCTTAAAAGTATTTGATATACATAAGAAACTGATGAGGAGATAGCAGAGTGCAACAAGAAGGCTTCTTTCTAATTATTAAAACATTAAAGCTAAAATCAAGTACCCTTAAAGGTCTAAGAGTATATAGAATAACATTTTTCTTAATTAATGTAAAATCATGACAAATGAAAGTTCACAATTACTAGTCATAGGGACTGTCTGCAAAATAAGCTTGAAGTGATACATAACCAGACTATAATCACTAATAACAGCTAGTGTGAGCTACTTATTTAGTGCTATTAAGATAAAGTTCTTACCCAGTAGGCATCCTTACGGGGGAGAAGACAAGTTCAGCCCGCTGACTGATCCCAGCGTTATAACGGGGTCTTCCCTATCTCCCCCCTCTCTCATTCACTTTTATACTTTTCTTTACTCTCAGGTGGAGCTTGAGTGACTCCAGTCATACATTGTTTTATTACTGACTGGTGTAAAATTCTTTCACTTCTCATTTAAAGATATAGCCGACAAAAAGTATAAAGCACATGCCCAGTGAGGGGTGTTCATATCTTGAAGATAGGTAACTTTGGGATGGAGGTGTGTGGTAGTATTATAATGAGATTATTATGAACAAGATTCACCTAAGGAAAGTGATTTCGCCACAGTTGTTACCTCAACAATGGTCATCTTCTTTTACATTTTCGATTTGCAGCTGCTTTGCAGCTTAGCAGCTGTATGGGACCATCAAGTTTCCAATCCTGCAGGGACTACAACAGAGTCTGGCTGCAGTGTCTTCTCTCCATTGCTTCTCTAGAATAGCAGGTTGTGTTGTCTCAGGAACCATGGCGGAGTAGATTCTATGCATACCAACCACCCTGAAAGTGGCAACTGTATTTTACCCTAAAAAGGTTTCTATAATACTACAACTTCTGTTAGACCCCAGTTTTCCCTAATTTCACCCCCAGTAGATTTTCCCACATAATCCACCCTCATGACTTTAGTCACTCAGATTTCACGAGAGCAATCGTCTAAGGTCTTCATGTTGTAACACTTGTAACCTTATCAAGATGAGATTCATTTCAATGGGTGTAGGCAGCAGCTCTTTGATCAGTGTATTTAGATTTTAGCAACTGCTAAGACATAACAGGAACTAAATAAGAGAAATAACATCCTATAAGCTCAACAAAATTGCAAACGTAAGTATTAGAATGGTTACTTATACCTGCAGTAAGGCCATCTACATGTATAAAGTCTTAAGGAGTTCTCATGCAGGCACATCCCTTTACGATGTCTACATGTAGTCTCTGGGTTTTCATTGGGTGTATTTTGAAATGGCAGATGTTCTGCTCAGTGTCAAGACAAATGTCTTGAGCTCTGATGGTATCACTTTCACAAACGAATCCCTGTTTCTACTGCAAAATGCATGCATCAATACTTTGCCATTTATTTCCATCCTTCCAGGCCCATACTCTATGTTCCAGGGGGTAGATTATAGTCCCATTATGATTTAGTCTTAGTGCAATAATTGCGTATATGGTATATATCAAAGCAATGTGTATAGTCAGAAAAGAAAAGGAAAGCTGAGGCCGTGCTATCAATAGGGTCATAGGTAAAATTGAGTAGATATCACCAGGATTGGAATTTCTTTTCAAATTCAGTTATGTTATCCCAGATCACTTTTTGGACCTCACTGGGTAACGTACACTCTTCACCTTCTCTTATGATTGCAGCTGACATTGACTACATCCGTAGCTGAGCTTGGATACAGCTCAGAGCTAATGAAACATTGTTTTGGACTACACCAAGTGTGTCTATGATCACCTATAATCTTTTTCAATACTTTTTCCCCACTGAGGTAATATATCTGATAGAAGCCATTGGTTAGTTCTTCCCTTCCACAGAGTTTACAACACCTTCTTCCTCAACATAGCCTGCTACAGTGTGGAAGACTGTTATGCGTTCAGTCCTGTTTTGAATTTGGCATCCTATAAAAATGATGTCTCCTTTAATTCCATTTAGAGATAGAATGTGTTGATTTTTACTATCATTTGTGATGGTCCCCTCTTGCCTATAAAAGGTGATGTTGTTGTGCAGTGCCAATGCAGACAAATTTAGGCCAGACATAGGTAATATTTGTGGCAGGATTTCTCATTGTTACTTGGTTTAGTAAAGTCAGTATAATATATTCTAATGTCAGTTATGACATTGGCCTGAGGATAGTATGGGGTGTGGAATACCCACTAGATCCTTTCCTCTTTGGCCCATTCTTGTACTACAGTAGCTGTAAAGTGTGTCCCATTGTCAGTCTGGATTTTCTCTGGAAGGGGGAGTGTACTGAACTACTCTTTAAGTCCCCTCACTGTGTTTTCTTCAGTTACAGATGTAAATTCAGTTGCTATAGTAAAACCAGAGTTAGCTTCTACTCCCATCAGAACAAATTTCTTTCCATCTGATGGCTGCAATGGACTAATATAGCCAATTTGGCAGGAGGTGCCATAATGTTTTCTTATCCTGAATATGCAAAGGAAATGCTTTGCTGGGATGGTCCCTGTCAAGTTGCAGTCAACGTTGTGAACAGACAGTCAATACTTGCTCACATAATTTAACTGATACAGGCCATCCTCAAGCAATGCCTTCCTCATATAAGTCGGCTCATCCCTTGTGGCCTTACTTGACATGTAACCATTCAAGCAGGTGCTCCCATTCTTGGTCATCATTTATAATATCAGTCTTCTGCTGGTGTGTAAGGCTGTCTAGCTGTTGATTAAATTGAGTAGTGATTGAATTAGACTAATCATGCCCTTTAACCCAGCCAGTATCCAATGCCCTCTGTTTTCCTATTCATAACAATTGCTTCCACTTGTCAGCTTGCCAGACTGGGACTCTGCTCACCTGCCAATCATTGGCTGCCCAGTAGCCTATCTATTCAGTGGCTCCTCTGAAAACAGCATATGACTCTGTGTAAATATGGTTAGCTCCATGTTGTGCAGCTAGTAAAACTGCTCTGAGTTCCCCTACTTGTGCACTCTCTTTGCATATTTCACTTAACCTTTCCCCTGTCATCACCTCCAATGCTTTATAATGGCATTCATTGTCTTGTCTGCAAAATGATGTATCAGTAAACCATACTCCCTTGAGGTCACTCTCCTTTTTCTGTGAAGGTGCCTCTTGAATTGAGGGCTTACTTGGTGTTGGTTGAAACAACAGTGTGCAATTTATGTCTTTTTGTAGCTTAGATACCTTAATTCTACCTTCAGTAACTGGCATGATTTCATTAATGCCTCCCAAATAAGCATACCATTTACAGACTGTAGGTTTCTGAGCAATACCTGCATGTGGGATTGTGCCTTTGAGGACTACATCTAGGAGCCAAAACCGTCCCCCAGAAGTCACATTCTGTTCCCTCCTTATTTGTTCTGCTTGCCTTACTGCTCGCAAGAGGGACAGCAAGCCTTTCTCAAGACATGACTACCTTATTTCAATATTGTTGAAAGAGTGAGAGCTAAATTCTAGTGGCCTTTCTGTCCTTTCTGTCCCTTTTGCTGTGATTTGCAGTGGAAGCCATGTTCACTGAATCCCCATTCTATATGGACAGGATCAGTTGGATGGATAGGACCAAGCTGCTAGAACAGTCTCATTTTTTTTTATTAATAACCCCAGTGCATTTGTATGTTGTTCAGTCCATTCCCATGATTTTCCCTTTTTTAACAATTTTTTTAACAAATTATATAAGGGACAAGTAAAAATAAGAATATGTTTGTGCCAAAAGCTCAAAGTTCCCAAAATCTCCTGTAACTCTTTCACACTGGTGGGATCCTGTCCATGCTCCATCTTTTCCAGGGTATCTGCAAGGACAGAAGCAGGTCTTTTAATCCACCAGACTCCAAGGACTTTAACCTCCTGTGCTGATCCTTGGCACTTTGTTTCTGGAACTTCCAGTCCCAATTCGCATGTCCCTGATTTTTTACATTGCTTCTTTCACCTTCTCTTTATCATCTTCCCCTATCAGGATGAATTCAATATATTGATACAGTGTGATATCAGGTAAAATGGGGATTTTTGGTAAGACTTTGGCCAAATCATTGTGAGCAATAGTCAGGGAGTGTGTGGAGGCCTATTGAAAACATACTAAATCCATTTCAACATAAAAGCAAACCGTGCTTTATCCAGTTCATGGAGCAGAATCATGAAAAACATGTCTTTATCATCTAAGGCAGTCATCCAAGTGTGGGAGGCTTCTTGTACCTATGTTACCAATTCAGCAAGACAAAATGAAACTCAGTTGATTGCTTGTGATGATAGACAGAACTGAGTGGTCAGATTGGGAATATTCTTCTAATTCCTAGCTCAATACTGTTTCCAGAGTATGTAGAAGCGTTTTATACATTAAACACCATATCTGCTAGATACTCTTCGCAACTCAATGGCAGATCACAACACCAAAAACAGGACTTTCTCACTGAAAAGGAATCTGGACTAGTAACTGCAAGAGTACTTGCATATCTAGGTTACAGAGCTATGAGAGAATCTGGATCATAGAGCTTTACCTACAATTTTCTCTTTACACTAGACATTTACCTTGCCTATTTCCACATTTTTTAATTGCTTTTGATGGTGAATAATTTCTCATTCAAGAAGTAAGCAGAGTCTTCAGCTGATCAGTTTTCAGTTAATGACCTGAATAGCTTAAGTGGAAGATGCAGCCTGATTTACAAGGCTTCATTCAAATGTTCTTGTACATTGGGAAAAAAAAGTAAATAAAAAGCTGGAGAGCTAGTGACTTGTATTATTTTCTGGTAACTCTTATGGCTTTGATAGGTCTTGGTCAAGTTCAGTAGCTGAAAATAGGGCCCAGAGATAAGCATAACTTCTGACATCAGCTCAGAGTCTTTCTTTATTATTCACAGAGAGTAGTTAGTGTTGATTGCTATAAATAATCTTAACTGATTCAATTATGTGAGCAGGCAAATCTATATTCAGTGCTTCCTTCCATATTTACAGATGACATCAAGTAGTAGAAAAGCTTCCTAATGATCAATAAAACTCATTTAAACTCACTGATTACATTTATACAATTTCTTATCAAAGAAGTTTAAATTAAATATCTTAACTCAAGTTTCTAAATCCATCCAGAATAATTCTGCCTGCTCAAGAATTTATTATAAGTCCAATTATTGTAATGGTTGGATTCATTACTGGATTCATGACCAGTGAATAAATTATCAAAATATTGAAGAGTGTAGACCAGTGTAGTAGACATGTCACTTAATATGAATTAGAAAAGACTGTGCCTATGTTCACATGTTTTCCAGAAGTGTTTGTTGATGGGTAAATATATATCTATAGTGTAAAAAGTCTATATGTATCCAGCAGCTTTTTAATACTCAACTATATTTATAATCTTAACCTCAATAATTTTATATACAGCTCAACATACTGATGACCACCTCACTATTACAGCTAATTATATTAAAATTTCTTCATATTGTCTGGTTTCTCAGTATCAAGTACGTCAATGCATTTCCAAAACATTTCACCACATTTTCAGAAGTTATTTTGAGGAATCAACAATTAGAAAGGATCAGGCAGTAGATGACCAACAACTGGCATAATTTAAAGAGGCCTGGGAATTACCATAAGCTTTCTCAGTCTATCCATGATGTCCTGTATAATCCACAAGGACTGCAGTATTTCTGAAAGAGACCCTGTCATTTTGCTGTACACTTTCCTTCAGTTCTGCATTTTATATGGAAATAAAATGGGATTTGTAAAGACATCCTCAAAGATAGCCTTTCAACTGTTTCTGTAGCATCTGTGCTGGAGAAATTTTTATTGGAGGAGATGCGTCCCTGCCCACGGCAGGGGGGATGGAACTAGATGATCTTAAGGTCCTTTCCAACCCTAACAATTCTATGATTCTATGAGGCTGTGAGAAGTTTTAAGGGTGGTGATACAAATACAAACATTTACGCACAAGTCCTACTGTTGAGGTAATGTATCTACAAGTCCTTGCATATTTTAAAATACTGCTTAGAGGTGGCTGCTACTGTCTGTTCTCTTAAGTGAGACAATATGTTCTGTCCTTCTTGAATATATAGTAGCAAAAAGGAAAAAAATAGGGGTAGGATACTTCTCCCCTATGAAGGTATACAGCTGATGTAACTCAGAAGAGTGAGAAAACTATTCTTCTTTAACCACCAAAGAAAAACAACCAATTGGAAATTCTGTTATTGCGTTTTGTCCTAAAAAAAAAAAAAAAAAAGAAAATATATTACTTTAATAGTGAGTCTATCAAGGGAAAAAGCAAGACATCATTCTTATCATTAAAAAATGATGCATATGGTGGCCAATATCAGCTGTTTTTTCAAGCAGCTCTTTATTACAACTGGCCCTATTGCAGACGCCAAACATAAATAAAATATTATGTAACTTTGTGTCTTTATCTTGTTGACCTTTTTTCTTTTCCACCTCTCCACCAAGGGAGAGCTAGACTGAATGCAGTCTAGCTTACCTAGAGATCAATGAGACATTTTGTCTTTACAGTACTACTAATTTTCCATTTCTTTAGAATCAGGAATATTGTTTATTTTGCAAACACAGAGCCTGCAAATTAAACCTGTTTCTGTCACATTGCAGTAAGATGCAGGTTCGCCATCCTAAATCACAGTAATGTCTTATATTTTAAATTATATTATTTCTGTAGCTGTGCGTTATATAAGGAACTAACAAATGCACTAAATAATGTCAAACACTTATTTGCAGTGTTTTATTTTTGTTGATTTTTTCAGATAAGCCTACAATTAGCAACTATATGGGGCAATTATACTTTCTTTCAAAATTCTAAAGTGAAATTGAACAATTTAAACTCCTCCCTTTTCACCTCTTAGAGCATCTCTACCAGACATCCTGCTCAGCATTGAATGCAGGTGACTACAGGCTTCTCAGCTTCTGTTCTTCAGCCCTCCTTGCTCTGTGCACATGATTGAAAAGATAGGTAGAGTGAATGTGAAGCAAGAAAGAGACTAAGAAAATTTTATAACTTTTTTGTAATAATATAAATAAATTTTTATAATATAAGAAGTTATAAGAGTATAACTCCTTAATGATAAGAAAGAAAAGAAGGTGCTCACATCATTCATTACATAGGCTTTTCACAGAAATAAGTCACTCCTAAGTCGGGAAGAACTCGTGACCAAACTGCAATCAGAAAGCAAGGAAGGAAAGACCAAGAGTTAAGAAAGGAGCTAGGATTCTTGGATATTTTATCACAAATTTCCTGCTTGTGTTTTCTTATTCTGTAAATTTTTGCCCTGCAGTTTTCAGAGGTAAATCTACTAAGAGATCATGTTTCACCATTTGTTACTCAAGCAGTTTCACTTTCTAACAAAGAGATGGCTGCATTTCAGCAATAAGAAAACTGGTTTATGGTCTGTATATGAGCATCCCAGGGAACATTTCAAGGCAGCGCACTGGAAATCAATTACATAAGAACTGAGTTGACTCATGTTGCTTGCAGCCAAACACAAATGCAGACAAGCTTTTAATTGTTCAAATGTTTTAGAATTCTCTTACACTATTGTGACTAAATCTATTCCAACTAAAGAAATAAAGAGAGAGAAGAGAGCTTGGCAGATAATTCAGGGATCACAGAATCATAGGATCAACTAGGTTGGAAAAGACCCTTAAGATCAAGTCCAACCATTACCCCAGGACTGCCAAGACCACCACTAAACCATATTACTGAGGGCCTCATGTACATGGTTTTTGAACACTTCCATGGACAGTGATTCCACTACTTCCCTGTTCCAATACCTGCTCACCCTCTCTGTGAAGGAGTTTTTCCTAATATCCAATCTAAACATCCTCTGCTGCAGCTTGAGGCTGTCCCATCTTGGACTCTTGCACCATTGCATGTAACCTGGGAGAAGAGACCAACCCCCACCTCACTACAACATCCTTTCGGGTAGTTGTAGGGAGTGATAAAGTCCACCCTGAACCTTCTTTTCTCCAAACTAAACAACCCCACTTCCCTCAGCCATTCCTCAGATTAAAGAGTAAGTTCTGGAGTGTTGGTGATACTATTAATTTGTGTCAGAAAATTAGTAATTTTATTTGTTGGCATTTAGGCTATCCAGTAATATTCAACTTTTGTAGTGCTATGTTCTATAGATTTTTGAATTATTTATAATACTGAGTATATATCCCTATCAGAGGCAAGAAAGCTGAAACATAAAAAGCAATGGCTTGATCCAGCGCCTGTTCAAGTCAGTGACACTACCTCTGGTGACTCAGCTGAGAGGTGAATTAGATAAAAAATTGTTAAAGATCATTCAGCTCTACTTAATAGCAGATGAAGATACTAGCATTTTTTGATTAAAAATTCGATGTTTTATCTGTGGGATTATGATGTCTGTTGCCTTTTAAGAAAAAAAGTAAATTCGAAAGAGAAATACAGTGTAAACAAAAATTTTAGAAAGCCCAGAAAGGGCCTCTATGTTTCTTTGTGCAACATTTTTCTGGTACTGGAACATATTCTGGTTTAACAATTATTCTGGCTGATTAAGCTTTAGAGTCTCTGCTGCACATTCACATTATCAGTGGCTAAGAAGGCAAATGAATATTTGCTCT
Organism: Pezoporus wallicus; assembly: GCF_028554395.1. Taxonomy (NCBI): domain Eukaryota; kingdom Metazoa; phylum Chordata; class Aves; order Psittaciformes; family Psittacidae; genus Pezoporus; species Pezoporus wallicus. The sequence goes on from NW_026641950.1 coordinate 9,754,680, forward strand.
TCAACTTCACCACTATACCTTCTAAACCACATTTCTGACATTGTTTTTCTTATAAATGATCATTCTGAGATTGACAAGTACCATTTTTATCAACTCTCAGAGGTCTCCATGGAGATTCTTAAAGAGGTTTTTTATTCCATGGCAATTCCTTCAAGTGAAACAAATGAAGGTGGCAGAGAGTTACATTTAACAGAAATATGCAAAGTATAATGTGCAGAACTGTAAAGGTTTATTTTGAGAACACCTTACATAGAGAAACTTACTTTTCTGTTATTTTTCTATTCAACTTGAATATAAGCATGAGAAACAATTTTGAGAAGCTTGGGTTTGTGAACTTTTTTGGGTTTGGGAGGTTTGTTTATGTAGAAATATAGCTATTCATCCTGCTAAAAACAAACCAACAAACAAACAAACCAAAACCAAGCACACAAAATAGACCAACATCTCAAGACATCTTTGGAAAAAATGTAGTTTATTGAAATTAAATTCTGGAAACAAAATGCTACTTCACCCAATTTTATAAGCAAAAGCGATAGGTGACGTCATTGCCAATTTTCAAGTTTGTCACAGCTCAGCAAAACACCATAGAATCTGAATCCCTTTAAACAGATACTTCATAGTCTCCTAACCAAGACAATCAGTGTTGTAATCTGATTCATAGACATACAGGTGCATAGAATTATTGTGAATATCAGTTTCTTGAATCAATGTCCTTAAATGGAGAAACAATACCTATAGCAAAGCAAATTTATTCATTCTCTTTCCACATTTTAGAAACCCTTGCTGGACATTGTGTCCTACCAACTGCAAATAGGTGACAACATTAACTGACTACATGATTGAGACTAAGTAATCAAAATGCTTTTCTTTAGGATTTTCTATTTTCTGGGCATAGTTCGAAGTATTTGTATTTATGAAGGCCAAGACTTTCAGCTTCCGTGTCATGGTAGCATGTCACTTCCTAAGTGTGTTAGGTTAAACTGAATATTGTGTACCTCAGTTGGTCTGTATGTCATATGGGAATACAGACATAATGTGATCACATCGTGTTTCAGATTGAACTGTGCAGCAGAGACAGAGGAATGGAGGAAGAAGATAAGGAACATTTTATCTGAACAAAGAAACAATGAATCAGTGTAGTCCTGAGATAGTACTCTTGACTGCATCATGGGGCAGATAATTGCCTAACTATAAATAGAAATGGAACAATATTGTCCCAGTTACTGAATCAAAATATTTCAGCAGAAAACAACTTGGGCACATATGATCCATCTATAAGTCAGTAAGTCAGAAGACAACAGCTATCTGTAAGTCATGGGAAAAGTTCTCAGAAATGCCCGTTATACGCACTAATCTACACTATTCAGCATTCAGTTACCTTTAAACACTTCAGGGTATCCATATTGTGGCAAGATAGTGGCAAATATGGAAACTTTCAAATTATTTATTTATATTATTATCTATTTTATGTTTTTTATGCTATTTGCCATTGAAGAATACCTGAAATAATTTAGTGACCATTCTGACCTTGGTTTTGACATTGATTCTGGAATTGATTGACTACCTACAATTACGGAGGAAGTACAGTGAGAGAAGTGATTCAGCCTCTGAGGTGGGACTGAGTTTTGTCCTTTCAAGTGAATTCCAAATTAATGTCTTGTCACACACCAAGAAATAATTTCAAACAGGCTTTTCAGATACAGCTATTGAATTGCTGTCAAAACCTATTAAACCATGGCCTCAAAGATCTCAGTATAGAAATTTTAGGGAATTTATTTCTTGGGCAAGAGAAGGAATTGAAAATTCCGTTGAGGAAGTGTCCACTCTGGTTATAGATTTTCTGTCAGGGCAGATTAATTCAATATGCAGTTAAAATGTTTGGTTAAAAATTTAGCATGTTTTTCTTCTCTTCTTGGACTTGAAAATCAGTATGCTATTTTAATATGGGAGGATAATACAGGTTTATGATTTTATTTTCCCTTTAATATTCACATAAAGGAGAAATTATTACTTAAAAATGTGCTACTACTGTGCAGGTAGCACTAGAGTTTTAGAAATAATAGGTCCTAGTTTAAACACAGTATTAATGTTAGTGAGTTAAAAGAATATCACCAGACTTGTTACTAGAAATTATTTGTGGAAGTTTAGCATCTTGCCTGTCCTTTGTCTAGCACTTTTAGTAATTATATATGCCACTGATTTATTCATTTATTTATTTATTTATTTATTTTTTTTTAGTAAGAGAACAAACTTTAAATCTTCTACATTTTCAACATAGGAAGAACTATCATTATTGTTGTATTTTAAGAACTTACTTTAAGAATATGAAAAAGAATAAGAATAAAAGAATGAAAATACATATATTGCAATGAATAACATTATGGAGGAAAAAGAAAATTAAACAAGTAATGTATAATTTTTGTAATAAATTAAGACTCTCAGCAGAAAACTACAAAACATCTTATTAGAGGTGGTAAATGCATCTCAGGTTGGTACATCTTGATTTTGTTGAATGCTTACTTCATAGCTCTCTACAAAGGTACACAGAAATATCGGGAGATGCATGTACATACATATGAGAAAATGAAAACAAAGACAGAAGTAAGTAGTTTATTGAAATAACAAAATGATTTAAACCTCTAAGAACTTGTCTAAATTGGGCAAAGTTAGCTTGTTATACAGCTAGACTCTCTATGATTTCTCTGGAAGTATTTATAGCCAGTCCAGCAATATTACGTTAAAAATAGTGAAGTATCAGAGATGTTATTTTTGTCCTTACTGGCTGTCAGCTGGTTATCTGGTTTCTCATGCCTAATGCAAGTTGTAGTTAATATTTTCTTTTTTCACCATACTGACTCACAGTTTTCTAATTTTGTGAAAATAATATTGTCTGTGACATGGTTTTCTTTTCAGCAGATGTAGGCTAGGAGTACCAGATAACTTTGCCTAATAGCAGCAGGTTGATCTGGTATATAGGGTATTTGGCTAAAGAAAGGAAATTTTGATCTCCTCTGGACTGTTACCACGTCAGTATTCTGTCTAGTTTCTCTCCTCTGAAGCAGATTGTATGGCATTAATTCAAAGGTGTTATTTAAAAAAAAAAATTAAAAAAAAATTGGCTTGTATAAACACATAGCTCAGGTCAGCAAAACCTAATGAACTCAAGAGAATACATTGTACTGAAAGTCAGTGGGATTCAGACTACATCTATATTTCAGACTGCGAGGACAGGGAAAAGGTACTATAATGTATATTTGTGATTTTACTGTAAAGTATTAGTCAAGGTTAATAGGTAACTATTAAACTTAAGCCCATATTTTTCATCTTTTTGACTTCTAGACTTTGAAACTGAGTCAGCCTCACTTTGGTCAGCTGCTGAAGTCCAGCTTTGATTTGTATAGCTACAGCAATCGGTCCCTGTAGACGCATACTGAAATCAGCAAGTGCAAGGAGATGCATACTTGAAATAGTTATTATATTTGGAATATTAGGTGGCTGATCTTTTACTAATAATGGTGCTTTTGTAATCCATCCTTCCCTGCATGGATATAGATTGATCCATGTTTTCTCTTATCCATAATTTTCTCTTTACTGTATCTGATTCTAGACAAGTAAGGTAGAATTTAAAACGTGGAACAGAGATATTGCGGATTAAACTTCTTCAGAAAAAAATGATTCTGTTAGCTGTTATTAGTGCATTTGCATTTTTTTTCTCCTACCATAATCATACTTTCAAACCTATGAGACGGAAAACAAACCTGACACACTTCTCTCTCTTTGGAGTCCTTGTTTCCAATGATCAAACAAAACTGCCGCAGGAAGAATAGATGACTTTATTTAACTAATAATCTCAGATAGAAGCTCTTTAACACCCTATACTAAGCAGTTGCTTTTAGATAAGGAGTAATGCTGAGTGAAAGAAAAAAAAATAAAGAATACCAAAACAAAAAACAGTTCAGTAAGAGGAAGTAAAGAACTAAACGGAAGAAACTCAAGCAGTCAAGAAACAGAGGCATTCATCAACCCAGGTAGCAGATCTTGTATGTCTCAACAAATTTAGGACAGGTACCAACTAGTCAACTATGCCTAAAATAAAAGACAGTATATCTTTTCCATCTCCATATATCTCTCACAGGTGTTTATATGCCAGAATTTTCCTATACAAAATGGAATTATCTCTGAGGGATACAGATGTTACGTAAAAATAAAAATAAAATTACTGTAAGAAATGCACAAAGTGTAAAAATATTGGGAGATGGGCTATCTAGTAACTCATCTGCAACCTGACCTTACCTGTAGTGATCAACTAATCAAAATAAAGAAGACCAGATAAAGACAGAGTTATGCTTGCACCTCTGCCTTATGCAACTGCAGAAAATGTCTGCAGCTGCATAAACAGACGTCTAAATATGGATAATGAAAAACGTATTCACTAGTTTATAAAAAATTACAAGCTTTGCTTCTCTAAGATTGAAGAGCCTGTAAATTCCATAAACTGTATAAGGAATTTATATGTCAAAAGATTTAATACTTTGGAAGCTGGAAGAAACTGTAAACTCCATAAACTGAAGAGACATAAAGGGAGCAAGGGAAAGTGAGAGAAGGAAGGAAGGAGGAAGAGAAAGAGGGGAGTGTGGCTGAGAAGAAAGAAGGAAATTGTCAGGGGAGGAATGAGGGAGGGAAGGAAATAACACCAAGCTTTTGTTTTGCAGAGATGAAATTATATGTACTTTAAGAGACCATGTCTGTACCTCTTCTCACTCACTGTTTTCATTGCTCTTATTTGTAGTGCTGAAGGAAGATGAGAATCAGAAGTATGACAGCAGAAACCACCTGAAATTACTGAGGACGAGTAGCACAAGAATCTAGGCAAGTACAACAATGATCCAACCCAAGCTTTCTTTGGTGCCTAATAATCCAACAAAACACATTATCTCTCCTGTCCTAAGCAACTACCCTAACAGATGGAGCCCAAGTCATGGACTAAATGAACTGAAAAAATTATTATGGACATTTGAGGAGGCTTTTCAGTGGACTTTTTTGGATGACTATTTGACAAGGATGGACTGTTAACTAAGGGATTGATATCTGTGTGTATCTCAAAGGACAGGAAGGGGGTTAGCAGCTGATGAGGATGTACTTGATAGTATAAGACTAGAACATGATGCAAAATGTATGGTCATCTGGGATGGAGATAGTACTGGGTCTGGCTGTGATAGTTAACTTTCTTTGTAGAAAGCACATATGGTGCTGTGTTTTGGATTTGTGGCTAAGATAGTGTTAATACACCAATGCTTTGGCTATTGTTGAGCAGTGCTTGCACAGCATCAAGGTTTTCTGTTTCCCAGCCTGCTCCCACTGTCCTGCAGTGAGGAAGCTGGGTATAAACAAGAAGCTGGGAGGGTACACAGCTAGGAGACCTGAACTGAATAGTCCAAAGGGTTATTCTATGCCATGCTAAGAAATAAAAACTAGGGTAGAAGAAAAAGTAGGTGTGCATTTTAGTGCTTCGAAGGGGCTCATTGCCTTTAGTCTGGCTAGGCTTTGGTCTGTTTGTGGAAGGTGGTGGTTGCTTTTCCACCACTTGTTTCTTTCCTCTTTCCTTCACCTATGAAACTGCCCTTATCACCTATTAAAGTGTCTTTTAACAAATATTCTCACTTTTTCTTTTCCTATTCTCTCTGTTAATTGAGTGGGGGATGGGAGGGAGTGGTTTTATGGGTGCCTATATGATGTCCAGGGTCAACCCTGGACACTAGTAACATAGGCCCTTGTAAAGAATAATCACTTTCATGTTTGTGCTCCATACAGAAAGTGGAAAGACGGGAGAAGATGGAGACACCATTTGTCTCTTCTAAAGATGTATGGGTGAATCCAGAGATGCAATTCTTAACATCCAGAGATGCAATTCTAGACACCATTTGTCTCTTCTAAAGATGTATGGGTGAATCCAGAGATGCAATTCTTAACAGTAACATTGTAGCTTCACTTTAGTGCCCATTTTTTGAGAATGATGAAAGGTGTTTCAAGCTTGTGACTTCACTGCCTCACTACCCATGATTAGAGCTTAGAATTACTTGAGCCTCTGAATTAGATTCCATGAGCTTTATATACAGATTTAATTGAAATTTTTTCCTTCCTTCAGAATCCTTTCCCTGGATGAATAAAAACCCAACAAAAATATTTGTTTAATAAGTATCTGTTTATAAGTGTGTTCAACAGCTTTTTTTTTTTTTTCCTATCCCTGTGCCTAAGAAAATTGCTCTTGTCAGCCTGGACATTTTGCACTCTAGTCAAGAATTGTTTTGGTGATTACTTTTTCTGCTGCTCAGAAGGACATAATGGTTCTCAAATCCCCCTCCCCTCCAAAAAAACCCCAAAACCTACCTCAAAAAAAAACAAACCACAACCCAAACCCCAACCTGAAACTGTTCTGAAGTTTAAACTACTACTATGATAAAAAAATAAACATTCAAAATTTATTTTTTAAAGAAAATGCTGAAATAAGAAGCAATTAAGGAAAGAAAATAATGCTTGGAATAGTAGGAACAGCAAAGGAATGCACTGTAAAAAAACCCCATCAAACAATTGGAAGAAGGTTCTTTTGACACTTGATATGTGATGTTGCAGCCATCTACAGTTCAGGGCCTGTGAACAGCACAGTTTTGCCATGGGAAGATAGAAAGGAAGGGGAAGCTCTGGGATGGAGGCAACTGTCCTTATACCTGACAGAAGAGTCATCTCTCCTGTGATGTGGCGTGGATAAAGCAAGTAGAGAAAGCCATGGCTCTTTCGTTGCCCATCCTTGATAAGCTGCTGTGCCAAGGAACAGATGACTTTACTTGGAGCTGGTTCTGCTGCTTGTATATTAGCACCTCTGTGTGTACTCTACTGCATAATGTTTAAGGCAAGAATATCAGACCAACTTGCATAAATACATAACAGAATTTGCAAAAAACCTCTTTAGTATTGACCTACAACTTGTATTTTGTTCATATCAGTATAAGCTTCAGATAATTTCAGTTGAAGAAGAGCCAAACTAGTGATGAGTGCTTTTGAAAATCCCACATTAATGTCATGGGTCTTAATTAAAAAGGTAAAAAAATATTTCTTAAAATCTGAGGGCGTTGGCCAAACAACGAACTGAGGTTCATGGGGAGCTTTTGGGAAAGTTTTGGTTGAATGAGTTCATGAATCAAGTGATGTTCATTCAGTCTGTACTGCAGTGATGAATCATAAGCAAATTGAGCTGTGTGGTGTTTTTAAGTGGAACCCAAACCAAATTGTCTAGTGGAAGCTAACTTGTACTCTATTCTTACAGCTTATTTAAACAAAAACACACACACAAAAAAATAAATTACTAGAAGTGTACCCATATGAGGAAAAACTGAGATCACTTTTTTGCAGGAGCCCTCAAACTAATTTCTTCACAGCTTTAACATTAAGTAATTATTAAACAAATTAAAAGCAAACAAAAATATACTTACACTGAAGCAGAATTTTAGTTTACTTCATGAAGTAAGGTGAATCTGAGAACAAAAAGCCGATTAGAAAATTACTTGTACTGTATTTTACTTAGCTGGTTTTAATTTTATCTTCACCAAAATTGATTTGGGTTAAAACTTAAACAGGGAAAGTTTAGGATAAATATAAGGAAGAAGTTCTTTACTGTGAGGGTGGTGAGACACTGGAATGGATTGCCCAAGGAAGCTGTGAATGCTCCATCCCTGTCAGCATTCAAGGCCAGGTTGGACAGTCTTGGGTGACATGGTTTATTGAGAGGTGTTGTTTAGTGTGAGTATTGCTTAGTGTGAGGGGGGTGGAACTAGATGATCTTAAGGTCCTTTCCAACCCTAACTGTTCTATGATTCTATGATTCTAATATGAGCAATAGCATATCATTCATCAAGACTTACACATTCCATATACAGTCAAGATGTTCAACTATTCCCTGAAATCATCATTTGCATTGGAGAGAATCTTTATGTACCCAAGATCAGCTGAAACTGGGTGAAAATATTACAGTACAAATCCAGGGAGACAAAACTGACACAGCCTAGAAAGAATAGCATAGAATTGCCTAATTACAACTATGCATCTACTGCTTGAAAGAGTCAGGGTAAGCTGTGTTAGTTGTCCAGCTCAAGTGTGCATCTTGACACTTGGCACATATTACATGGACTAGCTTCAAGTTTTAGTAGATTATGTGCTTATTCTCCAGCTATGTTTCAGAGTTCTGGGTTTCTCTGACACCCTTATATTTTCTTTCCTTTAAATAGCAGTACCATTTCAGGTATAACTCTGAGGAATGTTCTGCAATCCATTGTTTCTGAACTCTGGCTCATCACAGAGAATTTCCCTACCCTACATCCTCTGGTCAATGTTCTCAGACCTGAATGTTGCTACAGATTATTTCTGATTCTTCTCCCAAGATTACAGAATTTCTAAGAGTTTTCTCTTTCCTGTAGTTTATATATTCTTTCGAGGATTTGTCTTTTTACTTTTTCATTATTCTTCCAAGTTCTTTGTTAAAAATGTCCATATTGCCTAGGTGTCTATCCATTAAGAAAACACCTGTCCTTTTGTCAAGTGAAAAAGCAAAAATCAGAAAAAATAAAGCCATCCTTGTTGCGAAAGATCAGGTCAGTCTTAGATTTGCTGTGGGTGGTGTAAAAATTTTTTATCCCAATAATTACTCTGTACATTGATATCTATTTCTTCTGCAATTCTAGCTCTTTATTCCAAAACTAATAGAAGTCTCATTCTCTCTTTGTAATACTTGATTGTCCTCACAATAATCAGTTAATTCTTTCCCACTCAATACTTCAGAGACAGACCCTTACTCTAAAGTATGATCCCAGATGTACCTTTTACAAACCATTGTCACCTGTAAATGATTCTTCTTTCACTGCTAAGGTCCCAAAACTACATTCATTCTTTGGAATATACCTAGTGGTTAAAATGACCCAATAAGTTAATACATTAAGTTCAAATGTGTAAATCACATAAAAGAACACATTTCTGTATCAAATCCAAGTTGTGATTTTTTTCTTGACATATATAGATTTAAAAAAAAAAAAAAAAGATTTTACTGATGACCTGGGGATCCATTAAGGATGTGCTCATATTCTGTTTAATTGTCCCTCAAGGTAGTGTTCTTTCATTCTTTGTCATGTAACAACAGACTAGAGTTTATTGAAAACAAATGATGTCACTTGGGGCAGAGCTGCAGAGCTGTGCGTAGCAGCCAAGACTGTGCTGTTCTCTCCACGATGCCCAGAACAATGTACTAGGGAGAAGGAGTGAAGGGAAACTGCCCCTCCTACTTTCACATTCCTCACACCTGTGTCTGTAGCTAAATTCAGGGTCATTACCACTATGAGGTTGGTTTAACTCTTCAGTGCCTTCAGGCCTCTGTCCCTGGACTTTAAACAAGGACAGCTCTGCAGGCAATAAGATATAACTGTGCCATTCCTGCTCCCACAGGGTGAACTCAGGTTCCCTCTGTTCTTTCCTTATTCCCTCAGGGCATCTCGTCTCCATCCATCTTTTACATAGGATACACTGCCCTCCCTTGCCCACTCTACCTCAAGACATTTCCATTTCCTGATTGCGAGTGAAATGGGTCAATTGCTGAGGTGAGTAGCTCGAGAAAAGATACCTTCAACACCGGAGCGATGGGGAGATCAGCGTCCAGGAGCCTCAACTCAGAGCCACAAGAGCCACCGAGGGAGCCTCAAGTCCTCGACAGGACCTGCCCAGGAGCCGGCAGCTCAGCTGACGAGAGCGAGCAGCTGACTCACAGGGGGCGGAGCCAGGAGGGACGGCACCAGCCTTGACTGGATAAAAACTTGCCCCAAGGAGTGCGAGTGACTAGGAGTGTGGCGTGGCAGTAGGTGAGTGGGATGGTGAGCACTCATCGTATGATCAGGGCCCGGTCCGAAAGCTCTGCTCTGGCTGCCCCGGCGGTGGCCAGCGTAGGCACCCAGACAGAGCCGATGAGAGGGGAGGCTGCAGTGCAGAGCTCAGGGTGTAGAGAGTGCCTGCACTGGTCTGGTGAGGGGAGGGTGCGCAATGGGCAGGGCTGCACTCGGTGCTCCCTGGTGGAGCTGCTCCTGCAGCAGGTGGCTGAGCTGCGTGATGCTGTTAGTAGGCTGCGAGATGTCGGGGAAGCTGAGAGGAAGCAGGAATGCTTGCTCCCGGCCCAAACTGTGCAGGGGCCTCGAGCTTCACCTCTACCTCATGAAGGAAAGAAGGAGGCTGTTAACCCGGGAAGCTGGGAATTAGTGACAAAAAAAAAAATGAAAAAAAGAAGGAAAAGGACAAGGAAAAGCGAGGGGCTTCCCCCTAAATCCCCTGTCTCCACGCAGAACCGCTTTGCTGTCCTGCAGGGGGCTAATGAGGAAGCGCACTCGAGCCAGAAACAGCCGGCTGATGCACTGCTAAAGACAATCTCTACTGGTGCCGGTAGGAAAAAGCGGCGGGTCGTAGTAGTAGGGGACTGTACACTGAAAGGGACAGAAGCACTTGTCTGCCGGCCAGACCCTGTCTCAAGGGAGGTGTGTTGCCTACCGGGGGCATGGATCAGGGACGTGACAGAAAGGCAGGTGCCTGCTCTAGTAAGTCCCACGGATTATTGCCCACTGCTGGTGATACATGTGGGTGCTAGGGATATAGATAGTAGTAGCCTGGGGAACATAAAGAAGGACTACAGAGCCCAGGGGGAGGTGGTTAGGGGCTCTGGAGCTCAGGTGGTCTTTTCATCAATTCTCCAGGGTACAGGGGAGGACCTAAAAAAAGCTAGGATTAGCCAGGTTAATAATTGGTTAAAAGGGTGGTGTCATAGTCAGGGGTTTGGGTGTCTTGAACAGGGGACCCAAGCTTGTAGGCCAGGTCTAGTGGGGGCTGGTGGAGCTGCTGCTAAGGAAGGGAAAGAGCAGTTTTGGTAGGAGGCTTGCAAGGCTGGTCGCGGAGGCTTTAAACTAGATGTGTTGGGGGAGGGGAGCATCCTTCGATTCCAACTCACCCAGTCAGTTGCCAGCACCTATAATAAATGCCTGGAGCAATGTAGAGATATCCCAGCCGCTCCAGTCAATGAGCCGGCTTCAGTTGGAGCTCAGCTCAGATGCCTCTATACAAATGCTCGTAGCATGGGGAACAAACAAGAGGAATTAGAGATGTGTGCACGTCTACGGGGGTATGATATAATAGGCGTCACAGAAACATGGTTGGATGGCTCGTATGACTGGAGTGTTGGAATGGAAGGTTACAGGCTCTTTAGAAAAGACAGGCCTGGGAGGTGGGGAGGGGGAGTTGCCCTTTATGTTAGGGATAGGCTGGAGAGTATGGAACTCTGTCTGGGGACAGGTGAGCAGTCCACAGTGAGTTTGTGGGTCAGGGTTAAAGGGAATATAGCTATGGGAGACATTACTGTGGGGATCTGTTACAGACCGCCTGATCAAGGAGAACCTGCGGATGAAGCACCCTATAGACAGATAGGAAAAGCCTCACACTCTCAGGCCCTTGTTCTCATGGGTGACTTCAACCACGCTGACATCTGTTGGAGGAATGGCACGGCATGGCACAAGCAATCCAGGAGGTTCCTTGATTGTGTGGAAGACAACTTCCTTCTGCAAGTAATAGAGGAGCCGACAAGGAGAGGTGCCGTGCTTGACCTCGTGCTCACCAACAGGGAAGGGCTGTTTGGAAATGTGATGCTCCAGGACAGCCTTGGATGCAGCGATTACGAGAGGTCAAACTTGAGATCCTCAGGACAGTGAGAAGAGCGTGCAGCAAGCTCAATGCCCTGGACTTCAAAAGAGCAGACTTTTGGCCTCTTTAGGAACCTGCTTTGGAAGGTTCCATGGGATAAAGCCCTAGAGGGCAGAGGGGCCCAAGGCTGTTGGTTGAAATTCAAGGATCACCTACTGCAAGCTCAGGCGTGTTGCATCCCAACCAGAAGGAAGTGCAGCAGGAGGGCCAGGAGACCTCCTTGGATGGATAAGGAGCTCCTGAGGAAAATTAATTGAAAAAAGAGGCTTATAATAAGTGGAAGCAAGGACAGGTGGCATGGGAAGAGTACAGGGATATTGTCTGAGAAGCTAGGGACCAGGTTAGGTAAGCTAAGGCCCAGTTAGAATTAAACTTAGCTAGAGGTTTTAAAGATAACAGGAATGGATTCTACAGGTACATAGCAAATAAAAAACAGACTAGGGAGAATTTAGGCCCCCTCAGGAAGCTCTCAGGAGAACTGGCTACACAGGATTTGGAGAAGGCTAAGGTGCTGAATGACTTCTTTGCCTCAGTCTTCACTGGCAAAGGCTCTGACTGCACCACCTAAGTCTTGGAAGGGAGATGCAGGACTGTGAAAATGAAGACCTTGCGCCCACTGTAGGAGAGGAACTGGTTCGAGACCATCTTAAAAATCTGAACCTGCACAAGTCCATGGGACCTGATGAGATCAATCCGCGAGTCCTGAAAGAGCTGGCCATCATTTTTAAGAAATCATGGCAGTCAGGTGAAGTTCCCAATGACTGGAAAAAGGGAAATATAACCCCCATTTTCAAGAAGGGGAAAATGGATGACCAGGGGAATTACAGACCAGTCAGTGTCACCTCTGTGCCTGGCAAAATCTTGGAGCAGATTCTCCTGGATGGCATGCTAAGGCACATGAAAATCAACAAGGTGCTTGGTGACAGCCAGCATGGCTTCACTAAGAGGAAATCCTGCCTGACCAATTTGGTGGCCTTCTATGATGGGGCTAAAGAACTGATGGAGAGGGGTAGAGCAGCTGATGTCATCTACCTGGACTTGTGCAAAGCGTTCGACACTGTCCCACATGACATCCTTGTCTCTAAATTGGAGAGACATCAATTTGATGGATGGACCACTCGGTGGATAAAGAACTGGCTGGATGGCCACACACAAAGAGTTGTGGTCAATGGCTCAATGTCCATCTGGAGACCAGTAACGAGTGGTGTCCCTCAGGGATCGGTGTTGGGACCGGTCTTGTTTAACATCTTTGTCACTGACATGGACAGTGGGATTAAGTGTGCCCTCAGCGAGTTTGCCGATGACACGAAGCTGTGTGATTCAGTTGATACGCTGGAGGGAAGGAATGCCATCCAGAGGGACCTCAACACGCTTGTGAGGTGGGCTGATGGCAACCTCATGAAGTTTAACCATGCCATGTGCAAGGTCCTACACCTGGGTTGGAGCAATCCCAGGCACAGCTACAGGTTGGGCAGAGAAGAGATTCAGAGCAGCCCTGCTGAGAAGGACTCGGGGGTGTTGGTTGATGAGCAAATGAACATGAGCTGGCAGTGTGCGTATGCACAGCCAACCGTATCTGGGGTGCAGCAAAAGGAGCGTGACCTGCAGGTCGAAGGAGGTGATCCTGCTCCTCTATTCTGCTCTTGTGAGACCTCACCTGGAGTATTGTGTGCAGTTCTGGTGTCCTCAACATAAAAAGGACTTGGAGGTGTTGGAACAAATCCAGAGAAGGGCCATGAGGATGATCAGGGGCCTGGAGCACCTCCCATATGAAGACAGGCTGAGGAAGTTGGGGCTGTTCAGCCTGGAGAAGAGAAGGCTGTGTGGAGACCTCATAGCAGCCTTCCAGTATCTGAAGGGGCCTATAGGGATGCTGGAGAGGGACTCTTCATTAGAGACTGTAGTGACAGGACAAGCGGTAACAGGTTAAAACTTAAACAGGGGAAGTTTAGATTGGCTATAAGAAGGAAATTCTTTCCTGTGAGGGTGGTGAGGCACTGGAATGGGTTGCCCAGGGAGGTTGTGAATGCTCCATCCCTGGCAGTGTTCAAGACCAGGTTAGAAGAGGCCTTGGGAGATATGATTTAGTGTAAGGTGTCCCTGCCCATGGAAGGGGGGTTGGAACTAGATGATCTTAAGGTCCTTTCCAACCCTCACGATTCTATGATTCTATGAAATGGGATTAACTGCTGTTGCTGTAGATTCACAACCTCCTTTGGATGGTCTAGAACAAATTTCTTGTCATGGGTAACCTAGGGTTTGACCCATCTTTAAAACTAACAAAGAAAAGGCACTGAAAAGGGATATGCAGGTGTTTACAGGTTTCTGTAAATTTCAAAGGCACAGAGGAACATCTGACTCTCATTAGAGTTAGTGTATAGTAAGATATTAAAAAAGCTCAATATTTACCTGCATCTTTAGATGTCCTGTGTTATGCAATACACTAAATTATACCATTCAGGCTCTAGTTTTATGTGAATCTCTGTCATACAGAAAATGAGCTGGAATGGATTTAGGAGAGAAGGTATAAAGCTATAATGTTTCAGAGTTTCAGGGCAGACAGCGTAACAAGTGAGCCCTTATTTTCAATAGAAACACTCATTTCTTCAATGCAACAGGATAAAAGTAGCTTTAATAAACTAGAGAAGTTTCATATTTTAATGCTATCATGTACTGCATTAGTTTAAGCACCTATTAATGAACAGAAATAATCACAAAATGTTTTCATCTACAACATTTATTTTTAATAATGAGTACTTTTGGAAGAAAAAAATAAAAGCATATGTTAATTCCTAATAAATCTCAGATGTTTAAACCATGACACATTACACACCTGTGTCAAGCTGATTGACAGAATAGAGCCTTAAAAGCATTAAGTGTAGAACTACATCTGTAATTTATGATAAGTCATTGGTAGAAATTGATATTGCAATGCAAAGAGGCTCAGTTTTACCTGAAGCCTTCACTCATAAGTCTAAATAGAAGTGCCCTAATGTGACTGTGTGACTTACTGACAAGAATTTCTTGAAAGATGACCAGACTGGAAAACAATCAGAACATGCATAAATATCTGAAGGTACTTGGCCATATAAGGCTACCCCTGCATTCCGTCTGTATGAAACATCTCTTCCTCAGTTTCACTTTACCCATTTTCATAATTTAAGACCGTCTAAGTGTAATTAAGAAGTCAAAATTAATGATTAGTAGTTTAGTAACAAACGATGAGCAATTTTACTGAGCAGCATTACAGTACTGTACATACTAAATGGAAGGGCAGGAAGTGAAACATAATGCTAGACTAAAAAGAAATCAGAGAGTTCACTGCAGTAATATGTCATTGGTAGTAACTGTGTCATAAAATGAAAGTGTTTATGTTCAGTCTGATACTTCTATTAAAATAAATCCTGTTGAGGGAATTTACCTACAAAAGTTATTTTCCTATGTATGCAGCAAATCTTTCTAACTACCCAGTTACTCCTGGGAAAACTAGCTACCGGTGAAATGCAATGATATGTTTGTAAAAACAAAGATTTATTTTCTTTTTCCTAAAAGATAAGTCGTTGCTGACTGACATTTTAATTATGTATTTCCTCCTTAGATTTCTAACTTCAATGTTTCTGTATTTCACAAGGAAATTGTTATGATACTTCTGAAAACAACTTGATAATGTATGTACTTGGTGATCACACAAAAGAGGTCTGCATATTCTGAGCAGAGTGCTAATACATGAACTTCTGCATAACATAGATATGGAAATACTGGAAATAATATGAAATATGGAAATAATACAAAAATTGCATGTCTGGATAATACTGACAAAATACAAATTTTGTCTGTGGATAAATTATTCCCCACAGGGGAGATCAGGGATAGCTTTTAGTTTAGAAACTGGGTAAAGGTATCAGGTACTGTGCAGGTGGTTTTGCTAAAAGCCCTGAGATAGAAAATAAGAAAGCTCCGGGCACCAGATTTTTTTCCCATGGAAACGGCAAACTCCTTTCCCAGCTGGAAAACATAGAAGGAGGCTCTGTGAGAGCAATATTTTCCATGGACAATAAGAAGGCACTTCTGAGCCTGGGTAGTAATTAACAAGCCTCACTGTCACCTTTTGTAATGTGAAGTTTCTTTGCTTACACATTATTGAACTGTTTGTATGTGTAAGTCATACTGAACCTGGCACCTCCAAAATATCTTTAATATGGTCTTGCGAAACACTGAAATAATTCCTATTTCCATGAAATAATGGCAAGTACAAACTAACATTTTATTTTTATTAAAAAAAAAAAAAAAAGGAAAATCTGTGAAATTTTGAGATTTACATGATGGGCAGGAAAAAAAAAAATGAGAAAAAACAAGTTGGAAAAGACAGCCATCAAGTCCCCTTATTCACCTCCTCATAACAAACAAAATGCTACTTTGAAGCATCAAATCACTGCTTTCAGAGCATTTTTTGTTTCCTGCATAGATGTATTATAGGATCAAAGAATAGTTAGGGTTGGAAAGGACCTTAAGATCATCTAGTTCCAACCCCCCTGCTGTGGGCAGGGACACCTTACACTAAATCTTATCACCCAAGGCCTCATATTCCTTTGTTCTATTTAGTAAACAACTAACTTTTTATTCAAGAAAAAAGCATGTTACCAACTTCTTTACATTCTGTAGCATCTCTCTTCTTTCTTGTGCCCTGGATGCATTCAATTAATGCAGAATAGCTTATATATGTGTTTTGTTTTTTTTTTAATTATGGTTTATATATGTTTTTGTATATGTTTTTAAAAACACACATATTTATATATGTACCTTAGACTACTCAGATATATGCAGGACAAGGTGGCAGTTGTTCAGTCTCTCCCAAAATATGCTCTCTCCTGCTAAGCTTCATGTCCATTTCCAGGATCTTCTAAACAGAAATAGCTTAACGGTTGAGCAGCCAGAGCAATCAGAAACCAGGAGGAGATGCAGGCCAAGGCAGATAACAACACTAGTCATGCAGCATGAGGAGTGATGAGGACAAACTTGTACTACAGGTGCTGGCGAAGCCTCCACAATTCTAAAGCTGACTCGGTCCCCAAACATTCATTGTCCATGTTAAACACTGTTGAAGCCAGAGCTTTGTATAACACTTTTCCCAGATTTGCATGCTGTTACGAATAAATACGTACTGATCTTCCTCTGCTGAGCTACTTGTATACTCAGCTGGAGTTTGATTCATGATTCTGTGCACTTCCTGTTAATCATAACTGAATTAAAAACTGAAATGAATGTATATATCATCATTGACATTCAAATGTTTTTATATTGTATTGACTTGTAAAGAGTGATATTTATAGCTATGCCTTTAATTTACTTAACACCTAAAATCATGCTGCAAACATGTGAGCCAATGTCTTAGTGAAGTCAGAGGCTTCACATGAGAGATTGTTTTCCTTTCTAGGATCCTTATTTCTCCAAAGTCCAGTCTAAAGAAAAGGCACCTGATTAAATCAGGCCAAGTAGGTAAGGAGAAGGTTTTCTGAATGATCTTACCAGTCAGTGAAAATGAGATGCTTAAATGTTCTCAAAAATCATTCTCTGGGTCAAAGAAAATATTTAAAAATCTCTGCATTGCATAGTTAGGATTTCTCTTTCACCACACTGGAAGTGGTCCACTGCATTTGGAAGGTAAGGTCAGGAAGGAACTTTAAACAGATCTTCACTCCTAAAAATATATATTGCAGAATTCACATTCCACCTTCTATAACCATTTAAAATGATTGCTTAGGAAATGTAATGCCTCATTCCAGCATCATCAAATCTGAGTCTGTTTGAAAATAGAGGCAATAGCTAGCAGGGTACCTAATTTTCAGCATTGCCACAGATCACAACATAATCTCTCATATTTCTGGAACAAACTGGTACTATTTGTGTGTGTGTAGTGAACTGTGAACTTCAATTTTATGTTAAAAAGCACATAACTACCCATCCACATTCTGCACTAAACTACATTGCTGTAAAAGTGGGCTACACTGAAGAAGATCCTCTTGTTTAACATCAGTATAACTGAGAGCAGGCTGTGAGGTTTGGAATTAGGAAACTATAGTTCTCATTATATTTCTTTTGGAAGATTGATTTAGTTTCAGATTACAACACTTCAGCTCATTCAACTTCTACTTAACAGATGCTGACTTTAATGAACATATGGAATAAGAAAACAAATTTTCTCAGGCTAAGACTCATTTACCTGTTTGTTTAATCCAAAATAAGAACTTCTGTTTCCACAATAAGTTTAAGATATTATGGGACCTACTGAAGGAAAATCATCTCCGTTAATTTTTTTTCATGATCTCCAAACTTGGAATTGCAATGGGCAGATAATCTCATTGTACAGCCTGTAACACCGTGGTTTAAGGATTTAATTCCTGGTATGTTGCAATAATATGTACAGGAAATATTGCCATTGAACATCTAGAAGTAGTTCTGAAGACTCATGAAACTAAATATGGTATGTTACCTTGTTTCTATAGTCGTTTCTGTGAGCTTTGGCTGTTAGCATTTTAACTCCTGCTGTGTGTAACCACAGCTTCACACCAAGCTATGGGATGCTGGGATGACATCATCCAGTGTTCTGACATAGGAGTCACTCCACTAAAAGCCTGTCCTCAGTGACAACTATTCTTTGTGCACAGGAAAACCCTCTTGGTTTCTGTGGCTTCTTCATCTGTTTTCATTGGTGAATGGAAGGTGAAGTGTCTGAAGCACAGAATCCTAGAATCACATGGACACCAGGATGAAGATGAACCAGCAATGTAGCCTTGCAGCAATGAAGGCTAATGATATCCTGGGCTGTATGACACAATGTTTTGCCAGCACGTTGAGTGAGGTGATCCTTTCGTTGTACTCATCCCTGGTGAGGCCATACCTGGAGCACTGTATCCAGTACTCCAGTACTCCCTGACCCAAAAGAGACACAAACATATTTGAGAGATTCCAGTGAAGTGCCACAAACATGATGAAGGGTCTGGCTATCACCCCAAAGAGGAAAGGCTGAGACAGCTGGGAATCCCATCAGTGTCATCACATGTCATGTGATCCAGCCCCCTAGAAATTTTGGTAGGCCTCCTCTGGACTCTTTCTTGTGCTGCAGTTGCCTAGACTGGACACAGCACTCCAGGTGAGATGTCACAAGTGCCAAATAGGGGTGAAAGGTAACTCTTCTAAACCTGCTGGATCCGCCCTTGTTAATGCAGCCCGGGATGCAAGATTTGCAAGCCTTTCCACTTGTTTCTGTTGAACTCTGTGGGATTTATGTCTATCTATTTCTTCAGCCTATCCTGCTCCCTCTGAGTAGCAGCCCTGCCCTCCAGCATGCTGTCTGCTCTCCCCACTAATTTTTGTGTCACCTGCAAACTACCTCAAAATGCTCACCTATGTCTTTAATGAAGACACTAAACAGTGCTGGTCTCAGTACTGATCCCCGGGGGATGCTACTATTTGCTGGCTGCTGTCTGGACTTTGCACCAGTGATAACAACAGAGATTAAATCCAGGAGATAAGCCCATTTTCCAAAACACCTTATTGTCTACTTAACCAACCATTGTCTCACAAATTTGCCGTTGAGGAGACTCAAGAAGGCTGCTAAAGCCAAGATATGCAACAACCACTGGTCTTCCCTTGCCCACAAAGCCAACCACCCCATTAGGTGAGTCCAACTGATTTGCCCTCAGTAAACCCATGCTGGCTGTTCATATCACCACCTTGTCCCTCAGCTTTGTAGAACAAGCTTGTAAGGGAATTTGCTCCAGAGGCTGAGATTAGGTTGACTTGAATTTGCCTGGATCCCCCTTTGTTTAATATATTTAATAAAGTTGATATAATAATTTGATGTGGTTATATTTCACTTTTGAGAAGTATTAAAATTGTGTTTTCATTTTCAACTTTTGCGATAAAGATATGTTCTATAGAAAAGTTAGCCATGATGAAAAAGTTATTTCTGTCTCTCAAGTACTTTCCTTCAAATACAGTATGATAGTCTTGATTGTTCTTAGGAAAGCTCTTTAGAAAGTTGAATTATAGCCTAAAGTCTAAATTCAGCACGATAAACTCTTGTATCAAAATAGCAGTGAAGAGATTCATTTTGGATATACATCTATTGTTCCAAAAGAGATGTTCTCTTACCAGAGTAAGATGGTGTTTACTCAGTCTTGAACACAGCAGATGCTTTAATTAAACATATAAGCAGAAGATAATTTTTAAATTATATTATAGGATAAGCAGCTGCCACCTACAATGAAAGTTTAACTTTCTACAGTAGTAGAAGTTCTTAGGCTGATGTTGACACTGAAGCACCCCAGTTGTTTGCTTTCTAAATGAAAAATGTTCTATCTTCTGTTATTATAGATTAGGCTTGACACCACTTATATATATATGTCCAGAGTTGATGGCAGAAAAAGCCACCTGTCTGCTAAAGAGGAAAAAGCATGGGTCCCTGCTATATCTGACTCAGTTTGTCTGTCACTGAAAGACACTAGGAATAGATGCCATCCCACAGAGTTCACTCTGACCAGTTGTGTCACAGAGGACACAGCGGGAAGGAGAAGGCTATTTTAGCCTATCTTCAGGTTCCAGCTAGCATTTGGGTCAGGAACGCATCTTCGAATTAAATTTTCCAATGAGGCTATAAGCTAAAGATGCTTCTATGATGTATGCAAAGTCCCTTTTCCCTGAGTGACTCTGCAGAAAAGACTCTAGCATAAAACTCTGTTTTCAGCCTTTCAGCAGCTTTCCATCTCTTTTCACCTGGATTCAACAACAATCACACCTGAACAGAAAACCTAGATCACATTACATAAAATAAACAGCAAATTTTGTCTCTTATCTAAATATACCTAGAATCATAGAACAGTTAGGGTTGGAAAGGACCTTAAGATCATCTAGTTCCAACCCCCCTGCCGTGGGCAGGGACATCTCACACTAAATCATGTCACCCAAGGCACTGTCCCACCTGGCCTTGGGCACTGCAAGGGATGGAGCATTCACAGCTTCCCTGGGAAATCCATTCCAGTGACTCACCACCCTAACAGGAAAGAATTTCTTCCTTATATCCAATCTAAACTTACCCTGTTTAAGTTTGAACCCATTACCCCTTGTCCTGTCACTTCAGTCCCTAATGAAGAGTCCCTCTCCAGCATCCCTATAGGCCCCTTTCAGATACTGGAAGGCTGCTATGAGGTCTCCACGCAGCCTTCTCTTCTCCAGCCTATCCTTCTCTTATCAGTCTATCTTCATATGGGAGGTGCTCCAGTCCCCTGATCATCCTTGTGGTCCTCCTCTGGACTTGTTCCAACAGTACCATGTCCTCTTTATATTGAGGACACCAGAACTGTACACAATACTCCAAGTGAGGTCTCACAAAAGCAGAGTAGAGGGGCAGGATCACCTCCTTCCACCTGCTGGTCACACTCCTTTTGATGCAGCCCAGGATACAGTTGGCTTCCTGGGCTGCAAGCGCACACTGCAAGCTCATGTTCATTTTCTCATCAACCAATACCCTCAGGTTCTTCTCCACAGGGCTGCTCTGAATCTCTTCTCTGCCCAACCTGTAGCTGTGCCTGGGATTGCTCCCACCCAGGTGTAGGACCTTGCACTTGGCATGGTTAAACTTCATAAGGTTGGCATCAGCCCAACTTACAAGCATGTCAAGATCCCTCTGGATGGCATTCCTTCCCTCCAGTGTATCAACCAAACTACACAGCTTCGTGTCAATAAGTTGACAATATGGAACAAGACCGGTCCCAAGACCGATCCCTGAGGGACACCACTCATTACTGGTCTCCAGCCGGACACTGAGCCATTGAACTCAACTCTTTGCCTGTGGTCATCAGCCAGCTCTTTATCCACTGTCCTGGGTTCAGCAGTAGCAGTCATGTTTCTCCTTCGTGGTAGCTGGTGCAGTGCTGTGTTTTGACTTCCAGCCTGGGAGCAGTGTTGGTGAAACCGATGTTTTCGGTTGTTGCTAAGTCCCTGACCAAGGACTTTGTGAGGCTCATGCTCTGCCAGGGAGGAGGGGAAGCCGTGAGGAAGCAGAGACGAGGCGCCTGACCCAGGCTAGCCAAAGAGGTATTCCATACCATGGCACGTCATGCCCGGGGTGGGGGGTAGAGATGATCTATCACATCTAGCCGAATAACGGGGATACACCCATAGATCCAGATGAAGTTGAATGTACATGACCCATGTGGCGAAAACTTACACGGAATGCACCATCATCATATGCCCATTCATTGGCAACAGTAACCTGGAATGACATAGTACCACTAACAGTGGATGAAATGGTTCATAAACTCCGAGAGTTTGAAGACAATCTCACCCCTTCCATCATCTCAGCTGTGGAAAAACTGTCCCAGGACCTCAGACAATTGAGGGACGAACTATCTGATTTATCCAGCTCCTCACGTGTACCAACACACGTCTCAGCTATTAACAAAAGCTGTCCTATTGTTCGAGAGAGGAGATGCAGGAGGTATACGCCACGGGGTACCCTATGGTTTTACCTGCGGGATCAAGGGGAAGACATGACAAAGTGGGATGGAAAACCTACTTCAGCTTTGGAGGAACGGGTGAGTGAACTGAAGAGGGGAGCAAGGGCCAAGACTGATCGTCCCATGAGAGCTACGGCTTCAGTCTCTGGTGAGCAGTTTCCCAGATGGAATGGAAGAGCTGATTTTACTCCAGCTCCTGTGATAACGAAGAATAATCCCTTTCACCACGACTTAAGTGTCCAACGCTGTGATGACCATTAGAGGGGCCCTGCCTCCAGCCAGGTGGAGACAGGGGACAATCGGATTTACTGGACTGTGTGGATCAGATGGCCTGGCACATCAGTCCCACAGAAGTATAAGGCTCTAGTAGATACCGGTGCACAGTGTACCCTGATGCCATCAAGCTGTCAAGGCGTGGAACCCATCTGTATTTCTGGAGTGACAGGAGGATGCCAAGAGCTGACTGTGCTGGAGGCTGAAATCAGCCTGACTGGGAGGGAGTGGCAAAAGCACCCTATTGTGACTGGTCCAGAGGCTCCATGCATCCTCAGCATAGACTACCTCAAGGGAGGGTACTTCAAAGACCCAAAAGGGTACCGGTGGGCTTTTGGTATTGGTGCTTTGGAGACTGAGGAAATTGAGCAGCTGTCCACCTTGCCTGGTCTCTCAGAAGATCCTTCTGCTGTGGGGTTGCTGAAAGTCAAAGAACAACAAGTGCCAATTGCGACCACAACAGTGCACTGGCGGCAATATCGCACCAACCGAGACTCCCTGATTCCCATCCATCAGCTGATCTGTAGACTGGAGAGTCAGGGAGTGATCAGCAGGTCCCGCTCGCCCTTTAATAGCCCCATATGGCCAGTGCGAAAGTCTAATGGAGAATGGAGACTAACAGTAGACTATCGTGGCCTGAATGAAGTCACACCACCATTGAGTGCTGCCGTACCAGACATGGTAGAACTTCAGTAGGAATTAGAGGCAAAGGCAGCCAAGTGGTATGCCATGACTGATATTGCTCAATTCCTTTGGCAGCAGAGTGCAGGCCACAGTTTGCTTTTACTTGGAGGGGTGTCCAGTTCACTTGGAACCGACTGCCCCAGGGGTGGAAACACAGCCCTACCATTTGCCATGGACTGATCCAGACTGCACTGGAACAGGGGCAAGCTCCAGAACACCTGCAATACACTGATGACATTATTATTGTGTGGGGTGATACAGCGGAAGAAGTCTTTGAGAAAGGGAGGAAAATAATCCAAATCCTGCTGAAAGCCGGTTTTGCCATAAAACGGAGTAAGGTCAAGGGACCTGCACAGGAGATTCAATTTTGGAGAATAAAATGGCAAGATGGACGTAGACAGATCCCCACAGATGTGATCAACAAGATAACAGCAATGTCTCCACCAACTAATAAGAAAGAAACGCAAGCTTTCTTGGGTGCAGTGGGGTTCTGGAGAATGCACATCCCAAATTACAGTTCGATTGTAAGCCCTCTCTATCATGTGACCCGGAAGAAGACTGATTTTAAATGGGGCCCTGATCAACAACAAGCCTTTGAGCAAATTAAACACGAGATAGTTCATGCAGTAGCCCTTGGACCAGTCCGGACCGGACCAGATGTAAAAAATGTACTGTACACTGCAGCTGGGGAGAACGGTCCTACCTGGAGCCTCTGGCAGAAAGCTCCAGGGGAGACTCGAGGTCGACCCCTTGGCTTTTGGAGTCGGGGATACAAAGGATCTGAGGCCAGCTATACCCCAACTGAGAAAGAGATACTGGCAGCCTATGAAGGGGTTTGAGCTGCTTTGGAAGTGATTGGCACTGAAGCACAGCTCCTCCTGGCACTCCGGTTGCCCGTGCTGGGCTGGATATTCAAAGGCAGGGTCTCCTCGACACATCATGCAACTGATGCTACATGGAGTAAATGGGCTGCACTAATTACACAACGAACTCGAATAGGAAATCTCAATCGTCCAGGCATTCTAGAAGTCATCATGGACTGGCCAGAGGGCAAAGATTTTGGAATGTCACCAGAGGAGGAGGTGGTGCGTGCTGAAGAGGCCCCACCATATAATGAACTGTCAGAAAGTGAAAAGCAGTATGCCTTGTTTACTGATGGGTGTTGCTGTATCGTGGGAAAGCATCGGAGATGGAAGGCAGCTGTATGGAGTCCTGGACAACAAGTTGCAGAAACTGCTGAAGGAGAGGGTGAATTGAATCAGTTTGCCGAGGTGAAAGCCATCCATCTGGCCCTGGACATTGCTGAACGAGAAAAGTGGCCAGTACTTTACCTCTATACTGACTCATGGATGAGGGCAAATGCCCTGTGGTGGTGGTTGCAGCAATGGAAGCAGAGCAACTGGCCTGCTGTGTAATACTTTTATAGCCCATCAACTAGATGTCTCCAGGTCACCAGCGACTAGGCCTGACTTCCCTCCAACCATCATCCCAACAGAGAATGAACTTTGATAGATCCGGATGAGTTCCGCAGTAAAGGAATGACCAGCATCAGCAGGCAACGATCCTATACTGCACACAGCCTTTCCTGCCCTGAAAGATTGTTACAAGAGATGGAACCTGACATCATGGACAGAATGGACTTGGCAGCATTATGGGATTGGTCCATGCACTAAGAAAATGATCTTTTTCTCTTGGTCTGTGTGTATATGGATGTATATATGTGGGAGAGCGATGGTGTATTGAAAATGTGGGATCTGAGCATGACGTGAATGGTATGGAATAAGGGGTGGATAATGTCCTGGGTTCAGCAGTAGCAGTCATGTTTCTCCTTTGTGGCAGCTGGTGCAGTACTGTGTTTTGACTTCCAGCCTGGGAACAGTGTTGGCGATACCAATGTTTTCCATTGTTGCTAAGTGATGTTTGCCCTGACCAAGGACTTTGTGAGGCTCAGGCTCTGCCAGGGAGGAGGGGAAGCCGTGAGGAAGCAGAGACGGGGCGCCTGACCCAGGCTAGCCAAAGAGGTATTCCATACCACAGCACGTCATGCCTGGGGTGGGGGGTAACTGGGAGTTACCCAGAAGAACACGGGCTTCCGGGTGGGACTCGTTTCTTGGCCGGTGGTATCGTATTCTCTTCCCTTGTTATTTTTTCTTTTCATTGTTGTTGTTGGTAGTAGTGGTGGTGATTTGTGTTGTACATTGGTTGCTGGACTGTTCTTGTCTCAACCCGTAGGAGTTGCACTCTTTCGATCCTCCTCCCCATTCCTCCAGGAGCAGAGAAGGGGAGAGCCCCGGGGGGGGTGGGCCTCAATTGCTCTCAGCCTGGCACTGCTCACTGGGAGTGAGTGAACAAACTGTCTGGCTAGGGTTTAAACCACGACATCCACCAAGTGGTCCATCCATCAAATTGATGTCGCTCCAATTTAGAGGATGGCATGGGCGACAGTGTCGAACGCTTTGCACAAGTCCAGGTAGATGACGTCAACTGCTGTAACCCTGTCCGTCAGTTCTGTAGCCTCATCATAGAAGGCCACCAGGAGTCAGGCAGGAGTCAGGCATGATTTCCTCTTAGTCACCAACCACCTTGCTGTTTTTCATGTGCCTTCCAGGAGAATCTGCTCCAAGATTTTGCAAGGCACAGAGGTGCGACTGACTGGTCTGTAATTCCCCAGGTGATCCATTTATCCAGTCATTGGGAACTTCACCTGACTGCCATGATCTTTCAAATATGATGGACTTTGGCTTAGCAGCTTCATTTGCCAGCTCCTTCAGGACCTGTGGATGGATTTCATCAGGTCCCATGGACTTGTGCATGTTCAGGTTCTTAAGATGGTCTCAAACCAGATCCTCTCCTACAGTGGGCCTAGCGTCTTCATTCTCACAGTCCCTGCGTCTGCATTCCAAGACTTGGGTAGTGTGGTCGTAGTCTTTGCCAGTGAAGACTGAGGCAAAAAAGTCATTAAGAACCTCAGCCTTCTCCATATCCAGGGTAGCCAGTTCTTCCGATAGCTTCCAGAGGGAGCCTACATTGTCCCTATTCTGTTTTTTATTTGCTACGTACCTGTGGAATCTTTTCCTGTTATCCTTAACATCCCTAGCCAAGTTTAATTCTAACTGGGCTTTCCTAACCTGGTCCCTAGCTTCCTGGACAACATCCCTGTATTCTTCCCAGGCCACCTGTCCTTGCTTCCCACACGTATCACCAGGAGTGGGTGTCAGTGGGACTTATTAGACCAGGCAGCCTAGCCTCTCTGCAACATCCCTGATCCATTCCCCTGGTAGGCAACACACCTCCCTTGACACTGAATCAGGCCAACAGATGAGTGCTTCTGTTCCTTTCAGAGTCCCCTACTACTACGACCCACCGCTTTTTCCTACCGGCACCAGTAGAGATCTTCTTTACCAGTGCATCAGCCGGCTGTTTCTGGCACGAGTGTGTCTCCTCATCAGCCCCCTGCAGGACAGCAAAGCCATTTCGGGTGGGGACAACAGATTTAGGAGGAAGTCCCTTGCTTTTAATTGTCCTTTTCCTCCTTTTTTTGTTTTTTGTTTTGTTTGTTTGTTTTTTTGTTTGTTTGTTTGTTTTTTTTCTGTTCCCCAGCTTCCTGGTTTAACGGCCTCCTTCTTTCCTCCATGAACTACAGGGCACACCTGAGGCCCCCGCACAGTCTAGGCCTGGAGCAGGCAGTGCTGCTTCCTCTCAGCTTTCCTGATATCTTGCAGCCTATTAATAACATCCCTGCTGCAGGAGGACCTCTACCAGGGAGCACCGAGTGCAGCCCTGCTTATTGTGCATCCTCCCCTCACCAGACCAGTGCAGGCACTCTCTACACCCCAAGCTTGGCACTGTAGCCTCCCCTCTCATCTGCTCTGTCTGGGTGCCTACACTGGCCACTGCCGGGGCAGCCAGAACAGAGCTCCCAGACCGGGCCCTGGCTGCAAGGTGAGCATTCACCATCCCACCCTACCGCTCGTGCACACTGCCTCAACCCGCCCTGGTCGCTCGCACTCCCTGGGGCAGGTTTTTATCCAGTCAAGACTGGTGCCGCTCCTCCTGGCTCCGCCCCCTGTGAGTCAGCTGCTCGCGTCAGCTGAGCTGCCGGCTCCTGGGTAAGGCATGTCGAGGAGCACAGGCTCCCTTGGTGGCTCTTGTCGCTCTGAGTTGAGGCTCCTGGACGCTGAGCTTCCCCCGGCTCAGGTGTTGAATGCGTCCTCTTTCGAGCTACTCACCTCAGCAATTGACTGGCAATGGTCGATGATGCCTGGTTTAAATCTGCCACCTCTGTGGTACTTGTATGTAGTTGTGTGGGCCAATTATATGAATCTAACTATGTTTAATTATTTAGCATTACAAAGTGACCATGCTTACTCTGTAATGTTACTACACCAGAGCTTCTTAATACTGCCATTCCTAAGAAAACTATAGCTGTTGTTTTCAAAATCTGTCAGATTTTCTTGTTCCTATTGAAAGAGTTGTCAGATTCTCCTACATATGCTTTGAAGGACTAGGAAAAATAACAGTAGTTCAGCATCCGGTATCTGAGGACACTCATCTTCATATGCAAATACAAATCACTTTTCGTAAGGAAATATTGTAGACATGTATTTTAAATAGGTGAGTTTGATTCTGCCTCTGATCTTGGATTTTCACTTCAGCTTTAAAAAAATAAATAAGTAGATCAATGTTTATATCTGTATACATGTAGTCATGCCCTACATGACTTTGAAATGTCCATAACTTTGAGTCATACTCATAGTGTGAAAATATACTGTTTCTGTAAGTACATGGCTTACATTTCACTGACTGAAAGACTAAGGTGTAAGATGCAATGTTTCCAGAAAAAAATGCAGTCCTGACTTGAATTCAAGAAGGAAGTTGAGGTGTCAGGGGCCAGTGCCTTGTGCTTGAAAGAGCCAGGCCCTGGTCTTTCAAGCACAAGGGCACCATATTCCTGTGCAGGTCACATGTGAACTTGTGCTCCTGGCTTTGTGTATCTTTTTTGCTTCCATACACAGAGAGGTAAGTTTTCAGCACTCTGAATCACACCCAAGTTACATGCCTAACCAGCATAAACCAGTTTCTTTGTCCTATCCCATTCCTTCACTGTTATGCTTTTAGCATCACATGTTCAAGATCAGTAGTAATGAGCCGTTACTCATAGAGGATGATAGCCTTCAGAAAGAATTCTGTAAAGTCTGTGGTAATGGCAAATTTCCCCAATTTCCCTGATCACCCTCCACATATATATGTTTCTACTACAGTAATACAAAAGAAAAGCACTTAAGATACAGGAAATATGCATTTTTAAAATATGTTTATTCCTACTAAAAGTAAAAAATTATCATAAGTAGATGTCAAACCAGATATACCACCCCAAAAAGCATCAGCTGAACTAAGAAAAGTGAATCTGTGGGTTTGAATCACTGAAGGATGCATAAGGTTAGATGCTGGAGAGGTGGACAACTATATTTACATTTCTTTCTTAATAAATTGAAATTAAAATTTTCAGCTTCTTTGGTTTTGGAACATTTTTTTCTGGGGCCCAAACGAATCAGTGCCATGCCCTACCATCTCCATTCTCTCCTGTGAGGATGGTGAGGCACTGGAACAGGTTGCCCAAAGAAGTGGTAAATGCTACATCCCTGGAAGTGTTCAAGGCCAGGTTGGATGGGGCCTTGGCCAGTATGTTCTAGTGTGACATGTCCCTGCCCATGGCAGGGGGGTTGGAATTAGATGGTCTTAAGGTTCTTTCTAAACCATTCTATGATTCTCAATGTATAACTCTCTGCAATACAGTTCTTTTTTAGGGTATGTTAAATTGCATTGCAACTCCAGGTTACAAGACAGTTCCTGTTTAGAACTTTAGATATGATCTGCAAACAAATGCTATTATTGAGGAACAAGGGGAAAGAAAATATGAAGGTGTTCAGATGACTAGGTTCATGACATTGGTTAGACCATCTGTGTGCTTACTAGATACCATATAGCGGAGCTTGCAAAGTGACTTCATAAAATATTGAGGAAAAATCTTCCATGATAATTTGTTAACTTTCTTTTATTCATAGTCTCCTACCTGGTTTCTCTTCACTTTTCTGAAATATAGCTGTAATTAAAAAAAAAAAAAGTAATCAAAATGCAAAATTTTATGCCAAGGGAAATATGTCACACAATGAGAGTTTTCAGGTCTGGTTCAATAGCCTAAGTAGGATTAGACATGAATATCTCAGGTGCTAATTTTCAACATTTTAATGAAAAATAATTTATGACAGACATTACCAAGCAATGTAGTAAAGGTGTTTCATAATTTCTCTAATTCTCAATAGATACTAAGAAGGTGTAATTTTAATAAAACTAAGTGCATGGCTTTTTTTTTTAGAAACATTCTATACAGACAAAGTATCCAAATCTAACTTTAAAACATGCCTAGAATCTTTCAAAATGGTTCACTGTAGAGCTACTTTATTATGATATTCATAATGTAAATATACAGTTGTTTTACTGTTTTTATCCCTGTTGATTTAACAGTATCATAATGATATGCATGATTTTACTGAAAATTTCTAACTAGGAAAATTATTATACTCTCAGATAGGTAAAAGTATTCATTAAAATAATTTTCCAACTTACAATTTGTGTTGGAAGCTAATTGATTCTTAAATGTTCAGCTCCTCTGCAAATATCCCATCCAAGTTTTCCTCACAGTGATGATACCAGCAAAGAAAATGAGTTAGACAGACAGTTAAACTTGTACAGAGGTCATCTGTGTATCCACTTGAATTGTCTGAGCAACTCTAGCAAGCATGATCTTGAATTTCAAATTTTTGCAGGCGCTCCATAGACTTAAATATTGCAAAGACATATTCTAATACATCCAAATAAACTCACTCAGAAAACCAGTTTCTTGACCAATGTTGCAGATAATCAGTTAATGAATGTACTTATTTAATACAAAGTTTTATCTTTAGTTGATAGTTGCCTGTTGTACATCCAACTTCAGGTGCTGGTCCAGCTTTTAGTTTTTAAAAACAGAAAAAAAATAATTCAAATTTTCACTGAAAGGGCTTTCAGCTAGGAGTATTTCATTCTTTATATTTTCTCAGTGTTGTAATATGGTATTTATTGAGTAGTTGGTAAGCAGTTTAAATTATACAAATAGATTAGGAACATTTTTCCTGTGATTTTATTTTATTATATAGTTGTGGAACGCATTGGCATGTACTGCAGGAGGTATTGAGCTAACTGCATTTCTTTTTGCACTCATCAAACAGCATGGTTTAAAAACAATTAAATTTGTGGAATGCTCTGTACAATTAATAGGCTATATGAATGAGTGATATTGCTCCTGCAGGTGTCTGAGATAGATAGGTTAATGTGAAAGTTCAGAAGGGACAGACCACACTAAAAATAAGCAATATAATTCCGAGAATAATTTCAGAAGTTTTTATGTGGTTTTATATAATTCAGTGTAGTATTACATTATTTATATTCTGTACAATGTTTAAAGTATCTATTACAGATATCCTTCATTTCTGTTTATCAGATTATTTAAACTCCAGTTTGATGAAAGGGAGGTTTTCAGAAAAGAAAGGCAATAATTTTATGAATGTTCTTTAAGAGGCATTGGTGATTTTTAGAATGCCTCTTTCCTCCATTATTCATTAATCAGTCAGACATGGATTCTGATTTCCCACATGCATTTTTTATTTACTGTTCCACTTCTGTAATATGATGGCTGAAAAATTTAATAAGATAACAATGAGTAGTAGGTGGGAAATCATGAATAATACATGACTGGTTAAAAACGAAAATCTCATAAAAATACACGATAAAACATGTCAGATTTGGAGAATCACAACTTTTTTTTCTGTACAATAATAGCTGTATGAACAGTCACTATTGCTTTATTCAGTGAATTTACCCTAAGTGGTCAAAGTGAATGGAGGGTGTTGAAAACCAACTGCAAAAAGATAAGTTTTCTCTTAAAAAAGACCCACAAAAACCAACCAAAAAGCATTTAGAATCACTTCACGTAGTTTTCAACACTTTTATATGGGAGTTCATTTCACGTATAGTAAATTTTCTTTCCTTAATGATCCTATGAGGTGTCGTTGGCTGGATGGCACACACAAAGAGTTGTGGTCAATGGCTCAATGTCCAGCTGGAGACCAGTAACGAGTGGCGTCCCTCAGGGATTGGTGTTGGGACCGGTCTTGTTTAACATCTTTGTCGCTGACATGGACAGTGGGATTGAGTGCGCCCTCAGCAAGTTTGCCGATGACACCAAGCTGCGTGATTCAGTTGATACACTGGAGGGAAGGAATGCAATCCAGAGGGACCTTGACATGCTTGTGGGTTGGGCTGATGGCAACCTCATGAAGTTTAACCATGCCAAGTGCAAGGTCCTACACCTGGGTCGGAGCAATCCCAGGCACAGCCACAGGTTGGGCAGAGAAGAGATTCAGACCAGCCCTGCTGAAAAGGACTTGGGGGTGTTGGTTGATGAGAAAATGAACATGAGCTGGCTGCAGTGCGCACTTCCAGCCCAGAAAGCCAACCGTATGCTGGGCTGCATGAAAAGGAGCGTGACCAGAAGGTCGAAGGAGGTGATCCTTCCCCTCTACTCTGCTCTTGTGAGACCTCACCTGCAGTACTGTGTGCAGTTCTGGTGTCCTCAACATAAAAAGGACATGGAAGTGTTGGAACAAGTCCAGAGGAGGGCCACGAGGATGATCAGGGGACTGGAGCACCTCCCGTATGAAGACAGGCTGAGGAAGTTGGGGCTGTTCAGCCTGGAGAAGAGAAGGCTGTGTGGAGACCTCATAGCAGCCTTCCAGTGTCTGAAGGGGGCCTATAGGGATGCTGGAGAGGGACTCTTCATTAGGGACTGAAGTGACAGGACAAGGGGTAATGGGTTCAAACTTAAACAGGGGAAGTTTAGGTTGGATATAGGGAAGAAATTCTTTCCTGTTAGGGTGGTGAGTCACCGGAATGGGTTGCCAGTTACCCCTCACCCCAGGCATGACGTGCTGTGTGAGGTGTCCCTGCCCATGGCAGGGGGTTGGAACTAGATGATCTTAAGGTCCTTTTAACCCTAACTATTCTGTGATTATATTTTATGATTCTATGTTGTAATTCAGTTGATAAGAGCATAAAACACTGCTTTGTTTTTGTGGCAAACAGTTCCAAGGACACACTTAGAACTCCAAGATGAAAAATTATTTTCTATGTCAGTCTTTTGTTCTGTATTTCTTCAGTGTAGGGTACCTTTTAAATAAAATTACTGTCTTCCTTACGAACTAGGTAAGCCATCAAGTAGAAAGGGTGAGACTTAAGTAACTCTTTCCCCTTTGGAATATTCTCAGGTGATGAGCCATAGACATAGAAGACAAAAGATAAAAGGAAGGGAAAGTAATAACAACATTGTTTATTTGGATTACACGTGTCATTTGTATTAATGTGAAAATTTGATTAGACAATAAAAGTGGTCTTCAAGAAAAGTCAAACTTTAAGTAGAATTCAATCTGCTAATAAAATATGAAAAATATATAAACGATAAATGTTGTATAAAGGGATTAAAGGAGGAGAGAATCCTTAATTCCCAGTCTTCCCATGAAAAATATATCAACATGTATGTGGAGTCTTAGAGTCAGTTACAGGGCAAACTATCCATAAAAGAAGTGCTACATGCAAAAAAGCACTGGAGAGTTACAGTAGATCCTTTCTGTGTTGGCATATTCCTTATGATTAATAAAGGACATTGAGGAGACTGGAATGTACTTTCATTTCTACAACAAATCATGTGTTCAGACAGTTTCTCCACTTGGGAGTTTGCATCTAACATTCTTTCCATCCAAACAATACAGTAACTTCTTCAAAATTTACTTATTTTGTAGCCTGCTGTGTGTCACTTCTTCCATGACGGTGGCACAGCCATTTCAGTGTATCCTATAAACACTCCTGAATGCAAGACAAATATGAAGTTGAGTAATATCGGATTAAGGAAATTAAATAGTTGTTATATAACTGCACTGTAATCAAGTTGGTATTTTCACAGCTTCACAGAATCTTACTTGAAAAACTACTTCAATTTCATACAAAACAACATATGTCTAGTTACAGCTAGCATTTTAACCCGTGTTCATTCTATTTCATATGCCAAAGAATCAGAGATTTTTTTTTTCAATGATTAGCATTGTGAGCAGCAGTCAAATGAGATTCAGTCTGAAAAAAAATAAGTGAAAAAGAGCCCAAGGGTTAATATCCCTTAAAAATTATTGTGCTAAATCCAGCTATGGAGTAAGGAAAAAACCCCTAAAAAACCATGAGAGGCAGAAATACTGATGCAATCTATAGGGCACTAATAGACATAAAACTAGAGATAATTTGCAAACATGATATGATACCACTAAAATAACCATGCAATTTGGGGAAATACATTCATAATTAGAGGTATCATTATAGACCAAGAAAATGATAGATCTTTTGTTTTCAACATCAAAGAGACTACGTTTAGAATAATGCCTGTAGATATGACTCCGCAGTACTATTACAGAAGCACTAAAATATATTATAAGCAGGTACTCTACTTTCAAAGGATGCTTGGTATCTCATTCATATAAGCCTGAATTTACCAGGTTCATTTTTTAATTCCTGCAAAAATATGTCCTCTGTAATCTCACTACTGGATGTGCATCCATCCTTCTTCATAATGCTTGAACTTACTGACCAGTTTCAATGAAACTCTAAACACTCCAAAGTTTTTAACTTTCTACAGATTTGGTTGACAGCAGGGTGTCCTCATTTTGTCTCTGATAGAGTCCCTCATGCTCTGCCAGGAGTGAACAGAGACAGGACACCTGACCCAAACTAGTTAAAGGGTTATTCTATATCACAGCGCATCATGCCCAGTGTATAACTGGGGGGAGTTACCTGGAAGGGACCAATCACTGTTCAGGATGGGCTGGGTATCAGCCAGTGGGTGGCAAATAATTGTATTATATATCACCGCTGTTTATTGTTTGTTTAGTTTTTGGTTTTGGGGGGATTTATTCCCTTTTAGTTTTATATTTTCTCCCATTGTTATTTTCCTCATTATTATTAGTGGTAGTAGTATTATATTGTAATTTAATTATTAAAATCTTCTTGTATCAATCTGCATGTTTTACATTCTGTCAGTTCTCTTCCCCATCCCGCCTGGGGGGAGAGGGAAGGGTGAGAGAACAGCTATGTGGTGCTGTTACCATCTGGGTTTAAACCATGACAAGGAGCTGGAGTAAGGTTCAATCCAGTACTGTCACTGAAGGAAATGCTGCAGTATGAATAGAATAGTTATCTCTTTTGTCTGACTCAACTGACAAAAATTTGTTCAGCATGAAAGACAGGAATATTTTTTTGCCAGTACACATGAAGCCATTTAATTGAAGCTTTAATACTTCACTTCAGATCTCATTCCCATCTCCCTAAAGGAAATTACTCTGGCTTCAGAACATAGTGTAGTATGTTCATTTGCATTCATTTAGACATTAATATTCATTAGCTGTGACAATATGTAAAATTAGGACTAATGTTATTAGGTAACATGTTTCACATTATTTACCTTGTATTCAGAAATGTCTGAACTGCACTGTCTTGAAAGAATAAAAAAATGTTGAAAAGACGAATTTAAATCCAGGTTTTGCTTACTCAACTTTTGCAGCAAACATTTATTTTATTTCATTGTCTTTGCTCTAGCATCTAAAGTCTTCATCTTTGGTATGTACTGTATGTTGTGGTATGAACTGTACAAATTTGTAGCAAATATAAAGTTTACTGTTTCATTAAAATGCAAAATAGAATAATGACGTTTGGATAAAATAAGCAATTCAGTCAGGATCATCATATCTTATTTTAATTCAGCCATATATTTAAGATAGGAAAATAATTACAATTTGTATCTTCTCCAAGGAACTTGCCTGCTATCATATGTTTTCAGAGACACTTTCAAATTCTCAAACACCAATTGCTGTGCTATGATTCATCTGCTTTCTCTTTTCCATAACTATCTCACAGCTGAACAGAAAAATCTGTTTCATAGGTAAGGAATATTAATCATGGTATTTTTTTCCTTTGGTAGATGAGCAAGCATTGGAAAGTACAAGACAGTCACGGTGATTTAGTACCCTCAAATTTAGAAACAATCAGATTTATCACTCTGAACAAAAAAAGCACAAATGCAAATACAGCTGAATAAAAGTTTGAGACCTCTCTTAGCTGTTTACAAATCTGCTAGAACATGTTAGCTTGCCAAAATCTAAATTCTGCCTTACCCATGCTTGCAGGTAGAAGGAAAGGGAATGGCTTTCTGCCATTTGCCATCATGTTCTATCAGAATAAATATATTATCTATATTACAGAGGATCATAGATTTTTGAGCTAGTTTCTGATTCTCTGTGGTGACCTGCTAACCGACAGGTGACCATCCAGCAGACAGGGCTGAGCCCAGCAGCCAGGGCCCACACAACAGCCCGAGGCAGGCTTCTGAACATCTCCGGGAATGGAGACTCCACAACTGCTCTGCGCAACCTGTGCCAGTGATTGGTCACCGTCAAAGTAACAAAATGTTTCCTGATGTACAGGAGGAACATCCTGTGTTTCAGTCTGTATATAGAATAATAAATACATTAAAGCTGCGGGGAAACACTTGTGCAAGGAAAAGGGAGAGATAACAAATGCTGTCATTGTTAGCAGATGGAGCTTTATTATAAATTATCAGTCAATTGCTGAGGTGAGTAGCTCGAGAGAGGACACCTTCAACACCGGAGCGGGGGGAAGATCAGAGTCCAGGAGCCCCAACTCAGAGCAGGAAGAGCCACCAAGGGAGCCTCAAGTCCTCGACAGGACCTGCCCAGGAGCCGGCAGCTCAGCTGACGAGAATGAGCAGCTGACTCACAGGGGGCGGAGCCAGAAGCAGCGGCACCAGCCCTGATTGGTTAAAAACCTGCCCCAGGGAGCGTGAGCGACTAGGAGTGCGGCGAGGCAGTTCGCGTGGGTAGGCGAGCGGGATGGTGAGCACTCATCGTATGATCAGGGCCCGGTCCGGGAGCTCTGGTCTCGCTGCCCCGGCGGTGGCCAGCGTAGGCACCCAGACAGAGCCGATGAGAGGGGAGGCTGCAGTGCAGAGCTCAGGGTGTAGAGAGTGCCTGCACTGGTCTGCTGATGGGAGGGTGCGCAATGGGCAGGGCTGCACTCGGTGCTCCCTGGTGGAGGTGCTCCTGCAGCAGGTGGCTGAGCTGCGTGATGCTGTTAATAGGCTGCGAGATGTCAGGGAAGCTGAGAGGAAGCAGGAATGCTTGCTCCCGGCCCAAACTGTGCAGGGGCCTCGAGCTTCCCCTCTACCTCATATAGCTATGGGAGACATTAATGTGGGGATCTGTTACAGACCGCCTGATCAAGAAGAACCTGCGGATGAGGCGCTCTATAGACAGATAGGAAAAGCCTCACACTCTCAGGCCCTTGTTCTCATGGGTGACTTCAACCACCCTGACATCTGTTGGAAGGACGGTATGGCCCAGCACAAGCAATCCAGGAGGTTCCTCGATTGTGTAGAAAAGAAACTTCCTTCTGCAAGTAATAGAGGAGCCGACAAGGAGAGGTGCCGTGCTTGACCTCGTGCTCACCAACAGGGAAGGGCTGGTTGGAAATGTGATGCTCCAGGGCAGCCTTGGATGCAGCGATCATGAGATGCTCAAATTTGAGATCCTCAGGACAGTGAGAAGAGCGTGCAGCAAGCTCAATGCCCTGGACTTCAAAAGAGCAGACTTTTGGCCTCTTTAGGAACCTGCTTCGGAAGGTTCCATGGGATAAAGCCCTAGAGGGCAGAGGGGCCCAAGGCTGTTGGTTGAAATTCAAGTATCACCTGCTGCAAGCTCAGGCGTGTTGCATCCCAACCAGAAGGAAGTGCAGCAGGAGGGCCAGGAGACCTCCTTGGATGGATAAGGAGCTCCTGAGGAAAATTAATTGAAAAAAGAGGCTTATAATAAGTGGAAGCAAGGACAGGTGGCATGGGAAGAGTACAGGGATATTGTCCGAGAAGCTAGGGACCAGGTGTAGGAAAGCTAAGGCCCAGTTAGAATTAAACTTAGCTAGAGGTATTAAAGATAACAGGAATGGATTCTACAGGTACATAGCAAATAAAAAACAAACTAGGGAGAATGTAGGCCCCCTCAGGAAGCTCTCAGGAGAACTGGCTACACAGGATTTGGAGAAGGCTGAGGTTTTGAATGACTTCTTTGCCTCAGTGTTCTCTGCCAAAGGCTCTGACTGCACCACCTAAGTCTTGGAAGGGAGATACAGGGACTGTGAGAATGAAGACCTTGCGCCCACTGTAGGAGAGGAACTGGTTCGAGACCATCTTAAAAATCTGAATGTGCACAAGTCCACGGGTCCTGATGAGATCCATCCGCGGGTCCTGTAAGAGATGGCAAATGAAGTTGCGAAGCCACTGGCCATCATATTTGAGAAATCATGGCAGTCAGGTGAAGTTCCCGATGACTGGAAAAAGGGAAATATAACCCTCATTTTCAAGAAGGGGAAAATGGATGACCCGGGGAATTACAGAGCAGTCAGTGTCACCTCTGTGCCTGGCAAAATCTTGGAGCAGATTCTCCTGGAAGGCATGCTAAGGCACATGAAAAACAACAAGGTGCTTGGTGACAGCCAGCATGGTTTCACTAAGGGGAAATCCTGACCAATTTGGTGGCCTTCTATGATGGGGCTAAAGAACTGATGGAGAGGGGTAGAGCAGCTGATGTCATCTACCTGGACTTGTGCAAAGCGTTCGACACTGTCCCGCACAACATCCTCGTCTCTAAATTGGAGCGACATCAATTTGATGGATGGACCAGTCAGTGGATAAAAAAACTGGCTGGATGGCACACACAAAGAGTTGTGGTCAATGGCTCAATGTCCGTCTGGAGACCAGTAACGAGTGGCGTCCCTCAGGGATTGGTGTTGGGACCTGTCTTGTTTAACATCTTTGCTGGTGACATGGACAGTGGGATTGAGTGCGCCCTCAGCAAGTTTGCCGATGACACGAAGCTGCGTGATTCAGTTGATACACTGGAGGGAAGGAATGCCATCCAGAGGGACCTTGACACGCTTGTGAGGTGGGCTGATGGCAACCTCATGAAGTTTAACCATGCCAAGTGCAAGGTCCTACACCTGGGTTGGAGCAATCCCAGGCACAGCTACAGGTTGGGCAGAGAAGAGATTCAGAGCAGCCCTGCAGAGAAGGACTTGGGGGTGCTGGTCAAAGAGAAAATGAACATGAGCCGGCAGTGTGCGCTTGCAGCCCAGAAAGCCAACCGTATGCTGGGCTGCATGAAAAGGAGCGTGACCAGCAGGTCGAAGGAGGTGATCCTGCTCCTCTACTCTGCACTTGTGAGACCTCACTTGGAGTATTGTGTGCATTTCTGGTGTCCTCAACATAAAAAGGACATGGAAGTGTTGGAACAAGTCCAGAGAAGGGCCACAAGGATGATCAGGGGACTGGAGCACCTCCCATATGAAGGCAGGCTGAGGAAGTTGGGGCTGTTCAGCCTGGAGAAGAGAAGGCTGTGTGGAGACCTCATAGCAGCCTTCCAGTATCTGAAGGGGGCCTATAGGGATTCTGGAGAGGGACTCTTCATTAGAGACTGTAGTGACAGGACAAGGGGTAACGGGTTAAACCTTAAACAGGGGAAGTTTAGGTTGGGTATAAGGAGGAAATTCTTTCCTGTGAGGGTGGCGAGGCACTGGAATAGGTTGCCCAGGGAGGTTGTGAATGCTCTGTCCCTGGCCGTGTACAAGGCCAGGTTGGATGAGACCTTGGGTGATATGATTTAGTGTAAGGTGTCCCTGCCCATGGCAGGGGGATTGGAACTAGATGATCTTAAGGTCCTTTCCAACCCGAACGATTCTATGATTCTATGATATGCAGTAATAGGTTTATCTAGCCTGTTTCATCATGTGGCACTTCAATAATGTGCTATCAGGAGAAAACTTTACTGTGCATCTCTTCTCCCAGACATGTTCACAGTATCCAGAGTAATAAGTATTCAGTCTACTGATTCTCTCTTGCTTCAGATGATATTTTTAGACCACGGGTTTTTAGACATCCCCAAATGAGAGGGAGAGGAACAACAAAAGAGGTTGTTTCCATACCTATCTTTTTTCCTTGCTTTATCACAGCACATTACTGAACCATTAATACAAATACAAAAAAATACTTTCAACCTGAGAGGTTTCTCATTGGTACAACTCAGCTCATAGTTTAGAGTTGCACAGCCAAAGACACTTTCAACAATTGTGATGCAAATATTCCAGATACACAGCAAAGAGTAAGAAATAATAGCACAGAATAATATAGCACAGATACTAAAGAGAACTTTGCTTGTATTAAGTTAGTTATCACTTCTCCTGATAGTGTAATGAAATCCTAGTAACTATAGAATGAATTCAGTGCAGAAATGTTTATCTATCTGGAAAATGTCCTTATTCATTTTTTTAATATAGTTCAAGCTGGTATGGGCAAAATGTGAAATGATAGAGACCTAGACTAACAGCACAATACAAAATAACAGAGCTAGAGTACAGTGATATTGGATCATAATTTTTCTCTGCACAAAATTCTCATTATAGTGAACCTCATCATTCACTAAGTGCTGCCTTTTAAAAGGACCTCGTTCATCTTTCTGGAGCTGAACTGCTTTTTAGTTGGGCAGAGCAAAATTTTTCATAACCATGTGCTGATTTTGTTCTTAGGTATTTATTTGATATATATTTATAAACGCAGTATAAAATCCACTTTAAATAGGCAGATAATTATATAGAGAGTCCATAAAAGTCCCTGTAAATGTCAACTTTACATGCCAATGAATTTAATAACAAAATGTGATACATCTGGATATGAGATGAGTCTAATCCTGAATGACCCTTTTACATCAGAGGTCAGTCATTATCTTCCCTATTATAAACAAATAGAAAGCAACAGAAAATCCATAAAATATAGGACTGATAAATCTGTTGCAGATCAATTGAAAGGTATAGAACAGAGCATGATATCAATACATGCAAAGGTAGTGAAAAACTGAGCCTTAACTTGTTCTTTGCCAAAGTTCCATGAGAGAAGCTGGATTTCCAATCTACTTTACCCACATTTTAACACTTAATATTTCCCTAAGATCAAATTGTTCCTTTTTTTTAGTGCTTACTTATCTCTAAGATCCTCAGCAAGATAAGAAAAATTGAATTTTGCTTTCCAAACAATAAAGACTTGATCTGGGCTCTTCCCAGTGAGAAATAGAAGAGAAAGTTCTGACACTTTTGGAAGTCTATATAACTGCCGACAGTGATAATGTTTATGACTAGTATACAAAACATCTTCCTCACACTGGGATAACAAGACAGAGAGGGTCATAAAAATCTTTCAAATATATTTCAGTGGAGAAATTTCAATTTAATATATCCTACAACAGGAGGGATCAGAGAGCTGGGAAATGCTCTCTTTATTTTTTTTTTTTTTTTTCTGTCCTGTATTGCGTAATGTCCTCAGTTACTGGACTCAGCATTCTGTGGCAACCTCAGGAAGGAAAAGATATAACTTGGTTTTGAGTCTCAAACTCAGTGTCTCTGTGGAGGTGAAAATTCCTCTTTAAGGTTCTTATTTAACCAACAGGATTTTTTGTTTCTTTATTTCATCAATAACAGAACCCCTTCTAAATGTCATTAATCCATTATTGGTACAGCACACTGAGTAAGTGTAGTTTGTACAGAACAACTAATAATTAGCCTAATTTTTGCTTGTGATTTGTTCTTGCCAACAGTTTTTTGCTTTAATACTCTTAAGATGTATTTATTTATTCATTTATTAAGTAGTTGTAATAATAATAATTAATAGTTTATATGCAATATAAACCCCAAGACAACCCTATGTGTAGTTAATAGACTTATCTTTGCTATCCCCAGGTAAGCATAAAACCAAGATATTA
The DNA here is from genome assembly GCF_028554395.1 of Pezoporus wallicus. Taxonomy (NCBI): domain Eukaryota; kingdom Metazoa; phylum Chordata; class Aves; order Psittaciformes; family Psittacidae; genus Pezoporus; species Pezoporus wallicus. The sequence goes on from NW_026641950.1 coordinate 9,795,931, forward strand.
ATTATATTATTATCACATTTTGCATAATCCAGGTGAGTTTTACCTTTATTATATAAATCTACATTTTACCAGAAAAATGTACTGTCCTCTCTATAAGTTTTCAAATTTTCATTATAAAGAAATGCCAGCAAATTTGTTTTTTACATTTTTTTTTTTTTAACTTTCCAACTTGTCATCACTGAAATGTTTCACACGGTTGATTTTGAGGGAATTATTAATGACCCCAGGCATCCTCAAAGTTCTGTTTTCCAGCTACTATAAACATGATTTACTTTATACAAAACTGTTAAGTTTAATCTTAAAATATTTCCATATCCTCCAGTCAACTGTACCTTTCTGTATGTCTTCTGCTTTCATTTAATCTTTCTTGAACATATAACTGATATTAAACAGCCAGTTTCAAATGAGGTCTAAACTTTTTCATGTACAACGGCACTAATACTTTTTTATCTCTGCAGGAAAAGTTTAGTTTGGTATATTGCTTGCCTTTTTTAGAGATATAAAGCACATTGACACTTAACAGTGGGCTGTTGCCCAGCAAGGTGACTCTTTATTCCAAACTAATCAGGCCCAGTTTGTAGAGATATATGTTGGATTTCCCAAAGTATGAACTTTCACTTTGTAAAACTAAGATTCATACCACTTCTATTGCTCCAAGTCCAAAACTAAACATCATTCACCTCTTTCTGTGTAATATTCAGAACCATCTTTGCTTTGAATGTTTAATAACATTTATTATTAAATTTTATTATTGCATTCCTAATATTTTGGATGAAAAACCTGATTAAAATTTGGACTAAGATATCAAGTTTCCAAGCCCAGTCTTTAGGATATCCACTAAAATAGCATCCTTACATGCTAATATCTCAATTTTTAAAGATCTCCATTGCCAATTTACTCTTCGTATGACCTTAGACTTTTACCTAACTCTTTCATCTCCAGATTACTATATGCTTTCTTTCACTGGTATATCAAATGCTTTACGGGAGTCTTTAAGGACAATCACAGACATTCCCTCATCACTGATATGCAGGAATAACTGATAGTTGCTCCGCTCCACTCTTATATGCAGACATTACTTCACTATTCTTCAGTTTGTTTGCATCCTCCTTCTCCAAAAAGAATTATTAAAAATACTTATTGCCAGGAAAACAATTTAATTTTTTTGTTGTTGTTATTTTTTTTTAGAATTCTAACATGGTCTCATCAGTCCTCAGGAGGGTGATGCTTTTCCCCTAATTGTGATTATTTCCGTTTTCATATCTTTCTTGCTGCTGTCAGTCTTACTTTTCTGTCACAGTGTAAAAGTCTGAGCTGAAGAATCTAAAACATGTATTTAGGTACATCAATTTTCAATTAATCACTAATGCTTCTTACATAAACAACCACATAGTTTAATAGATTGGTTTTGCTACGCAAAATTTGTCAGTTGACTGCAGACTTTTTCTCTGCATGTTTCCTTTATAGGAAATGTCCATAGACATTTCCTTATATGTTTTCATTCATTCATAAGAATGAACTAGCCTTCAGTCCTTTTTTACATCACACACACAGAGCTAAGATTTATTTTGGAGAAGAATAAACATTTGGAGCTTCTTTTGCAGATGACGATGGTTCCTTCAGCGCCACCTGTGGCTCTTTGTTTTGTGCTGCAGTTTATAAAGCAATGGTCAGGAAATCAGCATCACAGAGTCAAGCTGGCTGGATAAATAAGAAACTAATTGTACTTTGCAATGGGAAAGTAATGAAAGATAGCAGGATCAAATCTTTTTTTGATCAGCACTCTACTGGTTAGTTTTCTTCTTCCAGACCTGCAGTAACACTGCTGAGTAACTGATTAAATTACTGGCCTATTGTGTGTATCTAAAAGAAATTAGCTATAAAACTGCCAGAAAAGTGGAACATTATTTAGTGTCTGAGAGGTAGCTCTGATTACCTAAAGCTTTGCTTGTTTTAAAATTTACTATAGATATTTCTTTATAATGTGTTCACATCTGTTAGATCCCGTTTCTAATTTCACATGTAATTTTTCTCAATATAAATGCTAATTTTAAGATTATCATTATCTTCATTTACATCATGTTGTTAATGTGGAGTTATGAATAGAAAAACCCCTCACCAGTAGCAAGTAAGGAAACTGAGATCCAGCAAGCCACTCAAAACATAGGCATCTTCTTCCATTAGAAAAATGTCTAGTTAATGCTATGGCTCGTCAGGGGTGACCTCTTTGCTTTTCTTTTCATTTTTAAAAAGATTAGAAAACTGCTGTCTGGCATATGTCCAATACAGACACAGTTCATTTGTAACAGTCCTTAAAGGTATAAGTCAGGGTTTAGTCTAAAATGAAGAATAAAGGATGTGCTAAAAAGAGTACAAGTGCTCAGCTGGCTTTATGAAAAACTTAATTCTGTATATGCAAAATAATAAGGTATGCAGTACAATGTGTTAACTACAATTAAACATGTAACAGTCTCTTCATCTGCTTTATTATAAAATAAAAGGTAATGAAGGGAAAGATGAATTCTGATGTCTGCTTTAGTGTCTGGCTCAGTTCAGAAACTATCTTGCTCAGCTCACTCTCTGCTGCTCACCACCACTTTCCACATGGCCATTATTATGCCTTGGATCTGCATGCTGAAAAGCATTCCAGGTTTATTCCTTGTCACCCATCAATAACAGATATTTGGATCATAGCGGACAGTTCCAGGGAAGTTAATTTCTTGCTTGCTTTCCTGTAAGTATATGCAGCAAACCTCCTAGCCAGCAGAACTGCAACCTGTCCCAATATGACTGTGTTCAGGTAATGGGTACTTAGGATGATAATGACAATTTTGTAACTCTATTTTGAAAGATCCTGAGGCAATTAAGAAAGTTTATGCAATATAGTTCTTATTCACCCCATCACAACCAGTCGCAAGAGGAAATTTAGAATGACTTGTCTCTAAATGGTATGCATTTTACAGTCCTTCTCTGAATATTAATGAGATTCTAAGTTAAGAAAACTGTGGCGTAAATTGTAGAACATCTTTACCAAGCATGGAATTATTTGCAGTTTTTCTTTTTCATGTTGTGGATTACTTTCTCTAAATGATGGGTTAATATTAAGAAGAGGAATAATATGTTTGTTATTCCTAATTAAGTTCTGAGTGACCAAGATAAGATCCTTCTAAGGAAATAATAACATTCAATGTGAGTGAGCCTGGGATGATCTGTTCTACTTTGAAGGAGATCTCTAACTGTAAAGAACTGAAACATGAAATATTTTGCTTATATTAACTCCTAATGTTCTGGATTTTTTTTTTTCCCCAGCAAAGATCTAATGCTCCGTCCTTGGCAGGGTTTAGTGTGAGGTGTCCCTGCCCATGGCAGGAGGGTTGGAACTAGATTATCTTGGGGTCCTTTCCAACCCTAACTATTCTATGATTCTATGATTCTAATCACTCTTGGTGTCCCTTATTTTCTGTGAAACTCAGAGTAAGTCTAATTGGATAATACTTGAGTATATAATTCCTTTAGTGCAATCTTTTTCACACCCTTTCATTATTTTTTCTTTGTCACTTCTCTCCTAGATAAGGGGGCTGAGAAAAATTGGGCGATGAATGTTTGAGGATCTCCACGTTCCACTCTTGTGTAAATACAAGCTGGATGGTATTTTCCAGGGGAATAGGAAATCTTTTTCAACAATCTTTGCATAAAGGAGTCTAATTTACCTATACCTCTTAACCAGATAGCTTAAATCCTACAGAAAGTAGACTGGAAAAAGCAATATCGGTGAGAAATTTTCTTTAGCTAATATATATGAACTTTTGTTTGCTGGAAGCAGGATGGAGAAGTAAGAGCTTTAGGCTAAAGATGTGCCTTGTGGAAGATCTCATATCCTAGAACAAGCAAAACCAGCATGACATGTTGAACTCATGAAAGCTTAAAGAGCTTGTTTTGAAGAAATACAGAAGTTGCCTTAAATAGAATTATAGAATAGTTAGGGTTGGAAAGGACCTTAAGATCAAATGATAGGAAACAAATCACTGCATGTATAAATTCTTCTGGTGGACCAAAGGAATTAGTGGAGGTATTCTGAGTTTATTGTTTATCCATCCCCCGACTCCTTGCTGGGCTCTGTCCTGGAGAGCTGCAAGTCATCAACATTTCTGTTCATCAGTGTGTGAATGAGCACAGTGAGTGCCAAATGTGCAACACCTGCTGTGTGTGGACAGGAGAACCCCAATGAGCATCAGCCTTCCTCTCACTCTGGAAGAAAACAGCTGTCCCTCCTGACAAAGAATTCAGGTGGTACTAATTACACTGCTTACTGCGTTTTCATGACCATAGCACAAAGGTAGGTACTGGGGGAGCTGTAAGAAAAGTAGGCAAGGCGTGATATTTTTAAACTATGAGTAGTATTGTTTTGACACAGTGTTTTATATGAAGAGCAAAGAAAATATGGAAAGGATGGAACACAATTATATTCAGACTTGGTCCAGGTCCATTTAAGCATAAAAGTTGAGTTGAACTGGAAAACTAGGAATATTCTTTAAAATGTGAAAATAAGTCATCATAGGAAGATTTTTTTTTTTAATATCATTGGATCAAGAGAGATACTATTAAAATTGATTTTATTAATATATTTTAGTCATTAGTAGACATATTTTTTTAAATATCAATGTAAGGAGAGGACTAAAATAATCTCTTCAAAGTTTTCAGCCATATGTGAAAAATTGGTTTTAAAGGGAATATAAGTTGTTCCTACTCCCTGGAACAGTGTTTTCCACAGATCGAGAGAAAATCATTTAATCAAAAAAAAGATTTCCAACAAGCCTAGTTGTAGGAAAAAGGGGAGAAAAGATCTCTGTAACATTTCACTGTACCACATTGTATTTTATGGGTTGTTATACTGTCTTTTATTTATATCTGGTGCTAGCTAAAGATGATCAGTATAGTTGATGTTTTTTTCTTGAAGATTTCTATAGCCAAACATATTTCTAAGTTCAGTCTTCCCCAGGATACTTTATATTAAGTTGCTGTGACAATACACAGAAAGACACGTATGCACATATGTGTTTATGCAGATGCTTGCAGGAGAGTGGTGTTCCTCAGTGGCTGGTGTTGGGACTGGCATTGTTTAACATCTTTGTTGGTGACAATGGACAGTGGGATTGAGCATACTGTCCGCAAGTTTGCTGACAACATGAAGCTGTGTGCTGTGGTCGGCACACTGGAAGGAAGGGATGCCATCCAGGTGGGTATTGACACACTTGAGAGGTGAGTGGGAGTGAACCTTATGAAGTTCAACAAGACCAAGTGCAGGGTCCTACACCTAGGTAAAGGCAACCCCAGGCACAGCTACAGGTTGGTTGGAGAAAAGATTCAGAACAGCCCTGCAGAGAAGGACTTGAGGGTGTTGGTTGATGAAAAAATGAGCATGAGCCGGCAGTGTGCACTCGCAGCCCAGAAAGCCAACCCTGTCCTGGGGTGCATCAAAAAGAACATGGCCATCAGGCTGAAGGTGATCCTGCCCCTCTACTCTGCTCTTGTGAGACCCCACATGGAGTACTGTGTGCAGTTCTGGTGTCCTCAACATAAAAAGGACATGGAACTGCTGGAACAAGTCTAGAGGAGGGCCACAAAGTTTGTCAGAGGGCTAGAATACCTCCCTTATGAAGGCAGGCTAAGAGAGTTGGGGCTGTTCAGACTGGAGAAGGGAAAGCTCCAGGGAGCAGCTTTAATATCTGAAGGGGCCTACAAGAAAGCTCGAGAGGCACATTTTACAAGGGCATATAGTGATATGGTCAAATGGCTTTAATCTAGAAGAGGTAAATTTACATTAGATATTAGTAAGAAATTCTTTACTGTGAAAGTGGTGAGGCACTGGCACAGGTTGCCCAGAGAAGCTGTGGCTGCCCCATCCTTGGAAAATCTCAAGGCCAGGTTGGATGGGGCTTTGAGCAACCTGGTCTAGTAGAAGGTGTCCCTGCCCATGTCAGGGGCATTGGAAGTAGATAATCTTTAAGGTCGTTTCCACTCTGAACCATTTGATGATTCTATGACATAAATATCTTTATTTTAGAAATACTAAGACAGAGAAGGATAGATAACGGTGTTTCAAACTTTCTAGTTTCAAAAACTATTGCTCTAAAAAAGCAGAATCTGGCTCTCCATGAGCTATCTCTATGATGGTGTCTAATGGGAGTTACTTTTCTTTGATAATCCACCTATTTTCATACAGTAGACAGGCTTGTCCATGTCTGAAACATCTACCTGTAACCTGTAGTTTCACTTACCTTTGATTCATCTGCGTAAAACCTGTTTAAGATAGTTTCTGTGTGTTTGAAACCCATTAAGGTTAACAACAGTCATGTTCCTTTTATATCTTTTGTCATCTTCCTCGGTGTTTCTGCTGCTTATAAAAATCTTCTAAACTGGTCTCATTCTGCTACACAACTTCTCATTAAAAAAAAAAAGTTTCTACAGTGGAGATAATATAATTCTATTCCATTTATAATTGTATTCCCTGAATTGAATTGATAGGGTTTTTTCTATTTTTTATTCCTTTAGAAGAATATATTTTGACAGGCTAATCCAATACATAATATCAAAAAACAGCTGAAACAAGCAGCTAAACATTTTCTATTTGTTTACCCCAGGCTACATTCAGTATTTTAGAACACTGCAGTAGAAAAGGGTGTTTCATACACTCTCTGTTGGTTAATGTAGCTCTAGCTTGTCTCTTCAATAAGGTTATAAAATGAAGTATTTGAAACTTTAAAACTTAAAACATTTGAAATATCCTCTTAAGTAACAAGGAGCTGTTGTCACGCTGCTAAATCTTAAACTATTTTCAATTGCAACCTGAAAACAACCTGTCAGAGTAGCACCTGAGGCAGTAAAGGACAATGTATCAGACAACTGCTTATCATGTGCTCCAATGACTCCTGGAATAACAGACTCAGCCTGTATAATAGGTGGGAAGAAAACAAAAGAAAAAATAACCTTTGGAAAACTGGAGTTTGTCTTGACCTCTTCATTAGCAAATGACAGTTCTATTCCTTGGTCTGTCTTCTTCTAATGACCTTCAGACAGAAGTATTTTGCTAGATCCTTTGCGTTGCATGGCATAAAAAAATCAATAATAAAATACTGACAAAGGGTATTGCTTCGATATAGGATGCACTGAAAGTAAAAGTATGAGATAGATAGGAAATAGGGGAAAGCATATGTGTTAGTAATATAGTAATTCTATGTGCCCTATTCAGTGTAGATGGGAATTAACTGTAGATATGAGCACTTCTTAAGTCACCTCTTAATCCATGTATATCTGTATAGGTCATAGCACAATTCCTTTACTACCAGAAAATGAATGTAAAATTTTCATTATTTCAAGAGCAAGAGAATTTTAAAGATTTATGACAGTGTGTAATTTGTATGAAGACACCTTGACTATATAATTACTGGTGAATAAAAGAGTGCTAGGGTGTGAGACTGAGCATTAGGCAACTGGTTATCCTGGGGGTAAGAGTCTGACTACGTCTACACTGCATTGCATTTGGCCTTCCAGGCTACATGTGATGCTCCTGGAACTGTAATATATAATCTTTTTTTTTTCTGTGTGCTGTTTTCATTCCAGGATTTTTAGTATGGAGAGATAAAAGGTGATTGACATTTTTTCATACCGTGCACTGGGAATGACTCAAGGTACCTGATAGTCTTGTCTGGTGCCTGGTCATTGTCTGTTGTTCCAAGTTGGTGTACTGAATATTCAACAAGCCTGCTATAGTTTAAATGTTAAGGACAGCACATGCTTTTTATTGTGTGACATTTTCCAGAACAAAATATGGGACCCTGACATGTAAGCTTACATTGTAGTTTTTTCTCTGCTGACTCCCAACAGAGCACCTTTCTTTTTTCTGTTGGAGTCAGAGCAGCAACCACCCTCTCTAGGAAGTCTCCAGCCTTTTGTCCCTGAATATACAGCCTTTTAATCTCGAATTAATTCACTAATAATCTAAAAGCACATAAGATTATTAGTTTATGATAATTAAAAGCTAAACTGTTCTGAGTAAAGCTTTTCTTGACAGAATTGTCAGCTAAGTAACTAGACTGTACCTTAAATTCTTGATTTTGTGCCTAAGTACAAGTGAAGATATGCAGGTGTTTAAGTTTGTTAAGTCAAAACCATGTTTATAGGTTGTTGGTTTTGTACTTGTTTCCCATTGGCATCAAACTAAATAAACAAACTTGAAGAAAATTAGTGTCAGATTTGCTAATTTGAAATGATAGGCACTTTCTGTGAAGTACTTTTGAACTATAAATGCTAACGTCTTTAGGCTTTTCTCTGTTCATTAGAGAGGGAAAAAGAGGTTCTTCCTGGAGCACCTGAATTAAGGTTTCCCAGCATCACTTTTACTCTCAAAAAACCCACAAACCCCACAATGCTTCCAATGACTGTAAAGGATATCTGGAAAAACAGTTACACTTGACTACAGGTATACTAAAAATGCCTCCTAAGTTCTTTCTTTTTTATTTTTTTTTCTGAAATCACTAGGCGTGAAAGGCATGCAATAACATTCCAGATAACTGGTGTACATACCAGGTTGCGACCTTTCCCCGACTTCAGAAAGGAGTTTGTGACTAGGGCAGATCTCATGGTATTTGCTGGTAGTAACTTATCATCTTGCAATATGAATTAAAGGTTTCCAGGAGGATTGCATATTTGAGTTGACATCAGGTTTTGGTGGGTGTTAGATTGAAAATAAATATTCTTTACAATTTTCAGATATTGCTTATACTGTTATTGGACTGATTTCTAGAAAATACATCTCATGCTCACATTTGAAAGATAATCAGATCAAGAATATTAGTTATGACGTAACAAAATATTTCCCTGAACACACATATATCTTTTAGGTGAATGTGGAGACTACCTGCTGTAAAGTTAGTTTTCCAACAAAAGCCAGAACAAGAAATGCTATCTCTGATGTTATCAACTATATAGTTATCTGTGTTACTGTGAATTTTAAAAATCTGAAATTAAGTTGGTGGTATAGGACAATGAGGGTCAAATTGCATTGTATGATGTTTATAGAAGTGCTACTTCAACTGCACTTTCTTCTGTTGCATTTAATTTTGTATATCAAATAATATCACTTACTCGTTTCTGACAGAGTATGTTAAAATACAACACGTTTTGCATAATAAGTAGCTATAATTGATTTCTGAGTTGAATATGAGAGACAGGATTGTGCTTGCCTTCTATGAAGCTGCTCCTCAGAAAACCATGGCTGATGAAGGAAAGGCATAGATTTTATTAGACTGTTTAACAGCACACCTATCACTCTTTCTGACCGAAGTAATTTTCATTTGCAATGAGCAATTTCAGTTACATCGCACAGTTACAGTTGAGTTCCTTTGCTAGTCTAGTGTGCAGCAGCAGTCAATGCTCTTTAAAGATATATGCTGTAGCAGAAGAGGCAGATTTAGTAAGACAAGACATTTTTCCTCTATGGGCTTTGTGATACATAAATGTCCTGTCAGTTTGATGTTTGCTACCTTTGCTTTATGATTTTTCACTATTTTCCTTTTCTGTACCTGTGCTATCATTATCATCCCAGTTTAATGGTTCTTATTGAACAGTAAGGTCAGAAGGGAGAGCTATATGTTGCCACTCTGCTCTGCTGTTTACCAGATGACAGGAAAAGAACTCAGCAGGGGAGGGAGAATTTTTTCTGTGTTTTCATTATTGCAACACAAGACATATTAACCATCTTCAGTATAATCTTACTTCCTGTCACTGATTCCTCAAAATATATGCCTAAATGTCAAACACAGTCCTTTATTATCTTGTTATAAATCCTCTTATAATTCAAGAAAAAAAATAAAGCCTGTTTGAAGCATCAGATGTTTACTTATTGGTAGTTGGAAGAGGCTTTAACAATCTCGCACTCTATACTGAAACTATTTATTCTGTCAGCACGATCAAGCAAAAAGCCCATCCCTATCACTGAGGTTGTAATATCAGCTCACAGAATTTAAGCTATTGGCTAGATGTACATGTTATTTAGAATAGAAACATGGAATGGTTTGGGTTGTAAGGAAACTTAAAGATCATCTATTTCCAATGCCCCTGACATAGGCAGGGACACCTTCCACTAGACCAGGTTGCTCAAAGCCCCATCCAACCTGGCCTTGAGATTTTCCAAGGATGGGGCAGCCACAGCTTCTCTGGGCAACCTGTGCCAGTGCCTCACCACCTTCACAGTAAAGAATTTCTTACTAATATTTAATGTAAATTTACCTCTTCTAGATTAAAGCCATTTGACCATATCACTACATGCCCTTGTAAAATGTGCCTCTCGAGCTTTCTTGTAGGCCCCTTCAGATATTAAAGCTGCTCCCTGGAGCTTTCCCTTCTCCAGTCTGAACAGTCCCAACTTTCTTAGCCTGCCCTCATAGGAGAGGTATTCTAGACCTCTGATCACCTTTGTGGCCCTCCTCTGGACTCGCTTCAACAAGTCTGTGTCCTTCTTATGTTGGGGTTCTGTCCTGGGTTCAGCAGTCAGTAGCTGGTGCAGTGCTGTGTTTTTGACTTTCGGCCTGAAAACAGTGCTGATAATACTGGTGGTTTTAGTTGCTCCTTAGCAATGTTTACTCTGACCAAGGACTTTCTGAGTCTCATGCTCTGCCAGGGAGGAGGGGAAACCGGAGGAAGCAGAGACAGGGCACCTGAGCCAAACTAACCAAAGAGGTATTCCATACCACAGCACATCATGCCCAGTATATAAACCAGGGGCTAGTTTGTATACTGGGCATGAAGGGAAGCGCTAGATCACTGCTTGGTCTGGTTGCTTATCGGTTGGCAGGTGGTGAGCTGTTGTATTCTCTTCCCTTGTTATTTGCTTTATCATTATTATTATCGGTGGTAGCAGTAGTGGTTTTGTGTTATACCTTAGTCACTGGACTGTTCTTATCTCAACCCATGGGAGTTACATTCTTTCGATTCTGCTTTCCATCCCTCTGGGAGCAGGGGGGTGGAAGGGTGGGGAGTGAGAGAGACTGCACGGCTGACTGAGTTTAAACCATGACAGATCTTTTTGGCTCCCAACGTGGGGCACGAAGGGTTGAGATAACTACAGATCTGACCGGAGTGTGTCTAATCATATGTGTGATAAGTATTCATTGTTTCAGATAGTCACTCATCATAATGCTGATTTATTGGCTCTCAAAGTTGTTCCTCTTGATCTCACAATTTCAGCATGTCTTACCTTACTTATAGCTGATATTTGCTGTGTTAGTGTTTTTCAAGTGTGGGGCTCGGGCTAAGGTTCTTGTCTCATTGTACATTATGGTAATGACTTTTAATACAATAGAATCATTGGTCATGAAACTGATCTGGCTTGTGTTCCTAGTGTGGTCACCACCTCTATACTTTGAGAGGTATATAGTAGAAGTGCTTGGCAATTACACATCTTTTTTCCCCTCCTCGGCTGGTCAACCTGTGAAGGAGACATTCCCTTACACTCCCAGCACCCCCCCACCAGACCGTTTACAGAATCATTCGAGAGTTCTGAAGGTCTTGAATGGCCTTTTAATGCTGTCGAGACCTGTTTGCTGATTGTGACGGGGATCAACATGTTGAAATGCATACAGAGTGTGTTTTACCCACGACCATTTCGTCTGATCTCGAGTTAAGCAGAGTCAGATTTGGGCCTTGTCTAGGGTTAGACAACAATATAGGAGGACCAGGAGATTGTCCCTGAGGCTGGACAGCCATGAGTGGCAGGGTGTGTGGGATAGTATGGGCAAGTATCTAGGCCAGTGTGCCCCTCCAGTACTTTGGAATTTCACCACTGAACAAGTGCAAAATCCAGAAAAATTAGTAAAACACTTAAATGAGGTGTGTGGTCATTCTGGTCATACCAGAGAGGGACAAATCATGGCAATGTGCTCAGGCCTAGCCTATGCTTACAGGGCCTTGTTCAACACTATCCAGCACCTTCAAAGGGAAAAAAAAATGTCCCTGGATCTGAGGGCAAAGCAACAGTCAGTGCAGCTACTCCAGCTCCAAGCACAGCAGCCTCACCACCCCCAGCAACAAGTGCAGCAGCTACTCAAACTTCAGTCACAACAGACAGCGCAGCCATTCCAGCTCCAAGTACAGCAGCTACACCAGCCCCAAAAAGAACTGTCATGGTTTAAACTCAGCCAGCCATGCAGTCTCTCTCTCACTCCCCACCCCCTCTGCTCCTGGAGGGATGGTGGGGAGAATCAAAAGAATGTAACTCCCCCGGGTTGAGATAAGAACAGTCCAGTAACTAAGGTATAACACAAACCACTACTGCTACCACCAATAATAATAATGATAAGGAAAATAACAAGGGAAGAGAATACAACCGCTCGCCACCTGCTGACCAATACCCATGCAGACCGAGCAGTGATCTAGCCCTTCCGGGTAACTGCCCCCAGTTTATATAGTGGGCATGACGTGCTGTGGTATGGAATACCTCTTTGGTCAGTTTGGGTCAGGTGTCCTGTCTCTGCTTCCTCCCAGCTTCCCCTTCTCCCTGGCAGAGCATGAGACTCAGAAAGTCCTTGGTCAGAGTAAGCATTACATAGCAACAGCTAAAAACATTGGTGTTATCAGCGCTGTTCCCACGCTGAAAGTCAAAAGCACAGCACCGCACCAGCTAGTAAGGAGAAAAAATGACTCCTACTGCTGAACCCAGGACAGGGTTGCAGAGCTGAACATAGTACTCTATGTGAGGTCTTATGAGAGTAGAGTAGAGGGGCAGGATCACCTCCTTCAACCTTCTGGTCACACTTCTGATGCAGCCTAGGATGCGGTTGGCTTCCTGGGCTGCAGGTGTACACTGCTGGCTCATGCTGAGCTCTTTGTCATACAGAAGTTCCTTTCAGTGGAAATTTTTTTAACGCAAGGATCAGAAGACATGTTCCATGGTGTATATGTTTACATATTTCAGTGTGTTGTCATTATTCTTTCTCATTCAATCTTATCTGTATAAGCAATGAGAGAAAAAGGGATTTATTCCTATTATCAAGTATGTCCTGAAAAAGCCTACTCGTGTATATATATTCGTGTAATACCACCTTGCACATAGCTTCAGGAGCATTACTGGTGTGCTATACCACTTGTTTGTCTCAAAGGTCTGCATTTATAAATAATGAAAGACTTAATGTCTTGCCCAAGGGTGGACAGAACTGCAGACACTCAAAATTATTTTTCAGCATTTATTGTCATTATTGCAATTTGTCTTTCTGCAGGGCTCCAGAGCAAAAGCTTTGTCTAATTTAGGTTAAAAAAAAAAAAAAAGTATAAAACTGTTCTTCTGTCATGCATTAAAACTTCTGGTTTGCTTTAAATTAATAGATGCTGAAGCACTGGTAATTTTTTATTTAATTCTAAACCTACTGCAAATGATTTCTTTTACTGTTCAAAGCACTGCAAAAAAAAAAAAAATTGACTTCTACTGGTTTGACCTATACTGCTTTTGTATCCCTGTGTTTAAATCCTGTGTGTGCGTGCTGCTTTGACCAAAACATTTCTAATTCATATTGCTAAACCTCAGCCTGCTTTTTCTCGGTACATAGTCTTTATATAGAACTAGAAGCTGATAAAAGCAGTCCTAACTCATGGTGTGAGTTTATGTATGAGCACAGCCCAGCTTTCAGCCTGAACTGAGTTAGTTCATTCCTTCAGTCCACTGTCATCACTGTTTCCTGGAATTATTAACTCCCAAGGCCTTCTGGACCATCTCTTGTCTCATTTTTAAGTATAAATGTGGTTATGAAGACTGAATGGAAGATGATATCTCTCCTTCTGTAACAGCTCTGAACAGTTCCTCTGTAATGTCCCTTCTGTTCAATTTCATAGTGAGATCTACCAGTTAGAAATATTCAGTGGTAAATATTAAAAAATAAATCTCTGCAAGCATGATTCGATAATAGCGTCTGAGATTTCATCATACATTTAAATTTTCCCTGGAATGAAAAAATAAATTCCAGGGCAAACCTCTGTTCTGTAGAAACTTCTATGCTTGTTATTATTGTTCAAATTTATGTACCAAAAAAAACCATCCTGATGAAAAATCAAAGGAAATTAATGAATTTCACCAAATAAAAATCAACCTAGTTTTGAGGAAACTATTTTTTTTTTCAAGAAAACTCTGAATAGCCTTACTCAGAATAGTCTACTTAATGTAAAAATGCACTTCCCTCAATCTGCTTTGTTTTTCCCAGTTAAACTATTGTTCGAAAGTGATTGTCTTATCTTGTCACATCCCATGAAACATTATGTATTAATGCAATTAACAAGTATTTCTGCATCTCAGAGAGACACTCTCTGTTCAGAAGTACTATTTTTGTCCCTTCCTCTGGATTCACCCAACTGAAACACACACAGATGCCGGAAGACAATTTTGTATCTTTATGAATTGAGGAGCTTAAAACTTACAGAGCTTTTGAAATAAAAGTAGAATTTTAATGGAAATAATTTTTAAAATCTTCTTGCCTGTATAGATAATGAATCAATATCAAATTCAATAAATTATTTAGTTTCTTCTGCAGACAAATACATTATATTTTAAGTTTTAGTAGGTGAAGAAAGTGAAAGCTCATGAGAGATGCAATCCAAAAATAGCTTCCTAAATTACATCTTCTACTGAATTGATATTTGTGCCAATAATGGGAGATTTAAATTGAAAATAAAAGGGTTGACGAGTTTTTAAATTGACTAACTCTCTTTCAGTATCAGATCAATGAAATGTGTATTTAGGATGCATGCTTATTGTGCAGAAGGCCTACATCAGCTGTGTATGGATGTAATGTAGGTTGATGCATGACAAGACAAAGGCACTACATCTTAGAAAAAAAAAAGAGTCTCATAAATATGACATAATTGCAAGTATGCTATAATCTAAAGTTAAAAGGTATCACAAATAAAATCACTATGTTACTGTTTGTTTTTTTTTCTTATTCTAAACACTATGTCACATTTTTAATTGCATTTTCAACAATTTATTTCCTTTGCCTCTCCTGCCAAATTCATTCCATGTCAGTGTTATTACGCCACAGTAAACACTATGAACTTAAATTATTGTATTTATTCACACTTATAGTCCCTAGAAACTGCTGAAGTAGTATATCTAAAAACATGAACGTCTTTTTTCAACAGTTTGGCCTTTTCGTTCTCATTGTACATTGTGAGAAGAAAACACAGTGTTCCTTATTTGTTTAACTCATGAAGAATAAAATCTCCACAAATCATTCATTGCATATTCTTTCATAGAAAGCTGTATCTAACAAGGCAGATTGTGGTTCCCCTGATTGAGAAGTTCTAATAAATATTATTTGTATTATATTAGCATAATACGAGCAGGTAGACTGAATCTGTCACAGAGAAAATAGAGAAGTGCCTGATATTTTCTATTCATGTGCAAATATATTTTTCCCAGTGAAGTTCCTGTGCTTTTGAGTAAGAAATAAATGTTCTTTAATGTGGCTAACACCTGTGTAATCGAAAGATGAGGGAGATTGGTGTTGTAAAAAGATCTGTCCAACAGTAATTTTCAATTTTAGTCAAGAAAAGTATTATTTTAAAACTGTGTATCATGAAAAAAAAAACCCTCAACTGACAAAAAAAAACAACCAACAAAACCCCCAAGAAAATGATGTTAACAGGGGTAGCTGTAGGTATTTTACTGAAAAGAGAACTAAAATTGCTCTGAGTAGTATTGTCATGTCTTCTGTTTTGATTAAAGTAGACATAGCACATATGATTAACCAACTGGGACATCTCAAAATTGAGGTTTAGAAAAGAAACTCTTTCTCATGGCAGATTTCAGTAGTTTGAAATGTTTTATGATGAAGTATCACCCTCCAAAATGTCTTCTGAATGAAAATACCATTGATTACCCATATGTAGGATGGTTTGATAGGCTGCTTACTGAGCTGAAGACATGGACAGATCAGCAAAGAGCTAAAACACCAGGAAGATTTAGGCAGACCAGTTTTAAAATAGGGATGTTTTTGTGGGGAAATATTTCAGGTTTTACAGATTCCCACAGAAGATTCTTCCGTTAAAAGTTGTCCAATAAACTGAACTCCAAGCTACTGTTAGGATGGAAAATGCTCATTTGTATTTCCACTACTGTCATTCAAGAATTGCTACTTGGGTCTACATTATTGATAATTTTTCTTAGGCAGCTGATAGTACCATAAAAACCATTACTCAGAAAATTGCAGAAGGAAGTAAATCACTGACAGGGCAGGTCCCACTGACCCATAGCATCAGTAAACTGAAAGCAGGAAAATGATACATTTTTTTAATTTCCTGAAATAAAAGGTTTGAGGTTTTTTTATTGAGTTAAATGTCATATTCATACAAATGTACTTTTAGCACTTCAGAGTCTGCTGTTCTGGCTTGTGCTGTTACTGTATTTCTGTCCTGTGAGAAGTATTAGGACATCTTCCATGATAAGCATGATTTATTTTGAGAAGTAATGACTCTGGAAAACCCTTTGAAGGCTGGATTATGAAGAATAGTCATGTATGCTAACAAGCAGCACAGCAGCAAGGGTGAAGTTTCCTGTGAAGGCTGAACTTATGTAAATGTCCAGGATGCTAGAAGATTCTCAAGGAGCCTGTGTCCATATCTGCACAGCCCTGCCTCTTTCTTTGCACTGTCTGGACTGTGCTTATCTGCTCAGCACGGTCATGTGTTAAGCAGCACAAAGGTAATCTGCTTCCTCAGAATGTTTTTGTGATGGCATAGTGACATGAAAAGCTCACCAAAGAATCAGCCAAGCAGCAGAACTCAGGAAAAAATGGAGGAGGAGCCATCTCTTCTTGCAGAAGCAAACTATTAGATTGGTTCAGATATCTCAAAAAATAAAATCAGCTTTAAGTCAACACAAACAAATGCTGTTCTTAAAGAAATGATTCAGCATTCATTTCTGATATTAGCCAGCTGCCTATATTTATCCATTCTTCTCCCTAAACAAAGATCGGCAGAACCAAACGTAGATTTTATGGAAAACATACACTTTAAGCCAGTTGTGGACTTTAGAACAAATTATTTTGTTTTACCAGGATTGCTTTGTTAAGGAAATACATAACACAGCTCTACAAACGTTTGTGCTAACAAACTTGAGGTGATGTTGGGAGACAAGTGTAGGAAGAGTTTCTTTGTCAGCAGATGCAACTTATACTATGCTTAAGCTTCAGTTTAAGCATAAAGCTAAAAAGGCTAATGCAGCCATAGACCATTTAAATAAGGTATTCTTAAATAGGAGGGCTATGTGTATAATATTGCAATATTTTGTTCAATTCCATTTGAGAAAGAAGTTGCAGTAACAGAGTGGGCAAAGAAAGTTCTAAGAATCATTAAAAATGAGGAAACATGATGATTATGTCACCAAGTGAAATCAATCTCTAGTAAAAAGAAGAAAAGACATGACCTGATTGTAGTCTGTATATGCAGTACACAAAATGCAGATCGGACTTTTCATAACTTTTGAGTGTTTGGCTTTTAAACTCAATATTCTCTTAAAGCACAGACTTTCATGTGTGAATTCTGAGTATTCTCAAATTATTTTTTTTCAGATGGATCACTTGGTTCCACATCTGTATGTAAAATATTTCCTTATTCATGTAGTTAAAAAGTTATATCTATGACTGGATTTACATGTGAGATCATTTACATGTGAGGTCATGTGAGATCGACAGAAAGAAACTTTTTTAGTCTCTTCAGAAATAAACAGAAGTCTAGCTCATGAAATGGAATAATGATATCTGAAATAAATAAAGTATTTTTCAGGTTACAATTTTTCTTACATTTAAATAAAAATATTAGAGATGTAAAGCACAGACCACAAATAATAATTTAAAATAATAATTATATTTAAGATATAATTGTTCAAGAGTTTTTGCTTTGAAGAGGAGTATCAAAGATGCTTCTTTATTAGCTTTCATCACTTCAGTATCCTAAGTGATACATAAATCTATATTTTCCAACATCCCAAACTGTATCTCCATATCTTTTAACAATAGAAGGGATAATTTCTGCTCTGTCAGTTTCAGGTAATTGCCATAGGTCAATATACAGGACATCTTCATCCTCTGTTGTCATTAAAATTTCCTCATATATATTTTATGATTTGCAGTTTAACAACACCCATGTCTTTCAGATTTTATATAATATCAAACAAAATACAGAGTGCCAAAATAAGATGAAACAAGATGGATTTCTAGACTATGGAAAAAATCCCAGACTTCAATTATATCTGGATTTGCAAGGTAAAGTCTAATTCTTCTCTTCAACACATTGTTGTGGAACAAAAGACTAAGTACAAGTTAATGAAAATGAATATTTCATTAGTAACAAATGGATCATAATATAATTCTCAGCATCATAATTGTAAGTATTCCTAAAATCCAATAAAGACAAGTTTGCTATAATTTATGGTTACCTATACACTTATTATGATTTTATTTATTTTTCAGGTTTATTTTCTACAGAATATTAAGAGGAGAATTTCACTATATTGTTTTTTTAAAATGAAATATTGCTGGGAAAGAGAATTAATGTACCAATAGCTGAAAGTAGGGAATTGAAAATCTTTCTTTAAAAGCAGGTGGAAGAAATAAAACTGAAATGAGATCATAAATTGGTGTAATAGTCAAAGTACAGACAGTGTAAAAGAAATTCATACGCAAAAATACAGCAGCAAAGTGACACTAGGTTGGTTGTTTATAGAAACATAGAATAGTTATGGCTGGAAAGGACCTTAAGATCATTTAGTTCCAACACTCCTGCCATGGGAAGGGACACCTCACACTAAACCATCTCAGCCAAAGGCTCTGTCCAACCTGGCCTTGAACACTGCCAGGGATGGAGCATTCACAACTTCCCTGGGCAACCCATCAAGAGAGCAGAGTAGAGGGGTAGCATCACCTCCTTTGACCTGCTGGTAACGCTCCTTTTCATGCAGCCCAGGATACAGTTGGCTTTGAGAGTGACAGATCACTGGAACAGGTTGCCCAGGGGGGGTTGTGGAGTCTCCTACATTGGAGATATTCAAGGCCTGCCTGGACAAGTTCCTGTGTGATGTACTCTAGGTTACCCTGCTCTTGCAGGAGGGTTGGAATAGATGATCTTTTGAGGTCCCTTCCAACCCTTAGGATTCTGTGATTCTGTGATTCTGGACTGTGAGTGCACAATGCCAGCTCATGTTAAATTTCTCATCGACCAGCACCCCAAGTCCTTCCCTGCAAGGGCTGCTCTGAATCACTTCTCTGCCCAGCCTGTAGTTATGCCTGGGATTGCTCCGATCCAGGTGTAGGACCTTGCACTTGTGTCTTTCATTGCTTTTAAAAACTAGAACAAGGACTCTGAAAACATTTTTCTTTGTGCACTTAAAAATGCAGTTTAATTTCATAAACACATCTTCAGTAAAACAAAATAAAACAGAACAAAACAAAAAAAAACAAAATTTCTAATGAGGGTAACTATTCCAAAATTAGAAACTATGTTGTTTCCTTGATGGTCTTGCCTGATAAATGTTGTAGAAGTTATAATTCATCATCATCCTAAGGGCCAATATGGATGGTAATAAAGGTGTGTTCTGTATTCCTACCTGATAATACCATTAAAAACAAGGAGGCAAGATGGAAGAAATATGAATATGAAGCTGCCTGAAAGCAGGGAATTTCTTGTTTCTTTGTAATGTTGACCAAAGGCCAGTGCTCAGGTCCTCAGGTAGTCAAATCTTTCTTATCTCATTTGTTTGAGAAAAAGCTTCAGAACAAATCTATTAAAAAAAGAAGCTAAAAACAATCAGAAATCAGAATAAGATGGAATCAAGCAGCTTAAAGACTTTTTTCCTGCCCATGGCAACTGAACTCAATTGCTGTTCTTCAGTGTCACGGGCACTGCATTGGATTGGATAACAGACTGTTCAGTGTAGGAGATGCTGCATAGACCAGAGACCAGTTATTACATACGATATCCTTCCTTTTCTTAACAGTGACATGGGGCAAGGGAAAGAAAATCAGCTGCATTCACATGAATCATCAACAAGCCTGAGGGATAAATCAAAAAGGATCAAAACTGTTCCTTCAGATCCTCATTTCCTGGGCTTATGCTCTTTTTCTTATCCCTAAAAATACTTCACTCTGCTTTACACTTCTCCAAGATGCACTTGTATCAATAAGTAATGCATTTACTTGCACATCTAATAACAAAAACTGTGTTCAGCTCTACCAAAACCCTCTCAGGATGTCCAGTTCATAGGCATTCTTAATACACTTTGTCCTGGGTTCAGCAGTAGCAGTCATGTTTTCTTTCCTTTGTGGTAGCTGGTGCAGTGCTGTGTTTTGACTTCCAGCCTGAGAACAGTGTTGGTGAAACCGATGTTTTCGGTTGTTGCTAAGTGATGTTTACCCTGACCAAGGACTTTGTGAGGCTCATGCTCCGCCAGGGAGGAGGGGAAGTCGTGAGGAAGCAGAGACGGGGCGCCTGACCCGGGCTAGCCAGGGAGGTATTCCATACCACAGCACGTCATGGCTGGGGTGGGGGGTGACTGGGAGTTACCCGGAAGGACATGGGCTTCTGGGTGGAACTCGTTTTCTTGGCCGGTGGTATCGTATTCTCTTCCCTTGTTATTTTCCCTTATCGTTGTTGTAGTTGGTGGTAGCGGTGGTGATTTTTTGTTGTACATTGGTTGCTGGACTGTTCTTGTCTCAACCCGTGGGAGTTGCACTCTTTCGATCCTCCTCCCCGTTCCTCCGGGAGTGGGGAAGGGGAGAACCTTGGGGGGGGGGGGGACAGACCTCAGTTGTTGTCAGCTCGGCACCACTCACTGGGAGTGAGTGAACAAGTTACCTGACTGGGTTTAAACCACGACAGTTCTTTTTGGCGCCCAACGTGGGGCACGAGGGGTTGAGATAAGAACAGATCTGACTGGATTGATAGTCACTCATCACAATGCTGATTTATTGGCTCTCAAGGTTGTTCCTCTTGATCTCACAGTTTCAGTATATCGTACCTTACGTCCATCCGGTATTTGCTGTATTAGTGTTTTTCAAGTGTGGGGCTTGGGCTAAGGTTTTTGTCCCATTGTACTTTATGGTAATGTCTTGTAATACAATAGAATCATTGATCATGAAACTGATCTGGCTTATGTTCCCAGTGTGGTCACCACCTTTATACTTTGGGAGGTATATGATGGAGGTGCTTAGCAATTACACATCTTTTTTCTCCTTCTCAGGTGCTCAACCTGTGAAGGAGACATCCTTTTACCCTCCCAGTCGTCCCCCCAGACCATTTACATTTGAGAGTTTTGAATTTTTTGAATGGCCTTTTAATGCTCTTGAGACTTGTTTGCTGATGGTGATGGGAATCACCATGCTAACACGCATACAGAGTGTGTTTTGCCCACTGCTGATTTCAAGAGTTAAGCAGAGTCAGGTTTGGGTCTTGTCTGGGGTCAAACGACGATGTAGGAGGACCGAGAGATTTTCCCTGAGGCCATCAGAGCAGAGATGCAACACAGAGATGGACTCATGATCGAGGGGTGGACTTAACAATGGACACTATTGCCCAGGTTATTCACGAGTGTGAACACTGCACACAGTCTCTCCTGCTCTGGAAGACTGTTACAAGAGATGGAGCCTGACATGGACCAGATGGACGCAGCAGCTTTATAGGGACTGGTCCATGCACTAAGATAAGAGTGCACCGAGATAAGAATGATGGTATATTGAAAATGTGGGGTCTGAGCATGACGTGAATGGTATGGAATAAGGGGTGGATAATGTCCTGGATTCAGCAGTAGCAGTCATGTTTCTCCTCCTTGGTAGCTGGTGCAGTGCAGTGTTTTGACTTTCGGCTCGGGAACAGAGCTGATAGAGATGTTTTGGTTTGGCCAAGGACTTTGTGAGCCTCATGCTCTGCCAGGGAGGAGGGGAAGCTGGGAGGAAGCAGAGACAGGACACCTGACCCAAACTGACCAAAGAGCTATTCCATACCACAGCACATCATGCCCAGGATGTAACTGGGAGTGAGCTGGAAGGGCTGGGAGACTGCAGGGTTGGAGGAGGTATCGGTCGGAGCTTGGTCGGGCTTGGGGGGCGAGTTATCGGTCGGCTGGTGGTGAGGTGTTGTATTCTCTTCCCTTGTTATTTCCTTTATCATTATTATCATTGGTGGTAGCAGTAGTGATTTGTGTTATACCTTAGTTACTAAACTGTTATTACCTCAACCCGTGGGAGTTGCATTCTTTTCAATTCTCCTCTCCGTCCCTCCGGGAGCAGGGGGAGGGCAAGAAAGGGGGGGAAGTGAGCGAACGAATTACCTGACTGGGTTTAAACCACGACAAGGCTGAAATCAGCCTGACTGGGAGGGAGTGGCAAAAGCACCCTATTGTGACTGGTCCAGAGGCTCCATGCATCCTCGGCATAGACTACCTCAAGAGAGGGTACTTCAAAGACCCAAAAGGGTACCGGTGGGCTTTTGGTATTGCTGCTTTGGAGACTGAGGAAATTGAGCAGCTGTCCACCTTGCCTGGTCTCTCAGAAGATCCCTCTGCTGTGGGGTTGCTGAAAGTTGAAGAACAACAAGTGCCAATTGCGACCACAACAGTGCACCGGTGGCAATATCGCACCAACCGAGACTCCCTGATTCCCATCCATCAGCTGATCCGTAGACTGGAGAGTCAGGGGGTGATCAGCAGGACCCGCTCGCCCTGCAATAGCCCCATATGGCCAGTGCGAAAGTCTAATGGAGAATGGAGACTAACAGTAGACTATCGTGGCCTGAATGAAGTCACACCACCATTGAGTGCTGCCGTACTGGACGTGCTAGAACTTCAGTATGAACTAGAGGCAAAGGCAGCCAAGTGGTATGCCACGATTGATATTGCCAATGCATTATTCTCAATTCCTTTGGCAGCAGAGTGCAGGCCACAGTTTGCTTTTACTTGGAGGGGTGTCCAGTTCACTTGGAACCGACTGCCCCAGGGGTGGAAACACAGCCCTACCATTTGCCACAGACTGATCCAGACTGCACTGGAACAGGGGCAAGCTCCAGAACACCTGCAATACATTGATGACATTATTGTGTGGGGTGATACAGCGGAAGAAGTCTTTGAGAAAGGGAGGAAAATAATCCAAATCCTGCTGAAAGCCGGTTTTGCCATAAAACGGAGTAAGGTCAAGGGACCTGCACAGGAGATTCAATTTTGGGGAATAAAATGGCAAGATGGACGTAGACAGATCCCCACAGATGTGATCAACAAGATAACAGCAATGTCTCCACCAACTAATAAGAAAGAAACGCAAGCTTTCTTGGGTGCAGTGGGGTTCTGGAGAATGCACATCCCGAATTACAGTTCGATTGTAAGCCCTCTCTATCATGTGACCCGGAAGAAGCGTGATTTTAAATGGGGCCCTGAGCAGCAACAAGCCTTTGAGCAAATTAAACACGAGATAGTTCATGCAGTAGCCCTTGGACCAGTCCGGACCGGGCCAGATGTAAAAAATGTGCTGTACACTGCAGCTGGGGAGAACGGTCCTACCTGGAGCCTCTGGCAGAAAGCTCCAGGGGAGACTCGAGGTCGACCCCTCGGCTTTTGGAGTCGGGGATATAAAGAATCTGAGGCCAGCTATACCCCAACTGAGAAAAGAGATACTGGCAGCCTATGAAGGGGTTTGAGCTGCTTCGGAAGTGATTGGCACTGAAGCACAGCTCCTTCTGGCACCCTGGTTGCCCGTGCTGGGCTGGATGTTCAAAGGCAGGGTCTCCTCTACACGTCATGCAACTGATGCTACATGGAGTAAATGAGCTGCACTAATTACACAATGAACTCGAATAGGAAATCTCAGTCGTCCAGGCATTCTAGAAGTCATCATGGACTGGCCAGAGGGCAAAGATTTTGGAATGTCACCAGAGGAGGAGGCGGTGCGTGCTGAAGAGGCCCCACCATATAATAAACTGTCAGAAAGTGAAAAGCAGTATGCCTTGTTTACTGATGGCTCTTGCCGCATTGTGGGAAAGCATCGGAGATGGAAGGCAGCTGTATGGAGTCCTGGACGACAAGTTGCAGAAACTGCTGAAGGAGAGGGTGAATTGAGTCAGATTGCCGAGGTGGAAGCCATCCATCTGGCCCTGGACATTGCTGAACGAGAAAAGTGGCCAGTACTTCATCTCTATACTGACTCATGGATGGTGGCAAATGCCCTGTGGGGGTGGTTGAAGCAATGGAAGCAGAGCAACTGGCAACGCAGAGGTAAACCCATCTGGGCTGCTGCACTGTGGAAAGATATTGCTGCCAGGTGCAGAACCTGGTGGTGAAGGTACGTCATGTAGATGCCCATGTACCCAAGAGTCGGGCCACTGAGGAACACCAGAACAACCAACAAGTGGATAAAGCGGCTAAGATTGAAGTGGCTCAGATGGACTTAGATTGGCAACATAAAGGTGAATTATTTTTGGTCCGGTGGTCCCATGACACTTCAGGCCATCAGGGCAGAGATGCAACATACAGGTGGGCCCGTGATCGAGGGGTGGACTTAACAATGGACACTATTGCCCAGGTTATTCATGAGTGTGAAACATGTGCTGCAATTAAACAAGCCAAGCGGTTAAAGCCTCTTTGGTATGGAGGACGATGGTTGAAGTATAAATATGGGGAGGCCTGGCAGATTGACTATATCACACTGCCACCAACCCGCCAAGGCAAGCGCCATGTGCTTACCATGGTGGAAGCAACCACCGGGTGGCTGGAAACATACGCTGTGCCCCATGCCACTGCCCGGAACACTATCCTGGGCCTTGAGAAACAGATTTTGTGGCGACACGAACCCCAGAGAGAATTGAGTCAGACAATGGGACCCATTTCCGGAATAACCTTATAGATATTTGGGCCAAAGAGCATGGCATTGAGTGGGTATATCACATCCCCTACCACGCACCAGCCTCTGGGAAAATCGAACAGTACAATGGGCTGTTAAAAACTACACTGAGAGCAATGGGTGGGGGAACTTTCAAGCATTGGGATACACACTTACCAAAGGCCACCTGGTTGGTCAACACCAGAGGATCTGCCAACAGGGCCGGCCCAGCCCAGTCAGAACTTTTACATATTGTAGAGGGGGACAAAGTTCCCGTGGTGCATATGAAGAATTTGCTGGGGAAGACAGTCTGGGTAATTCCTGCTTCAGGTAAAGGCAAACCCACTTGTGGGATTGCTTTTGCTCAGGGACCTGGATATACTTGGTGGGTAATGCGGGAAGATGGGGAAGTCCGATGTATACCTCAAGGGGATTTGATTTTGGGGGAAAACAGCCAGTGAACTCAATTGTATGCTGTTGCCTGCTGTGTAATGCTTTTATAGCCCATCAACTAGATGTCTCCAGGTCACCAGCAACTAGCCCTGACTTCCCTCCAGCCATCATCCCCACAGAGAATGAACTTTGAACATCATGGACCGAATGGACTCGGCAGCATTATAGGGATTGGTCCATGCACTAAGAAAATGATCTTTTCCTCTTGGTCTGTATGTATATGGATGTATATATATGGGAGAGCGATGGTGTATTGAAAATGTGGGATCTGAGCACGACGTGAATGGTATGGAATAAGGGGTGGATAATGTCCTGAGTTCAGCAGTAGCAGTCATGTTTTTTCCTTTGTGGTAGCTGTTGCTGTGCTGTGTTTTGCCTTCCAGCCTGAGAACAGTGTTGGTGAAGTCGATGTTTTCAGTTGTTGCTAAGTGCTGTTTACCCTGACCAAGGACTCTGTGAGGCTCATGCTCTGCCAGGGAGGAGGGGAAGCTGTGAGGAAGCAGAGATGGGGCGCCTGACCCAGGCTAGCCAGGGAGGTATTCCATACCACAGCACGTCATGGCTGGGGTGGGGGGTGACTGGGAGTTACCCAAAAGGAGACGGGCTTCCGGGTGGAACTCGTTTTCTTGGCCGGTGGTATCGTATTCTCTTCCCTTGTTATTTTCCCTTATCATTGTTGTTGTTGGTGGTAGCGGTGGTGATTTGTGTTGTACATTGGTTGCTGGACTGTTCTTGTCTCAACCCGTGGGAGTTGCACTTTTTCGATCCTCCTCCCCGTTCCTCCGGGAGTGGGGAAGGGGAGAACCCCAGTGGGGGGGGGACACGGACCTCGATTGTTGTCAGCTCGGCACCACTCACTGGGAGTGAGTGAACAAGTTACCTGACTGTGTTTAAACCACGACGGCTAGAGCACTCACGTAGCTTTTGATTTATATGGTTTTAATTTCCTTTACTTCCTGAGGAGATTCAGACTTGCACCACTGAGTAGACCCACAAAATGCTCACTATCATGGGGTTACGTGGAGGTTAAAGGACTGAACTTGAGGACTCAAGAGATAGAAAGCAGGATTCATGAGTTGCACTTCCTGTAAGGAGGACTATTCCTGTATTAAACTTTCATCAGTCACTGGTGAAACATGTATACTAAAATTAAACATTCAGTGTTTCACAGGAGGGTGATTAAATATTCATTAGCAGAAGACAGTTGGAGAGAACTTCTGAAAGACTAAGCATGAGTATCAGTTGGTATGAGGTCATATTTGTAAGGAGAAAAATCGAACTTCTTTCTGCTCCCAGGCTGATGTCCCAGTACTTAATTTCTTTTCTGGATGTTTATTCTTTGGAACAGTAGTAGTATATAATGAACAAAACCAGTAGGAAATATTTTTTGAAATAAGGTAACTGTCAGACAGCAACAGGTATGGGCTGCTTTGAAAAGAGGAAAGTGAGCTAGGAGCTGAAGGGTGAGCTAGACAGGCCAGGCAGAGCATATCTGCAGCTGTGCAGGAAAGGACCAAGGTGAAGGACTGGAGCTTGAATGCAGTTATGCTGTGCCTTGCCTTGTATTTGGCTGATCCTAACCTTACACTGTGGGCTTGACCTGAGGCATGATTTGTCTCTATAGACTCATCTGGCTATCCTTGGTCTTCATCTGGCCCTCCACACCTTAACCACCACTGATCCTGCTCTGCTTTCCTTGTTAGACATGATAGGATAGTGTCCTGCCAGCCCTGCACTCCCCTTGCAGCTCGCAATTCTCTGTTCTCTTCAGTGGAGCAGCTGCTTCCTGCTGCTCAGCAGCAGTAAGCTCAGGGCCAGGACAGCATCATGCAATCTTTGCATGTAATGCTGAATAAACTCCATGAAAAGGAGAATAACGCTAAAATAATTTCAATCAGATTTTGCTCATACAATCACTTATTTTAAATATTGTGCTGAGCACAACTTATTTGATATATGCAGAAGATCTTTCTTGGATTCTTCTCATAGGTGCAGTGGAACTAGTTCAACTCTCAGTGGAACTGAGTAGTAGACAGAAGAACTTCCTACATCTGATAGCTGCATTGTTGGATTCTTGTGTCCTTGGTATGCCTGGAAAGTAATTTTTCAGACAAGACTTAATCATGTTGGTTTATCTTCTATAACAAGAGCTGAAAATCAAGATAGATAGACTTTGACCAATAGAGTGACTTAAGCCGTGTATAGACATGAAAAGATATCTTGAAAGGTGAATTAAATTTTCAGTATATTTGACTTTAATTATAAAGCAAGTAAAACCTATCCTTCCCCCCTCTCCTGAAACTGGAAAAATGTAAACCCAACCCTACTATAAATTAAAGTGGAAAGAACAATTAAATGGTTAATTAAAATAATATTCCTCATTTATCAATGCAACTTTTTATCTGTTGCTGTTACTGTGTTTGCATACACTTATGTAGTCATCAGTGAGTATGAACTCACTCAGGATCAGAACTAACATAAGGTCAGTCACAGAAAAGAAATTGAGAACAATAACTGAGAAAGGGACCAAGCTTATTTCAGACTCTCTCGGCAAATTGTCCTTTGCCCTACCTGACACACAGGTTTCTCTCAAGCATCTAGAAGTAAGATATTTTTCAGAACTAAAAGTTAAGACATTTAAAACTGAAATTAGAGACTTTTGAATGCTAAGATATACGAATGATACTCGGGAATGAACATAAAATGAGGACAGGGCCTGACACATATTTTTGCCATAAATTACAGGATGACTAAACCCACCACATTAGACGACTGATATAGAAACTACAAGGGTTATCTGTAAGTAACCTAATAAGAGGGCTAAAACTGAATACTTGAAAAATTCCTCTCAAAAGACAGCCATGTTTTTAATGATATTTTAGGTTCCAAATTTTTGTGAGTGTATCACATTTTCTTTCTTTGTAAATATGATAGTAATATATTAGTAACTAAAAAATGTTATGATGGAAAGTAACTGAGTGAAAAATAAATTTTTTAATCATCAAAGAACTGAAGCTGTAATATGTGATACTGTGAATTGCACATTATCTCTGCAATAAAGTGATGTTTTGTGATGCTCATTCTTCTTGATTAAAGGTCAAGCTTTCTGTAGTTTTAGTGAACATGACAGTTCAGAATGATTATTAAGTTCTACTGATAGCATTTCTAAAAGCAATCTAATAGAAATACACTGCAGCAGCAGCATGAGAACTGAGAGTGTGCCACTTTGAGTTGTGAATCAATGAACCACTCTACTGTTTTCTTATTAGCTGTAATGACTACAGATGTCAAAGTTCCCTTAACTTCAGTAGATCCCACTGAAAAATCCTGAGGGAAAGATACAATGAAATCCTCTTGTATGATTTATTTTTTTCTTTCATATTAATCCACACAGGTATTCACACACATGCAGAAGTGCTGCACCTACCTAAATTAATAAGATCTGGGTGAATAAAAGAGGATAAAACTTGAATTTAGTCTTATCTCATCTAGAGTCTTTATAGCCTTTACAAAGACTGCCTGTAGGACACAAACAGCAATTAAAAATCGGAAGATATAGGCAGTATGCTTTGTTATTCTGAAAACATGTCAAACATAGATTTTACAGTTTGTATGAGCAGGTATCTGTACCTATGCTATGGGAGCCATGACTGAGATTTTAGCCTGAGGCAGTCATCAATGACTGGTTTCTAGTAACACAAATATCAGAATGAGCTTTATGGTGGTGTTTGGTTTTTGTTTTTTTTTTATTATTATTGTTATTTGCCAAACATGTTCTCTATATTTTATCTCCTTTATCCTATAACACAACTTGTGAATAAAACTCAACCCATAGATAAACATCAAGGCAAAATACTTTAATTTGAGATATTAAATAAATCTTCCCTGCTTAGATAAGTGGATCCTAAATGCATCTGGAAAATAATAATAGAAAGATAGCTGGTTCAATAATATGTGAATTTGAAGAGGCAACAAAAAAATTTTTGGTAAAGAAATAACTAAATGGCATATCATTAATTCCTGGAGAGTAGAAATTACAAGTAAGAAAATGTCCTGGGTTCAGCAGTAGCAGTCATTTTTCTCCTTCTTGGTAGCTGGTGCAGTGCAGTGTTTTGACTTTCGGCCTGGGAACAGAGCTGATAGCGATGTTTTGGTTTGGCCAAGGACTTTGTGAGCCTCATGTTCTGCCAGGGAGGAGGGGAAGCTGGGAGGAAGCAGAGACAGGACACCTGACCCAAACTGACCAAAGAGGTATTCCATACCACAGCACGTCATGCCCAGGATGTAACTGGGAGTTAGCCGGAAGGGCTGGGAGACTGCGGGGTTGGAGGAGGTATCGGTCGGAGCTTGGTCGGGCTTGGGGGGGTGAGTTATCGGTCAGCTGGTGCTGAGGTGTTGTATTCTCTTCCCTTGTTATTTCCTTTATCATTATTATCACTGGTGGTAGCAGTAGTGATTTGTGTTATACCTTAGTTACTAAACTGTTCTTATCTCAACCCGTGGGAGTTGCATTCTTTTCGATTCTCCTCTCCGTCCCTCCGGGAGCAGGGGGAGGGCACGAAAGGGGGGGAAGTGAGTGAACGAATTACCTGACTGGGTTTAAACCACAACAGAAAAATAATAATAAACCTAATTTTCTTAATATTTAAGGCTTCCAATAATGTGTGGTTTATTGTTATTACAATATTAAAAAGGAAATATTTGATATAGCTTAATTGTTTTTATGATTGTTGCAGCATGTTGACTTGTATTGTGGAAAAGCACACTACTTCAGGTAGTAATTAGGTTCAGATGGGGAAGTGAACGACTAAAATATTGAACTCTGATAATTCTGTTAGCATGCAATTCTGATGGATGTCTGACCAGACAGGGTCTTATTCATGTGATTTGGTTGTACTTGGAAATATGCAGTAAGGTGGTAATGGCCTATCCCTTGCCATTTTGCACTATCAAATGTAGACTCACTGATGCTGTATGAGTACTCATCATCTTCCCAAAGAGTTATAAAACCTCTCCCTTTCGTAAACTGATTTCCATAAGAGGACTTTTGTATAGACCATATTCATATTAACCAGGGCTACACTGGTGAGCCTCCACCCCAGGAGGCCACAGGCAAATATTTTAATCTTTATTTTTCATGTAATGAATGCAATACATCTAAAATTGAGTTGATTGTTATAGTTAAAACTTTAAAGGAAATCCACTTTTTTAAGAGCATACATCCACTCTTAACACTTCACAACACTCCTGTAGTGTTTTGGTCTTCTTTCATTTTAATGATTTATTCCATGATAACACTGTTTCCGTCATTGCCATGAGCTGAAACAAATCTAAAAGACTGTGTTTTGATATTAGGTTAATTTGATGCATTAAATATTTGTGGTTCTGCTTGCTTAATATCAGAGTCAAGAATGAGACCTTCAGCAGCAACAGGTGCTCAGCCACCATTGCCTTCTCTTGAGTTCTCTACCCTATAGCTGCAGGTTTCTTTTTCCTGTTTAGGGTTGAATGCTGACGTTATTATCATGAAGATAGTGCCTGCTCCAGGGATAGTGCTCATCTATACCATAAATATAGTTTTATACACATGAAGACAGTATGTGTCTTAAACTGATAACAAACATAAGCCAGTCTTCTAAAATTAGCATTCTGATTAGGTGAAAAGGCGGGAGTGGGTGTTTCGGTCAAATACATTAGGTTTTAAACTATCTTCAAATCTGATGCTTGTGCAAGGTGCAGAACAGACACAGTGAAGTCATCATGTTACCCACCTTATATAGATTCCCTTCTCAGCATGGCTGGCACATCCCCAGAGGAAGAAATTTCCAGGTAACTGCAAGTGATGGTCACAGCTTTATGTACACAATCCCTGCAGTCTAGCAACTGGGTTCCTCTAGCATGGACCTGTTGACCAATTAAACTGATCCCCATTATATGATCCTTTCATAGAATTATAGAATGGTTAGGGTTGGAAAAGACCTTAAGATTTTGCTTATCTGCATGGAAATCTATTGAAATTACAGTTTCACCACAAATACTTAAGAAATACATTTATGTCTCACAACTACCAGTGTGAAGATAGCCTATAACTGCAAGGTGGCCCTGTTGATACTGTATGTAAAAGTCATCATCTTTGCATCATACTAAGACAGACATGATGAAGTATTTTGGAACTGCCACTCAGTCTTGAAAAAATCACTTCAAGACACAGTAGAACAAAGAAGGTTCCCTTTCCTGCTTCACCCAGGTTCAGAGCTGGCGATTCATTTACCTATTCTATGAATGATATTGTGCATCCAAGAAAGTCTGGAGCCAACACACTAAGAAGGTCCAACATACTAAGTACATAAGTACTCTTATTTCTTCTGCTTTTGATCTGAATTTTTATAGACCTAAAAAAAATAAAAATCAGGCAGGTATGAAGAACTGTAACTTCTTAGTTTACATTGGGCTAAATACACAGTTATTAAAGTCTTCAGTAATGCTATGTGTGTGTGTTAAGAGTCTGGATATTACAGTTGAACAGAACTGTTCTAGTACAGTTAGCAATAGCTCTGCAGCTGATCTCATGGTAAATCTTATTGCTGAAAGCCCATTATAAACAGCATGAGAAAATGTGTCGGACTGAAGGTAGAATGATTATCCTCTTCACATTCATAAACATGATGAAAGTACCTTGCAAAATATTTCTTAATGTTAGCAATTTTTTTTTTTTTATTTTGATTATAGCACAGAGGGAAAGACCTGTCTTCAGTTCAATGAAAGGAATTTATATAGGTTCAAAGACCAACTCAGTTGTAAGAATTTAATAGAAAAAGAAAATAATGTAGATTAAAACCAGAACAAGCCAAACCCACAGATTTAAGATATATTACAATTAATTAAAAAAAAAATCAACTAAAAAATAAACAACAAAACAAAACTAGATAGAATATTTCTTTCAGTTGTAAAAAATATAACCAGCTAGTGGGTAGATGGCTGCAGATAACTGATTTCACCCGAAGTCAAGACAGAAATCTTTTTCTATCAAAGGAAGTGATATGTGTTCCAGTATTCAAAAAACACAACATGATGAGAATTTTTTTCTTCAGTTATTCAAAAATGCACAGAAGCAAAAAGCCTGAGAGATTTCAACTAAATAAATTCCAAAGACAAAACCAAAGTTACAACTTCAAATTTGCTTGCTGTATGTCCGTGGTACTCTGCTCTGCCAACATGATTGCAGCTTGAGTGCACCTAGTGGCAGATATTTAGATGTTCACCTATCCTGAAAGCAACTTGGATACCTGCTTAAGTAAATATTGAGTTATTTATTTCTCAGACCTGTCATTTAACAAAAATAACACCTCCTTATAAAGTTTTAATAAAAGATGAAAGTATTCCTCTTGAATTTACTATTTGACATAATATTAGGCATCCATAATGTAGGCTGCAGTGAAGTGCAAATTAATTAAGATTACCTTATACTCTGGTTGTTATGGAAACTACATAAAAATGTACTATCCTTCTATACAGCATAAAATACTAATACTCTGTTTCTCTACCTATGGTCTAAAACTTGCATCATATGCCTATACATTTCCTATGAAATCATAGGGAACCTGAGTCATTCATAACTAAAATTCACTGTAGTCAGCATGTTGAGCTGTGGAAAGTCTATGCCAATCTACTGGAAATAGCAAAGATAGAGTATGAATCGGTATAAAACTGTTTGTCATGGATGGAACTCAAACATTTCTAAATCACCTCTGGAAAGGAGAGGTTAGACCAGCTAGCCTCTTCTCTCGGCATGTTGTGATTCTGCTATCTGTCTTTTTTTTTTAAATTACATAGTAAAAAAAAAAAATTGTCAAATAAATGAGGGATGTTAGAATTCTGATTGTCCTTCTGAGAAATTTGTCCTTTACAGTGAGATGCAGGGTAGACTGAACCTTCCTTTACACTTTCTCACTGTGAAAACTCTGTATTCCTGATAGGGTGTGAGCAGGAACAGGTGTCATTCCACAGCTTTTCTGGATTGAGAAGTCCCTCAATTTAGTCTGTGATGTAAGGACTGCTTGCACATTAAAGATAGAACATGTTTGATAGAGTAAATACAGGTGAATCTGTTAATATATAAAGGCATAATCTTTGTATGCATAGAAGCCCAGACCGCACAGCAAACTTAAGTGGGGTAGCTAGAAATAGGTGTGAGGTTACAAGAGAAGCTGTCCTTCACAGTAGTGTCAATTTGAAGAGATTCAATATCATGCTCAATTGCCTTTCTGTACTGATGAAAACTTAGGTGGCCGCATATCTTTAGATACATAAAGCATTTGGGGTTTGTGACGTACATCCCTAAATACTTCTGCTGCTGAAACGCTGTTTTTCTTTTGGAAAAAAAAAAAAAATCCAACAAAAAACCCAGAGAATAAAGCTGAAATGGGAAGTCGTGGATTTTATATATCTAAAGGTATTTGGATTTCTACCTTGTTTCTAGTACCATGGATGAGCAAAAACTAAGACATGAAGATATTTCCTAATTCTATATTTCTGGAATTTGTTTTGAATATTCTGGAAGTATGGTCAGCAGACTGCAGCTTGCCCTGTACATGTTTGGCTCTGAGCTCATTCCCCGTCTCCTGCCTTCATTTCAGCTAAAATATCCACTATCAGTTTAGAGTATGCGACAGGAATGACAGTGACATGCAATATCAACTGAAAAATGACACCACTGTTTCAGTTCAAGCTACCTTAAAACTTAGGCTTGGAGTCTACAAAGTATCTGTCAAAACTGACATATATGGTGTGGTTGTATCAGAAAAGAGACCAGTCTGTCTATAAAAAAAATCTTCTCTAATGGACCTTTTAAAACTGGGAGTTGACATTTTAATGCAAATAGGAATGGCAAAGTTTTACTGATGATTGACTACCTTTGTAGCACTACTTCCTATATAAACATGAACAGTTTGACAGAAGATAAATAATATATGGTCCTTTTACCTGAGGAACTCATGCTAAGCCACTGGCAAATAGGATATCTTGGCTCTTTAAATTATGATGCTAGTATAGATGACCCAGAATGAAATCAGAATGGTATAGTATATTTTCATGCTTGTTCTTATTTCACTTATAATTAATCAAATTTTGCAAGTTCGTATGTGACATGTATATGGACAAGACCTGAATAGATGAGATAAAAATTCCTCAACATCCTTTAGGTGGAAAAAGACATGAATAATTGCAATTTAATAGGATTATTAAGGAATATTTTTTTTTAAGGAATTCCTATGGGACTACAGGAGTTGGACCAGGTGACTTTTGAAGGTTCCTTCTAAACCAAACTATTCTATGATTCTATGATACATAAAGAATGAAAACCAAAGGATTTATCATCATGTTGTCTTTTATAACTAGCCTTGTAGTTCAAGAAACAATGGAACTAGAGTAATTCATGTAAAGAAAGATTAACATTGTATGGATTCTTAAAAAGAAATACATAATTTTCATCAATAACGTTATATAGGCTACCTGAATAGACTCCACAAGAAATCACAAATGAGCAAAAGAGGCATATCTCTTATGGGAAGTTTGTTATAGCCACCCAGAAATAAACACAGACAGCCCAATATGGGGAAAATATTCTCAAGAATGAGTGATAGTGAGAGTAATTTTTACATAAGATCCTAAATAAACAATGTAGCGCATCCTCAGAGCACCATGAACATAAGAACATAATTATCATTTTAATAATCACATAGGAGAGCATTTAAAGGCTTAAAAAAGATTCTCTGGAAACATATAACTGTGTGACTGGCACACAGCTGTGTTATTATATAGGTATGAAATGCTGCAGATACGGATAGAGTAGGTTACTTGATGAAACAAGTTCAGCCTCTTCCTTTGTTTTGGCTTTGCAGAAAAGGAGAGTTTAGCTAGGACTAAGGGAAGGTGCCAAAGAATAATGTTAGGGTAACGCTACGATCATATCTGTATAATAGCAAAGAAGATTCTCCTGACTTAGAGCAGTTTCAACATTCATTTCTCTAAAATTTAAATGAAGCTCTGCAATCGTACCCTAAAATGAGCATGCTGGGCTTATCCAATTTATGGATATTTGTTACCTGGCCACATGAATATGTTAAAAGCAAAAATGGTTTTCTGAAACTTCACAAGGCACTGATCAGACTGCAGTAACACCAGTGTAGTTTCATTTGCATTAGCATGAAGATAGAAAGAGAGATCAGAAAATAAGCCAACTTTATTTTGCCTACATCAGGATGATCAACAAATGGGGAAGAGCTGTTTTAGTATGAGGCTTGCCAGGCTGGTCAAGAAAGCTTTGAACTAGATGTGTTGTGGGAGGGGGGCATCATTCCATCCCAGCACTCCCACTCAGTTGCCAACACCTAAAAACAAATGCTCAGAGCAATCTAGAGATAGTTTAGCTGCTCCAGCCAATGAGGCACCTTCATTTGGAGCTCAGCTCAGATGCCTCTATACAAATGCTAGTAGTATGGGGAACAAACAAGAGGAATTAGAGATGTGTGCACGTCTATGGGGGTATGATATAATAGATATCACAGAAACATGGTGGGATGGCTCGTATGACTGGAGTGTTGGAATGGAAGGTTACAGGCTCTTTAGGAAAGACAGGCCTGGGAGGTGGGGAGGGGGAGTTGCCCTTTATGTTAGGGATAGGCTGGTGAGTATGGGCCTCTGTCTGGGGACAGGTGATCAGCTAACAGAGCGTTCGTGGGTCAGGGTTAAAGGGAGAACAGCTAGGGGAGACATTACTGTGGGGATCTGTTACAGACCGCCTGATCAAGAGGACTCTGTGGATCAAGCACTCTATAGACAGATAGGAAAAGCCTCATGCCCACAGGCCCTTCTCCTCTTAGGGGACTTCAACCACCCTGACATCTCTTGGAGGAATGGTACGGCTGAGCACAAGAAATCCAGGAGGTTCCTCAATTGTGTGGAAGACAACTTCCTTCTGCAAGTAATAGAGGAGCTGACAAGGAGAGGTGCCATGCTTGACCTTGTGCTCACAAACAGGGAAGGGCTGGTTGGAAGTGTGATGCTCCAGGGCAGCCTTGGATGCAGCGGTCACGAGATGGTCAAACTTGAGATCCTCAAGACAGTGATAAGAGCGTGCAGCAAGCTCACTGCCCTGGACTTCAACAGAGCAGACTTTGGCCTCTTTAGGAACCTGCTTAGTAAGGTTCCATGGGATATAGCCCTAGAGGGCAGGGAGGCCCAAGATTCTTGGTTGATATTCAAGGATCACCTGCTGCAAGCTCAGGAGTGTTGCATCCCAACTAGAAGGAAGTGCAGCAGGAGGGCCAGGAGACCTCCTTGGATGGATAAGGAGTTGCTGAGGAAACTTCAAAGGAAAAAAGAGGCTTATAAAAGGTGGAAGCAAGGACAGGTGGCCTGGGAAGAGTACAGGGATGTTGTCTGAGAAGGTAGGGACTAGGTTAGGGAAGTTAAGGCCCAGATAGAATTAAACTTGCCTAGGGATGTGAAAGATAACAGGAAGGGATTCTATATGTACATTGTGAAGAAAAGACAGACTAGGGAAAACGTAGGCCCTCTCTGGAAGCTATCAGGAAAACTGGCTGCACAGGATTTGGAGAAGGCTGAGGTTCTGAATGACTTCTTTGCCTCAGTCTTCACTGGCAAAGGCTCTGACCACACCACCCAAGTCTTGGAAGGCAGATGCAGGGACTGTGAGAATGAAGACCTTGGGCCCAATGTAGGAGAGGATCTGGTTCGAGACCATCTTAAGAACCTGAACATGAACACTCCATGGTACCTGATGAGATCCATCCGCGGGTCCTGAAGGAGCTGGCAAAGGAAGTTGCTAAGCCAACGTCCATCATATTTGAAAAGTCATGGCAGTCAGGTGAAGTTCCCAATGACTGGAAAAAGGGAAATATAACCCCCATTTTTAAGAAGGGGAAAATGGATGACCCATGGAATTACAGACCAGTCCGTGTCACCTCTGTGCTTGGCAAAATCTTGGAGCAGATTCTCCTGGAAGGCATGCTAAGGCACATGAAAAACAACAAGGTGCTTGGTGACAGCCAGCATGGCTTCACTAAGGGGAAATCCTGCCTGACCAATTTGGTGGCCTTGTGCAAGGTCCTAGACCTGGGTTGGAGCAATCCCAGGCACAGCTACAGGTTGGGCAGAGAAGAGATTCAGAGCAGCCCTGTGGAGAAGGACTTGGGGGTGTTGGTTGATGAGAAAATTAACATGAGCCGGCTGCAGTGCGCACTTGCAGCCCAGAAAGCCAACCGTATCCTGGGCTGCATGAAAAGGAGCGTGACCAGCAGGTCAAAGGAGGTGATCCTTCCCCTCTACTCTGCTCTTGTGAGACCTCACCTGGAGTGTTGTGTGCAGTTCTGGTGTCTTCAACATAAAAAGGACATGGAAGTGTTGGAACAAGTCCAGAGGAGGGCCACGAGCATGATCAGGGGACTGGAGCACCTCCCGTATGAAGACAGGCTGAGGAAGTTTGGGCTGTTCAGCCTGTAGAAGAGAAGGCTGTGTGGAGACCTCATAGCAGCCTTCCAGTGTCTGAAGGGGGCCTATAGGGATGCTGGAGAGGGACTCTTCATTAGAGACTGTAGTGGCAGGACAAGGAGTAATGAGTTCAAACTTAAAGAGGGGAAGTTTAGATTGGATATAAGGAGGAAGTTCTTTAGTGTGAGGGTGATGAGGCACTGGAATGGGTTTCCCCCGGAAGCTGTGAATGCTCCATCCCTGGAGGTGTTCCAGGCTTGGTTGGACAGAGCTTTGGGTGACATGGTTTAGTGTGAGGTGTCCCTTCCCATGCCAAGGGTGTTGGAACTAGGTGATCTTAAGGTCATTTCCAACCGCAATAGTCTATGATTCCATGATCACAGCTGTGCCTGGGCAATGTCTACTTAGCCCTTTTCTACCAGCAGGATGCCAATCAAAAGAAATATTGAGAGGGACAGGAAGGAAATTTTGCTTTGAATTTTCAAAAGGTAGATTATATACTTCTTATGTGGACAGGATTTATAAACATGAATTTTTTTATCACTGTTGGACTATTCATGATCATATAATGGTATGTTTATTTCATGACTGTTAGTAGAATGTTAGAAGCAAACATCGTATAACAGAAATACTGTCTCTCCATTTGCAAGTGAAAACACTGCCAGTAACAATGAAAAATGAAGGTACCATGGTTCTAAATACTTTCCTTAGGTTTTCTGGCACATTCTGGTCAATAATTCTAGATTACGGGAAAAGGCAAATGCTGTTAGGCATGTTTTGACAATCAGTGATGTTTACATACCTAATTTAAAATTATTAACTTGTGTAATTAATTTTCTTTTTATAAATTGCTTTTCCCCTTTCTTATACTCTGCTATCTTTGCTGTCTTTGCACACGTACAGAAACACAAGGCAAGAGGAACAGAAGAAGAAACTGGAAATAACTTTCAATTGATCTAAAATTTTAAAGAAAATTTATTTCATTATAACCAGATATCTATTAGTTTGTTGTTTCCTTGTTTTTACAGTGCATATTTACTTTTAATCAAGTTATTACATTTTTAATAGCATGTTGGAATCTTTGGCTGTGAGGTAGCTGATCTTGATCATTATGTCTTGTAATTGGTTGAATATTGTCCTGGGTTCAGCAGTAGCAGTTGTTTTTCTCCTTCTTAGTAGCTGGTACAGTGCTGGGGTTTTGACTCAGCCTGAGAACAGCACTGATAACACCAATGTTTTTAGCTGTTGCTATGGAGTGTTTAGTCTGACTAAGGACTTTGTGAGTCTCATGCTCTGCCAGGGAGGAGGGGAAGCCAGGAGGAAGCAGAGACAGGACACCTGACCCAAACTAGACAAAGAAGTATTCCATACCACAGCACATCATGCCCACTATATAAACTGGGAGAGGTTACCCGGAAGGGCTAGACCACTGCTTGGGTCAGGCTGGGTATTGATCGGCAGGTGGTGAGTGGTTGTATTCTCTTCCCTTGTTATTTCCCTTATCATTATTATTATTGGTGGTAGCAGTAGTGATTCGTGTTTTACCTTAGTTACTGGTCTGTTCTTATCTCAACCCATGGGAGTTACATTCTTTTGATTCTCCTCCCCATCCCTCTGGGAGCGAGGGGAGGAAAGGGGGGGGGGGGGGGGTGGAGTGAGCGACTGGCTGCATAGGTGAGTTGCCAGCTGGGTTTAAATCATGTCATTATATGTCTGGGAATATATTGCTCACAGTATAATACTCTACGAATGAAAGATAGATTTTCCAGCAGGGAAAATCATGTTCAGTATCAGGACAACTGAATAACGTTGACTTCTTAAACACTGAACGCATAAGACAAAAAGATGTAAGCAGTTATTCACACTGCAGGATCAGTAATTTTAGTAGAATTACCTCAGAGATGAGGGAGACCCAGGAATTTTAAATGTCATGAATCTTTGGAGAAGTGTTACGTTTCTAAAATAACAAAATCTTTCACAGGCGTTCTTGCAAATCTTTCTCATGTACCATCTCCATGTTAAAAACAAACAAAAAAATGGAAATAACAGTCTTTTTCATGGCATTTCATCAGGGCTTAGATGTAGCAACCATGGTGAAGACAGTTCTGGCCTGGCAGTACTAAGTTGGACCTAGAAGACATACAAGGAACTGGTCTTCAAAAATACTCAGATACTGAATACCTGACATCCTCCTACTTTGTCCAAACCTGGGGGCTAAGGGTGCTTATCAAGTGAAATGTGCTAAGCATCTAAGAACTTACACTGAGTAGTCAGGTCAGCAGAAAAGCAATTGTCCTAGACAAGACTAAAAGGCTAAAGAAAGCAGATGAATTACCTGTCCCATTGCTGTCCCATCAGCTTCTGTCTTTTCTGTCCAGAAAGACATCCTCTTCTATGTTAGATATTGAGATATGAACAAACTCCTAGAAGTAAGTAAAGCAGCCTGCTCCTGAGAATGGTGAATAGGATGTTGGATAGCACACACTGGATATATTATCACATAGTAGAACTTCATGTCAATTTGCTCTTTCCCATCTCTCTGGATTATTGGTCTGCCTTTTTAATAATTCAATTAATAATTATTTAAGTAGCCAATCAGAACCAATGACTAAAAAAACCTCCCTAACTAAAGCATTCAGGACTTTAATCCAAAACGTGCAAAACTGAGATCCAAATCACTGAAAGGGCTACATACATTTGGAACGGAGTGGATGTGTATCTCATTTTTTCATTTACTTGGTACTCAAATGCCTCAGAGATCAGGAAGGTAAGTGTCTGTTTTGTGACCATGGTTTCAAGAGTCTAAGCTTCAGCTTGATCTGAATTATAAATTGTAAAATAGTCTGTAAAATAAATATTTATATGAAAAAAGGTAATTTCTTACTTCTCAAAAGAGGTTACTATATCACTTAAGTTCTTAGAAGTTTACAAAGGATGTAGACAAGGATGTCAGGAGATTGTAAAGAGTTGTAGATGCTAAGTAGTGGGTGACTAAACATAAAAATAACTGAAGTTCTTGTGCTATAATGACAGGATAGTTGATTCAATTAAGATAATTATATGCTTAAATCCTGACCGCCATTTGATGTATGTCCCATATGAAATACAGCTGTTACAGCCCATAGTCCTGAAGCTGTACAGATATAGTTTGCCTGTAATTGTTCTAGACAAGAAGCAACTAAAATGCCTGTATCTGTTGCAATGCAGCCAAGAATAAGACTGCAATATCATCATTGTATATATTTCCTAAAGTGTAACATGATAAATATATGACACCAAGGCTGAATTCAGATTTCTGAACATGCGTTCCTATTGAACACTATTACTGATGATATCAACACTTATAGTGTTGATAAGCCTTAGCTTAGAGATAAGCCTTAGTTCTTTTTGTTTGCTTGTTTGTTTTCCTTGCTGACAACCACAAACTAAATTAAGAACTGCCAAGCCATTCTGAAAAAAAATACAGGAAGATCTTAATAGTTTTTGCAGCATAAAATGCAATATTAACTAGTGTCAGCCCTAGGAAATAAAGTTCTAGCTGATTTTAAGTCTCCTTATGAAGAATGAAACTTTACATACAGATGTTAATTATATTTCTGTGCAAAAAGTTAGTGCTAATGCTATCATTTAGCTTTTATAAAATCTTAAGATCTTCAAGCACAATGGAAAATTAATTCATAATCATAAATTCATAAATAATAATTGTATACAGAGGACCTTAGATACCTTATATATGGTATGTATATACATATATATACATATATATACATCTGAGCACTTGCATTGTTTTGTGCTTCTGTAATTTCTTTCTGCTTCACTAGGGGCTAAGCATATGCAAAGAATGCAAGAAAGGAGTTTTGGGTTTTTCAGCATACCACAGTACATACATACATGACTTTCATCAAATCTGACTAAAAGTGGTATAATGCAAACTAATGAAATCTTGTATGCATCCCTGAACAAAATTTAAAGGTACAAAACCCAGAGGGACATAGTACCTAATAGAAATGCTGACAGTGCCTCATGAATGAGCATCATTATTTCAAATATATTAAGCAAATACTTTAATCAACAGCTGAATGGTAGCATGCTGAGCTAATTATTTCTAGTTGATGATGAGAAGACTGATTGCCATTTCCTCATTGACTTACTTTTCCCTCTTCTGTAAATTTTTACATGTTTACATATTTTCTTATTTTGACAATTGTTACCTTCTTCCTGGAGCAGTTTTTCTGAGTCACAAAACCTATTAAGTCTCATATTCTTACCACCTATATTGAGGAGTCTTTTTTTTTTTTTTTCAAAAAAAATGGTTTAATATTAAACCATGGTATGATACTCTGTCTCAGTTACAGTTGTGGTAGTGCTGCAGAAGCAAACAAATTGAACCATTGTCGTCTGCCTACTCTTTTGAGAGAATGAGTCTTCAACAAACTTATCCCAAATAAGAGTGAAGAAGCCTTGATCTCCTGTGGTCACTTAGTGCATGCTATATATGCTGGATACTTCCCATGACAGAAAGCCTTAAGAGGAAGTTTCAATCCTTCTAGGTCACACTATATGTTTACTTATAAAACTCGATGCATAGTGCCAGGAAGTTAGTGGCACAGCTGTGTGAAGGGAAATCCTGCCTTCATCTTTTCTAAAATTACTTTGGTATTATTTAAGTATGTATTAAACTGTTTGTGTTATTATGGTACTTGGGTACCACATCCATGCATAAGGCTGGGGTTGGCTGGCTATGAGCTGTATTACCCTCAGCAGAAGAGTAGCGCAGCACTGTCCCAGGATAGCCAAGGAAACTGTAAAATGTAGACCCCCAAAGTTTTTGTAAGTCCAGCTAGAAAAAGTCATGGCTAACTTGAAGTTGTGTTAGTGATAGTCTCACTTTAAGAGGAAGGTCAGACTACTTCTCAGTCAGGATCAAAATTGTGTCATACCGAGTGCAGTTGGAAAATATACACCAATGGAATGTCTTTTGTCCTAGAGAACTTCAGCCAAATCCCCCTAATGTCACCTGAAGTCTTCCTGCTAAATCACATGATCTGGGGCTTGGCCTTAAAAAATTTGTTGGAACAAATGCCCTGTATTAGAGGGTTTGTTTGTTTGTTTTTAAAGATGAAAAAGGAAATAAACAGTGATGATCTGCAGCTCAGCCAGGAGTTTAAGAATTTGGTATGTGGGAAATACATGTTCAAATATCTCAGATTCATACCTGGGGTGGTAATTTTGAAAATGAGTTGTAGGCTATTTTTATCTAAACCTCTTTACATTTTTTGTCATGAAGCATGGGTATTTTTTCCAATGTTTCTTTCTTACACTGGAATAATGTATCTCAAAAATCAATGTTTTTCAAAGATGAAATATTTTTCTGGTTGTGTCTGTAGACGGACGTTAAGGAAAGGCACAAACCCAAATGCATTCTTTTGCAAAAATGTATCAGCTGAAAGGCTGAAAGGCTGAAAAAAATGTACACTAACAAACAGGATGGAACTTTTATTGCTGTGATTTTGGAGATTGAGGTATTTTAAATAAAAGACAATGTCAACATAAAAGAGACTGGAAGAAAGGAGTTTAACAATAGCCTATGCTGTATGGACTACTTTTAAAAAATACGTTAGAAGGGTAGAATATAAAAGGGCTCCCTCAATTGCCCACATTTGACAATCCAATGTTGTATATTAAAAATCTATTTGATAATGCATAGTAGTAGCTTCTTTGAACGAGAACACTAGTATTACAACCTGTGTAAGTAAAACTTGTGTCTGAGTGATAGTTCCCCTGTGTGGCTGCCCAGCAGTTTTATGTACAGAACACTTAGTAGGTGCTTTTGTGCATAAATATATTTTCTGAAGTATTACAAAAGACAACACAAATGCAATAAAAGTGGATGGAAGTACCACAGAGAATGATAAGTTTTTTTAAAATCAACCATTAAGTTAGCAGAAAGAAAAGGGCAGCAGATTGATCTTAGGAAAGACTGAAAGAAATAGATCTCTTGTGTTTACTTATAAAATACACAGAGATGATGAGAACATAATAAAACTCCAGAAAGAAAGATGGATGCCATAGCAACTTAGTTGATCTTGGTTTAAGCACTTATCTTCTGCCAAACTTGCTAGTGGAATTAACTGCTTCAAACTGGGCTTTTGATAAATATTTATTCTTATCCAACATGAAGAATAAGAAATTCACCTTAAAGTTAATATTTTCTGGACAAGAAATTAATGAATTTTAGAAAAAGAAATTTTAGAAAGCAAGAAATTTTAAGGGCTGATTGTCCTACTGAGCAACAAATTTTATGCAGTGCACTTAAAAATATTTTGTTTCAGTTAAAATGAATGACGAGATAATTTTCCTTTGCCAAAGTCTAGCTATTTGTTCTAGACTGGAGCAAAGACATTCCCAATTTAACAGCTTACCTTTACATTATTGTACAGGTCCTGTGTGGTTGCTACACATCCCGCTACTAGTATGATTCGCATACGTGTAATACTGGCAATTAAAAGCATGGTTTCTGCTAGTACCCAGGGAATAGTATGTGAATTCATGGTGATAATCCCAGAGCAAAAGAAATTCTCCTGTTAAAGGTGATTTAAATTGGTTTTCATTATCTGTCAAACAATGGCAACCCCCCTGCTAATTCAAAAGCCAATTCAATTAGT
The DNA here is from genome assembly GCF_028554395.1 of Pezoporus wallicus. Taxonomy (NCBI): domain Eukaryota; kingdom Metazoa; phylum Chordata; class Aves; order Psittaciformes; family Psittacidae; genus Pezoporus; species Pezoporus wallicus. Next base: position 9,840,455 of record NW_026641950.1, read on the forward strand.
TTCTTTCCACTTACGATCTTCCGAAAATCATGATGTATTTAAAAGCCCTGTTCATCAGACATATCAGTTGCAGTTGAGCTAAATGTCTATGGGTCATAAAGCCATCTGTCTGAGCACAGCCACTGTGTAATGTGTGTGAGTTATTTTAAACAAAAATACTACAGAATGGCTGTTTCAAATGAGAGATGAATCCTAAGATTCAAGAATCTCAAAGTAATAATTTTCCTCAAGAAAAAACTTTTTTGTAAGGTCATTCTTAATAACAAGATAAAAGACTTTTTTTTTTCCCCTCGGGTTTATGGTGTGGGGATTTTAGTTAAAAAAAATAAAACAAACAAAGAAAAGCCACCAAAACCACAGCTACTTTTGAGCAATACAGTGATATGTACAGAAGAAAAAAGCGTGTAGAGAAATAGCTTGTAAGTGATATGGGAACATGACCAAAACATGTTCTTAGAACACCTGGGCTTATCCATCTGTCTCATATCTGATCTGGTAGATGGATATATTTGACAATGATGTGTTATGAATAGGAAAGTAATTAGTAAAAGGGCTATTTTTCCCTCAAAACAATCTTTGCAGTGCTGCTGAAACTTACTCCAAACAAGGAAACAATCTAAAAGGTATAAATATAATAAAGCATGATGAGCCGTGTAATGTGCCACTCATTTTTATTGCCCAAGGGAGATCAGGCATGAAATACTTATGGCCTTGCCTGATCTGTTCCTCATAATGTATATCATTTGCTCTTATTTATTCTAAGCATACATCTTTTAGTCTTCTATTGCACCTTTTTCCTGTTTCTTGCCCTTCGTCTTTCAAAGGCTGGTGGGAAATAAGTACCAACTACTGTTTGATGAAGAAGTGTGGCTTTTGCAATGGTTAACAATCATAACTAATTTTATTTTGACCCTTCATACCTGTGGACAGGCAAGAAAGCCAGGGATTAAATCGCCTAAAAAAGGGAAAAAACATTCCCAATTCACCAGAGATCAATTCATAGACAATAGCTATACCATCCTTGAAAGCTTAGTTATGCAAATTCATGGAGTTTTTTGAAAAATAAAATAACTAAACTAAACTAAGATAAAATAAAATAAAATAATAAATTGCTAGCAATGCCAAAGATGAAGAATCAGGAAAAGCTTTACTTCATTTTCTAATCTGAGAATAATTTTTCTTAAACATAATGCTGAAATTTGAGGACATTTAAATTATACAAAAAAGTTTATTTTTTTTTAAATATCACCCTTTCAGAGTTTTTTTTTGTACAAGTGATGAATTGCAGTTCATCTTAAAAGAAAATGGAACTATATTGATAAGAAGTCTTTATATATGGATTTGCATTAATTACATTTACCTTCATGTCAAGGATAGGTTATGTGGTACTGTAAGCACTGAATTCTGGGTGAGAAATTATTTTTTTTAATAAATTAGATATAAATAATAAATAGATATAAATATAAATAGATATAGATATAAATTTATAAATAGATAAAATCCAAAACAATGACTTTGTACTTTTGTTATGAAAGCTTCTTATTATAGGTTTTCATGCACATAATATATACTAAAGAAAAAGAACACAATTCTGTAAAAATGATATGTCTTATTTATTAACAAAGTTATCCTTTCTTGTTAGATGAGAAATTGCAATACCTCTTACCAGGGATAAGAATAAAAATACTCCCATTTGACATGATTTTCTGATCTGGTATACCAACTTGTGTTTCTGACTGAGAAGAATGAGCCCATTTTTGTGAAATATCTCCTGATCTCAGTTAATCATTCACATTGGCTGGCTGTACAATGTTTCATAATTTACAGACTGTGTAGAGAAAAAGGTGCTTGTTGAATTTCTCTAAGTGCATAATGGATAAGTACCAAAATGATTCAGGTGAATGGACACCAGAGGAATGCTATTCTGCTGTAATATATTACAGCTACCCTGTAAGTAATAGAACAGGAACAATGTGCCATTGTCCAAAGTTTGAATTTAAGCTTTAGTAAAATTCATCAAGTATATCAAGGGTTCCCTATAAAAGCAGACATGAGGCAGTTATCTTCTGTCGACCAACATAAATCAGGCTGGAAGTACAGCTTCATGCTTTTTGAATGATGTTTTGGGTCATAGCATCCCACCACACCTTGATTCTTAAAAGTCACTGTATACTTAATCTGTTATTTAAAATATAAAACACAACAACAACAAGAGCCTCACAGCTTTCTGCATTAACTCATAATCTCCTTGGCTGCTGAAGGAAAAATATTTTCAGAACATTGCTGGAGTGTCTCTGTGTTGCTTTGTTTTTTATTACTTTCTAATGTGAGGTTGGCCCAAATTCACAGTTTTGAGTATTAATTTCCATTTTTGATTGTTGCAAAGTTCAGTATTTCTATCTTTCCCTGTAATTATTCCATGTTAAAATGAGGTAAATCAGTGAATGAAAAGAATTGGAGACAGATGCGGATATCCTCACTCATATTGAATGTTGCATTCATTGAACAAGCTCTGCACTTTCACTGTGATTACTAAATTAAGATCCACTAACCAGACTACAACACTCAAATTCTGACCTGTAAACATCAAAAACAAACCTGTTATTCTGAATATCTAATTTATAAGACAGAAAATGTCTTTCTTTTTAACAGGACTTCATGCTTTATCTGATTATGATTTTCCTATTCTTCTGTCCACCTGATGATCTGCTCTTTCACCTGTCAGTTATGTTAGTTTTCACTATTACTTTTCTTGTCATGCCAGGACCTCTTTTTGCTGGCAACTCCATTTAGTATTTACTGTGCTGGCAATAATAAGCTTGTCTGTGAGGTCAATAATGAGATAAAAAGTGCTGCTTTATGCTACAGGGAATAGCATTTCCTAACTTGCCTGTATTGTACCAGCTCTGAACTGGATCTTTCAGGTGTTCCAGTAATACAGGTAACAGGCTATCCTAGAGCTACTTGATGAAATATAAACACAGAGAGGAGACTTTGCAAAGAAATTGGCTGAACCTTAATGATTTATAATGAGTCCATATTATTTCCTCACTTCATAAATAAACTAAGCAGTTCATATAGAAAGTTATCACTCTGTCAGTTCAGGGCAGATTAAAATGGAATGCAGTCATGGGAGGCAACAAATCCAAATGCAGAAGGAAGTAGGAGGTGTCAGAAAACTGAGAACAGTTTAATGGTATCAGAACTGATTAAAGGGATTTAGGGAAATTATGTGAGAAAACTGACAAAGAAAAACAACTTTGTGATGAGCTATATCTATGTTTGTGCGCACAGTTGAGAGATTTCAATGGATGCATATTTTTTCTGTGTTTTTAATGTTTTTATCATTTTTATAAGCAGGGAACATCACAGTCTTTTTACATCATCTTTGCTAAACACTAACTACAGCTCTAAATTTCCATTTCAGCTCAGTAGTGAAGAAAGGACATGGGCTAGACAAAATCTAAACCATGACAAAAATCTTTAAAAGATTACAGAATGTGCTCTATAGGGAAAGAGAGGAGATGAAAGTGATGCATTTTGGAGGTAAGACAATAAATAACTGCTAAAGGTGCTAAAGAAATCAGCGGATGACCTAACTCAGAAAAGTATATATTATTTTTTTTAGAAAAAAGGTACTATATAGAAGTTACAATGTATTTATAGCAAAATTGCTGAATCACTATCGCTAGCTGAATTCAATGCTAATATAGCATTGCATATGAAGAAAGACTGTGCATAAATTAAGGTTTAAACAAATTGACCAAACCATAACATTGAAAGGACTAGAATGTACAAGCTATTGGATCTAAATTTTATGTTTGTTATTGACCACAAGGGATGAAAAGCAAGATGAAAGGGATGTGGTTTAATGAGGGTATGAATTTATTAGCTCAGCTCTTGTGGGAACTCTCTGGCAGTAGATTGTACAGTGTATATCAAGACACCTTCCTTAATTGTTTTCATATATTAGTGGTATATCATCAGCCACCCTTTCTCCTGTATTCCTGATTCCTATTCATATTTCATTTACTCACCCAACTGCCTGTCCCTTGTACAGAAGTGTTGAAAGGCATAGGAGGGAGAATCCACTTTTATTACTCCAGACAGTATAATTAAACTTGGTTCTCAGCTCTCGGGTGTCCCTTGATCTCTGTCCATTTCCAATTCTGATTAATCACATGTTACAGCATCTGCAGAACTGACAAATGCTTTGGACTCCTGCTGTAAATAAACCTTCAGATAAGATCTAGTGCCTGGTACCTCCTCCTATTTCAAATTAACTTTTCAGATACCTTAACAATTTTCTTCCACATTCAATCATCCCTGTCCCTGAATAACCAGTGAATTGAACACGATATTTTTGGTGGATGTCTATTAATCCTTTTCCTCCTAATAAGTGACATGTTATCTGGCCTTGTCAACCCTGGAAATAACTCACCATATCCTTCCTGAAAAATGTAGCCTCTGGGAAGTGTTGACACCAAGAAAATGTCCCTGACCTGTCCATTTCTTTTTCTTCCTTTTTTTTTTTTTTTTTTTTTTTTTAGTTTATACTGATCTTTTTAAAAAACTCAGTAGCCTGCTACACAATCACAGGAGTCTGCCTTAGTAAAAAGAGCAGGGTCAAATGCAGCTTTTTCTTTTAGGGCCTGAGGATAGCTGGAGACATGGGGAAGTAGCTGTCTGCCTCATGTAGGGCAGAGCATTGTCCCTCCACAACCAGCATCAGCCATCATGACTTAGTTTCTTCCTTTTGTTGTAATCCATCACCCCTTCAGCTCAGCACTTAACAGGCTGAATGAAAGTATAGTCTTTTGTGGACCACATAAACATTGCTGTGTGTACAGACAATTTTGTACACTGGGCTGTAAAATAAACAGTGGAGAAGAAGTAGATAACCTCTATACATCAAGCAATCAACCTGTGTGTTAGAAGTTACTATATATTAAGGTATCATTCACAAAGCTGCGACGATAGAGATACCAAATTGGATTTTCTGCTGTGCTACTGGTATAACCAAATCTTGAATGAATAAAGCCTCCTCATTTTGTTGGCAAACTGTAGTAACAGGCAGTGCTTGGCATGAAGTAAAATCTCATCTTTCTTTTTAAGAGATGGCTCCCCTTAAATTAGTGAAAACACATTTTCACAAGTTCTTCATTATCCTTCTAAACTCTTCAAAGAACAGCTGATCTGAAATAATTAGCCATGCTCACAGAACACATCTTCAGAATTTCAGATCAATTATAAACAGGAAAAATTGTGATTCCTGTTTATTTAAGGATTAAAAGGAACAGCATTTGGACAGACTTTTTAAAGGGGATTTAGAGTCTTTCTTCCTTTTTGAGCTTTCTGTATACATGAGTTATAGATGGAATTGTTTCTAAGCACAGCATAGTAAAGAAAATAATGTGTAGGTGACCAATATTTAATTTTATTGTGATGTAACTTTTTACTATTAGATGTGGACTGTGGCAAGGCTATACAGTTATTCTTTTTTAGTAAATGACGCTTATATTATGGACATCATAAATTTATCCTTAATATCTAATGAGCTACCAGTTTATTATTTTTTAAGTAAGATTTAATTTGTTTTTAAAGTAAGAACTTTCCCCTCCTTCTTCTTTGTAGACATACAAGGTCAATTACCTGCTAGGTGTTTGTATTAAAAATGAGTTTTCTGATCTTCACTTCTCCAGGAAATCTTGAAGAAAAGGCAGATGTTGTTGAGAACATTATTTTACTTGTTTAGAAATTAGCGCCTTTAATGAAAATAACTCAAGCCAATGTCCTATAGTTATTGCTTCAATTTAAGTGGCCCCTCTCCACTGAGATATGGAGATCACTCCTTTAAATCCACCTTCTGCTGGTACAGAGAGACCAGTATTCTACAGAATTTCCATTTGTAGCAATGACTATATTGTTCACTGTTTATTTGAATTTCCATTGTTATTTTTTACCTGATTGACTAAATATCTTCTCTCAGGATTCCAAATCAATCTTGTAACTTCTCAATTTTATTTTTTTTTTTTTTTTTGAGGAATCAATAGTTAAATTAACTTCCAATGTCTTACTGTTCCCATTCATAAGAAATTGTATATTTTATCTGGCAGAGAATAGTACTTCTTCCATAATGGCTGAAGCTAATCTCCCCATCACCAATCTCCATTACCTGTAAAATTTTTGTCTTTCTCTTGGAAAACTTTTGTTGTGTTATTTTCCTCTTCTGCTTAGTCTGTGCAGCGTTACTGTCTTGGTCACATGCCTTTGACTGAATAACTTACCTTGCAAATGGAGGGACAGGTTACTTGTTCTTTGATGTTTCCAGGTCTTTTGCTGACCACCATCAATGCCAAAGCATTCTTTAAGTGTTTCATTTATTGTTTTGTTTTGATTTTATGTCTTTTATTTATTTTGGGGTTTACTCTTCTTTTCTTTTGAATATCCTGAACTACTGGTCTCATTTTTTTCCAAGCACTGTGAATTCTTCTCTGCTTAGTGTCCATAACTTCATCTAGATGGATTTTTTTTAATAACTTTTCATTACATTTTAAGTAAGTTAAAAAAAATAGTTCTTCAGGTTGTCTCAATTGCTACCTGTCATAGATATATTCTAAAGATAGTGAAGTGTCTTAGACCCGTGGCCTCCAAACAGACTTCTATAAATCTGACCTGGGTCCTTGCCTTGAGTGCTTGAAAAGTATTTACCTTAAGGCAGAAATATAGCCCTGTTCCTATTGTGAGAAATTTCATCCACAGCCAGAGAAAGAGAAGAAAAAATATTCTTTAAAAAAAAAAGACTATTATGCCAAGGTTTTTTCCTGTATGCACACAGACAACAGCAAAGAGGAGCTATTTCATTTAGGATAGATTGGGGCCAAAGAATCAATCTAGAGAATTCTCATGAGGCCTGCAAAGAATTTTGAAGGGTTATAAGGTAGGACTGTTAAGTGGGCTTACGCCTCACAGCAAACACTTCAACCAGTGTCCAAGGCACATCAACTTTAAGTATCTATATTTTAGAAAGTCAGTGAAGTTTGGGATATAGGAAAGCTCCTTTGAACCTCTGCTGTTAGACTGGCATGAGGCAGTTCTTTGACATGGTGTAGCCATAAAATTTAAGGTGTTACTACAGAAACAAGAAGAAACTGAAGTCTCGGTTATCCTTGGTTTGCTGGTGAAGGTGATGGAATATTTTCAGAAATGTCTGCTTTTCAGGGTTTAGCATAAAGCATTCTTTTGTGGAAAAAAAAAATTAAAAGAAAAAAAAAAACAAAAAAAGAGAAAGATTTCCTGTTTTGAAAAAGATGTTAGTATGTTGGTACTTTGTAGGTGGTGCTCTTTGACTCAGCTTGTGTGTGATCTCGTGATGTTACCTCACCACAGAAATGTTGATACTTTTGATTTTAAATGGCACAGTATGGACACAGCAGTGTTTCACAGCGCTGATGAGTCCAGTATAACGCTACTTGAAATTAGATAGTAGCAAGCACTGTAACACATCTCTTCTATAGCCATCCTACACTCTCACACATTTTGTGAGCTCCATGGCATGTGGCAGACTACTTAGTGCAGATAGAATTCTTCTATAGATGTAAGTGCTTTATAGTCTGAGGGAAGATTTGGTGTATAACTGTGCCTATAAAGCATTCAGCTATCAAGGTGATGTGTTATCTCTAAAAGAATTTTTTCCACAGTGGTCAAATTAATACAAGTTGTTAAAATTGGAAAACTTCAACACTCTTTTTGCTCAACACTGATTTTTTTTTTCTGTTTCTTCAGAGCTTCATAATTGTATCAATATTTAGTAGCCTAGGACAAGCAATGGATTATGAATCATGAACTACTGCTGGTAGACTGCAGTTATTGAGAGAGTTGATAGTAGCTGGTTCAGAAAGTTGTTGTTAGAATCATTCACTGTAGAACATCAGTTTATGGAAATTTTAAGTAAATCTGAGAATTATGCATGTTGGCAGTGCTTCTTCTGCGTGGTGATTTCATAAAAGTGAAAGCTGCCTCATTCAAATATATTCTCAATAACATAGAATAGTTAGGGTTGGAAAGGACCTTAAGATCATCAAGTTCCAACTCCCCTGCCATGGGCAGGGACACCTCACACTAAACCATGTCACCCAAGGCTTCGTCCAACCTCATCTTGAACACTAGTCTTGAAACTGATGTTGAAAGAAAATATCTTATGCCATAAACAGGGCTTTTAGAGAGGACTGTGGAGGGGATTCTGACCATACCAGAGATTCTATAATCAAAATCCTTTTTCCTATGTTTGCCTTAAATGAAAAATGAATGGCATTCTCAGAAAATATAATTGGGAGGTTAGGGGGAGATTGTGATCAAGCTAAGAAGCTAAGTCATCATTAGGCAAAAAAGAACATTTAAACTACCTTGAAATAAACAGGGTCACATCTAGTTTCGGGAATAAACTAACTTGTAGATTTGTTGACACAGCACAACATTCCTTCCTGGCATGATGTATACAAGGGAAAATTAGACAATAAATAATATTTGACTTTTATCTGATTTGCACAAAGCATAAAATTGTACTTTACCTTCCTTCATTTATCATATCTGATTTCATCCCAAACTTTCAGCATTTATTTAGTACCCCCTACTCACTGTGTAAGAAAACTGAATGAGTATGGAACTCAGTTGATGAGTTAAAATAAATTATATATATTCATGTCAGAACAGAAATTAAAAACTTCCAGTTAATGTACAGCTAGAAAAATGTGCATGTCATCAAAAGATAAGTGTAAGTGGATTGCATAAATGTCAAGATGGGTTTAAAGAAATTGAAAAACAAACTCGTCAGAGGCAGTTGTGTGTGGAAGGGATAGTTCATCTGTTATGGAATGGAAGAATAAAGTTAAGAAGCATAAACAGTGTGATGAGATGAATTTATGTAGCAAATATTAGAAAGTACATCATAGCTCAAATAAATACTATCCCTCCCACTTACAAGAGGTTCAAAAGATTGCTAAAAGAAGGACTATTGGCTTAAAAATATGAAAAAATAAGTGATTGCTTATATGGATACACTTTACCTTGAAAAAAACTTTTTTTCCTTTCCATTCATTTGAAGTTCTCAAAGGAATGTGAAGGAATAGATCCTGAAAGTAGTGCTAGAAGATGTGTCTTTGGTGAAGTAGAAAGAATATGAAGGAGAAACTGCATCACAAATTGATTAATAAATTACAATCAATTAGAATTAGTCAAAACTAGCATATCAGGCTGAGTTTGTCCCCTGCTTGTGGGTATTACACAGTGGTGCAAATGCAATCCCATCTCTAAACCCCACGGCTCACCTGCAGCCCATCCTGATAAAGGCAAAATTGCAATGAAAGAGTTTTTTGAATCCTTCAGAAAACTCCTAATCAGGAAAGCATGGCAACTACCTTATGTTTTAGAAATAGACTGAATTATCATTTTTCTTATGAGTTTACAGTAAAAAAATAAAAAATGCAAAAATTCAGTCTAGTCCAACACATATAAGACTCCTTATTTTGAGGAGAATACCTACTCCATCTTTATTCTCCTTCTCATTTTACCAAAACCCCTGATTTTATTACAAAACCAATCTGCCTTATGGGAGAAAATGGGTAAAGTAATATATTTTATCCCTTATAGTAATTATTGTCCTGGTTTTAGTCTGGATTACTCTGAATTCATTATCAGATGTCTCAAAACCTAGAAATTCAGAGGTTCAGAATTGCTGTTGCTGGATAAGTTTCATATCATGGCATTAACTGCAGGCACTCCACTTGTATCAGCATGGCCTGGATAAATATTCTGAAAGATGATAAAATGAATTGAAGCATTTTGTGAGAGCTGTGATTTTGTTGTGAGGTGACCCGTGCAAGACCAGGAAATGATGGGAAAGATTGCTTCCACCTGAAATTCGTACTTAAAGTGAAAATAAGAATGTGTACTTGAAAAAACTCCGAGATATCTCACTTAAGCTCTATAGGATAGCTTGGATCAACAGTATTATGTACGTGGCTACTTGCCATGGGAATGATCAGCAGTTAGAAGACATAAAAAACGGATCTGTGAGTTTAAAAAACAGATATGCTTCTACTACAGTGAAAAAAGTGGTGGGTTGTAAAATTTTGGTTTGTAAACCTTTGTATGACATAGGCCAAACATTATGTCTGCATAGGCTGCTGTGTTCCATATGCTCAGTTTATAGACAATGCGAATGAATGTGATAGGTAGACTGTATGTCTGATATACTAGAAAAGAACAGAAAAGATTTTGTTCTGAACCTTAATAATATACACGAGTCATTTGTTCTGAACCTTAATAATATACTTCTGAGTCATCAGAAGTTGTTTTTATGTATATTGCAGTAGGAGAAGACAGAAAAGATCATCATCAACCTTTCATTGAAAAGAATTTGCTCATTTCTTGAGGACATTTAATCACTACAGAATATTTTTTTTTATTTTATTTTTAATAGAATAATTCCTAAGATTCAATTTTAATTTCATCAGATCTTTGTTGGCAGTTGCAAGGGGGATGTTATATAAATGTAATGTGCTGGATTCCTGCTCATCTCTATTCACATTCTTTCCAAAAGACTTTGTTACAGTGAATGTTATTACTGCTACTGTTTCAAAATGCCTGGAATTTATACTAACTTGACTAATGAGAGAACTCATGAACATTGGCTCTGTCCTAGTCTTGAGTGACTTGTAATAAGGACGTCTCTGTAAATAGGAATATGTGAAGTAGGACAAACTGTTAGTTTCTTTCGCTATCCATACATGTTTTAAACATTTCTGGCTCAGCAATTGTGCTATTGGAGTTTTTGACACATAACTGCGGAAGACTTTTTCTTTGCTGTGTGTAATTTGCTGCTTCTATACAATATACTGGTGCCATTTTCATGAATGACCATATTTTTCCCCTTGTGTTTCTCCAGCACATATAGTAATGGCACATTATCATACACTACAGACAACTATCAGTTATGTCTGCTGTCTCCATCTCACCAATCTTAAGTACATTAATAAACTATTTTCTCTCCTAGTGCATGGAATCTTACTTAATGAAACACAGGGAAGTTGTAGAAGGATGCAGGATTTGGGAGTGTCAAGATTTTGGATTATGTGATGAGGAAATGCCAAAGCACAAAAAGTACAAAGCAAGTCAGTGCACCTGTGTGTAAGTATTGTGAGACTGGGAAACTGGCATGAAACCAGAAAGAGAATGGATTTTACTGTTTGTTTTTTTTTTTTGATAGAAGATACTGTGAAAAGCATAGCTCTGGGAGCACTGTATTAGCCTTAGAAGAAACTGTCAAGTTCAAAGAAAGTTATTTTGCATGGTCAGGTGTATCATTGTTTGAACTTCCTTAGAGCTTGGACATCAGATTCACCCACAAGGCACACTAAATGAAAAAGAATTCTTAGCAAGTATGAGCAAAGTCAGCCTTTCAAGAGGAATGGCTTCAGAGAAATTCTGTAAAGCTTTTGCTTTATTGTAATAAGGTATCAGCAAAAGATTGAAAGAAATTAAAGATGAGCATGAAAATAATGGACGTTTATCATGCTTTGGATCATTGTCCCCAAGGTAATGACAGAGACTCAGCCACTGGGGAAATTGTAAGTCAAAGTGAACAAAATACTTGAAAAGCTATTAGTTGAAGCTTAGCTGAAACAACTGTCTAATGAATGAATTAAAAAAAATATACAATAATGGGTTTCTTAACCCATTTACGCAAAATAATTTTGATAAAAGAAGAAGACAAGAAGTGTGCTGGGATAGGGAAGTAGGAGGAAGTGATGAGAGAAGAGAAGAGTTTGAGTTAAAGCAATTTGAATCCATATATATGGGAGAAATGTACATAAATAAGAAGCAGAAAAGTTTCTATAATCTATAAAATGAGACTGAGAGGTAACATAAGAAAAAAGATGGAAGAAATAAGAGTAGGAAATGAAACTCTATGCATAAGAGGATTTTAAATTAGCAGTTAAATTACGGCAGAATAGAAGAAAGAAATTGCCTGTGAAGAACAGTGTGAGGAAACAGTAATTAAAAAACCATGACGGAAGTTAGCAAAAAATAATCAGCTGTTGAAAACAAGCCACTTGCACAAATACAGAGAGAAAATTGAAGTTTTGTATTTTATATTCACAGCAAAGAAATTATTTCACTCAAATAAGACACAGCAACATAAATTGAGAATTGATGTGTAATACTCTATGATCTTTACATGTTGAGATAGTATCAGAAGACAGTTTGTTACAGCTTCACAATAACTAGTAAAATAAATTGGGTTTTCACTGCCACAAAATTAAAAGTTTATTTTCAATGTTTATTCTTAATATTATATTGCCTAATGGGGTTAGGAGATTGTAATTCAAATCTTTTGCTAATAAATGGGGCTCTGAAAATTAGCCCCTTTTTGAGCCTATTTTACTTTCCATAGAGTTTGGTTATTACCACAATTATTTTTCAGTCAATCAATCTTTGTATTTGATCTTTATATAATCACATCGTGGTTTAAGCCCAGCCAGTAACTCAGAACCACTCACTCACTCAATCCCCTCCCCGCCTTTCCTCCCCCTCTCCTGGAGGGATGGGGAGGAGAACTGAAAGAATGTAACTGCCATGGGTTGAAATAAGAACAGTCCAGTAACTAAGGTATAACACAAAACCACCACCTCTACCACAAATAATAATAGTGATAAGGGAAATAACGAGGGAAGAAAATACAACTGCTCACCACCCCCTGACCCCGCCCAACCTGAGCAGCGATCTAGCCCTTCTGAGTAACTGCCCCTGGTTTATACAGTGGGCATGACGTGCTATGGTATGGAATACTTCTTTGGCTAGTTTGGGTCAGGTGTCCTGTCTCTGCTTCCTGCTGGCTTCCCCTACTCCCTGGCAGAGCATGAGACTCAGAAAGTCCTTGGTCAGAGTAAACATTACTGAGCAGCAACTAAAAACATCGGTGTTATCAGCGCTGTTCCCAGGCAGAAAGTAAAAAACACAGCCCTGCACCAGCTACTAAGGAAGGAGAAAAATGACTGCTGCTGCTCAACCCAGGACACCACATCTTTACTTCCAACATTTCTGACGTTACAGGACTGAGAGCTACCCTTAGCAATTCAATTTTTTATTATGTTGTCCCATCCATAGTGAAGAGAGGTAATAGATGCATGCATTTTGCAACATTTGTAAGATAGGAATGTTCTGAGGAAACCATTAACTAAATCTGTAGGTCATTAGCTATGGGCTATAATCAGGAAAAAAAAAAACCAGCAAATATGTGTTATTTCTGGATATATGAGTGCTTAAGTAGACCTTGGAATAGCAAAGTAAACAAACAGGAATGCCTTACAGACTTAAATTTAAAATAAATTATCAGTTTATCACAAACAGGAAATGATGGAAAGTTGCAAAAGTCTATCCTATATTGTCCTCATTAATTTTTTCTTGTGAAGAGTTTAAAGAAGCTGTGTAAAGATTAGCTAGGGGTTGTTAAATGTTGGATTTTAGAATCTATGTTGGATTCATAAGCATGCTTCTTTATCATCCTTTTCTGTAGGTTGCTGTTGCATCATCCTTAGGAAATGAAAAACCTGAATAAATGGAATTTGTCTGTAGTAGTGCAAGATTCAATGAGTTTAGTCTAATAAGCCTTGGACTATAGTTTTGAATGGACTTCTGCAAGAGGGAGATTTCATAGAAATGTATGGATTTCAAGACATATGCTTTGAGATAATGTATCCCTTCCATGTCTGACAGATGTTTATTAAGTATATTCCTTGACTCTAAAGGCAGATGTATCAGAACACACCTAAGCAGTACCTCTTCCTCATACATAACTGAAGGCTAAAAATGGCAAAGAAATCTATCTACTGTTTCTGAGTGCAGTGGAGGAGATCTGGTTTTCAGTTCCCTTATTTTTTTTTTCTCTACTCCTTTCTCCTAAGAGACTTGAAAAAGAAAATAGAAAATAAAGATGAAAAAAAAAAGTCAAAACAAACAAACAAACAAAATCACAGTATTAAATTAATATGACGGAAGTAGAATCATCCCAGGGAACAATCAACAGTAATTTATACTTGGCATATTAAGTGAACAGACAACTCTTCCAAATTACAGTATTTGTGAATGTCAGAAAAAGCTATGAAGACTATTAGAAAAACATTTCAGATTTAATCAGTAATGACTTGAGGTTTATTATATGCCAGATAGAAAGAATATAAATTATCTTATGTCAATACCTTAAATATTTTGAATACTTAAATTTTGTTGTCTTGAAACTGCTGCAATAACTGTATAGCATTGAATATGTTGTTTTAAAAATAGAGTATCATATGAACAGAAATAGTCCATGAAATTCTGTCCAACTTCCTTTTGTGCCATTTTAAATACTTAAAAATGAGCAGGCATGTTTTTATGCATGCTTACATAAATACAGATTTGAGGTTTTGCCAAGACAAAGTTGTTTTCAAGTTAGAGGACTATTTTCAGTCTTTTTGTTTGACCTACAATTTCAAAGCAACAGAAGATAGATAAAAATATTAACGCACATCTCTTTTCTTATGGCCTAAATGAATTCCACTAATTTGAGTCTGAGAAAGGCAGTATATTGCTCTTATTGGTCTAAGACTTCACCTTCATTGTTCCGTTTCACCACAGGAATTAAGAAAAGCTGTAGCTTTTAAGTGACTAGGACCAAGCCTCTCGAAAGCTTCATCTATCAATGAATTCTTGAGTTGTACTTACTTCAGAATTTTGAGTCAGAATCAAAGTTCATTGAGGCATCTTGGTCATTTATTTATAGAACTCTGGCTTTTTTCAGGGAAAATAGAAAATACTAAATTGCACATCAACTACGTCAGGTTTTCTCATGTATTTTGCACATAGGCATATTCATGATTTGTAATGGTGATAATGCAGCTGACAGAATAATAAATATGTCACGATTTGGTCAGTATCTCCAGCTTCATCTCAGTGCTGCATGTCCTGAGCAACAGTTCACAGGGTGGCCTCTAGAAGGGGGAACCTCTTGTCTGGCTGTGTCTGGCAACAATCCAGAAAAGTGCCCTCACACTTCAGCCTTCTGGTTTAAATCAGCCACGATTGACTGTAGTATTTTCTCTGTGGAATGGCTCAGTGATCTGGGTTCTATTAGTTATGGTCAGGAGCAGGCTGTCACTTTCACAGTGCACAGCTAGGGTGTTGTGGCTGTGTGGAGGGAGGCCTTTGAAAGATCATATTCAACTGTGCCCTCTGCATGGGAAGAATTGACTGGTCTGGAGCAGTTCTCCACATTCTATAGGCTAGCTTTGCCTGCATTTGTTTGGGTTTTCTCATAGAAGTAGTGCTTTCTCTCAAAGAACGTTCAATATTTTTCTTGTTTTGGGTAACATGGTTGTGGCAGGTCTGTAGGACATGTCAGAACAGAGGGGGGCTTTGATTTTTTGGTGCCAAAGGAGAAGACAGCTTTACAATAAAGGACTTTCAATACTGAATTCTCTCTCATTTCTAAGGTGTCCTCCTCTTCCTTGCTCTCCTCCTGACCAGCCAGCTAGCCTGGTGATGTCTGCAGGCTCGAGGTGGCAGCAGCACTGGAGTAGTGTACACCTGCAGCTGGGATGAGACCTTGGCTGTGTGCATGCTGTAATTCATTGTGTGTTTTGCCTCCTCAGTGAGCAGGTTGTCAGTGGTTGATCTGGCAACCAGCAGGCAAGCAGGTGGCACAAGGGAAAGAGGTTCATTCTATCAGCTTCCTATACCTACTTTCAACATTTTCTTGAACTTCAGCTAATAAACTAAAATGAAGTCGACAAAATCCTCAGCTCTGTCATCACAGCAATGGTCTTAAGGGCATCCAGCAGCAGAACGTAAAGACCCTAGGTAACTTTGCTGGCTAACATAGATCTTAATAGCTTCATGAAGAGAAGATTTTGTAAAGATGTGATTGTATAACTGCCTATGTATGTACTTTGATAATCTACTCCCTACAGCCCCCAAATTTTGGGAAAAGAAAGGCTTTGAGAAAAAACCCTGCAGTTTGGATCAAAGAAATTTGAAGTCATATTAATAGGATTTAAGTATCTGAACCCTAGGTCTGTTGGTTATGCAAAATGAATAAAAACTTGTTTCCTTATCCGTACATGTGTTCCCCCATACACAAAATTTCACAAGAAATAGTACTTTACAGCATTCGATTTCTTTTAATTATTGGTTTGGACATCTTACAGTCTTAAAATATCATGTAAATGAAAAAAAGCTAAATGGCTGCAGATTATTTATTCAATTTGCCTCCTTTGGAAACAACAATTTAAGTCTTAAGGGAAAATATGATAGGCAGTTTGTAAGAAGGAAGATAAAATGGTTGATAAAACCCCAGCAAATGTCATTAGCTAAATCCAGATTCTAATTTCAAAATAAATACTCACTCAAGTGTTAGATGGAATTAAACTAATTATGATACTGGTATTTTTAGAAGCTCAATTTATTCAACTGAGAAATCAACCTTAAACTTCATCCTCTCCCTATTTTCCACTTTTTTAATTCCTCCAGACTAACTCACTGGATTAATTTCAGGGCTGCTAACCTCTTATGTGGAAGTCACAAAACTACACCCGTCCCATGTGGTAGGTAGCTTCATACTAAAGCTTTTGGGAAAGCCAAAGCACATGCCACATCTGCTGCAGGGGGCCCATGCTCTCCTGCTGATCCCTAACACTGGGATTCCTACTCATTAACGCATGTGAAAGCCTTGGTGCCAAAGTGCAGGATACATCTACACTGAAAGTTATGATGCAGCAAGTAGCTGACGCTGCTAGCACAGACCTATTAACACCAGGTTGCTTGATTCATCTCTCTGTCTGGATGTTCCTTTGCCTCCCCTGCCTGCCCTCTCTGCCCTCTTCTCCTTATCCTCCTGATCACAAAAGCAGGGTGTCTCTAAAGGTGGGATCAGAATGACAGATTTGGTTTACCGTCCTCTTCCAGATGCGATCAAGCACAGGGCTGCCCATTCAACCTGATGTAGTTCAAGATGTCCCTCCTCATTGCAGGGATGTTGGCCTTGATAACCTTTAAAGGTTCCTTCCAACACAAACTGCTATGATGCTATAACCTGACAACTTCTGCATACCTTATTATCTGTTTTCCCATTTTTCAACCCTCTTCTTCAAGGAATATGTGTCTCCCTGTCTCTTTCCCATCTAATCTCAAATAAAGTACCCAATGCAATTGCTTTTTCTCTACTGTTCCCACTTTTCCAACATCCATACCCAATTTCAGAATTCCAGTTACCTTACCCAGGTAATTTCAGCTTCATAGGGTAATCTCTCAACCAAGTGCCTGTGGATTTCTCACATACCTCCCTGTTAATCATGTGCAAATTCCATCCTTCCATCATGGTGCTATCTACAGCTTTTGCCTGCTTCTCCCACTGTTATCTATCATGTTCATAAGCTTCTTTGATCATATTCAAGACAACTTAATACTCTGTTCTCTTAGGTAAACCTCAAGCCAGGACCTAGTCCATGGTGCAGTTATTTACCTGCACCCCTAACTTGATGCTTAACCACTTTTAGAGTATCTTGAGGTCTCAGATAAATTATATTTCACAGTAGAATACACCTTTCCTTAGGAAATCATAAAGACTGTCATGGACCACTCGGTGGATAAAGAACTGCCTGGATGGCCACATGCAAAGAGTTGTGCTCAATGGCTCAATGTCTGGCTGGAGACCAGTAACGAGTGGTGCCCCTCAGGGTTTGGTGTTGGAACTGGTCCTGTTCAACACATTTGTTGCTGACATGGACAGTGGGATTGAGTGTGCCCTCAGCAAGTTTGCCAGTGACACAAAGCTGTGTGGTTCGGTTGATAGGCTGGATGGAAGGAATGCCATCCAGAGGAACCTTGAC
This sequence comes from Pezoporus wallicus, assembly GCF_028554395.1. Lineage (NCBI taxonomy): Eukaryota > Metazoa > Chordata > Aves > Psittaciformes > Psittacidae > Pezoporus > Pezoporus wallicus. The sequence continues at coordinate 9,858,379 of NW_026641950.1, forward strand.
ATGCTTGTGAGGTGGGCTGATGCCAACCTCATGAAGTTTAACCATGCCAAGTGCAAGGTCCTACACCTGGGTCGGAGCAATCCCAGGCACAGCTACAGGTTGGGCAGAGAAGAGATTCAGAGCAGCCCTGTGGGGAAGGACTTGGGGATGCTGGTCGATGAGAAAATGAACATGAGCTGGCAGTGGGGGCTCACAGCCCAGAAACCCAACCATATCCTGGGCTGCGTCAAAAGGAGCATGACCAGCAGGTCGAAGAGGGTGATCCTGCCCCTCTACTCTGCTCTTGTGAGACCTCACTTGGAGTATTGTGTGCAGTTCTGGTGTCCTCAACATAAAAAGGACATGGAACTGTTGGAACAAGTCCAGAGAAGGGCCACGAGGGTGATCAGGGGACTGGAGCACCTCCCATATGAAGACAGGCTGAGAAAGTTTGGGCTGTTCAGCCTGGAGAAGAGAAGGCTGTGTGGAGACCTCATTGAAGCCTTCCAGTATCTGACTGGGGCTTATCAGGATGCTGGGGAGGGACTGTTCATTAGGGACTGTAGTGGCAGGACAAGGGGTAACGAGTTCAAATGTAAACAGGGAAATTTAGATTGGATATAAGGAAGAAGTTCTTTACTGTGAGGGTGGTGAGGCAGTGGAATGGGTTTCCCAAGGAAGTTGTGAATGCTCCACCCCTGGCGGTGTTCAAGGCCAGGATGGACAGAGCCTTGAGTGATATGGTTTACTGTGAGGTGTCCCTGCCCACAGCAGGTGGGTTCGGACTAGATAATCTTAAGGTGCTTTCAACCCTAACTATTCTATGATTCTATGATTCTGCGATGTTTTAAGTGCAATTTTGACCTTAACAAAATGTTGGATATGAAGTGGAATAGGAGGATATCACTAAAGGAAGTTCGCAGAATATTCAAGAGTCAAAAGAGGCTCTGAGTCTTTTTCTTCCAAGTCTGTACATTTTTATTTTCTACAAATTATTTTATAACAATTACATCACTGACATGTTTGACTATATTTATAATCAGTATTTTCACAGCTTTTACTAAGTTGTATATGTTACCAAACTGAACGTGTAGATGGAGTTCAAAGGATTGTTTATGCCCTGAAATATATGGCTTTTTGTGTGGAAATTCTTGGGACATGCATGATGGAGTTATCAGGTTTGTCCATTCCATCATAGTTGCACAAAAGGTGATGTAATAATAATAAAAATGTTGACCTTTTATTAGTATCCAAAAAAAGAATATTTTTATTATGCTCAAAAATTTTATGTAAATATATGCAAGAGATAGATAGATATTAAAATATGTAAAATATGTAAATACATAAAAGAGAAATAAAGAACAAACTCAAGGTACATGGAGAAGTTAGAGAAAAGGCAGTTGAGGTAAACAAAGAGCAACAGAATAGGAAATGGCAAAATCAATACTTTATTTTAAACAGTGCACAGAGAGCAAGCTTCAGGTACAATTCAGTGATATTCGAATTAAAAATACATGTAAATACATATCTGTGAGAATTTTGAGGACTCTCTTGTGCATACTTCTAGAAATTAACTGAGAGGGAATATTTTCATTACGGAAGGCTGCTTGTTTAGGATGATATAATATTCCTCATATTTAAAGAATAAAAGAAACAGCCCCATCTGCTCAACTTGGTCCAAATTAAAAGACGAATTATGTAAGAACATAAATAGATCACTATGTGAAGTCAGTGGCAAGTAAAATACATAAAATAAAAAAAAAAAAAAAGGTTTTTCTCAACCCATTTTCTGTTATGGGTTAGGAGATTATATGGAATAGGAAACTATTTGGAAATGAGCACATCTCAGCATAAAGGCATCCTCTAATTTACTCCAATAGACCTTCACTTCCACTTTGGAATGTTCTTCAGATTCACATTGATAAGTTGATGGCTATTGTACAATGATGCTTATTTCAGCAAGAACTTCTTGCTGGGTTGGAGCGGAATAGAAGAAGCTTAAGATTTCCCCTGGTGTTACTTTGATACAACTTTGATTTGGCAAGCTCATCATACCACATAAGGAAGGTGACGTCTACAAACCTTCAGTGCTTAGTAACCATAAATTTCATCAGTTTTGTAGCTGGTCTCTGCATGAGTGCATATTAGACTTTTGCTTTAAAGTTATATGTGATTCCAGATACTTTCTTCAGCCCAGTCAGCAGAAAAAATCTCTAATTATGCTGTGGGCACAGTCAACCGAGTCAGCAAAACAAATCTTATTATGTATTACAAAACATCCAGCAGTGAGCATCTCACACAAACTCTTCATAGAGTTACAGAAAATAGATCCTCTTTTAGAAGAAAAAAGTTCTGAGATGCTGTCACCTTGATAAGTTCTTGAACTATTTTTCTTTTTTTTGGCACATTGACATTGCAACTTCTTGTTTTCTCATTTATATTATTTCTTTACTATATTTATATATAGCAAAAATTCTTGTTATAGACATAGAACAGAAATGCTGCTAACCTCTGAAAATTCCTTAGCTCACACTCCATAAAGATGCTAGCTTTAGAAATACATGTTGGAAATTATTGTTTTGCACTGTGGTAAAATACAGTTCATGTTTTCCTGGTCTTTTTCTTTTTTTCTCCCTGTTCCACAGAGTGAAAAAGACAAAGGAGCAAGTGAACAACATCCTGTTTTACTATAATCTGCTGTCCTCTACTCTTGCTTCTGACATCTCCGCAAACTTTGTGCATGCAATTTGAGAAACCTCATACCAGGACAAGCTTTGAACTATAAATCTTCATCATTTTCATGGACTTTTGAGCAATTTATGGGGTTGGGATATTTTTATGGTTTTAACTGCTTTTGGGATATTTTTCTGGTTTTAACTGCTTTTCTTCTGTTTCAGTGAATTGCCGTTTATAGTTAATGTCTGTTTTTCCTCTGCCTGTATTTCCACTTATTTATTTCATAGAATCATAGAATCATAGAATAGTTAGGGTTGGAAAGGACCTTAAGATCATCTACTTCCAACTCCCCTGCCATGGGCAGGGACACCTCCCACTAAACCATGTCACCCAAACCATTGTCCAACCTGGCCAGAGAATTTCTCAATTCTCTGTGCTCAGACTTAGATGACATAATCGCCCTCCTCCAGTCTTCTCTGCCACACAAATTTATTAAAAAAAACCCAAAACACCAAAAAAGCAACCCTTTTATTTAAGTGGCACTTCCTTTACAGTATGCAAAGTCAGACAGCTTGCTGATTTCTATGCACTTGCTATCATCATATCTGCTGCCGTATTTTGCAGTCTTGGATTCCAGAAGAGATTACAGCAGTGGGAGAACAGCAAAGAAGGAATAACAAAAATATAGTTAGATAGATTTTATTTATGTTAAAAGTTTATATTAAATTGGATATTTGATCAATTGCATACTGTACAGGCAGAAAGAAACCCCTAGTATTAACACTGCACTTTTGAAAAAAGTCTTTTGAAAGCTAATACCACCTTCACCAGCCCCCAAAAGAATCAATGCCTGTCCTGGGTTCAGCAGCAGCCGTCATTTTTCTCCTTCCTTAGTAGCTGGTGCAGTGCTGTGGTTTTGACTTTCAGCCTGAGAACAGCACTGATAACACTGCTGTTGTTAGTTGCTGCTCAGGTCCTCTGATCAAGGACTTTCTGAGCCTCATGCTCTACCAGGGAGGAGGGGAAGCCGGGTGGAAGCAGAGACAGGACACCTGACCCAAACTAACCAAAGAGGTATTCCATACCACAGCACGTCATGCCCAGTATGTAAACTAGGGGCAGTTACCCAGAAAGGCTAGATCACTGCTTGGTCAGGCTGGGTATCGGTTGGTGGGTGGTGAGCGGTTGTATTCTCTTCCCTTGTTATTTCCCTTATAATTATTATTATTGGTGGTAGCAGTAGTGGTTTGTGTTATACCTTAGTTACTGGACTGTTCTTATTTCAACCCATGGGAGTTACATTCTTTCAGTTCTCCTCCCCATCCCTCCAGGAGTGGGGGAGGGGAAGGGTGGAGAGTGAGAGAGCAGCTACATGGTTCTGAGTTATGGCTGGGCTTAAACCACGGCAATGCCAATGTGTGTTTCCCAGCAAAAAAAGCTTACCAAAAAAAAAAACAAAACAAAACAAAAAGCAAACTTAAATTTTAGACTAACTTTCAATGTTAAAGTGGTTTAGAGTTAGTTTGGGAGTTGGTTTGGGGTTTTGGTTTTCTTTGGTTGTTTTGTTTTGTTTGTCAGTTTGGTTGTTTTTTTTGGTTTTTTTTTTTTTTGTTGGTTTCTGTAGCAAGTGGTATCCTAGTTATTGTCCTGAACCTAACTAGGTTCCTGGCTCAGCTATAACTGTGCTATTTCTCTTTTCTGAACATAAATTGCAATATAATTTTCTTTCCATGGAAGTTTATACAACTTTTTTTTGCAGATTCTTATGATGCTTTAAATTCCAGATTAGAATTTTTGCTCCTTAATCTCTATTTTTCTTCAGAATCCATTCCTATAATTTTTTTGAACTTTATAACCAATTTTTATTCACTCAGTCGCTCAGTACTAATGAAGAATATAAATACTATATGAAATTCTGAATATTTCATAGAGATATACTTGACAATTTATGTCTGGTCAAAAACATTGAGTTCACTACTGAAACAGAATCAAGCTAAAATATCTGATATCTGAAGACTAGAAAGTCTGATATAATTCAACAGATTCCAGATACGTTGTTCCTGATCCATATAGATAATGAAAGTAAGAGCAAGTTCTGTGTGCATCCCCTTTTGTAATTTTTCAGATATCCTCTTTCATTTTCTCACCCTTCATTTTCAAAAGGTGACATGCTTTTGTAATATTTAAAACTACTTTTCTATAGTTTCCTACCATTAAAATTTATCTTAAATTTGTAATATATGATTGAGCTCAAGTGAACAATATTGTTCTAGACAATCGGCAGCCAGTGTTATGACACTACCATTGGTAGAGGCTTCTGAGAACTATAAATGTCAAACTTACAAAGAAAGCCACTTTAAATTTGAATGACAGGTTTTGTCAAAAATGTAAGTTTGTCAGTCTGCAATTTTGTTAACACTGAAGCAGATAACTTTTACAAAGAATAGCTTACTTAAGACACCATTAAAGGTCATTAAGCTTGCACTGAAATAGAGCATTAACATTCTGCCAGAGAACATGTACCAAGTGCTGTTTGGTTGGAGTAGCAGATTATCACTTTACATTGCTTTTCAATCACATGAAGTATTTTTTCCTTCAGAAATAATATTTCCTTTAACCAAAAAAAACCAGCAGTCATGTTTCAATGAAAATGCTTTCATGTAAAGCTGCTTTTCATTGTAAGCTCAGAGATGCAAAAGCAATCTGTTCTCAGGGACCACAGGTTTTATTCTTTCACAGAAGCGTACATTGTTTGTAAACTAGAGAAATTAATTAATTCTGTATACCTTTGAGTTCATGTCTTCCGTTCCTTGCTTCCCACCAAATTAACTTGAGCTGATCTTGTGTCTTTTCTGGTGGTCCCATGAAGCAGGGAAGAGCACTTACTGTGGCTGCCCTCACTTGCTGGTCATCCATTTCAAACTCTATTTTTAATGAATTATACTTCCTTTTCCTCAGTCCACTGACCTGGTTTATATTATCATTACTGCATTGTCTACTCATTTTACTTAACTGAGAACAAAATTTAGTACACTGCTGTTTGGCACCTGTTTAAATTTCTTTGCTCAGACATACATGATTTTTTAATGTACAAGCTGACTTCAGCAAGAAAGGGAAAATATTAAGATCCCTAAGTCTTTTCCACCTAGCATTAAGCCTCCTTTCCCGGCAGAGACACTTTTTGTTGAATGAAAAGATGGCTAATTCTGCTGTATTTTTTCACCATGGCCTATAATCTCTTCTGACCTATTTTGTGACATAATGACATTAGGAAATTTAACTCTCATGTTACTATAACACTTTTGTCTTTGAGGATTTCTTTCTAATTAAGCTCCATGGACTAGATAGAATATGAGTTTAGGATTTCACATTCTTTGTTCCATGATAGGACTCCCAGTAATATAGCTATTAAGTTCGAACAGTAATAGTAGAACAAATACAGTTACCTTTCTGTCACAAAATATGCCTCTCATCTATTTTTTTTTAATTGATTATGTAGGGACTGTACGTAAAGAAATCCTACTCCCTTTAGTACCATATTTTCAGTTTTCTTTTTCTTATGTTCAGTAATCCTTACTCATGTCAGTTACTGTGCTGTGACCTATTCTTTTTCTGTTTTTCATTCTGCCACTCTCAAGCCTCATTTCTCAAAGATTTTGTCATTTTTCTTTTTTCTACTTTATCTGCTAAAATGATCAGCAACTGAATACTTTATAGTTTCATAGACATGGCTTCTGTGGCCTGTAAACTTGACCCTTCAATGAGATTTTGGAGTGTAAAAAGGGGATTAAATTCCTCTTAGTTAGACTTCCTACAGTGTTCCACAGTAGTAATAACATCTCTTTATAGTCAGTTCACATCTGAAAAGCTTGGTTTTATGGCTAGTCTTTTTAGAAATAATATAAAAATTTTAAAAGCTATAAATTTTTAATCACAGAACCTGAGAGGGCAAATAGCATGTAATACATGTTGTGAGTAGTATGCTTTTACATTTGGAATCCTTTACTTTGCGAATTTTCTCTACATCTTTTCATGATCTGAAAACACGAACCTTCATTCAGACACTACCTCATAAAATCTCTGACTGGTTGCTTGTAGACACCTTATTCATTCAAAAGTTGCGTTTGGTCTTCAGCATTCTTCACCAAACAGCAGAGAATCACAACTTGATATTTGAAACTACTACTAATAACAATGAGGGAGTTAATTAATCTAGAAAGAAAAAATCTAAATTAATACCTTATACATATTCTAAATTCTAATTCAATTCAGGAAAGCTTATTAAAATGAGTGCTGGTACATACTAACATGAATATTCTACAGTTTTCAGGAGGTGTTGGTTTTCCAAATACATGGATAGCTGTTATTTATTTAAAATAATAATCAATTATCTATTAATACTGCCCACAATAAGAAACAGAACTTTCCAACAAAGCCACTCCATCTGCAGAATGGAAGAAGCATCAGCTGACATTCAACTTAATGAATAATTTTTTATCGAATTTTTTTCCTTTATTAAAAACTTATTTACATAAAGTTGAAAGAAGCTATGACTGTACTCTTTTCCCAATTTGTGCCCCCAGGAAACTAGTTAGCTAGCATGGAGAAAATCATGGAATGATTTCTTTTCCTGGAAGGTAACTGCTGAGTAAGAATATGACAGCTGCACTACCATAGCTTTTCATAGTTGTCAATTAAGAGGAAACAGATCATCAAAACTTGAATGCTTCATTTTATAACGATCGTCTGTATTGTGTTATTTTTAAAAGGCAAGTGCCTCTTGACAAAGCTAAAAAAAGAAAGTTGGAGTGGGGGGATAAAGAAGCTTCAGTGCTGGCAGCTGACACTGCATAAAAAGTTTTTTCTAAGAAAAAAATGGAAATGGTCAGGTTTACTCTAGGTTTTCCAGTTTTTGGTAATAATACGAATAATAATGAGCACAATAACAGCACAGATCTGAAACAACTCTATGATGCTGCTTGCTAGAGAAATAATGGAATTTTTGTGAGTTTGTTTTTTCCGTAAAAGATGTCTGGCAGAAGTTCATTGACCTGATTAGGAGGAAAATAAAGGCATTGCCTGTTTTTGCAGTTAAAGACAGTTATTTTCAGGGTTGATCTTTTCAAACAAAAAGAGGTAAAGGAAATATGTTCAGAAATGATACTAAGATGCAACTAATACTGTGATTAATTTTGTGGTCCAGAAGAGTATTTCTTATACTGGGCAGGTGACCACTAAAGTTTTTAACTGTACAGTTCATCACAGGGAACAAGGCACTGGCGCAACCAGAGCAGAAGTACCTGTGCAACATGACATCCTGCAGTTCCTGACAGACTGTACTGAGTACATCCAAGAGATGCTTTTCTGAATTTTAGGTGCTGTTGTGGTATAATCCCAGACACTGGTTCAAAAACACCCAGCCATTTGCTAATTCCCACCCTTCACACCCTCTATGGACAGGACAGGGAAGAGAATCAAAAGAATGTAAATCCCATAGGTTGAGATAAGAACAGTCCAATAACTGAAGTATAATATAAAACTACTAATAATAATAATGATAAGGGAAATAACAAGGGGAGAGAATATAAAACTAAAAAGTGAAAGTTAAAAAAAAACCAAACCAATAAACACAAATGATGCATAATACAATTGCTCACCACCCACCGACCAATACCCAGCCTAACCCGAGAAGCAATCTGAATTTCCCAGTAACTCCCCCCAGTTATTATACTGGGAATGACATGCTGTGGTATGGAATACCCTTTGGCTAGTTTGTGTCAGGGGTCAGGCTTCTTTCCAGCTTCTTGTGCCCTTCCTCATTGGCACAGCATGAGAAACTGAAAAGTCTTTGATCAGCATAAGCATTGTTTAGCAACAATTAAAACACTGGTGTGTTATCAGAGTTGTTCTCAGACTAAAGCCAAAATACAGCACTATACAGCACAGTCTTTCAAGGCAGGATAGACAGTGTGTCATGTTGGATTGTTGCCTGCTGATGACACCTCTGAGCTTGTCTGGTCCCTGGACACACCTGGTTTCATCAATTGGAGGGAAGTCAGGTTCAGTCGATGGTGACCTGAGAACAGTACTGGGGGAATCCCAATGCTTCTGCTGGCTTTTCCCATGGCTTTATTCTCTGCCGATGAGCATGACAGTACACGTTTTCTTTTCAAAATGCAAAGTGGTGGAGATGGGCATTTAGCTTCTGTAGAAGCATTATATATAGCAGTCAACAGCATACAATTGAGTTCATTGGCTGCTTTTACCCAAAATTTAATCTCCTTGAAGTACACACTGGCATTATTAGATTGGATATAATGAAGAAGTTCTTTACTGTGCGGGTGGTGAGGCACTGAAATGGGTTGCCCAGGGAAGCTGTGAATGCTCCATCCTTGGCAGTGTTCAAGGCCAGGTTATACAGAGCCTTGGGCGACATGATATAGTGTGAGGTGTCCCTGCCCATGGCAGGGGGATTGGAACTAGATGATCTTAAGGTCCTTTCCAACCCTAACTATTCTATGAACGATTCTATAATTTTCCATCTTCCTGCATTATCCAGCAAGTATACCCAGGTCCCTGAGTGAAAACATCAGATGAGTGGGTTTGCCTTTGCCTGACTCAGGAATAACCCAGACTGTCTTCCCCAGCAAATTCTTTGTCCTCCTCTACAGTATGTAAAAGTTCTGACTGGGCTGGACCAGCCCTGTTGGCAGTTCCTCTGGTGTTGACCGTCCAGGTGGCTTTTGGTAAATATGTATCCCAATACACATTTCAATACACTTTGAAAGTCCCACCACCCATTGCTGTCAGTATAGTTTTTAACAGCCCATTGTACCCACTTGATGACATGCACTTTGGTTGAAGTGTCTAAGAGGTTATTCCCAAAATGGGTCCCATTGTCTGACTCACTTCTTTCTGGGGTGCCGTGTTGCCACAAGACTTGTTTCTCAAGGCCCAGGATAGTGTTCTGAGCAGTGGGGCACAGCGTACGTTTCCAGCTATCTGCTGGTTGCTTCCATCATTGTAAGCACATGGCTCTTGCCTTGGCAGGTGGATGGGAGTGTGACAGAGTCAATCTACCAGGCTTCCCCGTATCTGTACTTCAGCCATCGTCCTCCATACCAGAGGAGCTTTAACTGCTTAGCTTGCTTAATTGCAGCACGTTTCACGTTCATGAATAACTTGGGCAATAGTGTCCATTGTTAAGTCCACCCCTCGATCATTAGCCCATCTGTACGTTGCATCTTTGCCCTGATGGCCTGAGGTGTCATGGGCTCACCTGGATAAAAATAATTCACCCTATGTTGCCAATCCAAATCCATCTGAACCACTTCAGTCTTAGCAGCCTGATCCACCAGTTGGCTGTTCTGGGGTTCCTCAGTGGCCCAGCTCCTGAATACATGAGCATCTATGTACCTTCACTACCAGGTTCTGCACCCAGGCAGCGATATCTTGCCACAGGACAACAGTCCAGATGGGTTTGCTTTCCCTTGCTGCAGCCACCACCACAGGGCATTTGCCACCATCCATGAGTCAGTATAGAGATACAGTACTGGCCACTTTTCTCATTCAGCAGTGTCTAAGGCCAGCTGGATGGCTTTCACCTCGGCAATCTGACTCAATTCACCCTCTCCTTCAGCATTTTCTGTAACTTGTCATTGGGGGCTCCATACAGCTGCCTTCCATCTCCAGTGCTTTCGCACAGGCAGGACCCATCAGTAAACAAGGCATATTGCTTTTCACTTTCTGACAGTTTATTATATGATGGGGCCTCTTCAGCACGCACCACCTGCTCCTCTGGTGACATTCCAAAATTTTTGCCCTCTGGCCAGTCCATGATGGCTTCTAGGATTCCTGGATGACTGGGATTTCCTATTCAAGCTCATTGTATGTCTAGCACAGCCCTCTTTGTCCATGTAGCATCAGTTCCATGATGTGTAGAGGAGACCCTGCCTTTGAACATCCAGCCCAGAATGGGGCACCCCATGGTTTTACCTGTGGGATCATGGAGAAGACATGAGAAAGTGGGATGGAAAACCTGCATCAGTTCTGGAGAAATGGGTATGTAAATTGTAAACTAAAACAACAGTGAATGGGGATCCTTCCAAGAAAATTGCTGCTTCAGTCTCTGATAGGCAGTTTCTCAGACGGAGTGAAAGAGATGATTGTACTCTGACTAACCCCTTACCCTGACTAACCCCTGGTTAGGAATGCTAACCCCTTTTTACAAAAAGTGAGAAATCATCACTATTAGAGGGGCCTTGCCTTCAGCCAGGTGGAAGAGAAGGACAATCTGAAAATGTCACCTTCAATAGAGAATTATGACTAAATCAGAAGACATGAATTTGGTAATGTAAACAATTCTGGGTGGAGTCAGTTGCACATACACCCTGATGACACCTCTGGAAGCTGTGATTCTGAGCAGCTCTCTGTAGAGGATGCTAGGGAGATGGTTGTTGAAAGGCAGTGAGAACTGAATAAAGAAAGAGGAATATGCTCTGTGGACTTTGTGCTATGTTATTTAGAGCCAGACCACCATTAAGTGATTGTTCATTATGACTCTGTGCCCATCTCTAGTAAAATATTGATGTTCTGTACAGAGCTGTAAGGCAATTGATAAAATTATTGTAACAGAAGTCCTTCAAAGAAGAAGTCCAAAGGGGAAACACATTACAAGAAGATATAAAATCCCACTGCCAAATCCAAAGCATCATGCACACATTAAATTACTGAAAATTCATCTGATGTTTTCTTTTGTTCTTCTCATTTTGCACATTTTATGCCCATGCATTATCTAGCTACTATATCTTATCAGTTCACTTTCAAGATTTTGAAAAGTGATAGCACAGTGTTTAACACTGGGGCCTAAACCATCTGAGGTCTCTAACTATACGCAACAAAAAATATGATGATTAATAAGACAACACATACTCCTTAAAAGATTTCAACAGAGTTTCAGAGACAATTCTTCTGTTATCTATTTCATGCCTTCACAAACATTTTTTTTTTGTTTTCTTTGATAATGGTATTACATACATAAAAAAATCACCCTATCCACATGCTTTAGAATGAGAAACAAATCAGAGGGATCCTCTTCCCAAGTATTATGACTATTTACAAAAGAAAAGAAAATAGTACTGTATAAACTCTAACAGTTAATTATACCCCTAAGAGATCTCTGTGGTTCTACTAATACATAGCAGATAATACGTACCTGAGAACCTGTGAATGGCTCATTTTAAGTTTTTCTTACTGCAAATCTAGGTTCCCTTAGATCAAAATGAATAAGAAGTTGTGGAATTAACAAAATTGTGATTTCTAACAGTACAAAAATAAAGTGCAATCCACAAAAGGCAGCAAAAAATTACACCACCAAATAAGTAGTATAGTAACCTACTTAGCTTCTCAATGAGCATCATATCTTTAAGCATGTCATGAGAATGTCATGATGATGAACTATAGTGTTTTTCCTTCCCTATCCTTTTTTGAATAAACTTTCTGTACATTTTTTTGCAAAATACTGAAATAGTGCAAGTTAACTGAAAGTTTAAAAAAATATAAACTCTGACCTAACAAGAAATTAGCAAATATTTCAGTTAAGGGAAAAAATAATCTGGATTTAACAAGTGGTTATCAAGTATTTTATAGCTCAAGTAATTTCTTTTTTTGGATGGATCAGTGTAGTAGTGGTATATATAGCTGTTAAACTCTAGTACATTGTCAGATTAAGACTAATTTAATTTTCATAATTTTTTCTTTGCAACTAAGCCTGCTTTAGTTTTATCACTGAAGAAGAGTAAGTTTATCAATTTAGTTAAAACAACACACAAAAAAAATACCCACCAAAGATTTCTTGCTTAAATTTCATACTTCGTGGTCTTCTTTTCTTTATTCAGCTTGAATATGGTTCCCAAGGTTTATGTAACACAGTATGTAGGTTATTTTTATTAGATCATCTCTCTTTTAAGCATTTTTATTAAAAAAAAATAAGAACTGTTTTGCTTTGTTTTGTTTTTCTCTCTCTCCTGTAATATATCTACAGAGGCATGGAGGACTAGATCTTTTGTTTGGAGATTATAGGAACTTTCAATTTTAAAAGGAATACTTGTGTTAGATTATTTATTGGATATACTCTTAAACCTTGAGCACTAGCACTTTAATCCAGTCACAAGGTCAGCAACTGTCATATCTGCTCTACATCAGAAGATTTTATTAACCTTGGACTCCTGTTATTGGCTCTTCTGCCCCGATATTTTGATTTGATTACATCCGAAAGCAGTCCCATGTTTTCCTAATCTCTCTGTTAGGACTCACTCATCATTTTGGAAAAATATTTTGCCAATGTCCTTTTGTATTTAAACAATTGCTTGAACAATTTTTCCAGTCTTTATGTTTGTTTTCCCATTTTACTATAATATTTCATTATTAGAAATACTATAATCTTCTTTCAAATTCACGTACTTATCTTTGTATATACAGCTCAATATTAAGTGGAAAAAAGGTACGTAAATGTCTCAGAATATCAAGTCTAAACTGCTTATTCCAGAAATCCTTTGTTGCATGAATGTAGCCTATTAATTTGGAGCACACATATTCAAAGGAATACATTCCTTGTAGAATATGTAAACCAGCCTAGATCATAGATATTTTATCAAAGAGCACTTGATTTCCTTTTATATGCATATATATAATCTCCTCAGATTCAGAATACTGATTTCATGTAACAGAACTTTTGCTCTTACATTCCAATCATATGAAAACTTTAGCTTGCAAATGTGTCTGAAAATATCATTACGGATGTCAAGCATTATTTTTAGAGAAAGCTGAATGGTCTGCATATCATAAGTAAGTCAACAATGAACATAATTTTTAAAAAGCAGTACGATTCATTTTTGCTAACCCTCTGCAGTTGATGTCTCTCATCTTTCAAATGTTTTTCTTTCAAGGCCTATGAAATTCCCACAGGAATTTATGCAGTACCTAGTGTGAAATAAGTTCTTCCATTTACTTCTGGCTCCAAGTTAGATCTTTCCCTCCAGACCAATCATTTTCTCTAATAATTCATAAAGCACCTACAATACTTCTGTCACTTAAAAAAAAGTCATGCTTATTATCATAACTGTTTACACTTTTTTTTAAGATGGAAATCCAAATTTTTCTTTCAACAAAGAAAGAAAGGGGAAAAGAAAGGGATTCAAAGGGGAAAAATGACAAATATTTATTTAAGGATGACTTTACAAGAAAAAGGCATTTTGACAACAGTAATTTTGACTTCCATTTTGACCTGCAATACTACTTTGCATTTCAGCATGAGACCCAACTGTACCTCATTCTTGTCAACATGCATTAATATCTCATCTGACAGTGAACTAGTCTGTATCTCTAAATTTATAAACATATACATACAAGTCTTACGATGGTGTGTCTTTCCATCTTTGGCAGTTTGCTTTGAAAATTTATGCCACTGATCAGATTTGTGGCATTTAGCATAGATATGAATTAATCATCTGCTAACAGTTTCTGATATACAGTTTTGAGTGGTTAACACAAAAATTCAGATCTTAGAGACACATACACAAGTAACTAATTTTGTACAGGCTTACAGAAGCACATGCAAAATTATTTGCATTATTATCGTGAGTAGTCTGCATTTCCTCAATTCACTGTAACATTTGTATGTGGAAATTAATCCACATCTTAGGCACTTAAAATTCAATTAAAACCATATACCCACTTTAAATAATACAGTGTATGTTTTGGGCTTAATTTTCCACATAAATTGAGAGAAAAATAGAGCTGGATGGACCTTTCAAGGTCATATAGTCCAGCCGCATATTCTAGCAGAAGATTGTGGAATTTTATATATGCTTTTAATCTGATTTGACAAAATTTACACCCATTACCTTTGCACTATTATCTATTATGGACAAAAAAGAAGACATTATCTCATTTCCTTTACCTTTGCAGCAGTTTTTTATATGTTTGAATACTAATATAGAATCATCCCTCATCCTCCTCACCTTTGAATAACTTCTGTTCTTTTAATCTCTCCTCATCAGTGACATAGTCAGAGCTCCAGGCATTTTAATTGTTTTCATCTAAACTTCATTGAAGATCAGAGCCTCATAATGACTACAGGCCTGCAAGTGAGATCTTGCCTATATGGAGCAGGGTGTCTCAAGAATATCCAGCTATTTAGAAGTCACTATTTTTCCTCCTTTAAGAATTGTGTTACTAAATACTTGATCTTTTCCCTCAGAAATACTTCTTAGCTGTTTGTTTCCTTAAAGTTTCATAAAACTGAGCATTTTTGCCTAAGAATAGGCATTTCTTTTTAAACAGAAACCAATTTCTGTAACTAATGTTACTTGTTTTCTGCAAAGAAATTAAGGTTAATTGAAGTTCTATAATGTTCTTGCTTCTAATTTCTTACCTTAAAAAAAAAAAAAAAATAGACCCTTGTAGTGTCACGTGCTTCTGTGCCTTGCTATAGATCATTTTTAATGTTGATGATATTATTTGAGCTATTATCTTAGGCACTCAGAGGTGAATTTCCTCGAACCTGGATTATCTGAGAACTACCGGATTTTTCCCAATACCTTAAAATTTCTTCCTTTAGTCTATGCTGAGATTTTATATGTTTTTCTGTTACAGAAATATCCAAGTAGTTAGTCAAGTTTAGGGGTTTGGTTGTTTTTTTTTTTGTTTTGTTTCTTTGTTTTCTGAAGATAAAAGCAAGCAATGAATTAAAAACTTTTGTCTTTATGTTGTTTTTTGGTTTTGGTTTTGATTTTGGTTTGTTGTTTGTTTTGTTTTATTTTTTTTTGTTTTTTGTTTGGTTTTGTGTTTTTTGTGGTTTGGGTGTTTTGTTGTTTTTTTTTTTTTATGTGTGTGTGTAATCCTTCTGATCAGAAGAATGCGTGAGGACAGTTACAGAATTAGATGTTTCTCTTTTACCTGTTATCACTTCCTAATAGTCTTCCAGGAGGCTTTTCTAACACTTTCCTATGCTCATCAGGTCTGCTTTTCCTGAAATATATAATTTTCAGTCTGTCACACTCCTTCCTCCTATTTCTGATGGTTAGTCACCTTCAATGGATGTAGATACACGGTAGCCCTCAACACCTAGCACTCTTTCAGGGTCTGTGCTATCATCTAATTACTCCCTAGGGTTTAGAAGTAAACTCAGACAAGGCTCTCTTCAGGCTTTTGTTCTATATTTAATGATCTTGCTGGATTCTGATCTCTGCAATATATTCCCTATCAAAAGTGAGATTTAATTCACCTCAAGTTTGGTATCTATCATATGGGTAGTTACACAGACCTAGATGTGAAACTCCCATCATATTCACTGGCTAGTCAGTCATATAGTTTGTACAGTAAATATTATAATAATCATAATGTCATTATATGTTTGAACATGAGACTGAAACATATACTCTCCCTGAACTTCACTAGCCCTTTTACTAATCCCCACAGATCTATTGTGACTTGCTAGCGTTTAGATATCTTCCTTATTAACACCTATAGAGTAAAATCTCCTTTTTCGCCTTTGCCTATCCTTTCTAATAATGGAAAGCTTTTATATCTATGATCAATCATATTGCAACAAAAAAAACTGCAAACATCTAAATATATTTTATATTAGTGCCAATTATGGAACTAGTGATTATCATGGGAGACTCTAAAAGACTGGTAAATCAGGCCATT
This sequence comes from Pezoporus wallicus, assembly GCF_028554395.1. Lineage (NCBI taxonomy): Eukaryota > Metazoa > Chordata > Aves > Psittaciformes > Psittacidae > Pezoporus > Pezoporus wallicus. Next base: position 9,874,744 of record NW_026641950.1, read on the forward strand.
TTCAAACTTCAAGAAAACACTTTTCTGTATTTACATTAAACCATCAAAATACACATCGCCAATGCTGAATTCTTATTCATTGTCATTTGTTACCACTAAATATTCAAACAATCTTCAAAAGTCTATATTAACTGTGGATATACAATACCACTGAGTTGCTACCCTATGATTAATGCTGACGGCTGGAGTTCTTGATCTTTTTCAGTCTAAGGCCAAGGTCATTAAGTTTGAGAACTCTTCCACAAGGAAAGATGGAAAAATCATGGGTATTTTCTAAGTTGCTCTTCTTTCCTCTCTTACGTTCGATATATATATATATATATATTTACCTTTGAGATATATATATATTTTTTTTTCTTTTACATTTCTAATATCTGTTCCCAAAAGAAAAATGGTGATCACATTTGCTCCCAACATAGTTTATCCAATTCTGGGGACAAGGAGTTTTTTTGGTTTTACCAGGCATCTTTCTTGCTTGTTTTGCAGGATTATCTTTACCTTTTTTCAATGTACTCTTTCAGTATAAAGGACAAGAGACAAGCAAATGCGGCTCTGATATAAGCTCTCTCTCCCCTGTTCTAAATTCTTGGTTTTATCTTGTGGATATTGCGGTGAGCACTTTTTTCTTTACCCCCTTGGGCAAGTGTTCCAAAAGTTTCCATTTGCTTTTACTTGGTTACATATTATTTGCATGTTTATGTTTCAACGTGTTACAAACAAGGGGCTCCTGTTGCTGGTTATGCCTATGAGCAGTGCTATTATGTTAAAAATGGTTATACACTGCTCACAGTTACAGTATTTGGGAATGTAAATACCTGGGTTCAGGGAAAGCATATAGTTACTACACTTTGCTTAATATGCTCTGCCTGTATGTGTACATTTGCTTTAGCTTCAGTCTTAATATGTGAATAACCAAACTCATACTCTGGCACAACCGTTAGATGATAATTTCTATTCTAACTATATACCTGCCTTTGGGATTATCTATATATATAAACATATATGCATATTCTGAAAAAAATATAATCTTTGGTACTAACTTATAATATATAAAACCAAAACCACACCACTAAATAATCTTACAGAATTGCCTCTGACCCTGAGCAAAACTGTATGCTAATACTGCATTTGTCTTTAAAGATAATTTATGCAAGCATGAAGTTTAGGGGTGGAAAGGCTTTGAATTCACTCTCAGGATGCTCTGCTGGCAGACAATGCAGGACACTTATACCATACTTATTGCAAAGACATTGGATTGTTTAAGTCTGTTGCATGAGAAAGTAAGTCCTCAGGGTGACTCTGTATTGTATTTTCAGCTGACAGAAAACCTGACCTATGATGATGTGTTGATCTGGAAATATAAAAGCAAACAGAAGAACTCACCAAGGAGTGAAGAATGCTCTTCTGTTTGATAGAGGAGAAAAAGCTTAGACTGACATGTGGGCATTGCACTTCCTTATTAGAGGATTTGATTAACCTGTCCATGACAAGGTACAGAAATCCCTAGAACTTTTCCTTTAGTTGCCTCTCACATTAGCTTTTAGAAAATTGATGAGAGAGAAAAATGCTAAACCAGTGGGAAAACTTCTGTGATAGAGACAGATTTAAAATGTAATAGTAGACTCTCCTGTGGACGTTGTTAATGGGCTCATTACTTCTCATAGATAAGTTTCCTATGCCTATTACAAATACACGGCATGCGAATGTCCTTCAGCTGTCCATTATAAAGTATTTGAGCTTACTGCAAGTTTTCTCTTTCTCTGAAGTGTAAAGGATGGTAATAAGTTGCTGAAATTCCATGACAGTTTTCTACATTTTACTGGGGAAAGTTAGATGAAGCAATACAGTGTAACATGGTTTGCTGTAGTATTCACCTTTGTAACTCTTAGTACTCCCCTGAAACACTCCTCATTCCAGCTAGATGCACTCAGTCGATACTCACTGAACTAACATTTGTTTCTGGTGTATTATTTCTGGTGTCAACAGAGCTGAGATTAAGATAACCATGCTGACAGAAGGCATATGCTGTGTGAAGTGCCTACTGCATCCATGGTATTGTTTAAAATAAACTCCAGATGTTAATATTAAAAAAAAAATGAAGAATATTTACTCCCATTATATGACTTTAGCCAACACTAACACTCAAAATGTTTCTTTAGTCATAAGGAAATGGCAAGTTCGATAACTAAATAGATTTTAAATTTCATTTTTTAAAAAATTAAGAATTCTTGTTTTGATAGTCTGTGTTCCTTTCCAAGACTGTATGTTTCTACTTATTTTTATTTCCATGTTGATAATCTTGTTTCAGATTTCTCTGAATAAATAATAAATATGCTGTGAATTATGCAAGGTAGTAAGGTAATAGAAAAATGAGCCATAAATACATTGCAATATTTTTATCCTGAGACAATTACAAGGGAAGGATATGACTCACTCTCTAGCTATTGTATTAGTGACTTCTGTGAGGAAAATGTATACAAACCTCATTAATGATATGAAATCATGTTACAATAAGTGAAAATCTCTATTGAGATGATAACACTACAGTAAATGTATGCTGACTTCTATATAAGAATCCTGCATATATACTTGATATTATTACAGCAGTAGCAATTCTTTCTTTGATGGTCTGTTTTTTAGAAGTATAATGACTTGGGTGACCTGGCACAAAGGACAAGAAACAGCACCCCAAGCCCACAGGAACAACAAAAGATAAAACATTTTGAAATGTTGGTCTGCTGTTATGTATTTGAATGTACATAGTTAGCAGCTGAGATTCTGAGAGATTTGTTATTTTGTATGTCAGTATAACTTCAAGCAGAATGAAAATGTATTGCATGACACTTGAACATGAATGTAGGGTGAAAGTTTTCCCTAGTGTTAGGTGAATAGAATGGCTAGAACTACTTTCCATCCATTCAACTTGGGTTTCTCGCTTTCCTTTTCATATATGTTGACACTACTTTGTGCTTGGCATTGCTGTTTACCAGCCATGCACTTGAAAGAAATGTCTAGAGATCACTTTGCCTTAATTCAAGAATGCTGCTATTGAAAGAAAACAAAGTGGATTCTTTAAGTACTCCTATCCTATCAAGTTCTTTTGAAAATGAAATTGAAACAATGCAATTGAATGTAGAAATCTCACCTGCTGAAGTCATAAACCCTTACTGAATATATGGTAAGTTGGCTAAAAACCTGGGTGGGACTGGATTCCTAAGGAGAAGTTGTGTTGCTACCGCATGAACACAACATACATCATTCTTGTTTCTTCAGATTTAGATTGTTATTTTCTAGTCTGAATAAGCTTTAAATGGAAGTCAACATAGAGTGTTGTCTAAAGAGTAGCTAATGTCAGCGAGTGTCTCCAGAATCTCAGACACACTGTATGTGGATATTTGCAGTGATCTGTGGATGCTTGGAAAATCTGATGTTTCCTACGCACTGTAGGTTCTCCATGGAGGTGCAGGCTGACCATACATTACACTTTTGATAAACAGAATACAATTCGGATGCTACATGTTGAGTGCAAATTAAACATAAAACCACTTTGTATTTATGAATGTTTTATCAAATATTTACCTCTTGCAAGATGTTCAGGAAAACAATAACCACATAAATAAATGCTATTATCTTCTTTTTTTTCCTATTTTTCTGTCAATTAAAAAGAAAAAAAATTTTGCTTGAGAAAAAAACTAATGAAGAAGCCACAAATAGAAGTCACTTCAATAAGTTGCTGGACTTAATGAGCACATAGGAATGTGTTGGTTTAGTAACTAAACTTTAAGCTAGTTTTAGTTCTAGAAAATAACTTTTTTTTTTTCTCCAGATACTTTAGTGTTCTACACTAAAACACAGAGAAATATGCTTTATTCTTTGGAATTATATTCCTGAAATAGTTTCCAATTTCCTTTTGTGAGAGATCAGGTCCACAGGAAGAAAGTGCTTTCTATACTTATTAATGTTTTCCATTTATTTCTATTTTTATTACTAACAATCTCAATACATCTTGGTGAACTCTAGACCGTAATGCCCTTTCTTAGCTCAGCGTCATGCTTGCAGCTGTATTAAGGAATATTTGGATGCAATTAATGCACATGACATAGTCTTTCAGCAACGTATACAGTTGCAGAGATTTTCTATTTATTTTTCATGAGACTGCCATTTTGCATTTTATTAAAATATCTTCAGGCTCTTTCCAGGTTTTAACGGTTCAGAGGAGTTTTACAAATGAAATAATTCAGAAAATAGATCTGAAATGTATTATTTAAAAAAGTGCTTATCCAGAAATTAAATACTCTTGGAAATAGATGGGGAAAAAAACCACAACCAAACATATCTTTTCAGTGTGTATTCCTTATGTGTATACAAATGACTGAGTAGACATTTTACTAGGGTGTTTGTGGAAATTCTCCGCTTCCCTGATTAAAATCCTTAAGCATATTAGAATGGGATTTTTTACAGGGACTATATTACTGTAAATTGGATTTTTGTATACCACAGTGTTTATTATTAGCATAGTCACATAATTTGTAAAAGTGCCACTTTAAAGATATTGCAATATAGTGCCAACATATTTATTTCCAATATTTCAGTGAGTTGACTGTCATATAATACACAGTATTAAAGACAAAAGAAGGAGGAAGAAGCTGTCTCCTTTTAAATAGCTGATATTCTATATCTGATTCTTGATCTTACAAGTTACATTTTTTAAATTACTCTGTAGTGATTTCCAGAAAAGTCATGTCTTGGCTGGTTTATGATTTTGGAAATGTACTGCAGTTAAAACAAAACCACAACAAAAACAAAATAAAAAGAAACCACCCAAAACCCCAAACAAAGACAAACTCAAAAGCAGAACTACATAACCCTGCAGGATACATTTTATTGTGCTTACTAAATTAGTCTTCACACTAGCTGAGGGGTTGGGTAAAAGAGCATATTATGCTGTTTTTTCATAGTTAAACAAATAGTTGAATCTGAAGTTTTGCAACCACAAAATTCAAAGAAATACTCTATGTACATAAATGTCTTGTATATAACTTGTACTGTATGTGTCCATGTCTTCTAACATTAAAGCAATGTTAGTGAACAGAGATTTTTCTCAGTAATGTGAATTGTCTTGCCCTGAGTGCAAATGTGTTTGTATCATTCTGAAACATTATGGGAAAACTTAATTTGCTTCTTCCCCTGTTTGATATTTTAGAAGATGAGTGCCTGAGTGGGCAGCAGAGAAAGCATGATGATGGTTTTGCCCTGACTTCTGTATGTCAGTCCTTGGGTTCTCCAGACATGAAGGAAGATACATGCTTGCTCTTCATGAGTGCTCCTTTCTTTCCCTCTTCCAAGTGGGAGACTGAAAATTTAAGAATCAATGACTAGTAAGAGCCAAAATAGTTCATGTAGCAGAAATCCAGTGTGAGTTTTCCGAGAGGAACCCAAAGCTTATATTGGTGAAATAAATAGTGATAAAGGCTCCCTCTTCTCCAGTAAAATATGAAGGAAGAAACTGGTGCCTGTACACTGGACAAAATCAGATGTTGGAGAAGAAACTATTTTACATGGGAAACATGAATGGACTGAGAGTGTGTATATAAGGAAAGGACCTCCATCATCATTGATTCTGGGGTCAGGCATTACAGATTTACTTTCAAACCTTTATTTTACTTAGAATCATAGAATCATAGAAGAGTTAGGGTTGGAAAAGATCTTAAGATCATCTGGTTCCAACCCGCCTGCCATGGGCAGGGACACCTCACAGTAAACCATCTCACTCAAGGCTTCGTCCAACCTGGCCTTGAAAAATGCCAGGGATGGAGCATTCACAACTTCCGTTGGCAGCCCATTCCAGTGCCTCACCACCCCCACAGGAAAGAATTTCCTCCTTATATCCAATCTAAACTTCCCCTGTTTAAGTTTTGACCTGTTACCCCTTGTCCTATCACTACAGTCCCTAATGAACAGTCCCTCCCCAGCATCCCTATAGGCCCCCTTCAGATACTGGAAGGCTGCTATGAGCTATCCACGCAGCCTTCTCTTCTCCAGGCTGAACAGCCCAAACTTTCTCAGCCTGTCTTCATATGGGAGGTGCTCCAGTCCCCTGATCATCCTCGTGGCCCTCCTCTGGACTTGTTCCAAGAGTTCCATGTCCTTTTATGTTGAGGACACCAGAACTGCACACAATAATCCAGGTGAGGTCTCACAAGAGCAGAGTAGAGGGGCAGGATCACCTCCTTCCACCTGCTGGTTATGCTCCTTTTGATGCAGCCCAAGATATGGCTGGCTTTCTGGGCTGCAAGCGCACACTGAAGCCAGCTCATGTTCATTTTCTCATTGACCAACACCCCCGAGTCCTTCTCCGCAGGACTGTTCTGAATCTCCTCTTCGACCAACCTGTAGCTGTGCCTGGGATTTTTCTGACCTAGGAGCAGGACCTTGCACTTGGCATGGTTAAACTCCATGAGGTTGCCATCAGCCCACCTCACAAGCGTGTCAAGGTCCCTCTGGATGGCATTTCTTCTCTCCAGCGTATCAACTGAACCACACGACTTGGTGTCATCGGCAAACTTGCTGAGGGCGCACTCAATCCCACTGTCCATGTCAGCGACAAAGATGTTAAACAAGACCGGTCCCGATGCCGATCCCTGAGGGACGCCACTTGTTACTGGTCTCCAGCTGGACATTGAGCCACTGACCACAACTCTTTGCATGCGACCATCCAGCCAGTTCTTTATCCACCAAGTGGCCCATTCATCAAATTGATGTCAGACCACCAAATTGGTCAGGAAGGATTTCCCCTTAGTGAAGCCATGCTGGCTGTCACCAACCATCTTGTTATTTTTCATGTGCCTTAGAATGCCTTCCAGGAGAATCTGCTCCAAGATTTTGCCAGGCAGAGGTGAGACTGACTGGTCTGTAATTCCCTGGGTCATCCATTTTTCCCTTCTTGAAAATCGGTGTTTTATTTCCCTTTTTCCAGTCTTTGGGAACTTCACCTGACTGCCATGATTTTTCAAATATGATGGCCAGCAGCTTAGCAACTTCATTTGCCAGCTCCTTCGGGACCCACAGATGGATTTCATCAGGTGTCATGGATTTGTGTAAGTTCAGGTTCTTAAGATGGTCTCAGACCAGATCCTCTCTTACAGTGGGCCCAAGTTCTTCATTCTCACAGTCCCTGCTTCTGCCTTCCAAGACTTGGGTGGTGCAGCCAGAGCCTTTGCCAGTGAAGACTGAGGCAAAGAAGTCATTCAGAACCTCAGCCTTCTCCAAATCCTGTGTAGCCAGTTTTCCCGAGAGCTTCCTGAGGGGCCTACGTTGTCCCTGTCTGTTTTTTATTTCCTACGTACCTGTAGAATCCCTGCCTGTTATCCTTAACGTCCCTAGGCAAGTTTAATTCTAACTGAGCCTTAGCTTTCCTAACCTGGTCCCTAGCTTCCCAGACAGCATCCCTGTACTCTTCCCAGGATGCCTGTCCTTGTTTCCACTTTTTATAAGCCTCTTTTTTCATTTGAATCTTTCTGGATTTTCAGTTTCGATTCGGTTTTAATGAATTTTCCTGTTGTGTTTTGCTTCCTAATAAAACCTTAAGTGATGGTAAGTCTAATATAATTTGCTTGCTGCAAGTGATAACTCTTAGGACAGAATTAAAGCTTTGGAAGCCATCAGGTCTTTGTATGACAATATTGTAGTATTTCCATGTAAAATGCCTTTCGAACTATAGGCTGATGTTACTACAATTAATTCTGTCACACTGATATTTGTAAACAAGTTTCCTTTAAGCACTAATTTATTATCTAAGCAGAGAAACACAACTGCTTTTTAAGATCTAACATGTCTCACTGGTCACATTTGGAATTGGAAACTCTTCCTGCAGCAAGGCACAATTGTTATTTAAGATCTAACTTGCCTCACTGGTCACATTTGGAAACTGTTTCTGTCTGTGCTGACTCTATTGCCTTCCTAGTAAATAATGCTCCGGCTCCCTTGAAATTACTTCAGCTTCTCTGCATTCTCTATGGAGTTCTCTGGAATTAAACTAAGCCCTTCCTTTTTTTTTCTTTTCTTCCTCTCCTCCCCCTCCATCTCATTTTAATTAAAATACTGAACTAAGAAGCAACTGTCTTGGTTTCTGTGGGGGTTTTTTGGGGTGGTTTTTTTTTTCTTTCTAATTAGGCTGTGTCTTTGCTTATGTAACTTACTTGAAAATGTTAATGAAAACTCTAATAGCAGAAGCTGGACAAGGCATATGGTGAAGATTAACTGAGAAAAATTGCTTTTTTACTCCCTGTCTTACCCTGAGCAGGAGAAAGGTGAAAATCGTGATGTCCACAGATGCAGAGGATCACCCAGCTGCATCGGAAGCAATGGGTGGTAGAGTGTGGAAGTGTTAATTGACAATATCTCTCATTGTACTTTAGCTGCTGTAACAGGAAGGTTTCTGTGTATTGTAAGAATTGTAAACAAAAAAAAAAACAACAACGATATTGCAGGGATATTGCGCATGTAGTCAGTGCTAAGAATACATCCAAATTTCTGTAATATGCCTTCGGCTGTTACTGGCTTATGGATTAGACATGAAAATTTACTGTGTACTATAAATTAACATAAGTGCTGTATTGATCATTTTTACATTTTTTCCTTTTTTTTCTTCTTTTTCTTCAAAGACAAATTATGGATGAACTCTTAGTCAATGTAAATAAACCGCTTTACCTCTGAACACCTTAGATCCAGGAAGATTCTAGAGTAATAAAATTATTATACATTACTCCAATTATTAGCATGATAACATAATGTATATAGTAAATTGAAGTGAACGTGTCACAGTTTCTCTTCACCCAATATTCTATTGTACGGAAAAGCTTGGCTAGTTGGAATCCTTTTTTTAAGAAAACATTTCTGTACGAGAATTTTTTTCTCTCCCTTGGAAAATAACGTCTACTGAGCCAGGAGATATCTTGAAGATATTTTCCTAAAACATATCTCCCTAAAACATAGCAACACTTACTGTTGCTTTCACTTTTTTTTTTCCTCCCAATAAGAATTTGAGAACTGCTTTACTGAGTCAGACCAAAAATCCAATGTTGCAATGACAATAGTGACAAAAAGAAGGTGTCCAGGGTACTGTGTGACAGGTGAATTATGTTTTATTCAGAATCAACAGTGTTCCTCCTAATGCTCCACTTTGGCAATCCTTGGTTAGTGCTCCTGATTAACTGATATCACTGAACCTATTAATCATTTTTTTCATCTTGGACGCATTCTTATTTTGCCTTTGTAGTTCTTTATAAAAATGAGACATAATTTAATTATAATTTTTTGACAAATTAATTTTAATTTGTTTTCTTATATTTCCTTCATAGTCTATTCCTTTAAGTTTTCATTATGGAAGTTTATCACATCTTTTCATATATGACCTGTAGACATCACCACTGTCCCTGGGGAAATCCAGGGAGCTGACAGTTCTTTGTTGGCTTCATCACTCCTTGTAGAGAACCTGCTCCAAAATTCTGCCATTCTTGCCTTTCTCTGCACCTTTTATTATTATATGAATTAAAAAAAAAGCCAACAAAAGAAAAAAAACACCAAAAACCCAAGAAAAACAAACCATAAAGTATATAATCCAAAATAAAACAAAACCCCCAAAAGATGGAAAGTTAATATTCTGCAAATATTTTAGAAAAAATACCTTAAAAATAAGTATCAGATGATATAAATACCAGGAGCAAAAGTCATGTTTTGCTGCTTGATTTTATTATATGTTTATCTTAAAATATTTTATTTTTTTACAATCAATTTAAAAATTAACAACTCCTTAATTGCAAATGAAGCAGATAATGTAGGCCATGATACCAGCATGATTGCTGATCTAGGAAATGCAGAGGATGAAGTAATTTGTAGCTAGTAACAAAGTTTATATTCCAATTATCAGGTTATGGTAAACAATGGTAAATCTTAAGAGAAAAAAACTGCAGATATATTAATTGTATCAGTTATCACAATGTCTAACAATGTGTGCAACATGTCCAAGTGTAGCTGATCAGCCCACCAGACTGACCTTTTCTATTTCCACAGCCACAGATAGGACTCAGTCTCCCTAGTGTTTTGATCCTTCATCTAATGGAATGCAGGAAAAAGCTCATAATTGAAAAGAAACCAGATACGGGGTTCTGCTTTGCTTCATGCAAAGCTGCTGAGCAAAAAGGGAAAGATTTAACTAAATGTCAATACTATGGTGTTAGTGTTTCCCTTAGGTGATTGAATACAACACTCCTGAATTTCCACTTCTAACTTTTTTCAGGAAATAGGTAATTATCTGTGTAGTTACATACACTATTTATTTTTGGAGAGAAAAGCTAAGTCGATGGCAATTGCTTGGAAGAAAGCCAAAAATCTGCAACTCAGGTGACAGCTTTAAATTCTGAATACTTTAGTAACAGACATTGCTGATTTCTGTCTTAAATGTTAAATACTTAGTCTCCTGAATGCTGAAGATTTGCGAGCTAATTCCAAAATTTTTAAGCTATATGGAATAGCAGGGGCTTTTTTATTACTTATTTTAAACAAGGGAAGGTCATTCAAGTAATTTTCTCAAGGCAATAACCACTTCATTTTTTATGCTATTATAATATATGGATTTTTTTGCTAGTCCCTCAATATTAGCCAGTTCCTATACTCAAGTTGATTCATTCTGTATTCTTTTTTCCCTTAAAGATTTTGTTCCCACACCTACTGAGTATTGGGATATTTTTGGTGCATTTGCCTGTTCTACATTCTTTTTTTTCCACTCATTTTCTCAGTTCTTACCAGAAACAACTAAGAAATAGTGCTGTCTCCAGTGCAAATCAGAACCAAATATTTTGATGTGACTAAGAGCCCAGTTTTGCTAACTGAAGCTAAGAGCAATACCTGTTATTGATGTCTGTAAAGAAGAAATTGCTGAGGCTATTAAAAACTGCAAGATGACAAAGGAGAAACAAAGAAACAATGCAGAACCAAGATTACTGAATTGATACTAGTTGGTAACAATTTAAAGTAAAGAAGGAAATCACCAACGAATTAGTATAAAATGTCTGATGTGACAGGATGTAAAAATCTAAACAAAAAGGAAGAGGATGCCAGCTCAGCAAGACTGATGAGCAACACACTTCAAGGAACAAGAGACCAACAGCTATTCACCTGACAGAGGGCCACCTGACCATTAAGACTCTTTGGCTGACTGCAATGGGAAAAGTGAGCATGTTCACTCTTAGCGCTGATACCACACTTGTCCTGACTTCTCACAGTATGTACTGACAGTGAATAAGATATTTGCTGTGTAGTCACCAGCTGTTTGTATAGTCCTGCTTTCAAGACTGTATACCATAAAAGATGCTTAACTAAGAGTGTCCTAAGGATCTGAGGGTTACAGAGATGTTACAGGCTGTGCTCAAAATAACTTCCTTATCATCTTCTTTTTCCTCTCTAACTAGACTTGGAATTAAAGATGGAGCTGGAAAGACCTACAGCCTAATGTCATAATTCATTTTCTGAGGGTTTGTTGTTTTGTTTTAATTCAAGTGTCTGGTGAGAAGCTTGCTCAGTCTCTCTGCCTGAGATAATAAATCATTGTCCTATATAGACTTTATTGCTGTTTAAGCTGACTGTACTGCAAAAATAATTCCATAATTTCAGAATGTACAATAGTCTTGGCATAATGTTTTTGGTTGCCCACTGCTACGGCTAGTGACATGCAGAGTGATCACCAATCACATAGAAAGTTACAAAACAATGTTTGCAAAACATTTTAATTGGCTGAATTTTAGGTATGAAATCTGAATAGAAATTGTAAGCTTCTGTTGTCTTTTCCTCCACTTCACATGTGAAGAAAGGAATTTGTAAGATGTCAGAAATTTAGTGGAGTTTTTTTTTAGAACTTATTGAATATGTCTGCCATTTTTGAAAAACTAACAAAAGAAGCTCCCAATAACAAAGAAAAAATATCTATTTATTATTATTCTTTCTACTGATTACATAATATTATGCATAATATTAGGTTACTGGTAACTAGCATATCACTCATATGGAAAGTTCAATAAAACAAAAAAGATAGATTTACTCTGGGGATGAGTTAAAAGCACCCTTTTGGTTCAACATAGATCCACTTCAAGAAAATGAAGGACATCATTTTTAGCTTACATTTTTACAGGAGTGATGGTAGAAATTATTAAAATAATTTCAATTAACTTCTATAAATTTTTATTAAACCTATCTTTTTGATCGAGAAAAAATGTGTAAGTAGAAATTAGTTTATTTCTGCTATGGAATTTGAAGTACCTGGTACATAACAGTAGAAATGCAGGTTTCATAACAGCCTGAAATATTTTTTTTAATTATAATTTAGTAAAGAAAGGAAGGAGTAATAGTCACATTGTTTTGTTTAGGTTTAGATCAACAGAGAAATGGTAGAAAATATTTTTCTAATTTGAAAGAGCATAAATTTATCATATGAAGAAACAAAACGTGGTATTCCAAGACAACCAAAATGAAAGTGATGATACAGCCCATTATAGAAGCTGATATTGCTCCAGGGTGATATATTCCATACAATTAGCAGAACATAGATCTTGACACTTAGGAGGCACTTGATTCACTTGCCTATATGGTCCCCAGTGTCATTTGAGATGCACCATCTGTTCTGCTTGTTACAGGATACAGTTGTTCCAAGGGTATTTTGAGAAGACTTTTCTTTATTCTGAACTGGGCTAAGTATCAGGGACCACAGAAACATCTAGATAGAATTTACATGCTTGAAACGGAAACAGATTGGTCAATGACCAAACTGTTTTATAAAGAATTTAACACTATTTTCAGTATAGAAAAATGCATAAAACCTGCTCTACTTTTTATGAAATTGATAGGAAGATAACAAGACAAGGACAACAGATAATTTGTTTCTTAAGAAAAGGAAGAAAAACAATTTCTCCAATTTTTTGATACAGATGTTTTTATCAGTGGAAAATTGTTTACAATGTAATAAAGTACTTCACAGATAGAATTAACTCTCAAAAGCAGGAGGGTTTGCACAGTACTTGAACAACTATTCTATGCTATTTACTGCTTATGATCTAACATGTATGCAGAATTAAAAACCTTGAAAGCAATCTATGTAGTTTCTTCTGAAGAGTTACAAGGGAAGAAAATGTGTGTATGTTTGGTTTTGTTTGTTTGTTACTGTTTGTGGTGTGGTTTGTTTTGTTTTGTTTTTTCTTAATGTGGCATTAAACATAAGTAAGTCTTTGAAACAAGCCACCCAATTTTGAAACAATTTTTATGTTTTTATCTTTGTGTGGTCAAATTTTTGTTGGGAAAGGAATTTTGAAAATGTACCTGGTTGTAATAAACAGGATACACACTCTTTTCTGACTATTGTAAGGATGGGAGATAAGCAAGAATAAACTCTCTTGTAAATTGAACTGTTAACATCATCTCCTTAGGGATGACTTGTGTGGAAACGTGGATTTTCTGCTTTTAAGGAGTCTTAAATTAATTGTTATGTTAAGACTGTTTTGGATTTGGAATGATGGTGTCTTCAATTTATTTCAACCAGAACAGATGGCCTGGAATGCTGTTAATCTGAAACTGCCTTTTAAATTGCAACGCTGACTGGAATTTCAGTACTAGACTGATTAGTGCAAAGAGAATGTCAGAGAGATACAGGCAGAGAAGTCATAAAAGAGTAACTAAAAGAAACTAAAATTTAATTCCAAAATATTATATAAGATCTGATACTAAAATATTATCATTATATCCATTATTTTTAATTAATAAAGATGAAATAATGTATCAGAGAAAAAATTTTTCCCTAGTGTTTCAATCATATACTGAAGTGATTACTTGCACAGAACCAGCTCAGAGGGGCAGTTTGCTTTGTATACTACAATGGCAATACCATCAGTATAGCAATAAAATAAAAATGACCATGATGTCATTTCTAAGGTACATGGTATGAAATTACCTCTGATTATAGTGACATAATTCCAGCTACATATTCCACATTTTAGATGGGACTATAGGATATATATGATTCTATGATATATCATGAATATATACAAAACTCAGTTTCAGTTTTGAAATTTCTCAATGACATAACAACACAGAATTTATCCAATTCCTAAGAAATCATATTTTAGCATTCTTAGTTGCATTAGGCTCAGTTGTGCTGACTTATATTACAACCCAGACATTAAGGCATCAGCTGATTTGACAGCAAGGGCACATACACCTTGCCTAAGCACAGGCAGCAGGTGACATCTGTGATTATACTGAGACACTGGACAGGTAGATTTGTAATGACACTGTCAGAGACCCTGTGTCACATACGCAATGTCACATGAAAGCAGGTCAAATGATGGTAGATGTGTTTAGGCATCTGTAAAGAGACATGAACTAACAGGGGGTTGATATCACTTTCACAAAAGGAAATTACTCTGTATTAATGCAAAGAGAAGGTGAAACTTCTACAAAGATATAATTGCCACATTGCACTTTTTCAGCTAAGAAATTGATAGCTTTCCATAAAGGAAGAGAGACTCTTTCTTACTTCAAACTCAAGGATAAAGAGAGAGACTGGAAAAAGGCATCAGCTACCTCTGTGTTTCTGTAACAAGATGGAATGTCTGTGCTGTCTGATAAATTATGTCCAAATTAAATCTAATTATTCTAGGCTTTATATTTTTTTCCTGGTATTTTTATTAAAATAGGATAAATAGAAGGAAACACAAAATCTGTGAGGAAAATACTGAAATGCAGCAAACTGTTTGAGAGAGATTCCAAACTAAGTAGACCCACTAAGGCTTTCTTGAAAAAGATTGCATACTCCCTGCCATTTGCCCGTGAGGCTTAGAATGAAAAGCAGCTTTGGAAGATGCCAAATTTTTATATTTATGGTTAGAGAAAAAGCTTTCTCACTGAAAGGTAAGTCTGAGTGAAGGAAAACAAGTTATAATATGTCAGTGTATTCTAGACTTCTTTTCCTGGATTTTTCTTAATCATTTTTTTACAGTTATATCTGTATTTTAATTAACATACTTGAATAGGAATATGGAAGAGAGGTTGTGAATTTTACTTCTGGTTTTATGATCACATTTTGAATCATCATCCCCATAAAAGCCTTCTCAGCTTACTAATTGACTAAACCTCTATCTCTTGCTCAAAATGAAGTTTCTACAAGTCTGATGAAGATAGATACACAATTATATTGTAATAGCTCTAATGAAACTACTAGTTGTAATATCAGAACACACATTCTTTAACTAGCAGGGAGAAAATGGGAGGAATTAATTATAATTGCTACCTTCCCACATACTATTTACTTTTCCTCAGCTATCCAGTGTTTAGCTATAGATCTGTTGGAAGACAAAGTTTTTCAGCTTGATGCCTACAAAACTACTTGTTCCGTAGTTTTGTAAGTACCAAGGGTCCTATATAATATCTTGTGAATGAAAACAAATGGGATAATTTGCCACATATATAGTGTACAAATGGATAGCATTCATGGAGTATAATAGTTAGTAATGAAATAATACATTTAACATCAGGAAGTCCTGGCTTGATTTGGGATTACCTCCCATATCTTTTGTGATTTGGAATGAAAGGAGGGACTAGTAGATGTATGTGTGGTTTGACACAGAGTCACTTCACTACATTAGGAGAAAAATGTTCTCCAGCACTTAGCATGTAGCCAGTGAACCCTTCAGTCTATCAAAGAATTGTACTATAATATGCATACAAATAATGGTCAAGAAAGTAAAATTCTCACTTGGATTGTGTATGTGGTCTGGCTGAGATGGAGTTACTTTCCCCATAGTAGCCTTCCTAGTGCTGTTCTTTGTATTGATAGGTATAAAGGTGTTGATAACACACACCAGTGTTTCGACTACTGCTGAGCAGTGCTCTCACAGCACCAAGGCCATCTCTCCATAATCCCTCTTGACCCAAAAGGCCACTAGGCTGGCCTTGGGCAATAGGTTGGGAGAAGACATAGCCAGGACAGCTGACTCAAACTGACAAAGACACGTTCCCATATGACATGTGCTATATGACATCACACTTTGCAATAAAAGCTAAGAGAAAGGAGGAAAGGGAATGGAGGCATTTGTCATCAAGGTGTTAGTCTTCCAGAGCAATGGCTGTGCATACTGAGACCCTACTTCACAGGCACCGGCTGAACGTTGCCTGCTCATGGGAAACAGAGAGTAAATCCTTTTCCTTGCAGTCCTTTGCATCCATGTGCGGTCTTTGCTTTTTCTTTATTAAGATTTTTTTATCTTGACCTCAGAATTCTTCATAATCTTTTCTTTCCCTCCCATCTTGCTGAGGAGGGGAGAGGAGAGGTGCTGGATGAGCACCTGAGAGCCAGCTAAAGTCAACCCACCACAAAGGCCACACCCTCCACTGAGTGCTGGGTGGGGAGGGGTCAGGATATTCCAACATTCCATATAGTGCCATAATTCCCTACCCTCCATGGTGAGCACATGTGTAGGTAACATATAAGGCAACAATCACCATCTCTGCCCCATGGCAGATGCTGTCTCTGCTCCTGCTGGGTGCAGATGACATGGGCTCAGGGGGCTGCCACTCCTCACAGACTCAGGGAACATGAGTGGTGGTGCCCTGTCACCCTGCAGGAGCTCAGTGCTGGTTCCTGCCTGCCCTGTGCAGAAGGAGGAGCACCAAGGGGAGTGGAAGGCACTGCGAGCTGAGCCTGGGGCAAGCATGTCTGCTGCTCCCAGCTGTGGCCCCTTTGGGCACAGTCTGAAAGCCCTTCAGGGTGCAGGGACCATAAGGAGACACAGAGCTCCTGCTGACCCAGTGTAAATGGGCCCTGGCAGTGGATAGCCACCAGATCAAGCCTTGTTAGTGCTGGTTCACGCTACAGGAAAGACACCCCAAAAGCCACAACACTGGGCAGCATGTGACATCCCAGTCTGTGATGCATGCTCTGTGCCATGCGCCAGAGCCTGCAGAACAAGGCTTGGTGCTTCCTGGTAGTACCTACAGCCAGCTGCTGGAGCAGAAGGTCGGCCTGCAGCATGTGATAGAAGACCTAGAGAGGTAACACAATACCCTTGAGATGGAGAACCACCTCCTGGGAAAAAGCAGCCCTTCAGAAGCATGCCAGGAGGCAGAGAGGCTCCAGCAGAGAAAAGCTTTGCTAGCTGCCATCATGGAGGAGCTGATAAAAAGATACAGGCATCTGCAGGACACCATCAAGCACCTGGTGAGTGCTTCAGTGCCACTGCCCACCCAAAGCTCTGCTGAGAAGCCGTGCATGAAGTTGTTTCCTGAGCAGAGGGCTGGAGGACAGAGACAGCCTGCCAGATCTTTGCTGCCCCAGGCCCAGCAGTATGATGTCTCACATCAGGAGCTTCAGGACTAACTGGCTGCAGACAATAAGAGCTCACACCCTGAGAGCACCTTCTGCCAAAGGTGTGAGGAGTTACAGGGGCAGCTCATGGAGATGGCAGGTGAAAATGCCAGGCTGGCTGAAGAAAATTCTCACCTCCGTGGGCAGATGCACTGGGCAGAAAAGGTTCAAGCTGAAAATACTGACCTGATGGGGCAACTTATGCAAGTGACAAAGGAGAGAATTTCTGTCATCCCATCCATCAGCTCTCTTAAAACACAACTGTATGATGCAGAGTCCATATTGAAAGCTGGAAGAGAAACAGCAGAAAGGGCCAAGAGAGAAGTTGAAAGGTGCCACAAAGAAAGTGTGTTTGGAGCCCAGGTTAGCAAACTGGGGAATTGTTTTCAGAGCTCCTCAGAGTCAGCTTGGGCAGAGGGCAATACTAGGTCCTGCTTTCTGAAGAGGACATTGCAAGTAACACAGAAGAACTGGTAACATACACTCTGTCATCCTGCAGCCTCTTGGACAACAACTGGGAAACCTTTCAATATTCCTAGCTCGATATGGCTACAATCCTTGTTATTGTCTCGGTGAACAACCTGAACTAGAGCTTCCTCTAACTGGGGAACAATATGTTTATGGACAGGTGGAGGAGAACTGGCAGATAGCATAAGACAATTTATCCCCTCTAATTTTGTTAAAGAAGATTCAGATAAGGACCTGGAAAACAATAACTAGAATGATCCTCATTATTATAGTTGCAGGACACAGCAAGTGAGATAGAAAAACCAGCAGCAGACAAACAGTCCATCATCCTGCAGCCTTTGGGACAACAACTGGGGAACCTTTGACACAACTGCATGTATGGGTAATGCACCAGGCAACGATCATAGAATCATAAAATAGAATCATAGAGCACTTTGGGTAAGAAAGGACCTTCGAAGGTCCCATTTGGTCCAACCGCCCTGCAGTGAGTAGGGACATCTTAAACCAGATCAGATTGCCCAGAACCACTTCCAGCCTGACCTTGAATGCCTCCAAGGATGGCGCACCCACCAACTCTCTAGACAACTTGTTCCAGTATTTTACCACCCTCATTGTAAAGATTTTTTTCCTTATTCCCAGCCTGAATTTCCCCTCTTTTAGTTGAAAACCATTGCGCATCATTGCAATAGGCCCTGCTAAAGAGTCTCCTCAGAGAAAGCTAGCGGGGCTCATTGACAGAGCTTTAAACTAGAAATGGTGTGGAGGGATGATATTAAGCTCACCCATGAGAAGCTGTGGGACGAGATGCCAAGTTTAGAGTGGTGGGGGTGCTAGTGAGGATTCTCAGCAGGTACCTCTGAGACGTGTCGATCATACTGAAGCACACTTGAAGTCTTAGGGAGACAAAGCGGCACCTGAGGTAATAGGAGCCAACAGGGAAACACCAGTGAAACATTTCAAAGGAATTAATAGTTGTTCCTTTAAGAAGGTGATGAGGCTGTAAGGTTGGATGTGAAGGAAAATTTTTTACAATGAGGGTGGCAAAACTTTGGAACCGGTTGTGCAGAGACATAGTAGATGTACTATTCCTGGAGACATTCAAGCTTAGATGACCTTTGAAGGTCCCTTCCAAGCCAAACTATTCTATGATTCTATGATGATCAAAGACCCTCTTCCTCCTTTGAGAAAGGTGAATCCCATCCAAAGTCAGAAAACTTGCTTCCATGTAGGCCATTGTTGCTGTTTAAGCCCAGCTGGTAACTCAGAACCATGCAGGCGCTCGCTCACTCCTCCTCTCTTCTATCCCCCCAGATGCCAGAGGGATGGGGAGAATTGAAAGAATGTAAATACTGTGGGTTCAGATAAGAACAGTCCAGTAACTAAGATACAATACAAAACTACTACTACTACCACCAATAATAATAATAAGGGAAATAACAAGGGGAGAGAATATAAAACTAAAAGGGGAAAAGGAAAAGAAAACAACAAACACTAGTGATGCATGATACAATTGCTCACCACCCACTGATCAATACCCAGCCTGACCCAAGCAGTGATCTGGCCTTCCAGGTAACTCCCTCCAGTTTATATATTGGGCATGATATGCTGTGGTATGGAATACCCCTTTGGCTAGTTTGGGTCAGGTGTCCTGTCTCTGCTTCTTCCCAGCTTCCCCTCCTCACTGGCAGAGCATGAGACTGAAAAGTCTTTGATCAGAGTAAACATTACTTAGCAACAACTAAAAACATTGGTCTATTATCAGCACTGTTCTCAGAGTGATGTTGAAAACACAGCACTGCACCAGCCACTAAGAAGGAGGAAAATAACTGTTACAGCTGAACTCAGCCATCCCATTATCAAAAACCCCAAAATGGTGGTGACAATACCAGCCACAGAGCCATGTATTAATGGACTGATGTTGCTGCCTGTAACTGGAAGTATGGTCAAGCAAGCGATGCGGGAAGCACTTTAAGTAGCATATATGCTGCAGTGACACTGGGAGTACTGAAGGAAGCACATGAAATCACAAGGATGCCTTCAGTCTAACAGAAGATCAGACAATCACCCTGGCAGTCAGCTGAATGAATGGTCTGGGCTTGGCCAGCTCTTTACAGAGTGCTGCTGTGTGCCTTTCACAGCCCAAATTGGCTCTGCAGGTCTTTAGGCTCAGAGATGCTTCTGCTGGCTTCCAGTGAGTGCTGCCCATGAGAGCACTTCTGAGTGTGAAGCCTGGTGCCTGCCTATACGACTGCCCCTGGATTGCAGAGTGTGTCCATGTGCAACTGCTGCTCATGCACAAAGCACCCTGAGGAGCATGTGCTCGAGGACATTCCCCATGCTTGTCCATGCTTGTTGCCTGTGCTACTTGGGAGCATTTCACCAACTGCTGCTTCCACATGTCCTTTTATTTGAAAATTAATGTGCCCTGGTCCATGCCTGTTGGTTCTCCCAGAAAATGAAAGAGCACCCAGGCTTTCCTCCTTCCTGGACCACTGCACACCGTACTCCTGTGCAGCCCCTTCTATGACCCTCCCCAGGCCTGCCGTCTTCACCCCAGCCTTGGGGAGGTATTGTAGCAGCAGATCCTGGAAACGACTACCAACTTGTCCTGTGAAGGTGGGTGAGCATCTCTGTTCCCATAAGCTGCCTTTATCTTGACCCAAGAGATAATTGTCATATTTTTTTCAGTCTCTCAGCCTGCTGCAGATGGGAGAGAAGGATCAGCAAGGTAGGCACCTTATATCTTTGCCTTTTGCTTCAAAGATTCATCATCCTCACTGAAGTATTTCTACCTGAATGGTATTTTTTTCCTCCCTGCAACCATATATTTCTATCTCTCTTGGTTATGTATCAGATAGTTTGGTTGGGTTTATAATAGTACCACATCATTTCTTAAGACTTGAGATAATGCACACAATCACCAGGGAAAAATAGTGATACACACAGATTTCCTGACAGATTTGTTCATTAGTCTGACTCAGTCTACCTATATTATCTTACTGAAAATTAGTCATGCACTATTTCTGTGTGAAAGGAAGGCAGATAATTCCAAGTTTAGATGTCTTAGCAGGAACTACAACTATTGAGAAGATAAAGAATATATCCACAGAATTGATTTGAAAATGGCTCATCAATAATACAATCTTCCAAAATTTACATAAATTTCACCCCATGGAATTATGCACAAGAATAATGTGTACTCATGTAGTAACTTACTTACAAATTTGTTTGGAGGACTGAAGTTTTGTGAAGACAAAATAGATACAAAATGAGGAATAGAATTATCATACTGCAAATAATTACTTTTATTCCTAATTCACTGGCTTAATGTTGGTTTCATAACACAATGATGAACTCATTCACTATTGTTGTGAATGTCTTGAGTATTTCTTGAAGATTCTCATTTAGCATTAATTAACTCTGGTCATTAAAGTGTTCATTGTTATTTCCTGCTGTAACCATTAGCTATTTCATGCTGATGTGTCATTTCTAACAGTATACTTTTGAAATACTTTTTGCCTAATTTGAATTTCTTCATCTTGATTATGTATACCCATTTCTAACTGTTATTGTTCATGAGGGAAAAATAAATTGTGTTTTTATTAAATGAGATTAATTTTTTCTGTTAAATCATGGTGATGGAAATTATCATACCTGCATTTTTTTTTCTTCTGTAAGGCATCAATACTATAATGCACATGGTGTCCTTTTTATGATCTACAACAGGACAAGCTCACAAATAAAATGCCTGCCATGAAAGGATTTGCTTTTGGACCAAGGGATAGACATTCAGAAGCACTATCACCGATTCTGTTCTCCAGCTATAGAATAGTCTGTCTTCTCACAGTTGCAAAGGGAGATGAAGAGCAAGCCTGAGGATTTGAACTTCCTGAGAGGGAACATCAAGACAGGATTGACCCAACCAAGCTTAAGAGCTAGTGGTATCTATTGTTTATCAAATTAAGTACAAAACTACTTTTGTTGTTCTTGATTTTAATGAAAAAAACTTCAGGATGAATAATTTGTAATTGCTTTCTCAATATAGCAGTGCATCCTTAATCAACAGATATTCAGACAGGAGTTAAATGGGGTGCATAGCATCCTAACACCTCAGCTATCTGAAAATATTAATGATATTTGACATTCAAACCCAAATTCTGAATTTGTTTAGACTTAATATGAGGTTAATGATATCTTAGAAGAAAAGTGCCTGAGAAAAGCATCCTTTTTGACTTTGATTTTTTAATTTAAATGGGAAATCTTCAGAAGAGTAAAGATGGTAGGAAAAAATACAGTAGCTTTTTAGATGGATTCCCAAGTTTAAAGTGAGGAAAAAAAAAATCTCATCTCTTGTCATTCAGTAATGGAGAAAACTGTATGAATGAAAATGAGGCTGGAATAGTGCAAACGGCCATCATCGACCGTTCCTGGTCAATTGCTGAGGTGAGTAGATTGAGAGAGGACGCCTGCAACATCGGAATGGAGCAGGGAGAGATCAGCATCCAAGAGCCTCAACTCAGAGCAACAAAAGCCACTGAGGAGGGAGCCTCACGTCCTCAACAGGACTTGCCCAGGAGCCGGCAGCTCAGCTCTCGCGAGCAGCTGACTCACCGGAGGCGGAGCCAGGGGGCTTGGCGGCAGCTGTGAGCGGTTAAAAACCTGCCCAGGGAGTGCGAGCGACCAGGAGCGCGGCGAGGCAGTTTGCGTGGGCAGGCGAGTGGGGTGACCACCTGATCAAGAGGACTCGCCTGGAGCGCAGGAGGAGGAAGGACCGCTTGCTTGTGCAAAGAGACGTAGACAGACTGATCAACCAGATAGATCATGGTCACCACTCGATCAAAACCTGTAGTTAGGAATAACGTGGGTACCCAGACTGAGCCTTCCTGTAGACATGCGGCCATGCAGGTCTCTGGCTGCAGTGAATGCCTGAGCCTGGCACTTGTATCGGAGAGAGCCAGTGACACCACTTGTGTGCGGTGTCAGCAAGTAGATGACCTGCTAAAGCAGGTGGTTGAACTGAGGGAGGATGTTGAAAGGTTGAGAGCTATCAGAGAGTGTGAAAGTGACATTGATTGGTGGAGCCACACCCTAAGGCAAGGGCAGAGGGAAGTGGTTGAACAAGTGATAGATCCCCTTCCCTCCTACCATCAGACAGAAGGAGTAAACTTAAGGGACAAGGAAGTATGGAGGGAGATCCCTCCTTGGAGAGGTAAGTGAAAACCCTCGCAATCCCTTCCTTCCTCTCAGTTGCATTTGAGTAACAGGTATGAGGTCTTGGAACTACAGGGCCAGGTAAATGGTGATGGAGGGGTTGATCCATCTAGTAAGTCACCTAGGGCTTGTCACTAACCCCCATGCCTTAGAACTTCCTCAACGAAGAAGAAAAGAAGAGTAATTGTGGTGGGTGACTCCCTTCTGAGGGGAACAGAAGGGCCCGTTTGTCGACCTGATCCATCCCACAGGGAAGTCTGCTGCTTACCTGGGGCTTGGATTTGAGATGTTAAAAGGAAACTCTCTGATCTGGTGGAGCCCTCTGACTACTATCCGCTGCTGGTTTTTCAGGTTGGCAGTGATGAAATTATTGCAAGCAGGGCAAGGGCAATGAAGAGAGTATTCAGGGCCCTGGGATGGCTGGTTAGAGGGTCTGGAGCACAAGTGGTGTTTGCCTCCATACCTGTTACAAGCAAAGGTGAAGAGATAAATAGGAAGAGACTGCAGATCAATATATGGCTATGGGACTGGTGCCAAAGGCAGGGGTTTGGGTTTTTCAATCATAGGCTGCTATATGAGACACCTGGTTTGCTGGTGGCAGGTGGTCTACATCAGTCCCAGAGGGGGAGAAGGTTTCTGGGGCAGGAGTTAGCAGGGCTCATTGACAGGGCTTTAAACTATGTAGGAAGGGGGAAGGGGAGATAACTGGGCCTGTTGGAGACAAGCCCAAGAGAAACATTCTAGGTCTTGAAGAATGGCAGACTAAGGAGAACTCTCAATCTATTGTTTCATTTGAGGGAAAGCGTAGTTGTTTAAACCCTGTCCTGCAGGGGAAAAAGGGTACCTGGGCAAGAGTTAATAGAGCTCACTTACAGAGCTCTAGGTTAGATTTGAAGTGCGAGGGGGTTGTAGCTGGGTTTGAACTAGTGGGGCAATGTTCTAGTATGAATGAAGACCAGAAGGCCTCCCGCCTTCCAAGGGTGCCACTAGCGTGCTCAGCTCGCTCCCTGAAATGCCTGTACATCAATGCACGTACATGGGGAATAAACAGGAGGAGTTAGAAGTCTGTGTGCGGTTTAAAGGTTATGACCTGGTGGCAATTACAGAGACATGGTGGGACAGCTCACATGACTGGAATGTGGTTATGGATGGCTGTGTCCTTTTTAGGAAACATAGATCAGCAAAGCGAGGTGGTGGAGTTGCTCTTTATGTGAAAGAGCGACTAGAATGTATTGAGTTCTGTCCAGGGGCAGATGAGGACCAAGTGGAAAGTCTGTGGGTGCGAATTAAGGGACAGGCTAGTATGGGTGGCACAGTTGTGGGGGTCTATTACAGACCTCCTGATCAGGACGAAGGAGTTGATGAGGCTTTCTACAGGCAATTGAAAGCAGCCTCACGACTACATGCCTTGGTCCTTATGGGGGATTTTAACTACCCCGATATTTGCTGGAAGACTTACACAGCCAGTCATTCAGAGTCTAGGAGGTTCCTCCAGTGCATTGATGATAACTTCTTAATGCAAATGGTGGATGAACCAACTAGGAGAGGAGTGCTGCTGGATCTGGTACTCACCAACAAGGAGGGTCTGGTTGAAGTAGTGATGGCCAATGGCAGCCTGGGCTGCAGTGACCATGAGATGGTGGAGTTTAGGATCTTGTGTGGGAGGAATAGAATACCTAGCAAGGCCACATCTCTGGATTTCCGAAGGGCAAACTTTGGCCTCTTCAATCAATTGCTAAGGGAAGTATCATGGCAAAGGGTACTAGGTGGTAAAGGGGCTCAAGATAGTTGGTCAGCATTCAAGAACCACTTCTTCAAAGCTCAGGATCAGAGTGTCCCAATGAGTAGGAAGTCAAGTACGGGAGCCAGGAGACCAACATGGTTAAACAAGGAACTGCTGGGCAAACTCGTACGGAAAAAGAGAATATATGGATTATGGAAGGAGGGGCTGGCCACTTGGGAGGAATATAGGACAGCTGTTAGAGGATGTAGGGAAGCAATTAGGACAGCTAAGGCCTCCTTGGTACTTAATCTGGCAAGTCGGGTCAAGGACAATAGAAAGGGCTTCTTCAAATACATCACGAATAAAACTAACACAAGAAGCAGTATAGGCCCACTGCTGAATGAGGTGGGTGCCCTGGAGACAGAGGATATAAAGAAGGCAGAGGTGTTGAATGCCTTCTTTGCCTCTGTCTTTACTCCTGCAGGCTCTCCCCGGGAGACCCAGATTCCTATAGCCCCGAAAGGAGTCAGGATAAAGGAGGAGTTTGCTTTGGTAGATGAGGATTGGGTTAGGGATCAGTTAAGTAATCTGGACATCTATAAATTGATGGGTCCGGATGGAATACACTGGCAGGTGCTGAGGGAGCTGGCGGAGGTCATTGCTGAGCCACTCTCCATCATCTTTAGTAAGTTGTGGGAAACAGGTGAGGTGCCTGAGGACTGGAGGATGGCAAATGTCGTGCCGGTCTATAAGAAGAGAAAGAAGGAGGACCCGGGTAATTATAGACCGGTCAGCCTTACCTCCATCCCTGGAAAGGTGATGGAACAACTTATTCTTGACACCATCTCTAGGCATATCAAGGATGAGGGGGTCATTAAGAGCAGCCAACATGGCTTTACCAAGGGGAAGTCATGTTTGACCAACCTTATAGCCTTCTATGAGCAAGTAACTAGGTGGATGGATGATGGTAGAGCGGTAGATGTGTTTTTTCTTGATTTCAGTAAGGCATTTGATACTGTCTCCCCCAGCATCCTCATAGATAAGCTAAGGAAGTGTGGGCTTGATGATCAGGTAGTGAGGTGGATCAAGAACTGGTTGGAAGGAAGAAGGCAGAGAGTTGTGGTCAATGGGGCAGAATCTAGCTGAAGGTCTGTGACTAGTGGAGTCCCTCAGGGGTCGGTGCTGGGACCAGTGCTGTTTAATATTTTCATCAACGACCTGGATGAGGGAACTGAATGTACCCTCAGCAAGTTTGCTGATGATACCAAACTGGGAGGAGTGGATGACACACCAGAGGGCTGTGCTGCCATTCAGCGAGACCTGGACAGGCTGGAGAGTTGGGCGGAGAAGAACTTGATGAAATTCAACAAGGGCAAGTGTAGAGTCTTGCATATGGGGAAGAACAACCCCATGTAGCAGTACAGGTTGGGGGCTGACCTGCTGGACAGTAGTGAAGGGGAAAGGGACCTGGGGGTCCTGGTTGATAGGAGGATGACCATGAGCCAACAATGTGCCCTTGTGGCCAAGAAGGCCAATGGCATTCTAGGGTGCATTAGAAAGGGTGTGGTTAGTAGGTCAAGAGAGGTTCTCCTCCCCCTCTACTCTGCCTTGGTGAGGCCGCATCTGGAATATTGTGTCCAGTTCTGGGCCCCTCAGTTCAAAGAGGACAGGGAATTGCTTGAAAGAGTCCAGCGCAGAGCTACAAAGATGATAAGGGGATGGAACATTTCTCTTATGAGGAGAGGCTGAGGGAGCTGGGTCTCTTTAGCTTGGAGGAGACTCAGGGGTGACCTCATCAATGTTTACAAATATGATGTGCTTATTGAATATTCCAATGCAATCATCCACTTAAAGAATACACCTTCATCTTAGTTTACTAGCATTTATGTGCTATGTCTCACTCTTAAGGGTCTGTTGAATACCATAGACTCCTGAATGAAACTACACTCCAAATTAATTCTTCAAATTTTCTTTGACATAAGATGTTATGGCAGATTTTGGCAATCTAAAAGCTCTTCTTACCTTTTTAACATTACAGAAATTTAATTTGTGTGAAAGCTCATCTTTTAACCTCATCAATTTTTATGTAACTACTTACAGAACCAAGCATTTGTGTTTTTATCTTGGGTCAATAACTTTATGCTGACATGTATCTGATTATAATAACAAATAGAATAACATTTTTTTAAATGTTTTAACAAAAATGCCCCTAAAATAGTTACCATAGAAACAGGAAGAAAAAAGATAAACAATGTAGAAATATGATATTTTCTGTAATAAGAATTAGTAGCACTAAGTACAGGATATTACCTTAAAAAAAGGACAGAACCCTTTTCCTATTTTGTGCCACATAGCAGTAACCAAGATAATGGTCTATTTTGTAGTATCGCCTACGTGCTAATCTTTATATTTGTATCATTTTCATCTATTTGTAATTTAAATACATTTCTTTCTGTACAAAACCTCCTTGGCATTTTGCAAAAGCAGAAATGTATTGTTGAGTTCTAAATAAGATCTCTACAATCAGTCAATGAGGAGGCATAATATTCTCTGAAATCAAAGTACCTGATTTGTTACAGTTGAAGGTAAGACTGTTGTGAAAAGATACTTTTGAACTATGAATAGGGTAACTTCTGCTTTTTTAATTTTAAAAGCAGAGATATTTCTGCTTGAGAATGTGAAAACATTTGGATTGTATCTTTGTATAATTTCTTTGTATAATTGTTTAAATATTTGAGGGAGTCTGATATTTTCCAAGGTAAACAAATAAACAAAACCAAGTATTTTTGCAGTCTGGGTAACATAAAACATTACTTACAATTTACCAGTTAGTGCCTTGTGGGTTTTAATTATTTGCTTTTAATGACAGAACACTGTGTTTGAAGTACACAGTACAAAGCACGATGAGTACATTGGTGCCATATTCTCCAGAATGACTGGAGGTGCTCTATCAGTTTGTGTATAGAACTAGTTATTATCTAAACACTGATCTTGATAGTTTTAAAGTTCTCACCATCACAACTCATCACACACACACACACATGCACACACACATCGACTCCAGATTCCTATATGTAATTGTAAATTCTAGCAACTTCAGTGCTGTGCAAGAGCTATTTTACAGGAACAAAAGGACTCTCCCATCTTAATGACTGTTTAATTCTAGTTTCCATGGAAATATTTGAAGGGAATATCTCTCTAAATAACTGCCACCAGCTAATTATAGGTAATGGAAAATGTCATGCATGAAATTATAAAATGGACAGAAGCAGTTACAAAACCGGCACAATTACTAGAGTGAATTGTTTGAAATAACACGCAAACAGTATTTTGGGGACAAAAAAAAGGAAGAAAAAATTGAAAATTTTTCCTATAAACATTTTGTAGCATAAAACCTCTTAGGTGAAAAAACAAGGTAGTTATTTGTGTTACATAACTTTTAACAACAAAATTTCACCGGTTAGAAAACTGAAATTTTGGTTTTAAAACATCTGTTTCTAAGCATTAAAATAAATATACATATGTAGGTTGTTTTAGGAGATGTTTTATGTTTAATGATAGTTTTCTTTGAAGAGGGAATCTGAAAAGTATGCAATACATAACAGTAAAACTTCTAATTTTGGGAAGCTGTTTATGTTTGGAGGACGTAACTGTTTTATCTGCCTGATCTGTAGGATCTTTTGGAGCACACTGTCTTACGCAGTGCTTCATCTTCCAAGGGTCCCTGCTCTTCGCACTACTGGGGGGTGGGGTTAAGTATTTTTGAAAAGTTATGTGTTATACTGCTGGACTTTGCTTATCTACATTTCAGTGACAGTACAAGCAAAGGATTAAACGTTTCTGATATGTCTGTTAAAAATCAGAATAGTCAAAAACAAGAAAAAGAACTGCAAAATAGTCACAACTAGTCTAACTGCTTTCACTTGCTTCAAAGCACCTCTGTAGCAGCAAGGAAACTTCATTGCTGCAATCCACATCCAGCTGGATAAGGACAAACTTCACTGGTAGAAGAATAAAAGAAGCATTAGAGAACATGTCAAAGAGATGCAAGATGAAGTTTCGTCTGCTTCGTGCATAATGAGCAGGACTTTAACGGTGTCAAGATCTTATTTACTATACATACCAATCAGTAACTATATGGGAAAGCATAACTATTTGGTGTACTAGCATTAATCAGAAGCTGTCAGTTTATGCCAGAAAGACCATTAGATAGCTCTACCACAGGATTCCCGTGATCATCGTTTAATGGAGGAATTTATAGCTATAATTCTAAATGAGTTTTAATGTTTGAATTCCTACATTAGCTTGCTTTTTTATTCTTTCACATAGACATTTTGTTGTTGAACTAAAATTATTTTGGAGTGGTTTAAGATTTAAATTTGTTTTGCTCTGTTTAAGAAGACTGTTTTAACTTCTGGCAGCCATCTGTAGAGTTTTGTGTTCCTTAAGCATAAAAAGACCAATCACACTGCATGGAATTAATATAATTCATAGAATAGTTAGGGTTGGAAAAGATCTTAAGATCATCTGGTTCCAACCCCCTGCCATGGGCAGGGACACCTCACAATAAACCATATCACCCAAGGCTTCGTCCAACCTGGCCTTGAACACTGCCAGGGATGGAGCATTCACAACCTCCGTGGGCAACCTATTCCAGTGCCTCACCACCCTCACAGGAAAGAATTTCTTCTTATATCCAATCTAAACTTCCCCTCTTTAAGTTTTAACCCGTTACCCCTTGTCCTATCACTACAGTCTCTAATGAAGAGTCCCTCTCCAGCACCCCTATAGGCCCCTTCAGATACTGGAAGGCTGCTATGAGGTCTCCACGCAGCCTTCTCTTCTCCAGGCTGAGCAGCCCCAACTTCCTCAGCCTGTCTTCATATGGGAGGTGCTCCAGTCCCCTGATCATCCTCATGGACCTTCTCTGGACTTGTTCCAACAGTTCCATGTCCTTTTTATGTTGAGGACACCAGAACTGCACACAATAATCCAGGTGAGGTCTCACAAGAGCAGAGTAGAGGGGCAGGATCACCTCCTTTGACCTGCTGGTCGTGCTTCTTTTGACGCAGCCCAGCATATGATTGGCTTTCTGGGCTGCAAGCGCACACTGAAGCCAGCTCATGTTCATTTTCTCATCAACCTACACCCCAAGTCCTTCTCCGCAGGGCTGCTCTGAATCTCTTCTCTGCCCAACCTGTAGCTCTGCCTGGGATTTTTCTGACCCAGGTGTAGGACCTTGCACTTGGCATGGTTAAACTTCATAAAGCTGGCATCAGCTCACCTCACAACTGTGTCGAGGTCCCTCTAGATGGCATTCCTTCCCTCCAGCGTATCAACTGAACCACACAGCTTGGTGTCCTCAGCAAACTTGCTGAGGGCGCACTCAATCCCACTGTCCATGTCAGTGACAAAGATGTTAAACAAGACCGGTCCCGATGCCGATCCCTGAGGGACGCCACTCGTTACTGGTCTCCAGCCAGACATTGAGCCATTGACCAGAACTCTTTGTGTGCAGCCATCCAGACAGTTCTTTATCCACCGAGTGGTCCATCTATCAAACTGATTCCTCTCCAATTTAGAGGCAAGGATGTCGTGTGGGACAGTGTCAAACGTTTTACACAAGTCCAGGTAGATGACATCAGCTACTCCAGTAATTTATAGAGATGGAAATATCAAAATCAACGTCTTGAAAAAGTCTAACATAAACATCTTAATGCCACAATAGTTCAGAGGACAATAGCATGGTGTTTAGACTAAGACTTTATGTTTAAACTGGCATTTTATACAACAGTTCCTAGAAAATGAATTTCTCAGTGAAATTATACTACTGAAAAAACAGTTTCTGATGTTTATCATTGTAATGGATAGTAGGTCTTTAGTCAAAGTACTGGATCCTGTGGAACTTCAACTGAGCCAGCAGACAAGGATGAGCTCCAAAGGTGCAGGTGCTTGTGTGCACACACATATGCATACAGAGATGTCCAGACATGCTGATCAGCACAACAGGGTGCAATGCCTTTACCTGCACCCAAGTAAACACCAGTGACGGTTCCACATACGTAAGCATGACGGGCCTGATCTCATAAATAAAGAACCTGTTTTCACCTGATTGGGATGGAGGCTCACTACTGACACACGCATGGATACTTTCCATCCACAGGTACACCCCCATGTGCACATCTTTTGATATTAACATGGGTTATAACATTGCCTCATACCCATCACCAGATCCTAGGTTCAGTCTTCACATCAGTCCTAGGATAAGAGCTCAACCTGCATGTGTTTGGGTTTCCTTCTACTCTCTGGCAAGTCCAATTTCAGTTTTGAATTGTACACCCACCTAAACACAGAGTGCTGTGTAAGATGACACAGTAAGAGCTAGGGAAGGAGTTTAACAGGAAGGCGTGACAAAAATGTTGATGAGCTTGTCTGGCTGATCATGTTCTGACCACAGATTGTTGAAATGATACCAGCCCATTTTATTTCCCCATTTGCACTCCACTTTCCCAGACCTGTTTCACCCCATCCAATTTGACACTTCACTTTCACCTCTCAAAACAGGATAAAAAAACTTGTGGGTCAGTGTAAGGACAGGAAGACAAGTAGTTTCCTAAGCACCTGCATAGGCAAAACATACTTGACTTGAAGAAAATTAATTTATTGCCAATGAAAAATGGAGTAGAATAGTAAGAAACAAAGACAAAACTAAAGGCACCTTTCCCCTTCTTCTTCCCAGGCTCAACTACACTTCTTTGTTCCCAATTCTTCTCCTCTACCTGAGCAGCAAAGGGGAATGGGGAATGAGACTGTGGTCAGTTCATAAAAAATTGTCTCTGCAACTCCTTCTTCCTCATGCTCTTTCCCTACTCCAGTGTGGGGTTGTTATAATTCAGTGTTAATAGTAAGTAGCTGAAAAGGTATTTTATATACATTTCTGTGTGTGTGCATGTATATGTTTCTAAATACTATTAGTATATAAAAGGAGCTATAAATGACATTACAATAAGAATATGTGTAAAAATGAATAGTCACAAAGCTGTAATATAGAACATTGACATTAGAAGATAGCAGAGGTATAGAAAATTCAAGAACCTAATGGTAACAACATCCCCACGGCTATTCACACGAATGACCAATGACTGATGCAGAATTGTGTGACTGCCTAATGAAGATACCTACATCTGATAGCATAGGAGAGCTTGTTTTAATGTGTATGTATATCAGAAACAGCTAGCTGAGCTGGCACCCTGATTCAAAATCAGACAAACTGAACTAAGCAGAACAGTTAGAACTAAGAGAGACACTGGAACTAATACTGAAACTGATCAGAGTTATACAGGATCAGAGGGCTGAAGCACCTTTCCTGTGAACACGAGCTGAGAAATTTGGGCTTGTTCAGCCTGGAGAAGAGAAGGCTCTTGGGAGACCTTATAGCAGACTTACAGTACCTAAAGGGCCTACAAGAAAGCTGAAGGGGACTTTTTACTATGTAGTAATAGGACAAGGGGGAATGGCATTAAACTGAAAAAGGATAGATTTAGATTAGAAATTAGGCAGAAGTTCTTTACTGTGAGGTTGGTAAGGCACTAGATCAGGTTGCCCAGAGTAGTGGATGCCCCATCCTTGGTAGAGTCCAAGGCCACTTGAGTGGGGCTTTGAGTAACCTGTTCTAGTGGAAGGTGTCTCTGCTTGCTGTAGGGGGAACTAGATGATCTTTAAGGTCCATTCCAACCCAAACCATTCTATGATCTGATGCAGTACTATATAAGATATGGTGTTCTCAAAATAGAAAGGACATGGGACTGTTGCAACAAGTCCATAGGAAGGCCACAAGGATGATCAGGGGACTGGAGCACCTCCTGTATGATGACAGGCTGAGAAAGTTGGAGCTGCTCAGCCTAGAGAAAAGAAGGCTGCGTGGAGACCTCGTAGCAGCCTTCCAGTATCTGAAGGGGCCTATAAGGATGCTGGGGAGGGACTCTTCGTCAGGGACTGTAGTGGCAGGAGAGGGGGTAACAGGCTCAAACTTAACAGGGGTAGTTTAGATTGGATATAAGGAGAAAGCTCTTTACTGTGAGGGTGGTGAGGCACTGGAATGTGTTGCCCAGGGAAGTTGTGAATGCTCCATTCGTGCTGGTGTTCAAGGCCAGATTGGACAGAGCCTCGGGTGACATCGTTTAGTGAGAGGGGTCCCTGCTCACGGCAAGGAGGTTGGAACAAGATGATCTTATGGTCCTTTCCAACCCTAACTATTCTATGATTCTGTGATTCTATGATACAATGTTATGTATTATATGGTAGGACACAACACTACCAACAAGTGTCTAATCTGCAATTAGCTCTAGAATGCAAGTATTTAAATCTGAGAGTGTGTCATGGTTTAAAACCAGCCAGACAGCTCATTCACTAGCTCCCCCCCCTTCCTGCCCTCCCGCTACTCCCGGAGAGACAGAGAGGAGAACCGAAAAGAGTGCAACTCCCATGGGTTGAGACAAGAACAGTCCAGCAACCAATGTACAACACAAATCACCACCGCTACCACCAATGACAGCAATGATAAGAGAAAAATAACAAGGGAAGAGAATACAATACCACTAGCCAAGAAATGAGTCCGACCCCGAAGCCCGTGTCCTTCCAGGTAACTCCCAGTTACCCCCCACCCCGGGCATGACATGCTGTGGTATGGAATACCTCTTTGGCTAGCCTGGGTCAGGCACCCCGTCTCTGCTTCCTCCTGGCTTCCCCTCCCCTGGCAGAGCATTTAGCTCACAAAGTCCTTGGCCAAGCCAAAACATCATTGTTATCAGATCTGTTCCCAAGCTGAAAGTCAAAACACAGCACTGCACCAGCTACCAAGAAGGAGAAAAATGACTGTTACTGCTGAACCCAGGACAGAGTGCAAGCCCTCTCCCAGAAATATCACCATAGAGTTATAGTTCTGTGCTTAGGTTGTAAAAGCCTTGCAGGGCTGAGATCTTCCTCATTTATTTATTGTCATAATAATGAGTGATATTTTCACTTACATATCCCAACAGGCAACACTAGTAACTGCTTTCAGCTTAGGACAAACTCTTACAGGTATGTAATAATGATGAAAGTATTGCTACTACTATTACTAACGCTTACTTTTCTCATTCCTGCATATTCTTAAATAAGGAAGCCATTTGGTGTTTAAAGGGGAGAAGAAATTACTGCTGACATTGAGAAGAAGATTTGGGGCTTGGATATCTGCAATGTTGTATGTCCAACCTGAGGAGAAAAATTAGCATGTCACTGCTGTGAGGTCTGCCCAAAGAGGCTCAGTCCTATGACTGTATCGGCAATTCAGGTGCCTGATTAGGAATTTTAGATTCTAACCTGCAATCAATCCAAAAATGTTAAACACTGATAAAACCTAGCAAACTTAAAGCTTTTTGAAGGTTGATTTTGCTCTGGATAAGTACTGGATTTTAAATGATATTTTAGCATCTGTCTTCCGAAATATACTATAAACTAATTCAACAGATATATCTCTCAGGTTGCATTGTCATCATATTTAAAATATGAACTGGATTGTGTGCCTCTGTGTTTTATCAGAAAAGGAAATAACAGAATATGTTCTAAATTGTAGTGCTTCTAAATTGCGCTAGAACTTGAAATGCTTCTAAAACGTTTCAACACAGTTTATGAACAAAGGAACATTTTGCTCTGGTTATTTTCTTTGCATTCAATAAATATAAGTAAAGAGGTCTTTATTGAGGAAGGCTTAATTAATTCTTGAAAAAGACCTTGACATCTCTTCTAATAGGAATAATCCCATTTCATGTATCTGTAGGATTACAACCAATCTCATTACCACTGCAGACACTAGAGAATGTGTTTTTGTGATGTTTTGATACTGATATTCAAAATTCTTACTTTCCAAAATAGTGAATGCCAATAAAAGTATTAGAGTGCATGTTTTCACAAGCAGTGGTACTTAATGATAGCTTTGCTGAATACCACAGATCAAAATGAAGCTATTGCTGTTCAAGAGTTTCGGTGAATTTGTGACTATATTACTAGGCACTATGACCTTCTTTAGTTAACCGAAAACTTTGCTGATAGAGTCATTAATGATTATTATTTATATAATAATGGAAGCTGATTGTGCAGCCATCTTCAGCAAGAAGGAAGCTGCAGAAAATATGTTAGAACTTGAACAAAATACCTACTTCCCTTTTTTAATGATAATAACATGTTTTGCACACTTGTAACTTCACCAATTGTCTTGCTGAAATGCCCAGGTTGAAGGTAATACCATTTATTTTCTCCTTTCTTCTAAAATGAGCATTATGATGGGAAAACCAAGAAGTTCTTCTCAAACCACTGCTGAGTTTGTTCGATTTGCCCATGGCTTATGTCAGGATAGGCAGGTCACATCTATGTTATTATAAATTTGATTCACAATTACAACTGAACAATACTTCAAAGAAAGACTGCAAAAGGCCAGATGCTACAGTTTTGTATGATCCATGAACATTATATAGAGCCAGCTGTATCAAATAAATGCAGAGTGTTTTTATAACACTATTGTTCTTCCATATGCTTGGTCCTATACACGATGTACAACTGGAGCAGGTATAACAGCATATTTATGTGTGTATCAGTTCTGTCCAATTTAAACAAAAAAGTGGTAGTTTAATAAACTTCACAGTTAGAATTCTTTGTTTCATTCTACTCAAGTTCCAGCAAGTCTCTGGTTCTGAACTGAGAACTCTAGCAGATACCAACAAGATTAAAATTGTATTCTTTCTCCATAAAGAGGCAATGGGACAGATTCTGGTAGGTTCTGAATATTTCCTGTAAGGGCAGAACAACCTATGTTCTTTAAACTGAAGAAGTAAAACTTCAATACCAATAAGAATGAAATTAGACTACATTTTTCAATAAGAAAAAAAAACTTTTCAAACGTTTGTTAAAACTACAAAGAGAGTATCAATCGCCTTTGACAGCCACAGTTTAAACAGAATACTGTCTTTAGTGCATTAAGAGAATTAAGTTGCTATACCTACAAATGAGCTCCTTTTCCTTCTGTTTTCTCAGTCAAGTGATGCTTAACAAAATTCCTAGGGGAAAAATCTAACTCAAAATGTCACAAAGTATAAAAATACTATTAATGAAATGAAAGTCCTAATCATTGTGTAAGTGGATTTCTGAGTTTGTGAAACAGTAAGAAACCTTGTGCTAACATTTACTATTCACTTATACAATGAGGGATTCATACTAAACCCAGACAATTGATTTTTTTAATTATATTACAATTCATTCTCCTTAATTTTAATTAATTGCCAATCATTTTATACTGTAACAGTCAAATCAGTACAGAAAATGGTAACAGATTTTCCAGCTTGTTTCATATCACATTGTATGATTGTTATGACACTTGTTATTGTAAAATACTGGGTGACTGGATGTGTCCAGCATTTGAAAAGGAAAATGTTATAAAATTAGAAAACCTTAAAATTCTTACCATGCCTGTGAATCAGCTACAATTTGAATTCAGGGTACCTTTCACAAACATGAATCTGATTTGAATTGCTAATTATGTTTCAACTGTCCTCCATTTTAATTTAATTGATAATGCAAACAAAAAATGATTACTTAAGAAATGCATATTCCAGAGATTAGCTATAATTTTATTCATAATCATTGACACAATAAACTGGTATTTAATTTGGCATAAACTTTTTTCAACCTCTTTCTCCTTTGTCTAAATCAGTTCCAATTAGATGAGAAAGTTTTAGTTGTTCATTTGATGTGATTTGCAGTATTCTTAACGAAAAAAGATTGCCAGAAATTATCCATTTGTGCATCCTTGAAAAAAAAAGAAATCTCTGTTCAGCTTCATTTTTGTAGTCATTATCTAAAAGATGCAGTTCCTGGATTCCTTGTCAAAATTGAGAGATAGCTAAGCAGCTGATTATTAAACTGTGAGATATACAAAATTTTAAAGAAGGGCTCTGCATTTTAGATAATTTAAACCTTTTACAATAGTAATATTTCACATCAAAATATAGCCATTATAGCCATTTTAGAGCATGATGATAAAGCACTGGGGGAAGTGGTTTCATAAAAAAAAAATAAAAAATCTGCAATTATTATTACCTTAAGTTTTCTGCTCAGGCTTGATGAAAGTCATCAAATAGAAAAATATCCAATTTTTTACCAATCCTAATCATTACTACTAGAAAAAAGCCCAGTTGTGTACTCCTTACTCTGTTCTCATTTTTCAAGAGTGTGTGAAATTTTCCTGACTGGGAAATCAGCATTTGGCTTTAATGACTGCACAGGAGCATAGTTTATCGCAAAAAAAGACTTTAATGACTGAAGTTATTACATTAACATTTTGCTAATAACTTTAGATATATGACTTGTATTAAATAATTCAAATAAAATGTGCCAAATAGTGATATTGTAGAGTCTATAATTTCAACTTTATCTGCAAGACTCTGGTTTAGGCAACCAGTAGCTTCCAGGAAACAAAATGAATATTAATTATGTTTTCAGCTTGTGCTCAGACTTCCAATATGTTCTTTGTTTTGGGAAGGTATCAGACTAATGCATTTATCCTCAATTAACAGAAATGTCAGTTGGCGGATAAAATTAGTATAATCTGATGTTAATCAAAATTTAATAATCCATTCTTATTATAAAGGATTGTCAGTAGGGAACTGAAATTCAGCAATAAGGTTGCTCATCAAGAAAGTACTTTTGATTAGAGAGACTGATTTATTTATTATGCAAAATAAACTCAAGGGTCAGCAGATTAATATAGCACTCAAATTCCCTGCTATTCACTTTCAATTCTGCAGAATTGGAAATTTAATTGTACAGAAATTATATGAAACATGCATACAAAGCAAAACAATTCTTAAAATAAAAACCTTTTTGTGTACTTCTTTGCTTGTTTTAGCATGTATTAGTGTAACCCTTGGTAATTTTTTAAGTGTAGAACTTTACTTAGGGTCTGTAACGTGATCACATTTTCATTGAGAAAACATTCACACAGGTCAGCTGAAAAATTTGTATCAGCTTAGTAGACGAATGGCGCAAATGAAGATGTGCCCTTCCAGTAATGTTGTTTAAAACCTTTATTGCAATGTGGAATACTTAACTTTGAAATTTATGTTTTGAAAATTTTATGACCCACTCACAGCTATAGGCTGGACAGAGAAGTCATCCAGAGCAGCCCTTCAGAGAAGGACCTGGGGACGTCGGTCAACAAGAAACTGAACGTGAGCCAGCAGTGTGTGCTCACAACTCAGAAAGACAACTGTCTTTTGATGCATCCCAGTATATGGTTGGTTTTCTGGGCTGCAAGCACACACCACCTCATAGTAAAGAACTTCTGCTTTATATCTAACCTGAACTTCCCGTTTTAAGTTTGAAACCATTATCCCTTGTTTACTGTGAGGGTAGTGAGGCACTGGAACAGGTTGCCTCACACTAGACCTGTCCAATCTGGCCTTGAACACCACGAGGCATGGAGCATTTATCACTTTTTTGGGCAACCTGTTCCAGTGCCTCACCCCCCCTAACAGTAAAGAATTTCTTCCTTATATCTAGACTGACCTTCCCCCATTTAAGCTTAAACACATTATCCCTTGTCCTATAGTTACAATCCCTGATGAAAAGTCCCTCTCTGGCATCCTTGTAGCCCCCCTTCAGATACTGGAAGGCTGCTATGAGGTCTTCATGCAGCCTTCTCTTCTCCAGGCTGAAAAGACCCAACTTTCTCAGCCTATCTTCATACAGGAGGTGCTCCAGCCCCCAGATCATCCTCGTGGCCCTTCTCTGGACTTGTTCCAAGAGTTCCATGTCCTTTTTATGTTGAGGACACCAGAACTGTGTCAGATCAGTCAGCTGATCGGAGCTAGCCTAGCTAGAGCCGCAGCCGGCACGCTTCAGCGACCGCGAGGGTCAACGAGATTAGGAAAATCAGAGGGGATAGCGCAGAGACATCGCGATTCCCGACACCTCCCGATCCCCAAAGCCCCAGCAGCCCTTGCGAGAGAGCGGCTGACGTGGCGGGGGGCGTTCCCACGGTGACGGTGACCACCCCCCTGCCCCTTGCCTTGAAAGAGCCTCTGAGAGGGCAGCGACGTGTCACTGCCCACCAGGTGCAGGGAGGAACAAGCAGGTCGTGTTGCCGACCCTGTTGCTGGTGTCCCAGACTGCGGACCAATATGGTTGCCTCCAGAAAGAGAGTTTGCAGTAAGGTGACTGCAGCAACTCAGACAGAGACCCTGTCCCAAACCGTGGCTGTTCAGGTCTCTGGGTGCAGGGAGTGCCAGAGCCTGCTGCTGCCGGGGAAGGGAGGACAGCATTCCACCTGCGTGAGGTACGAGCAGGTAGAAGATCTGCTTAGCCTGGTGGCAAGACTTAAGGAGGGGGTTGAGACGCTGAGGACCATCAGGGAGTGTGAAAGGGAGGTCGACTGGTGGAGTAACTCCCTCGCGTGCCAGTCGGAACGGTTCCAGGGAGATACCCCCCAAAAGGGGAAGGACCCCCTGCCCCCTCAGACAGAGGGGGATGGCCCGGGACAACCCCTGCCCTGTAGCTGTTGTGCAGAGGTAGGGGACCAAAAAGACGACAAGGGTTGGAAGCGAGTTCCAGTTCGGCATTGTGGGAAACCCTCCCCCCTTCCTGCCCTCCTTCCCCAGGTGTCCCTCCGTAATAGGTTTGAGGCCCTGGATCTTGAAGGAGAGGTAGGTGAGAATGTGGGGCAAGGCCAGCCTACAAGGCCACATAGGAAAAGGTGGTCGACTTTGCACCTCAAGAAAGAAAGAAGGGTCATTGTAGTAGGCGATTCCCTTCTGAGAGGAACTGAGGGCCGGATATGCAGAGTTGACCCTCATCATAGGGAAGTGTGTAGTCTGCCTGGAGCCCAGATCAGGGATATCACTAGGGCGCTCCCCAACCTGGTGCACCTGACAGACTACTACCCGCTGCTGATCTTCCAGACAGGTGAGGGGGAAGCTGCTTCCCGCAGTCTGAGGGGGATGAAGAAAGACTACAGGGCCTTGGGGCGGATGGTGAAAGAGGCTGGGGCTCAAGTGATCTTCTCCTCACTCCTTCCATCTTCCCCTGATGATGTGGGAAGGAATGGGAAGATTCAGTTCATAAACGACTGGCTTCGAGACTGGTGCTACAGGCAGGGCTTTGGATTCTTTGATAACAGCTGGTTTTATAGGGCACCAGTCTGGACAATGACAAGTGGGAAAGGTTTATCTCACAGAGGCAAAAGGATACTGGGGCACGAATTAGCAGGGCTCATTTGGAGAGCTTTAAACTAGATTCGAAGGGGGATGGGGTTGTAGCTGGGCTTGCCCCAGTGGGGCAGCACTCCAGAATTGATGAAGACTGGGAGGCCTCCTATAATCCTAGGGTGAAATCGGTGTGCTCAGCTCGCTCCCTGGAATGTCTGTACACCAATGCGCGCAGCACGGGAAATAAGCAGGAGGAGTTGGAAACCTGTGTTAAGTCAGGAGACTATGATCTGGTGGCAATTACAGAGACGTGATGGGACAGCTCACATGGCTGGAATATAGTCATGGAGGGCTATGTCCTTTTCAGGAAAGACAGGCCAGCCAGGCGGGGTGGTGGGGTTGCTCTTTATGTACGGGAGCAGCTACAATGCACCGAGTTCTGTCCAGGGACAGATGACGAGCGAGTTGAGAGTCTGTGGGTGAGAATTAAGGGGCAGGCTGGCAGGGGCGATACTGTTGTGGGTGTCTGTTACAGACCACCAGATCAGGGTGAGTAAGTTGATGAGGCCTTCTACAAGCAGCTGAGAGCGGCCTCACAGTCACAGGCCGTGGTTGTCGTGGGGGATTTTAACTTCCCTGACGTTTGCTGGAAAGACCACTCAGCCACAGTCCAGGAGGTTCCTCCAGTGTATGGATGATCACTTCCTCCTGCAAATGGTGGATGAACCAACCAGGAGAGGTGCGCTGCTGGATCTCATCCTCACTAACAAGGAGGGTCTGGTTGAAGCAGTAAGGGTTGAGGGCTGCCTTGGTTGCAGTGACCACGAGATGGTGGAATTCAGGATCTTGTGTGGTAGGACCAGTAGAATAGCAAGTAGAATTGCAACCCTGGACTTTAGCAGGGCAAACTTTGGCCTTTTCAAGCAATTGCTAGGGGAAATCCCATGGGCAAGGCTGTTTGAAGGTAAAGGGGCCCAAGATAGTTGGTTGGCATTCAAGGATTGCTTTTTCTGAGCTCAAGATCGGAGCATCCCGACACGTAGGAAGTCAAGGAAGAGGACCAGGAGACCTGCGTGGCTAAATAGGGAATTGCTGGGTATGCTCAAGTGGAAGAGAAGAGTTTACAGGTCATGGAAGGAGGGGCTGGCCACTTGGGAGGAATATAAGGCTGCTGCTAGAGGATGTAGGAAGGCAGCTAGGATAACTAAGGCCTCCTTAGAATTAAACCTGGCGAGAA
This sequence comes from Pezoporus wallicus, assembly GCF_028554395.1. Classification (NCBI taxonomy): domain Eukaryota; kingdom Metazoa; phylum Chordata; class Aves; order Psittaciformes; family Psittacidae; genus Pezoporus; species Pezoporus wallicus. The sequence goes on from NW_026641950.1 coordinate 9,916,020, forward strand.
AGGTCAAGGACAGCAAAAAGAGCTTTTTCAAATACATGGCAGATAAAACTAACACCAGAGGCAATGTAGGCCCACTGATGAACGGGATGGGTGCCCTGGTGACAGAAGATACAGAGATGGCAGAGTTACTGAATGCCTTCTTTGTCTCTGTCTACTCTGCTGCAGGCAGTCCTGAAGAGCAGGACTTTATAGGACTTTGCACTTCGCTATGTTGACCCTTAACTATTCCATTTGGAATTGAAACTACATCTGCAGTAGATGAGACATCGTTCCAGGACAGGCCTTACCAGCCAAAGAATTAGAGTGTCCTCAATCAAAGACAACTGATTTAAATTTAACAGAAAATACAACATAAACTTGGCATTGACATTCCCTTACAGTTCTGTGTGTTCCTAAATTTTGTCAGTCTTCATTACATGATTCTGTTTTGGATTTTCATAATTTTGCCAACATAAAGTCATCTACTATTGATTCCTCTGAGAAGCAATAGAGAAGTGGTTTGATTCTTGGACCAAATCTAAAGCTTAGGAACTTAACAAGTTTAGAATACGAATTTACACTGTACGTATTACCTGTGGTTTTCTGTCAGCTCTACCTGATACATAATTCATTGTCTAACAATACCTGTATTTAGTCATAATGCATTCTTGAAATGCTACTTGTCTTTAAAGAATAATTAATTTTTAATTTAATTGCTAGTGCTGTTATGACAGGACTACAGGTTGTCACAGGTGACAAAGGAGGTCAGGAGGTCTTTAGTTCAGCCTCCCCCTTTGGTGAGGCCATCTATGAGCTCAGACCTGGCTGCTTAGAACTGTTCCTGTCAGGGCTTGGAAATCTTCAAGGATGGAGCCATCACAGTCTTTCTGGAAACCTGTGCTCCTGCCCAGCCCTGTCCCCGCCAGGGGAAAGGATCTCATCTCTGTTTGAACCTCTCTTTTTCTCAGTTTCATCCTCCTGCTATGCACTGCTGTGAAAACCTTGGCTCCAATTTCTCAGTCACTTCCCTCTGGGTATGGGGAACAGTGTGAGCCCTCCATACCCTCCCTGCATCCAACCTATCTGTTTTCCAGCCTGCGTAAGTCCAGGGGTTCCAGCTTCTCCTTACGGGGAAAGTGCTCCAGCCCTCTGAGAACCCCAAGTGGGGTCCCTCTAGTGAATTCACTCCAGTTTATCAGTGCCTTTCCTGTCTTGGTGGCTCCAAACTGCATGCAGTGTTATAGATATGCATTAATTTGTACAAAGTGGAGATAACTACTTCACTTAGCTGTGTTCATGCACAGTTAACTTCCTGTCTACCAGGACATTCATTGCCTTTTCCACAGAGCTCCTTCCCAGAGAGCATAAAATCAAAGAATTAGAAAGTGCTCTGTCTGTGATAACATTCAGTTTAGGTCAAGTCAAGCAATCACTTATGCATTTAGTCAAGTTTTTTGCACCAAGCAGCCCTATTTCATACATGGCTAAGTGACAGCAAATGTTTCAGTTTAAAGAACAGTGTAAGAGTTTAACAAAAGTGTATACTGAGCAGGTCTCCTTTCTTGTTCTAAGTATTTTTTTCCATAATATGAAAATTGGGAGTTTGCCTAAAGTGAAAATTTTTACACAATAAATTTCTATCAATAGTCTTCAAACCTGATCATTATTTCTAAATACATTTAAGTAATGCAAGCCTAACATAAAGAAAAAAAAATCATGTAAAAATTCATTTAATAATAGGAGAATTAAAATATTAAGTGCAACCCATACAGTGGAATTAATGAACTCAGAAGAGTAGTCTAATACAAACTTCTTCCTTTAAAGCATAAGATAAACATTTAGGATTTTTTGTCTTTTAAATTTATTTGTTTTTTGTTGTGTTTTTTTGTTGGTTTTTTTTTTTTTCTGTGTGACTGTTTTTGTTTGGTTTTGGTTTTGGTTTTTAATCTGAAAACACTTTCATTAAATGGATAATGGCAGTGATTGAATATTCACTAAACCTACACAAATGAAATCACTGTAGTTCCGTTCCATTTAAAAGGTCTTGAAGAAACCTCTTAACAGCTACTACTCCAAACAATGGATTACTATTGTACCTACTCTCAGTCAAGAGCTAGTTATGCACAACAGACAACTGAACTGTTTAGATGTTTGTACCATGTTCTAAATGTAAAATCTATTGTAGTCACAATGAAAGATAAGGATGAAAGGTATGTACCTTACTGGGTAATGTTAAGCATTCATTAGAGAGAGGCATTTCATTTTTCTAGTAGACAAAAGATTGCTTACTAATTACTTAAATGAAAAAGATGACAGTGAGTGTATTTAGGGAAACTGCCTCTCTTAAGGTAGCTCTTATATGAATTAAAGGAGTTTTTTTTTTTTCTTTTTTTTCCATCTTGAAGGGCAAAATAGGAGTTTTGGAAAAAAACAACCAACCAACCAACCACCCAGCCAACCAACCAGTAAACTAGGCCATATATTTCAGAAGGCTTTGAAAGTATGACTAGCTATATGAGCTGAAGAGCACCTGCAAGGGAAGCAAAAAATAGTGGAAAACTTGACTGGCAACCTATGAGGAGAGAGAGAATAGCAAGTGTATTGTGCCACATTATAAAAAAAGGGACAGCATACTTTTTAAGATTTATTTTGTAAGCTTTTATAGCTATTGCCAGTGTTGAATAGTATAAATTGTTTTTCTTTGATTTTTTCTTAGTTTATTCCTTAGTTTATTCCTGTGTGTGCTCTTTATGCCTTTCTGTAGGCCTTTACAGTACTCAGATATGCCAAGAAAGATAATGTCTTTCTTTCAAACAGTACTCCTCTTTACATGACTCATTTCTTGCTAAAACTATTCTATCCAACATATCACAATGGCTGATCATGATGATTAACTCAAATATGTTCCAAAAATACCCATTGACGCAAGAGATATTAAAACATCAATCAGTCAGACTCTAATTGTGATTTATTAGCCTTCCAGTAACTTCAGTGATTTTGAATTCTTATTTTCTTTTTCTGTCATGAAACAAATGTTACAGATCTGTTCCCTGAAAGAAAATATGTCTAATTTGCTTCTTTATTCAGCAAGTACATATGTTTAATGGCTTCTACTATTAGTATAACTGGGATATCTAAAAACATGATTCTTTAATTTCCTTGGAAGGAGAGCAAATACAAATTTCTGAAGCTCTGTGTTGCACTGGATTTCTGTGTTATAAAAATTATATTATTATTAATTTAATTATATATTATTTTAAATTTGTTCCTGCATAGAATGTTGGAAGACCTCATCATTCTTACTTCAGTAAGAATGTTGTGTAAATTCATAGCATATTCCATTTCAATTTTCCTGTTTGAAATGAATTTCTGCTGGTTTAGGCTATTATAAAATTGACCACTGTAAGAGTTCCAGAGCATACTGTTTCAAAACATTGTTTGGCTGACCTAACCTAAGGAATGATCTGAGACCCAGTGGGATTCCTTTACTGCAATGAATCTGGTATCTCTGTAGAACTAGTCAAATGTTCTCAAATGCACTCACAATGCTTCTACCTCTTAGTACCACTGATCCAAGTTATAAAACTGATGAACTGGTTTTCTCCTTAGTGGTTCAAAATCAATTCTTCCTTTTTCTGAAACTGAAAACAGAAAAAAGAATGACACATAGAGAGCAATTCATTTACTTAAGAAGTGATATGTGAGATATTGTAGAGTTTCTGAGCTGAGCATAAAGGATGAACAGATAAGGCACAAACTTCCAAGAGATCTGCACACTTCTGCAGTAGCAGCTGGTGCATGGTCATTATACCTTCTGGAATCTCAAAAGACACTGGGCACATATGTTTGCTCAAGTGAATTGAGCCCTCAGTCTTTATGTACAGTAGGTTTTTACTCTGTGGTGGTAAGAGCACATGGCATTAAAGATGAGTTATATTCAGTTCCCACCTACTTTAAGAAATAGGAGAACAAAAACTAATGTTCTGAGGATTCAGATATCACTGTAGAAGTGTTTATCTGTTATTAACGACACAGAGGTATAGCCACCTTTTTTTTTTAATTTATTTTACTTCATTACACTCACGTTTTTGCCAAATTTTTAGCTTGGTTTAAGTCATAGATTTCAGCCTCAAGTTAGAGGTGAAACTGACAATGACAGTTATATAAATTGCTAAAAGACAAAGCTTTGACTGAACTTGTCTCTTTTGCCATGCAAAAGATGCTTAAAACTATTATATAGCTATAGTAGGCCAGTCATTTTCAGAGATTAAAGGTCTGATCTAATTCACACAGAAGTATGAATAATTAAACACAGAAGTAAAAATAAGGTTACTTGCTGAAAAATTGTTCTTGTCAGGTTTACCATATGTTTTAAGGGGATTGCTAGTAACACCTACGATCAGTAAGCTAAAAAAAGAAGAATAAATATAACAATCAAGGTAGCATATGGTCTGCAATCAGTAAGCAGGGATTCATTACAGGAAAGTGTCCAGAATTATTTAATTGCCATTATCTTGTCAAAATCCTGATAGAAATTCAACAAAATTTTCAGCATATGTGAATCAATGACTAAAATGCTATAAACTTGGCCAAAAATTGTAAATTTGAAAATGCACTGGTAAAAATTGGCAGACTTGATGAAACTAATTTATTATCCCAGGCAATAAAGTGGAATGTTGATACAATTAATGAGCTGTAAAAGAGGTCTAGCTCAGTGTAGATGAAGACATGATGAATTAAAGAGCGAAAAGAAATTGGTAAGCAACTGTAGGTCACCATTTTTCATGCATTTGTTGCCATTACTAATAACAAATCTAACATGGAATGTACAGAAAACAACATTTATAGCACAATTTTGTTAAATTCTAGTGATGTTAGTGAGCATAAAGTCAATTATTAACAATTATTTGAGAATGCCAGCAGTCTGTCATTCCTCAGAGGAAGTCTGCAGAATGTTATCACATATTCCATGCTCTGAAGTTGGACTGCATGTTATTTCAATGTGTGAAAAGTCTTAGTCATAGGAGCACAGAGATTGCCTAATTGTTGTTTTTTATTTTTTTTTAAGTGACAGGGGTAATTTGATCTATAGTCTGTTACCAAAAAAAGAAAAAAAAAGCTAAATTAATAAGCAATTAAATAATGTCATGAAAACAAAGCAAGGACAACCTAATTAATAAATTTCCCTCATCTCAAAGCCTAACACATAATCATTCCTTTTAAGCACAGGACTAGAATGTGGCAAGAGAGATGAAGCCACACTCTCATTCAATGGTTACAAAAAAAAGGCATGGTCTTCTATAGCAGATAAATATAGTACTATATATGCACATCAGATGAGGTAGCCTTTCCTATTTTGAACTTAATGCAGTAATTACTTTGATCTCCATTCGCTTACAAACCTAAATAGTGTCTAGGAAGCAGACTTGAGAAATCTTGTCATATGTATTATGTGACTAGGTTGGTGGAATTCAAGTTATCTGAACACTACTTTATTCACATATTCATTGCAAATCCTCCCCTCCCCCCTTTCTTTTTAATATCATAAGCATGGAATGCATCAGTAGTCATAGTATTTGTTAAATATTATTAAAGGTGATAATTATTTAATTAATGTTATTAGAAATAGTTTTAGATAATTCTTAATGTTCAGGATTGGTAAGGCACTTTCATCTATGGCTGATATAAACTCAAAATATTCAAAAAGCAGGCCAGAAAAGAGGGCTTTGTCTGCTTATGTAAATATCTAAGGCATATTAAGTGTGGGACTGAAGGAGAATTGAGAAACAAATCAACTTACATAAATTCTTTTTTGGAAGAAAATAGTGGTCCGTTATTCATTAGTCATAGATGAAAACACAGAAGCAGGAAAGCACTCTACAAAATAGGAAAAAAAAGAACTTAAAGCTTCACAAAGCTATTAACCCTTTTACTTTCCTTTATTCCTGTTCAATTCAATCTCCAGTAGTCAAGATATTTCCCTTTAGGGTTTATCTACAGACAGATGCTTAGGGAAATTAATTCAAATCAATTAACAAGCTTGATTTATGGAGGACTATTTAAACACTATTAACTCCCTGTGTAGACATTCAAAATCAGAACTGAAGTAAATTAAAGGGGTCCTTATTCACCTGAAAATTAAGTCAGTTAAGTTCAATAAAGAATACTTTCCTTGGGAAGAAAAGAGTGCAATAAATGTTTAATGTAATCTAATTAATCCATTTAAAATGTGTCATTTTTTTAATTTTGAATAAGTTTTCTTTATTTTTTAGACTCAGACAGTGAGGGTTAATCTTCATGGATCACTTATCAGAATATTTTATGAACCTCAGTGTGTTTACTTCCATCTAAAAATGGAATTATATCAGGTTCTTCCTAATTAAAAACAACACTTCAAAACATTCATTACAATGATTAGGGCTAGTATAAGCAGTGCCAGAATCTCTCCACACATAGAAACAGTTAAATTATATGCTCTGAGGGAAAGAAATACTGATTAAATGTGCAAAAGACAAATACCAGATCAAATGAAATAAAAAGATTGATGAAGAACTAAAAATCAGAACAAACAATACAGGTGGAATAAACCTTCTAATTACCGCTCCCTTTTAGAGACATAAGCAGTTCATGTTTCTGGGGTTTTCTATTTGGGTTTTGGGGAATTTGTTCCTGTCGTTATTTGTTTGTTTTAATAAAGAATTCAGTATATTCCTTCATTAGGAAAGAGGTATTGAAAAAAAATGGACTAGAAAAACTGGTCTGAGAAGCTCTGCCATGATGAGGTAGAAAAGGAAGTCCTCTTGTGACTATCTCATAAAAGGACTATGTGTTATTACCCTCAGGAGACTGAGATGAAGAGTGGAAATGGGGAGCAGCAACTTAAGAAAGCAGAGAAACAAATGGTGCCCTGTACAAGATGGTTTATTCCAACTTCCTGAACGTTGTTTTGAATGCTAGAGGAAACAAAATACTCAGATCTGTGCCAACACTTTCTTCCAAATTGAGCTGATTGGGATATACTAGAGCGGAAAACAGCAGGTAAAGCACGAGGTAGCCAGAGGTTAGGTGGTGAAACACAAGAAAGGAGTTCATGATTTTAACATGTTTTTGAAAGTCCATAAGATGGTTATGAGGGTATATCAATTTTATGATAATAGATTATACTAAAGATCAAGTTTCTTGATCCTAGACACTTGAATCATGCTTACAAGATGCTGGAATCTCTGTTCTTTACTGTGAACAATAAGGAAGTTTCTATGGGAAGGGGCAGGGGGGGGTATAAATACTGATTTTCCACACAGCTTTTGAACTGCAGCTCCTACTGATCTGATTCCCAGAAATAAATTTATTACTAGAGAAGGTTTGCCTACAGTAATTGGTCCCTAAATAAACAGTTTCTTAATTAAGAAATTTAGAGTTTAGGTGCCTATGTTTTGTTGAGATAATGCTGTTTCTTGGAGCTGTTCGCAATACCTTTAGGGTTTTTTGTTTTGTTTGTGTTTTTTCTTGGGGGTTGGTTGTTTGTTTTGTAGCTTGTTTGTTTGTTTGTATAAGTAGAGCTGAATATTTGCAGAAAAAGCCACAAAGAAATTGTCCTTTAAATGTGGTTTTGCTACAAGCAATGGGTAGAACATGAGGAAGTATTACTGAATGTTATTGAATATGCTCAGGATTTGTGGCTTCACTATTTCCTAACATATGAAGAATTTTTTTTTTCTTTCTTGAAAAGAGAGACATCTTGCATACAGCTAATAATTTATCAAGACAAAAAGCAAGACCAAGCAGTTATCTCTCTCAAATAGCCTTTCACTTTAAAATATGTTTTGGTTTTTTTTTCTGTCTACTGTAGGCAGTTAGGAAGGTTCAGCCTTTCATAGCCAATGACTTGATAGGAGTGGGGCTAGGCATGCATTTAAAGGGAGTTACTTTCTACCTATTTGTGGAATTGTGAGTGCGTCTGGCTGATTGTCGTGGTTTAAGCCCAACTGGTAACTCAGAACCACACAGCCACTTGCTCACTCCCCCTCACCTTCTTCCTTCCGCTCCCGTTCCCAGAGGGATGGAGGGATGGGGAGGAGAATTGAAAGTATGTAACTCCCATGGATTGCGATAAGAACAGTCCAGTAACTAAGGTATAAAACACAAATCACTACTGCTACCACCAATAATAATAATGGTCAGGGAAGTAACAAGGGAAGAGAATACAACCACTCACCACCCGCAGACCGATACCTGGCCCTACCTGAGCAGCGATCTAGCCCTTGTGGGCAACTGCCCCTAGTTTATATAGTGGGCATGATGTGCTGTGGTATGGAATACCCCTTTGGTTAGTTTGGGTCAGGTGTCCTGTCTCTACTTCCTCCCGGCTTCCCCTCCCTGGCAGAGCATGAGACTCACAAAGTCCTTGTTTGTAGTAATCATTACTGAGCAACAACTAAAACCATCGGTGTTATCAGTGTTGTTCCCAGGCTGAAAGTCAAAAACCCAGCACTGCACCAGCTACTAAGGAAGGAGAAAAATGACTGCTAGTGCTGAACCTAGGACACTGATACATAACGAGCCATTTATAGAGATACATCTTATAATTTTTCATTGTTCCTCGTGCAGGTGCTTATCTTTTTAGTTCATTGCTTCAAACAATCAGGACTAAATTAACAGCAATTATAAACCCTAGCAGAATTAATGAAAATATACCACCTACCTCCTTTCAGTTTTCAACTAGTATACTTAATTACAGTGACATATATTGCCAGTTGCGTGTTCAGAATGCAAATATTCACAGATCTTCAAAATGCTATCAGATGCTGCATATAACACTCCATTTATAAAAAATATAAAGAAAATACGCCATTTAACATACTATAATATAATTAATGACAGCGGTATCTTATCTATCAAATAATATCTATTAAATTGCTGAATATGAGAAAGAAGGAAGTAAAGTTGGAAGGGTTTGGTTCTGATTTCACCCAACACAACAGAGAATTTTTGCAAGTGAAAGCACATCTCTGCTGCAGACTCTTGCAATGTGACAGACTAATAAAGGGGGGGGAGGGTATCCAAACCTAGGTCAGAAATAATGCAAGTTTCCTATCAAATAGACTTTCTCAATGACAAATGGCTGTAGGCTATCATGAAACAGAACAATTTAACTACTCTCAGACATTGGTAAGATTTTACATATTTATCATTTTATTAAAGTTGCTTCTGCTTTCTTTCTATTCTTAAAAGCTAGGTTTTAAGTCTATTTAAAAGTTTGATTTCTGAAAACATACTTGACACTCAGGGAAATAGTTTAATCAGAATGGCCTTACTATGCATGTTTCATGAAAGTTTTATTGTTGTCTCTCATGTAGTTTTAATTTTTCTCATACATTTGAAATACCTAGAGCAAAAGGATTTTATAAAATTAAACATATCCGTAGGGTCGGCAAACCTGAAGTGTCCATGCCCCATTGTCAATGGTGTCTGTACACTTAATTTATTTTTTTTCATGTTTGTAGAGAATTCTGGTAGAAAGCACACCCTGCGTGGCATTAGCAATGGGACAGCCTGAAGGTCAAGGGAACTGATTATTTGCCGCCCTTTCACACTTTGCATGCTGAGGCTGAAGAAATACTATACGCGGTTCTGAGCTCCTCAATTGGAGAAAGACAAAGACAGCCTGTAGAGAATCGAGTAGTAGAGGCTTGAGACCCAGCTTTGCTTAGCCAGAAGGCTGAAGGAGATTTTGCTGTCATCAACTCTCCATTTCCTGGTTGCAGGAAAAATGGCAACAGACTGTTCTCAGAGATGCAGGGTATGGAGGTAACAGTTATAAGCTAAAACAAAGTAAATTCTGATGAAAATTAAGAGTTTTCCTCAGAAAAGTGCCTATACATAGTGTCAGAGGCCTCAGGAGGCTATGGCAATCCCCATTCCTGGAGATGTACAAAACTTGACTGTAAGTGTCCTGAGCAACATGCTCAGGCATTACCTGACTTTATGCAGGAGGATGGATTAGATGACCTCCAGAGCTGCCTTCCAACCAAAAACATTCAGTAGGTCTATGAAGTCAAGAAGCACATGTAGGTTTTACAGGAGATGGTGTGTGTATTTCTGAAAACAACACTAAAACCGTATACTACATAATCACTCCAAGTTGGGGTTTTTTGTAGAATTCATCATTTTAGTCACAGACTTCATTCTTACAAGTTTAAATTCTGAATGTTTGCCTCCTGAGGTTGAGAAACTGTTTTTTGCTTATATCACCAAAAATAAAGCACATTATAGTGAATTTAGCTGTATGTGCTTTAAATTAAATTTTCATAATTCAGTGAAAATCTGTGTTATTTCAATTACAGAAATGCTGAATCGTTACTAGATATTTTTGTCCATGATGAATATTAATAATCTCATTATCTTTCTGAAAGCAATTCTTATTCATTTGTTTTATTTTTCAAAACCAAAATTAAATTTTTAGAGATGATTGACATAAAATTTCAACAAAATGGAAAGCATTGCAAAAAAAAACCAAACCAAAACAAAAAAATCTCAAACCCCAGGGAATCCTGCTAGAAAAGAAAGATGAAGGAAAAAAAAATCTGAAAAAATGCATTGGAAAAAAAAATCACACATTTATAGCATTACAATAAAAATGTGGTCTTTAATTTTGCAGAAATATGCATTCGTGAAATTTACAACTGAAATTTATACATATTTATATGAAAAAGTTTTTTGCATCTTTTTCTAATCAGAAGACCCTGACAGTCTTGAAATAATGTTCTTGATTTTTCCCTGTACCTCACTAATAACAGCTATATAACAGGTTTTTATTTCTTAAATTTTAGTCAAGTGACTTGCTATTTTATTCTGTATCTGTTATCATAAAATGACTAAAATATGGGTACATTAATGAGTACCATAGAAGACTTAGGAATAGGTTTTATTTTGTCTTTATGTGACAACAGTACGGAGGTTTTTGTTTCACACTTTTTGTTTGTTTGGTTTTAATACACAAATGCAATGGTTTTTTTTTCAAAATGCATGCATTAAATACAGGGAAAGTAGCTTTTCTTGTGCATTCAGTTAGCTTCTCTTATAATTTTGAGTCAAGACTAAGACTATATGTAGTAGTTTTGACAAATATGGTTTGCTTTCCTGATATTTTAGTTATTTATGAAGGATAATGCTTACCTGGGGTGCTACAAAAGTAATTAGCAATATATAATAAGTCATAGTGGAACACTGACACAGTGGATGTTATTTGAATTTCAAATGGTCTTCATTTAGAAGCCTGGTTCATAACTTCCCTTTTAATGATGAATAATATGTTATCTTTTAGCATATAATTGTCATAAAAGGGGATCTAAAAGCACTTTATATCAGAAAGGCTGCTGTTTCACTGCTTTGCCAGGATCTTGAGTTTTATTATATACACACGGTGTGGGAGGAAAAAAAAAAAAGAAGTGGTGAAAATTAAAAAGGGAAAAAATAACAGATAAGTAGCAAGGAGTGTACTAAAATTTATTGAACTCTTGGGAAATTGTAAGTTCTGATGGACAAAGCCCACCAGGTCACATGAAGTAATTTGAGAACCAAGTATCACTGATGTATGCTGGAAAAAAATGTGCAAAGGGTTATTTTGCAAAGATCCTATAATTTGGATATGAATCTTTCTAATGCTTGAAAATATGGATTTATGTCATGCACGCAAACTTCAAAACCAGTCTGCTTTAATAGAGTCAGACAGTTGTGAATTATTTAGATGATGATTTGACCCCTTTCTTCATGTTGTAACTTTCTTGAAGATGTTTTGCATTCAAAAATTATTCTCTTTTTGTTGTCAGCATTTGGGTCTTGATCCTAGATGACCTACTTGTGTACTTAATTATCACTACTGAAAGTATCCTAAGAAGTAATCTTGTTTAAGTATTCAGCACTGTACAAGCAAAATGTTGTGTACAGGTCTTATGACCTGATTCTAGGAATGTGGAGACAGAAAAGGGTTCCCAAAGGAGGACAACATAAATAATCAAGAGCTTGGGAAATAACTTTTATCTTCAGAGGTTTGTATTGCAAGTCCTGGGGGGGAACACTGGATCATGAACTCAGTCCTCTACTGTAGCAGAAAATCAAAACTATAGAGAAGAAATTAAAAAAAAAACCAACAAAACAGAAAGAAATCTTTTTTAAATGGATCAATATAATTTTAAAACTAGTTCTGTTTTGTCTCAGGCTTCCCCTGAGAGGGTTGTTCTGGTAATTTACAAATCTCCTAGTGGCTAAAAAAACTTGTTCTGGTTTCCATCTTTAAAGTACACAAGGCTGATAAGGCCCTGTTTTTTAACTTCTCTAATTTTCCCATTAGATTAAGCAGTTCATCTTGGTCCCTTTGGCATGCACTTACACAGGAAAAGTTTTGGATATATCTTGCATTTCGATTTTTGGCAGCTTTATAGTACCCATGGTTGAAAATTTAAGTTTAAAAATTAATAGTCAAAAATCAGTTTCAGTGTCTTAAAGAGGTAGTTCAATTTCAAAAAAACGCATTAAAAGAGGTGGTGAAATCCCTGGTCTTTTGTAAAACAGTTTCTTTCAAAAAGATACACTCTGAAGCAGGCTTTTTTTAGATAAAATTATTGGCTTCTTTGTGTAGGAGAAATGAGGCTGTCACGAGTCTGTTTCGGTCTCAGGAGGTCTGAATGTATGCTCAGGGTCTGGCTGGAATGGAGTCTGTATTCTTCACAGCAACCCACATGGGGCTGAGGTTTGGATTTATGACCAAAACAGTGTTGAAAACACACCAGTGCTTTTGCTATTGCTGAGAAGAGCTTGCACATTATCAAGGGTTTATCAAGGTGTCGTGGTTTAAACCCAGTCAGGTAATTCGTTCGCTCACTTCCCCCCACTTCTTTCCCTCCCCCTACTCCCGGTGGGACGGAGAGGAGAATCGAAAAGAATGCAACTCCCACGGGTTGAGATAAGAACAGTTTAGTAACTAAGGTATAACACAGATCACTACTGCTACCACCAATTATAATAATGATAAAGGAAATAACAAGGGAAGAGAATACAACACCTCAGCACCAGCTGACCGATAACTTGCCCCCCAAGCCTGACCAAGCTCCGACCAATGCCTCCTCCAACCCTGCAGTTTCCCAGCCCTTCCGGCTAACTCCCAGTTACCTCCTGGGCATGACGTGCTGTGGTATGGAATACCTCTTTGGTCAGTTTGGGTCAGGTGTCCTGTCTCTGCTTCCTCCCAGCTTCCCCTCCTCCCTGGCAGAGCATGAGGCTCACAAAGTCCTTGGCCAAACCAAAACATTGCTATCAGTTCTGTTCCCAGGCCGAAAGTCAAAACACAGCACTGCACCAGCTACCAAGAAGGAGAAACATGACTGCTACTGCTGAACCCAGGACACAAGGGTTTTCTTTCTTTTTTTTTTTTTTTTTCCCCACTTTCCTCCAACTAGCAGGTAGTCCAGGGTGTATAAGAAGTTGGGAGGGGACACAAGCAGCTGACATTAACTGGGAATACTCCATACCATATCATGTCTTGCTCAGTAATAAAAACTCAGGGAAAGGAGGAGGAAGGGGCGGTATTTGGGGTTATGGCATTTGTCTTGCCACATAACTGTTATGTACGCTAAGGCTCCTCTTTCCAGAACAATCTGCTAACCATATGCAGGCTGATAGAAAATTTTTCCTTTGTTTGCACAGCTTTTTTCACCTGTCTTGTCTTTGATTCATGCGTTTTCTCACATTTGCCTTTCTATTCTCTCACCCATGCTGCTGGGTGAAGTGAGTGACTGGACTGGGGCTTAGGTGATGACCAGGGTCAATTCACGTAGTATCTTTTTACAATCAACCTTTTGAGGTCTCCGCAGTATGTCAAACTGCAATACTAATATTTGTAGTACAGCTATAAAAAGCATTTATACTAAAAACTCTCCTCACCTCTCCAGAGCAAATGAAAGATCTCCATACTTCAGATAAGCTACTATCATAGAATCATAGAATGGTTAGGATTGGAAAGGACCTTGAGATCATGTAGTTCCAACCCCCCCTGGTATGGGCAGACACACCTCATGCTAGACTATGTTGCCCAAGATGTTGTCCAACATGGCCTTGAACACTGCCAGGAATGGATCATTCTTTGGGCAACCTCTTCCAGGGACTCACCATCCTCACAGTAGAGAACTTCTTCCTTATATCTAACCTGAACTTCCCCTGTTTTACTTTGAACCCATTACCCCTTGTCCTACCGCTACAATTTAAACTTTCTTAAAATCTTAAGCAAGCTTAATAAAACTAAGAGGATGCAGATGTACTTTATATATCACTGAATGGGTTATAACAAAGGGAAAAGGGAAATAAATAGCAGTTGGGGCGGAAAGGCAATTAGACCAGAAGAAGAGGTCAGGAACAATGTCAGAAGGCTTTCTGGAAAGCCACATAGAACTTCATCAGAATCTGTTCTGGAAAAACTTGGCTTTTTTTAGAGGTGTTTTCTGGAATTATGTAGAAGAATAGAAAAACTAAACAGAATCTCAATATATTTTGTTCTTTTTTTATTTATAGAAGTCAATTAAAAATTAAAAGTCTCTTAATCAGATCTTTGAAGACCATGCTTTGAAGAGCACTTCAAACTGTGTCTGAACCACTGTGGCTTTTTCAATAATGGGAGGGAGAGATAAGGTAATGTCCTAATGCTCCACTCCAAAATGGAATGTTAAACAGTGTTGGCCTGGGGAAGCAAAATGCAGCCTTCTTGTAGGAAAAAAAGTTTTGCTTCAGATGAGCAAAATTTTTAGGTGCTTATATCAATCTTGACAGAAAAAGTAGATCCTTTATTGTTTTGTGAAAATATCCAAAAAACATGACTGCTTTATGTCAATAATGAAACAAATATCTCCTGTGCTTTCTTACTATATTATTTAAATTACACAACTTTTAGTAGAAAAAAAATAATCTTTATGAATAATGTTCCACATGCAAGTTATTCACCAGCTCTGCCATACTTATGATACTGACAATGGGTTATTTTATTATGTGCCCTTTGTAAACATAGTAAAGATATAACCACGAGTGACTTTGACTGAGGAAGGAAACATTAAAGTATTACAGGGAATAAAGCATAACCTTGAAGCGATGGCAATAATAGGAGCATACAGAAATTAAATGTGTAGAAAAATGCAAAGAATGACTGAAAGAAAACAGTGAAAAAGGAGGGCTGGCTGGTACACCAGAGTGTTGTGCTGACATTCAGAGGGACCCCAACAGGCTGTAGAAATGAGCCAACAGGAATCTCAAGAAGTTCTGCAGGAAGCGCAAAACTCCTGCACCTGAGGAAGAACAAGCCCATGCATCAGTGCACAGCTGAAAAGCAGTTTTGCAGAAAAAGACTTGAGGTCCTGCTGGACACCAAGTTGAACAAGAGCCATCAATGTGCCCTGCAGAAAAAAAGGAAAGTGATGTCCTAGTCTGCATTAGACAAAGTGTTCCCAGCAGGTTCCAGAGCAGGAAGTAATACTTCCCCTCTATTCAGCACTGGTGCGGCTACACTTGGAGTGCTCGGTTAAATTCTGGTTTCCTTAGTTCAAGACAGACAAGAACATACTGGATAGAGTTTAGCAAAGGGGTACAAGGACAATGAAGGTATTGGAGTATCTCTTCTAAGAGGATAGACTGAGAAAACTGGGACTGTTCGGCCTGGAGAAGTGAAGTCTGAGGTGCAAATATTCTTAGTGTTTATAAATACTCAAAGGAGTGTGCAAAGAAGGTGGAGCCAGCTCTTTTCAGTAGTACCCAGTGATGGACCAGAGGCAATGGGCACAAACTGAAACTTGGGAGGTTCCCCTAAACATCAGGAAGCACTGTTTCACTGTGAAGGTGACTGAGCACCAGCACAGGATTCTCAGGGAGGTTGTGGACTCTTCAACCCTGGAGACATGGTCCCGGGCAAGTGGCTCTAGACAGTCCTGCCTGAGTAGAGGTCTAAGACCAAATGACCTCCAGAGGCCCTTCCCAATCTCAAATCACTCTGGGATTCTGTGAAAAGTCACTAAACACATGAAAATTTAAGTAAAGGAAAGGTATAGGAAACCCCAGAAAGTTCATTAATAGAACAATGTAGAAGTGATGTAAAGGCTGAGAACAAAGTGACAGCAGTACTGGAAGAATTAGTTCTGCCTCTGTGCCAGCATGCCTGGTATATATTTCAATAATACTCTGATGTAGGTTCCCTGGCATGACATAAATCACAATTTTGAAATATCAAAATTAAAAACTTGAATCCAAACAAAAATCAATGTGATTTGTGCTTCAAGTTACATATGGGTGATTTTGAGTATGCCACATTTTTCCTAATGATCACAGTGCCTGTAGAGCTGATCAAACAAAGCCTTCCTTAAATTCCTCTTCAATTCTCCCTTTCCCTTATCTGTGATTTGTTTTACCCTTTAGCTTTCTATACAACTTAATAATGACTTGCATCTTGTAACATATTTTTCCCTCTCATATTCTTTAATTTGTTTTCACATGGTCTCAGTACAGCTGGCATTCCTTTCTTTTTTCTTCTTTTTCTTTTCTTTTTGTGCCTAAACACACAATATCTATTTGTTGGCTAATGCTTTCCTGTTAAGTCCTTTCTAAAAAATCACTTCAGTTGCAATATACAGAGAATACTAATATTAGCTTTAAAACTGTTCACTGCATTTCTTCCCTGGACTTTTCAGTGTGTCCTCCTGAAATCCATGTTTGCCTCTACGTTTTTAGGTTCTTTGGGGTACAGATTACCGTTGCCTATTCTGCACAGCTGGTAATGTTTTAGAATTAAGGAATAGTATTAGAGTCTGAGGTCTAGTCTCTATTTTCATACAAGACATACAATCTAGACAAGAGAATATATGTATTAGTACAAGGACAAGAATTAGAGTTCTCATTTGCAATTGGCCTACGGCACTATAGAGTGATTTGTAAACCTGATTATACCTAGTGATTGATAACGGTTAATTTATTTCGAAGTGCACAGTGCCAAGCCTAAAAGAAGAATCAGCCAACAAAAACATCGCTTCATCATGTAGGTTATTCACAACCACTTTTTTTTTTTTCACTTTCAGCTGTATTAAAATATTTTAAAAATAAAGCCCTTGAACAAAGAACATCATGGCACCAACTCAAGGTTCTATTTAGCTGAAAATAATTCATACCCAATAGAAATGACATTTTAGTTTTAGACTGCCAAAGTGAACTTTATTAGTATGTCATTAATCATTGTCTTGGAGGTGACACCTGGAGAAAATGATTTAGTGGAGATTAGAGCACTCAAATGTAACACTGAAAATATCACATTTATTTCCAGTATTATTAACAAAAAATGACATTTATGTACATTTAAGTCTGTTCATAATGAAATGGATCATTTTCTTTTTCTTTGAGTTTATAGATTATATAAAATCTACTGTTATCAACGTATTCAACTTATTACACAAAGTCTGTGTAATAAAACACATTTGAAAGAAGATAAAAATTGAAAAGTTTTGCCATTGAAAACAATTTGTTGAAAAAACAAGCATTTCAAAAAGAAATATCTACCTATCCATATAACCTACATGCATTGCCTCATAGCCAATATTTAACCCAAAAATATGAAATTCTATTCACTTTCTTAGACTTTGCCAATGTGGTAACAACAACAACGACAACAACAATAATAATAATAAAATCAACCAATCAACAATTTTTATTTTGAGATTAAAAAAATATCATTTAGAAAATCTCTTATGACAGAGCTGGCATCTTATCTTTCTGTCATGGTTTAAGCCTAGCTGGCAACCCAGAACCACACAGCCAGTTGCTTACCCCCCCCCTCCCATTCCTCCCCCTGCTCCCAGAGGGATGGGGAGGAGAATCGCAAGTATGTAACTCCCACGGGTTGAGATAAGAACAGTCCAGTAATGAAGGTATAACACAAATCACTACTGCTACCACCAATAATAAGAATGATCCGGGAAATAACAAGGGAAGAGAATACAGCCGCTCACCACCTGCCAACCAATACCCAGCCTGACCCGCACAGTGATCTAGCCCTTCCAGGTAACTGCCCTTAGTTTATATACTGGGCATGACGTGCTGTGGTATGGAATGCCCCTTTGGCTAGTTTGGGTCAGGTGTCCTGTCTCTGTTACCTCCCTGGCTTCCTTTCCTCCCTGGCAGAACATGAGACTCAGAAAGTCCTTGGTCAGAGTTAACATTACTGAGCATCAAGTAAAAGCATCACTGTTATCAGCTTTGTTCCCAGGCTGAAAGTCAAAAACACAGGACTGCACCAGCTACTAAGAAGGAGAAAAATTACTGCTGCTGCTGAACCCAGGACACTTTCAAAGAGCAATAGCTTTTGTATAGTCTATTGACTCTTGACTTGGCCTAAACAATAAAGTTGCTCTCTTTTCGTCTTTTACTCTCTGTTAACACTTGCCTGTATCTTGCCTTAACTCAGGATGCTATAATCTTATGATTTCTAACTTAACTACTTCCCCCTAAGTTTCCCTGGGAAATCCTTTTTAAAACTGAAGAAAAGAAAAATTCCACCTTTTCTGAAAGACATGTTACACTTGGTTTTACTAGAGGATGAGAAAATCAGCTGTTTCCTACTTTTTAGTTTTTTAAGCATGAAACACCGTTCTGATAGAAAAAAAACAACAAAAAACCAAACAAAAAAGGAAATCTGTTGCTAAGAAATAAATTATTAAGTACCTGAAATTAGAATCAAGCATACTTGATATATACATTTACAATTTTACAAATAAAACTAGAAGCATTTAGTACTAAATTTTGTTTTATTTTTTTCAGATTAATTAATATTATTATCTGATTATGACTGGAAAATTTAAAAAAAGCTCTCAGTACACTATTATGTATTCTTAAAATTGATTACGTCCTCCATCTTGCACTAAGGTAGTGGATAGAAACAAGTTTTTGGCAATGTCAGAGAACTATGTCTATAGTATATACTAAATGTTACAGAGGTGCATACTAAACAATGGTTATTATTTCTCAAAACTGATTTAAAGGCTGTGTGTGTTATATATGTATACATGCAATACATATTAAAAGAACATGGTATTAAATAAATAACTTTAAATATAAGGCTGTTTCAAAGAGAAATTTAATGTTCATTTTCAAAATGAGTGGCTACTAGAGAATTTGTAAGATAAATATGATTCAGACCTCTTAGCATGCAGAGGCAATTCAAGAAAGTAAGAATGAATTAGTATCTATGACATTGATTTAGACGATACAGCCAAAAAATAATAGTACCCATCTAGTTTCTCTAGTCAATAAAACATGAGCTCCTAGAGTTCCCTGGAGTTGAGGTATATTTGCTTTTCTAAACTTAACAGTAAGAATTGTCACCACACATCAGCAATCCATAACAGGGAGGAGTCTGAATAGCTGTAGCTACAAATAAAATAATTATTTGAGAAACCAATATTTTTTTCTTCCTAAAGATAGGTCCTTACCCTCCACAACCCTGCTCTTCCTCATGCTGGAAGCAGTAGCACTGTAAGAAGTAAACATCTCTGGCTTAATGAGGACTCTGTCTAGCTGAAAGACAATGAGAGAAAGTACTGGAATGTATATTAAATACTTCCTAAATGTAATTTCATTCCTAGCTCTAAAAGCGTGTATCTCCTGCGCAAAGGCGCCTCATACGTAAAACAGCAGTGTTTCAGGATCAGATGAGGGAAGGGTGGTCTTTGGGAACAGCAGCAGAGCTTGACTTAGTTTTTTGTCTTCTCACCTGACATAGGCTTCCATTGCTGCCAAACTATTTAGTCCTTCAGCAGTCTAGAAAAGGCACAGATGCTCACAGAAGTAATACCCTTTTCTTTAGATGGCATTGGAGTCTTTCCATCAGCTCCAAAGAGTCCATCTTGAATAACTGATCTTCACTGATCTGTGACTCACTTTCCTCTTTGGTTATGTGAGAACTATAATGTTTGTAAAGTAAAATGTTCTTGAATAAAGGTGTTTTATTAACATATGGTAGAGATCAAAATGATATAAGCTAAGAAGAAACTACAGCAAACAATATTTCTCCAAAGGTATGCAAAGAGTGATAACAGCAAGATTTTTTGAGGCCTACTGCTTGAATCTTTATAGTGGTGCAGAATGATTATAAAAAACTCAACACAAACAAAATGAAACAAATAAACCACAAATCACTGTGTTGTGGCAGGCATGAAAATATATAGAAAAGAGCACATGCTGCTAGAACCCAGAATTGAACCCCTAACTAAATGAAACTAATCAAGGGTATCTCGAGGTACTACAAGTATTAATATTTAACAGAACCTATTTTTCTTGAGGTAAGGGTCAGGAATTCACTTAAAGTACCATTACTGCAAATGTGAAATCTAGCACAGATGGTGGCTCAAACTGGAGCTGGCTGCTACAGGTTGCTACAGCAACCTGTAAAAGTTGAAAATGAGGTTCAATGAAGTCAAAAGTCAGGAAGCTGAAGTCAGAATATTTTGTACATTTTATGCTATTCTACCAGACTGTTATATTCTTGGTATTTTAAACACCATAAGCTAAATAGGTTTCATTTGTCTTTGTGTGACTTTTCTACAGGAATATGAAGTGCTTGATGCATCAAAATGTATTTTGTAATGCTGCAAGCTGAGGTAACTTGTCTTCTAGGTACTTAATAGATTGGAAGGGACCTCAAAAGATCATCTAGTCCAATCCCCCTGCCGGAGCAGGAACACCTAGATAATGTTACACAGGAATGTGTCCAGGCGGGTTTTGAATGTCTCCAGGGAAGGAGACTCCACAACCTCCCTGGGCAGCCTGTTCCAGTGTTCCATCACCCTCACTGAGAAGAAGTTTCTTCTCAAGTTTAAGTGGAAAACTTAATGAAAACATTTCCTACCATTTCACACATTTTCTAACATTCTTTGGGATGTAAACTTAATTATTAAATATGACTCAATAGTCTGTCATACTGTCACTGTTTCTTTTTTCCATCCTTCTCTGTTTTCATTCCATAAAGAACAATTTCTGTATGTGCCCTCTTATTTATTAGTCCTTTAGGATGCGATGCTGATGATTATTTTCTCTCTCTCTTTGCTGTTTATCCATTAGTTTAAGTGATGATTGATGTTTTATATAATAACATCTGAATAAACCTTTTGCTGTTTTCTGAAATTTTGTCTAACATTGAGCCCCCTATCTCAGGCAAGTTATAGAGGGAATACCAAAATCTTATGAGGCTGTAAAATAAATTAATGAGAGTATGGAATTAATAATAAGAAATAATAGTAATTTTAGGAAATGCTGTTAGGAAAAGAGATATGTGAAAGGACACAAACATATAAAAGCATCAGAAAAGAAGAGCCATAGGTAAACTTTCTATGTACTGATTTTTTTGTCTTAATAGACTTGACTATGGTTTCTACTTACAAAGTTATTATTTTTCGTTAGCATAAGTAGCTCAGTGTCACCAGTACACTACCAAGAGTAACCAGTAATCTCAATAAAGATTTCATTTTCAAAACCTGTATCACAAATCTGAGGAGGAGAGGTCAGCAGACGTATCCTTACCACCTAATCAATATGAAAATAGGTTTCACCTAAATTTGCTCAATTCCCTGGAGATCTTGTCAGGTTAATAGCAAGGTCATTAGATAAAGTTCTCTTTTCAATTTCCTAGTGTCCTGGGTTCAGCAGTAGCATTTTTTCTCCTTCTTGGTAGCTAGTGTAGTGCAGTGTTTTGACTTTCAGCTCGGGAACAGAGCTGATAACAAGGATGTTTTGGTTTGGCCAAGGACACTGTGAGGCTCATGCTCTGCCAGGGAGGAGGGGAAGCCAGGAGGAAGCAGAGACAGGACACCTGACCCAAACTGAACAAAGAGGTATTCCATACCACAGCACGTCATGCCCAGGAGGTAACTGGGAGTGAGCCGGAAGAGCTGGGAGTCTGCAGGGTTGGAGGAGGTATCGGTCGGAGCTTGGTCGGGCTGAGGGGGGCAAGTTATCGGTCGGCTGGTGCTGAGGTGTTGTATTCTCTTCCCTTGTTATTTCCTTTATCATTGTTATTATTGGTGGTAGCAGTAGTGATCTGTGTTATACCTTAGTTACTAAACTGTTCTTATCTCAACCCGTGGGAGTTGCATTCTTTTCAATTCTCCTCTCCGTCCCTCCGGGAGCAGGGGGAGGGCAAGAAAGGGGGGGGGAAGTGAGCGAACGAATTACCTGACTGGGTTTAAACCACGACAGTTCTTTTTGGCGCCCAACGTGGGGCATGAAGGGTTGAGATAACGACAGATCTGACCAGATTAATAGTCACTCATCACAATGACGATTTATTGGCTCTCAGAGTTGTTTCTCTTGATCTCACAGCTTCAGAATGTTGTAACTTACGTAGAGCCGGTATTTGCTGTGATAGTGTTTATCAAGTGTGGGGCCTGGGCTAAGGTTCTTGTCTCACTGTGCTTTATGGCAATGGCTTGTAATACGGGCGGGCTCCAGCAGCAGGGCGGGACGGACGTGGCCGTGGACTTGTACCTGGCCGTCCGGCTGCTCTTCACCGGCCTGGCCCTCACCCTACTCTCCGTCTTCGTGAGGCTGCGGGGAGCCGAGGGGGAGCGGCCCCGGGAGCCGGCGGCAGCCGAAGCGGCCCGGGAGAGCGGCCCCAGGGACCAAGCGGCGGCGGGAGCGGGGCCGGAGGCCGCGAGGGGACGGCTGCCGGTGGAGGAGGTCGGGGCGGTCGAGGAGCGGAAGGAGGCGGCTGCCGAGCAGCGGGAGAAGGCGGCGGAGGAGCCGAGCCCCGCGGAAGAGCCGAGCCCCGCGACGGCCGAGAGCATTCCCCGGCAGCCACCCGCCGAGCCCCAGGAGGATGCAGGAGACCACGCAGCATTTCCCAGCAAGGCAGAGGAGGAAGAGCTGGACTCAGGAAAAGAGAAGCCGGTTGTGGGAGAGCCGGCAAGCACAGCAGCTACACCAGCCCCAGTGACAAGTACAGCAGCATCGTTTGAGAGTTCTGAAGGTTTTGAATGGCCTTTGGGTATCCTTGGGACCTGCCTGCTGATTGTGATGGGGATCAGCATGTTGGCACACACACAGACTGTGTTCTACCCACAACCATTTTGTCTGATCTCAAAAGTTAAGCAGAGTCAGGTTTGGGTCTTGTCTGGGGTTAGACAACAATATAGGGGGACCAAGAGGTTTTCCCCAAGGCTGGACAGTCATGAGTGGCAGGGTGTGTGTGACAGTATGGGCAAGTATCTAGTCCACTGGGCCCCTCCAGTGCTTTGGAAGCGTCGGAGATGGAAGGCAGCTTTATGGAGTCCCTAGCAACAAGCTGCAGAAACTGCTGAAGGGGACAGTGAATTATTTTAAGCCTGGTGGGCCCATGGCACTTCAGGCCATCAGAGCAGAGATGCAACACAGAAATGGATTCATGATCGAGGGGTGGACTTAGCAATGGACACTATTGCCCAGGTTATTCACGAGTGTGAACACTGCACACATTCTCTCCTGCTCTGACTGGTACAAGAGATGGAGACGGACATCATGGACCAGATGGACTCAGCAGCTTTATAGGGACTGGTCCATGCACTAAGATAAGAGTGATGGTATATTGAAAATGTGGGATCTGAGCATGATGTGAATGGTATGGAATAAGGGGTGGATAATGTCCTGGGTTCAGCAGTAGCAGTCATTTTTTCTCCTTCTTGGTAGCTAGTGTAGTGCAGTGTTTTGACTTTCAGCTCGGGAACAGAGCTGATAACAAGGATGTTTTGGTTTGGCCAAGGACACTGTGAGGCTCATGCTCTGCCAGGGAGGAGGGGAAGCCAGGAGGAAGCAGAGACAGGACACCTGACCCAAACTGACCAAAGAGGTATCCCATACCACAGCACGTCATGCCCAGGATGTAACTGGGAGTGAGCCGGAAGAGCTGGGAGTCTGCAGGGTTGGAGGAGGTATCGGTCGGTGCTTGGTCGGGCTGAGGGGGGCAAGTTATCGGTCGGCTGGTGCTGAGGTGTTGTATTCTCTTCCCTTGTTATTTCCTTTATCATTGTTATTATTGGTGGTAGCAGTAGTGATTTGTGTTATACCTTAGTTACTAAACTGTTCTTATCTCAACCCGTGGGAGTTGCATTCTTTTCGATTCTCCTCTCCGTCCCTCCAGGAGCAGGGGGAGGGCAAGAAAGGGGGGGGGGAAGTGAGCGAACGAATTACCTGACTGGGTTTAAACCACGACACCTAGAAAACTTGAGAAAGGTATAGTAGTCTTTTATTGAATTCTACATTTTTCTCCCTACCCCTCTTTAAGTCATATTAATACCTTTTACACTACTCTTTTCCCAAAAATAAAAGCCCTGAATCTTATTTACTGAGAACCTCCCCACTCAGTGACTTTCCTCTTTTCTAGTTCAGAGTTGCAGACACTCCTTTTGAAAAGCAACAATTCAGCAAAATGTTGATTTATTATTGGCTTCTTACTTACTCCTTAGCATGTGTAATGTAATAGTCATAATCATCTTTGACTACCCTTTTTACGGTTAGTAACATACAGTATGCATTAGAAATGAGCTTTGCTGTTCTAAGAGCTCTTTATTCATGACTGGAAACATACACATCAGAAAATGACAGAAAGCCTGTACCACCATGGTGTGATAATCTTTATGATATGTTTTTTACCTGTGCGATATATAAAGACCCTTCAAACTGGCATTCGATGTGCAAAATGTACTGAAATACATAACACAATAATCAAACATATTGTTAGAAATAAGAAAGAAGAAAACATGAAAAAAAGATGCAAAGAGTGGCACACCAAGCTCCAGAGAGATTTAGGGGTGGCTTTTCAGGGATTATTAAACTTCTATGCCAGTAATAGCTTAATCACATAGTTTTTAACCAGTACAGGAAAGTTAAACACAGGTTTTACTTACTTTCTGTAGTGTATTAAAGTTTTCCCTCTATTTTTTTTTAAAGTGAGTTTCTCCTCTTCATATGATATTTTTGTAATCAAAATTATACGTATTGCAGTTACTGCTTTACCTTTAAGTTCTTTATATGGTCCTCACACAAGTAGCCTTCATTTAAGAAGACCTCTGAACTGCATACTCAAAACTCCTTGGGATAAAAAATATTAAGAGTTACCTTTTACAGTGGAATTTGTGGGCAATTATCACAGTGCAGACTGTCTCCTTCCAAGTTTAATTCTCAATGACTGCAGACTGAAGCTGAAGTCTGTAAATTTAATCAGTAGGCTCACACAGGCTTTAGAAGAGTGAAAGCAGATTCAGAATTTGGCTCACGGATCATCCTCTTTATCTTATACATTGAAGAGTACTAGTCAGAGTTTGGATACAAAATATGAGTGTCTAAAAGTAGCTTTGTGTTCAGTGCTCCAGTGGCTATAACTCTTTGTAAGTCACCATTTGATTAGTCCTTCTGGCAGCTTCTCAAAGGGGAAAAAAAAAAAAAGGATCATATCATTGCAAGCCAGAAGCGAGGGACTAATTGACCAAGGGCTTAACAGAAACTAATTTCTTTATTAGATCTTACACTTTTCATTTCATTTTTCAAACAAGTTAACCTCCACCAATTTTTTTAAACTAGGGCATTTTTTCTCTAGAGTAAGCAAACTAATAGCATATATTGAGCAATAGCATAAAAGAACACCTGCAGTAATGAGATAACAGAAGATTTCCCAAATGAATATAGAAAAAGAACATATTGCCTAACTAACCTCTTTACCTTTTTGAAAAAGATAAGAAATGATGGCAATGGTGGCTGAGATGAGAGCATTTACTGGGATTTTCTTAATCCTTTGGTAAATTATAGGAACATTTTTTGTTTTGCTTTGACAGTAAGTGAAAGAGGTCAAGGGATAAAAAACATCATATAAAGACATTTTTGGTATCAATGGGAAGTTGTACCACTCACTACCTACAATCACAGCAGGTAGTAGTACAGATGGAAAAAATATACCAAACATATGACAGAAAAATCACTGTCCAAACGCTTTAGTTATGTACAAATTTCTTGGCAGAAAACTCCATTAACAACTTGTTGAATTTTCTGATGATTCAGAACTTTGAACAAGTAGTTAATGAAGACTGCATGCGTCAAAAGGAGTTCAGGTAGATGACTTAAGTATATAACTGGATTCACACATAGCAAATGAACTCTAACACTGAAGAACTTAAGGTATCACACATACGATTTCAAGAATATAGTAAGTATAAGTTGGACTGTTCTGAAAGCAGGAGGTTTTGAAAAGTGCCTGTGAATTAAAATGGATTGCAAAGACTAAGCCTAAAAGGTATACAGAATACTGAGCCTATAAGGTATACAGAATACTGAGCCTATAAGGTGTACAGAATACTGGGCTAAAGCTGGTGTACAGTAGTATTGAAAACCTTGCCATTTTTCTCAGAGAATGAAAACTAAAGAACATAGGCAAATACCATTTCCAGTGCAGCATAAAATTTATGCAATTTGTCAGTACGTAGATTCAGTTCAGAGCAATTGGCAATATTGCTCTAAATTTCAGGAGTCTAGGATTAAATCTGATCTTGAAAATGGTAAGGTCTTTTGAAGATCTCAACACTGGTGCTTTCTTTAAAAACAACAGTATGAAAATGACACAGGTCACTAAGTATTTCTGCTTTCTTCATCTCAGTTGGAGACCAATGAAAACTGGAAGATTCCAAATGATGGTGTCACATTGTTGCATTTCATTATTTGTGTTGCCACCTGTCAGAAAAAAAAAAAAATCTATATGGCCTCCTTTGCCAAAGCTTCCTTCCTTGGTTGTCATAGAAATTTTGCATTTCATCAAGGGTGCGTGCTTTTATATTTTATGAATATTTCTAAGGAAGGATCAGCTCTTAAATTCTGAGTTTGAGAGAAGAAATAAAACTCACTGTAATAACTCGTACATCAAATACGGCAGATTCATCATGGATGTACCTTTTCACTGTTTTTCCTTTTAATTTGGTTGGCTTAGAATCATAGAACCCCAGGATAGAAGAGACATCAAGGATCATCTGATCCAACCTTTCTTGGCAAAAACGTGACCACAATTAGATGTCCTCGTAACCTGTCCAGCTGCATCTTAAAAGTGTCCAATGCTGGCTAATTCATCACTTCCTTGGGAGATTATTCCAGTAACTGATTGTTCTCATTGTGAAAAAGTTTCCTCTTGTGTTCAGCTGGAATGTCCCCTGGAGTAACTTGCACCCATTATGCCTTGTCTTCTCCATGTGACTTCTTGGAAAAAGAGAGTCTCTGTCTTTGTAGCCACCTTTTAAATACTGGAGCATGGTGATAAGGTATCCCATAAGATTTCTTTTCTCCATGATGAAAAAACTCAGTCTTCTAGAGAAATGAACTGCAGAAGTTGAATCATAGAAAATTTTTTTTTTCTTCTAGATTTGCTGAATATACAAAATAGATTCCCACAACAAATCAATTAATAAATTAAAGGCTTTATAATTAAATTAATAAATAAATTAAATCTTTATATGTTACATGGATCTGTACTGCTACTGTATTTATTATATTGTGTTCTCTGTATGTCAGTACAAAGCTTTCTTATGTATGTATACAAATTACATTTTTAAGTTACTTTAAAAATAACATTTAAAATAATTATTTGTATACTTCCAAAGTATGTGTATTAAATAATTTCTAAAATTAATTAGGTATAATAAATTTAAGATTTCTACAAGAAAGAGTGACATTTGCACAGGAAGACCTTATTGAGATTAAATTATAGTGTGTTTAGTTTGTTGAATGTAGAGTATCAATACCAAGAGCAGTGGAACTTTCACATTTAACATTTCTCCATATCATTAACTTTGGAAAGTTAATAGAGCAATGATACCACACTGCCTGAGACCTTCTTAAGCAGAGTGCATGACTATATTACTGGAGTTGCACTGTACTGACAGTAAATGAAATCTTCTCAAGACCAGAAATAAAACCTGAACTATCTCGATAGTCTACTTTGTCTGCATGTAAAAAGTTTATTTATGTCTAAAATCTGTAATGGTTTTGAGCTCACATACAGAGCAGAAAAACGTAAGTTCTCTGTGAAGGAAAGCATGAAGCTCTAGACCTTGCTCTATAGGCAGCTGCCCAGTCTGAGATTATAAAGGCATTATTTTCATAGACAGAAACCTTAAGAGGGTGCAGTCTATCTAGTGGTATTTTAATTACAGAAAAAAAGGATGAAGGTGTAGAAACATTACTTTTGTTTTTCTGTTTGAAAAATCAAAAATTCTATTATATTAAATAGTCTATTTAAGCACATTTTCAGTCTCAGCATCTTTAAAATGAATCCTATGAAATCAGTTAAATCTAAAAATGGTGGCAATCATAGATGATCCTTCTGGCTCCTGCAATGCTTGCATTAAAAATACTGCATCACTACCAGGGTATCTGGGATTCTAATCAAAGATTTCTTGAGAGAAAGTAATGAATGTTTCTCTTTTTTATGCTTTAGGAAAATTGTAGATATCTTATTTCTGGACACTTGCTGGCTGGGCTGAGCTAATACTTTACAACTGTTAATGAAGTGATTTCGAAGCACCACAGACTTTTTTTAAAACTACGGTAATTACTTTCAAAATTACTTTTAGTGAGGGAAACCGTCTTCCACATGTCTGTGACCTTTTTTGATCAGTGCAAGAAGTAAAATGATCATGTCAAGAAGCCTTTGTGTATGTGTATATGCACCATGCATGCTTATGTACATGAATTCATATAAATGTGAATGTGGATGGCTGTATAATAATTTGTGTGTATGCATGTATATAACTATACATCATATTTATATAAACTTCTCATCTGTAACTACTCCTCACCTTGACTGATCCTCTTTAAAGATTCTGGAATAAAGTCCCTGGCAGGCAGCTGAGCGGATTGCTACAGCCTTCTAACTGAGAGACTGGGAAAGTAAAACTGCAGTATTGGTCAGCAACAATCAGAAAAGAACTAGCTCTGACAGATCTCAATCTTTCCAACAAAGAGACAAACACTTGCTTTAAGGCAGTCATAAAAGAATTCTGCATGCTTTAATACATGCTAAAGTGAAATACCAAGAGGCTATGTTATCCTGGCTGATTTTTCTTGTGAACAAATGGATTCAGCAATGAGAGGTGGGTAGAATATGAACCTCAGGTATCACTAGAATGAGCACAGAAATAGGGAGGTAAAAGTGAGGTTTGGGTGAACCTTTTGTAAAACATACCTAGCTTAGTGCAAAAAATAATAAGAATTTGGGGTTTTGTTGTTTTTTTTATCCCATTGTGAAAATTCTCAGGATAAATTATAACTTTATATTGAATTCAACAAAGACCTACCAAAAATTTTCTGGGCTGATAATTTCCAATTTGGAGTTTTTCATTAAAAAGGTATCACTGGCAAAACTGGTAAGAGAGTTATTTGAAAAATAACCCCTCCAAGAATCAGAATGTATTAAGTTTTTTAATGGAACTGAAATGTCTTCTGGCTGAAATGGATAGATCTCTGCCTGAGATCTCATCAGCATAAAATGCCTTACTGAGAAATTTAATCTTTCTGTTATCAAACATTCAAGAGGCCTTAACAAAAAATGCAATCTTACTTTCATCAAGCATTCTTTATTTATCTGTTAATTTCCTGTCTTGTAAGCAGAGCTGATTGCAAAATGGATTTTTCATTGGAAAATTGGAAAGATAAAAAATAATAATTATGTACCAAACAAAATATCTCATTTCAACTGGAAATATTTTAATATATTTTAAAGTATTTATTTATTTAGAAAGATAAAATGTGTTGGATAAGTTAGAAAGATTTTGCAGAAGTAACATAATTTAAAAATGTTACATAAAGTTTAGTCTAAAAATGCCTTCTTTTTTTTTCTGGTAATTTCAGTGTTTTTAAGAATTGTGGTTCAGGTCAACATCAGCATTGTCTATGGAGAAAGTAATTACTTGTTGTTTCTAGCCTAAATGAAGAATTCAGAATATTTATTTTTATCTTCTGTACAAGGATAATTATTATGTGCTATGATAGCTATCTTTTTATTCCCAGCAAGCGTTAGCTGTTATCAGCAATATCCTGTCTTGAACATATAGCAAAGTTTCAATTTTAGTAAAGCCAAAAGGAATTACACATTATTTCTGTAAACTACAAGGTTTCTAAAGGGTTATTATACCAGTTGAACTTGATGTCATATTCTCCATCTGCTATGGCAGATGCTCCATTCCAATGTGAATATTAAAGTCATTCTGACAACAATTTTTGTAATTATAAGAAGTATTCAGAACATGAAAGGAAGATGCTGCAGTTTTTTGTTGATGTGTATGTCATTACATATGCCACAATGAATGTGAGAGCAAAATATATTTAAGAAGTCAGTTCAAGTTAACCATTGACAACTATATTCTTAGCATTATTTTTAGTGCACATTTTTCCACGCAGTCTACAATATAGTATCTTAAACTAAAATATTTTGTAATTATGGTTTTTATTTGTAGGTCTGACACAAGTCTGCTGTGCCACCTCAAATGCACTTTTGTTAAAATAACCAGTCACAAACCTATCCTTAAATTACTTCAGAAAATAAAGGTAAAGTGAACAGGAAACCTTTCCCTTACTGACCTGAGTAGTAGTCTAACAGCACAGACTATAAGAAATATTCAACTAAATTTACCTACAGGAATGAACAATAAGAATCTAAGGGTTAGTTTGGTTGTACTTCTATAATACACAATAAAGACCTACTCATAATTCACGTAAATGCACATGTGTTAGAACACTACATAATATAGGTAACATCAGCTAAAAATTAACTAAAATTATCACGAAATCATAGAACAGCCTAAGTTGGAAGAGACCTCAAAAGATCTACTTCAATTTCTCCTGGAAATTTGCCTAGCACCCGGGTGAGATTATCTTGCACCCTGCCCGGTTGTGTCTTGAAAACCTCCAGTGGTGGGGACTCTACCACATTCCTGAGGAGCTTGTTCCAGTGAATGATTGTTCACTGTATAAAATTTTTTTCTTATGTCGATATGAAATCTCTCCCAGTGAAACTTGCACCTGTTGCCCTTTGTCTTCCCCATACGGCCCCTGTGAAAAGAGAGCCTCCATCCTCCTTGTAGCTGCCTTTTAAGTACTGGAATACTGGGAACCTTTGCTCACAGGACAAATTCTCCAGCCCTTTGATTATCTTTATGGTCTTCCTTTGGACCCTCTCTAGTCTGTCCAAAACATTATTGAATTGCAGAGACCAGAACTGGACACCATATTCTATGTGTTGCCAGACTAGTGCTGAATAGAGTGGCATGAATCACCCTGCAGATGCAGCCCAGGAGCCAATTTGTTGCTGCAGTGGTACACTGCTGACTCACATTCAGCTTGTCTACCAGGACCCTCAGGTCCATTTCAGCAAGGCTGCTACCCAGCCACACAGATCATCACCTGTACTGGGCTCTTCAGTTATTCTGTTTCAGGCGCAGGACTTTGCACTTGTCTTTGTTAAACTTTATAGCGTTCTTTCCAGACCACTCTTCCAGCCTGCCCAGGTCCCTCTGGGCAGAGATGGCTCTCCCTTCAGATGTGTTCACCTCACCAGTTAGTGAGTTTGGTAAGATAAACAACTTGGTGAGAGTGCTTTCAATCCCATCATCTAGGTCATTTATGAACGTGTTGAACAGTGTGGGACCCAGTATCATTCTCTGGGGGATCCAACTTGTGATGGGCTGCCAGCCAGTAAAAATGCTTGACCTCCACCTTATGAATACAGCCTGTTAGCCAGTTCCCTATCCGTCTTTCAGCCTACCCATCCGAGCTGTTTCTTACCAGTTTCTCCAGGAGAAGGCTACGACAAACAGCGTTGAATGCTTTGCTTAAGGCCAGGTAAATACCATCCATATATGGTATTTATGGCTCTCCCCATTTAGGCAAAAGATGTTATTTTGTTGGAGAATATGATCAGGTCAATCTTGCACAATTTACCCTTGGTAAATTTGATTTCTATGGGGTGCTGAAATGATATATATTGATGGTATCAATGCATTCTGAGAAACAAAACTTTGGGGAAAAAAAAAGGGACTGAATATGTCTTTTTAATTACATATTATTACTATTACAAATTTATGTCAAGAGAAAAAAGAGAAAAGGAGGCTTGGATTTCTTACATTTTTGTGACAGTTGCTTTAATTGATAGTTTCAGTGAAATTACACTTTTTGAAGAACTTTTATAAGTAAAGGTCATTTCTGGAGTATGTGCTTTTCAAGTTATCAGTTTAAATACCCATTTCTTCACAGTTATGCTCTTAGTCTGTGGGAAGAACACATGCATTAAGCTACTGATGAAGAGTAAAATGTGTCTCCTAGCTATTATCAAAAGTTTCAGGAGCAGATGCAAGATGTTCAGAGGCCTGAGGAAAATATAAGCAACATAACCTATTCACTGGGTTTTACCCTAAAGCTCATCAGCTAACAAAAATTTTCAAAACTTCAGCTATGATGTTTACAATTCCTCAGAAACTCATTACAATAATTATGGTAACTGTAGACTTTCTCAAAACCCACATACATATCAATCCAGTATACTGCTGATTCTGAAGGATTGTTTACTAGCTACAGAGCAGTGACTTCTTGCTTTAATAATGCCCTGGAATCAGAACAGGCTTTACCCAGGGTCTTCATGTCTGACCTGTTTAAACATTAATACCCCGTAATCCAGTCTTTTTTCATCCTTGGAAAAAAAAGAAGAGTGAGCATATTCAGCACTTGAAGCCTTTTCTAATAGCACTCCTAATCCCCGGATAAACCTTATAGCCCACCCACCCATGCTAACAGTTTCTGTCTAAGGTTGCAAACAACATGCCAGGCTTCTGACAACTTGTGTGATTGAACCATTACAAATCTTAAAACATAACTAACCCCTTTGCTTATGTACCTTAAGCCCTTGCTAGACTGTTTTGAACAACCTTTATAGATGTTCTTTTCACCATCACAAAACAGTGTTATTTTGTTACTACTCTTTTCTATTTCATCACAGTATTACTTCCTTTCATGTTTATTAACCTGAAACTGACCTAATGTACCTTCTGTGGTGGGTTAGTTGTAGTTAACTTTCAAAATCACACCAAACTACCGGCTTATTTTCCTCCTCAACAGGACAGGGTAAGAAAATAATGAGGGCAAGAGCAAGAAATCTCATAGGTTAACATAAAGAAAGGCACTTATGAACTACGGCACTGGCATGGTCAAAACAGACTTGATCTGGAGAAAATTTACTTAATTTATGGCCAATTAAAATAAAATAAAAAAGACTAACTTTGGTAATGGGAAATGAAAAGAGACTGAAACAAAGGCTTTCCTTTCCCTTTTCCCAGGCTTAGCTCCACTCTCTACCCTTCCATAAGCATCACAGAGGGGATAGAGGATGAAGGGTGCCAAGTCAGTAATAGCAGTTTTTCTCTGCTGCTCCTTCCTCCTCACACGTCTGTGCTTTGGTGTGGAGTCTCCACAGGCAGCAGTTCCTTCAGAAATACCAACTGCTCTGACATCATTCTCCACAGGCTGCAGAGGAGTCTCTGCTCTAGCACCTGGAGCACATCCTCCCTCTCCTCCTTCCCTCACCTTGGTATCTGCATGCCTGTTTCTCACTTCCTTTTTCTTACTTCTCTTTCTGCCTACCGAGCATGTTAGTGTTTTTGAAACAAGTTATCACAGAGGCACTGACAGCTTGTCTGAGGAGCTCAGCTGTGTCCTTTCCTGGATCTGCTGTATTAAGCTGGAACTGGCTGCATCCTGCACGGGACAGTGCATCCTGCACGGGACAGCCCTGGCTTCCCCCCACAGAGGCTGCACTGTGCCCCCCCCCCCCCCCCAGTACCTGGGCACTGACACCACATGCAACCTCTATAGCTGCAATCCCAGTGCACTTGTAAGGAGTTTTCACCTCTTTTCCTGCCTTTGTGCTGTGTGATTGATATCACATAAGAAAGAGACCCATATAGCTTAAGGGTAAATTTTACAGAGTACAGTTCTTTGTAGACAATTATTTGTAGACGTACCCTGAAGTCATTGTGAGAAGCTTCAGATTAAGGTAGTATGCACATCTTCTCAACAAGTGCCTGAAATTGGAACTTCTGAAGCTTCTCCTGTGATTGATTGATATGTCGTTACAAATGACAGTGTTAATTTTCAGATATATTGTATGGCAAAAACAAAAATTACAAATGTACTAAATGCTATCTATAAATGAAATTCACTTAAATTAGTAGGGAGCTTTGCATGTTGTCCTTTTTTACATTTTTCATTTGCAGAACCTTAGTTGCTGAAGCTTTAGTTGCAGTCCTTTACTGAGAATTGAATTTTAGCATGTTTCATCATGTGTCTTTACAGAAGTCACTGGTGCACATGATACTCAATGTATGACTGTGTATTCATGATGAGATGAAACACTTGTGCCCAGGAACATGCGCAGACAGGACTGATCTTTGCTAGAAAATATTATTTGTTGAAATGAAGAAAATAAAGAAATGAAAATGTAGGTTGGAAGTACTTCATACAGTAATTATAAATTCCTGTAAAACCATCTGTTCCTGTTGACATTGAAGACTTCTGAACTAGGCTGCACATTTCTTGGATACAACCATATATACAGCATGTAACTACTATGTTTCTTTTGGAAAACATACTATCATATGTTAAATGTCTGAAAATAAAAATAAGAAAATGAATAAAAATCTAAATACCAATGTGCAGGGGAAGGCCTGGAGCAAATCCTCTTCACAAAAGAACAAGTAAGTCATGATTAGTGATTAAGAGAGTTTTTGCATACTCCAACAGCTTTTAGAGGAAATGTCTGCTACAAATAAGGTTAGTTTGTTTCGGTTTTTAAACTATTCCTCTTAAATTTTTGCTCTAACAATACAGGTGAAACCACAGTGAAAATAATTTTCCATGTTTGGTGGGCACCCATTCAGCATGTGTCAGACTAAATGTGGCAGGTTACTGATGAAATTATGTCATACAAGAGATTACTTCATTTTGGGCTAAAAAACATAAGTAATGAAATGGTATTTTATTGCTAACTCTCTGACCTTAGCTGCTTGTATGCCATGTTCTCATTGTGTATAAAAGCATAAAGGTTTACAAAGTGTAATGGAATTCTCTGAGATGAATTTTTATTTGTTGGGTTGTGTAGTAAAACACTCATTCCTTATGTTTGAGACTTGTGAGCAAATGCTTCATATATACTTACGTTCAGCTCATGACTATGTAGTAAGATGAAAATATATCAATGTTTCTGCTATTTCTTGAATATGAAAAGAAACTGGTAGTGAAATCTCAGGTGGTGATAGCACTTGTGCAATAATTTCTATATCAGAGCAGTAGTGACATGGGTTGAACTTACTGTTTAACTATAGAACCAGTTTGCACTTACTTAGTTTCATAGGTTGTACAAAGATACCATTCTTTTTAACCACAGAGTATGTCTGTCACCCAAAGATGACACTGTCTTTAACTACAGAGTGTGTCTGTTTAAGTGATGGTATTTCAAAACCTTTGTTTTGTTCCCTTAGTAACTAACCCCAATATTCCAAAATCTTAATATTGCAAAGCCTTAATATTAAAAAACTTTAATATTGCAAAGTCGCATCCCCAGTATGTGGAAACAACACTGTTTCTCTCACAAGCTTGTTTAGCTGTAACAGCTATCTAACAAGGGAACTGTTGTCCCATTTCTTTTAGCTTTGGCTTTGCTTTGTCAATTTGTGTGGTATAACATTTATTGTTGTATGTAATTTTTGTAAAAAATAGAAATAAAAAGCAGCTCAGCTTTGTAGAATGCATTATTTATGAACCTAGAATAAAAATACAATGTGGAAGAATACAGGGGATTACAGAAAAGTCTTTGAAAGCATGGACACAAAATGTTACCAGGGTCTTTAAAGCTATGAAAAAAATGCCATTGCTTAAGTTTTGGTTATTAAATAAATGCATCTTTGGGAGTTAGGTAGAACAATTTAAAGAATAACAATGAACAGATAACTGTTGCATCCAATATATCATATACACCAAATGTGGATTTTGATCATGAAATTAGGAACAATGAAGAAAGAGTAAAGTGTAGGGCATGGTAGAAAATGTAGGAAAATAATCCCAACTATATCCCAGAATGAAGAGGAAGAAATCTTCAACATTAACACCATACTCCTTCCAGAAGAGACTTAGGATGCTAATGACTCAATAAAACCTTCCCCTAAACTGATGTTGTCAAAGATGGGATCCAGTGGAACAGCAAAAAGGCCAGAAAAATCATATAATATTTTTAACTGTGATATTTATTATTCATACTTTTTATTTAGTAGATATATTTTTTTCCTTTTTCTGTAATAGTTAATGCTGAGCTGTAGTGGGTTGACCTTGGCTGGACACGAGGTACCCAGCAAAATACTATTGCACCTCTCCTCAGCAGGACAGGGAGGTAGAAAATAAGATTGAAAAAAAAAAAATCCCTGCATGGGTTAAGATAAAGGCAGTTTAATAAAGAAAAAAAAAACACAACCCAAAGGCCACATACAGAAGCAAAGGAAAACAAAATTTTACTCTCTGTTTCCCATCAGCAGCCAATGTTTGGCCTCTTCCCAGGAACCAGGACTTCAGTATGTGGAAGGGCTGCTCTGGAAGAGAAATGTCACAAATAATGTCTCTTCCTCGTCCATTCTCTTAAATTTTGCTGCTCATCAGACATCCTATGGTATGGAATATCCCTTTCCAACACATCCCTTTTCCCAACAGCCAGTTTGGATCAGCTGAACTGGCCGAGTCCCCTCCCAAGATCTTTCCTACACCCTACACCTACTGACAAGGGGTGAATATTGGAGAGACAGCTTTGTTGCTATGGGAGCACTGCTCAGCAGTAGCCAAAACACAGGTGTGTCATCAACACCTTTCTAGCACAGCTCTATGACGGCTGCTATGGGGAAAGTTAACTCCACCTCAGCCAGACCCAATACATGGGCTAAAAAGAATTGATTAGACTGTTTCAATTAGACTATTAATAAATTCTTGTTTTTCTACAGAAACTCCCAAGTTTAAGAGCAACAAATGAAGAGAACGTAGTAAAGTTGAGGTGTGGTCTAGATGTAAAAAGGAACAAAGAGAGAAAGAGAGATTCAGTCTAGAAATCTGTGATGATCCTATATACCTGGGAACATTTCAAAGAGGAATAGAATGCTTCCTGATTAAATTATCTAACAGCTTCTCTTCCCATACTTCCTCCACTGTATATATGGCATGAATCCTGCCATGTATTATTTGTTAGACCACTAAAATTATACACAAAATATTGCTCAAAAATCGAGCACAAACAACAAACCCTACAATAAGGTCATGAAGGTCAGAATTCTCACACATCTCAGACTTGGCATTTTGCATTATATTTATCATTGTAATTAAATCTAACTTTGTGACAAATCCAAGTATATCTGAAGTGTTTGGAAAGAATAATGAAAATATTTATTCTTATCGCCTTTGCATTTCTAGTCTACTCTCACACACTTTGGAGTTTCAATCAGAAAACAGAAAAATTGGGAAATAGATTAACACCATATAGACTGTTTTCTCTCTAATTGCCCCATGATGTTATAATTCAAAGACAATGTGTACTGTCTGTCTGAACATCACAGCCTACAGTCTGTTGAAGTTCTATGTGTAGACAAGAATATATATCCTGGGAAAAAAAAAAAAAAAGCGAAATTGGTGAGGAATGCTGTAGCCAGGGTTCATCCTGTTAACAGAAATACAAGCAACTGATTCTCTCTTCCCAAAAAACAAGTTGCACTCAGCTGCCCAAAATGAATTAATTTTATTGTTCTTAAATCAAGCCAACAACCCAAAAGTCAATTACATGTTTATTGAGGGCTATTCACTGAAACCATTGAAAGGCACAGACTACCATAAAGATGTTAGATAATGGATGTGAGCACACTGCACAACACAAACAAATCCTGGTGATATCTAACAGCTGATTTTATCACACTGCAGTTTAGCCAGTTGGAGGGGACAGCCCAATTTGGATTTAGTGAAGCATTATTCAGGCAATTCACTGTGCCTGAGGATGAATATCCTCTTAGCAGGGACAGACAAACTGAAAACTAGTGAAGTTCACAACCTAAATTATTAATCACCATGTTTTATTTTAGTCTAACATGGGCTTTGAAGTTTGTAACTGTGTGTAAAAATGAATATTCACCCCATTCCCCCATGGTGAATACTTTATAAACTAGGGCATTTTAATACATTATAAAAGAATTTTGTCAAAATAAACCTGAGTAGCATCATGATTATTAATGATGCTTTTTTTATTTGCATGGAAAGAAAAAAAATTAAATAATTTGCAATATCAGGGAATATGGACTTGCAAAGTAAGCCACTCCATAAAATAATGTTTTTTACAGTTTTATGAAAAAGAAAAAATACAATAAATCAGTCATGATGACAAACTTTAGTGATTCACACTAATGATTTCTTTTTCCATTTTTCATTTGGTAAACTTCATTGATCATGAAAATGAAGAATTGGTCTCTTCTGGCAAGCAAATAAGTGATACAAACAAATTGGTCCTTAGCAGTTACCCTTCTTTCAACATTTAGCCAAGGCTTTGATAGGAATACCTTGCCAGTTATTTCCCCTGCCATGGTTTTTCAAAAATGTTGTGGTAATACTGCAAGGAATTTGTTTCAGCTCATGAAATATCAGTGTAAAGTTTGAGATTTTTGTGTTGATGTTATGGAATTGTTGGATCATTGAACTGGAACTACATAATCTTCTTTCCAACCCTAACTATTCTATGATTCTATATCAGTCACATGCTAACAGACTTGAAGAAGGGGCATTACTAATGAATATTACTGCCAAGCTTTGCACACCATACTTTTCTCAAGGACTAGAACTAGCAATAACAGATATCTATAACTGATGATTTTTTAAATGAAGTGCAACTGCAGAGTGCAATTCTACTTCCTAAATGTCCTGTTCAGGCTCTAACTCCCCTGTAATAGGACTGTGCTGCAAATTGAGTCATCTAGTCACTTCTATGTAGGTTTCAGAAGCAGAATGTATGTTTCTCAATAAAAGGGAGACATGTAGGTGTTTCTAATGTTTCTCATTTGATGTGTTACAAATTGCATATGGGGCGGCTACCCTAAAAGCAAGTTATCTCAGTTTATAATAATTCTTAAAACTAACTAAATAAGTAACAATGAAAAATAGTATTTTATGACATCTTGCAAATACCTGCTGATGCCCAGTCTATAGCTCTGCTTCACAAAACACTTCAAATAAAAGATTTATAGTGAACTTCCCTTCCCATGGGCAAGACAATATTTCCTAGGTGAAAAGCAGTATCTGAAAGCTATGTCTTTTTTTGGAAGGATTAACCAGATGCCAGTACAGCTGTTTTAATAAAGACTTAGGTTTAATTTTCTCAGTATTATTCCCAGTATGGTACAGATTCAGGTTATTTTCTTTTACAAAAGGGTTACCAGGTTTTCTCAATGCAATACCCCATTATTAGACCTGCTGAACCTTAATTCTAGTCTCTAAAGAGTAAAGGACCTCTGACTATTTTTTAATTTTTCTTGCAATCTCCTTTTGTACTCCCCATATCTCAGTCTCTGAACACAACAGTCCCTTCTGATGTTTTTTGATTTAGTTTCAAAAAAATAAAAACAAGGAAGTTTAGGATATCAAACTATGCAGTACAATATTTTGAAGCTTAATAAAGAAACCAAAATCTACTAGAAGGTCATTCAGGATATAACGTTTTTTTTCTCTGAGTTAAGAAATATTTCTCTCTCCTTTCTTTTAACTTTGATCTTTTTATTTTAAATTGTGTTGTTTGCCTTGAAATAGAGTTCAAACACAGATTTCCTGGATAATGAAATGCTTTACATAAGCAAAAGTTGTATGCCTATTTGATGGGGAGAGAGGGAATCTCAAAAACAAAAGACCTCTTGTAGACAGAATTAGTAATATTATGT
Organism: Pezoporus wallicus; assembly: GCF_028554395.1. Classification (NCBI taxonomy): domain Eukaryota; kingdom Metazoa; phylum Chordata; class Aves; order Psittaciformes; family Psittacidae; genus Pezoporus; species Pezoporus wallicus. The sequence continues at coordinate 9,956,063 of NW_026641950.1, forward strand.
GTTGATACATAAATTAGCATTGTTTATTCTGAAGATACCCCAAAAGGAATTGTAAAAGAAGTTTTAAATAGAACCAAGATTTTTAAAATTAAATGCAGGGCTGAAGATACCCCAAAAGGAATTGTAAAAGAAGTTTTAAATGGAACCAAGACTTTTAAAATTAAATGCAGGGATCTATTCCATAGTGGTTAAAATCAGCAAAGACATTTCTTACACTTCCACCCTTTATGTTTTTTCTTACACTTTCTACTCTTCCACCTGTGATGCTAATAGGATGATATGAAGGATAATTAGGAAAAAAAAATGGTACTGTCATATTTTAGGCTTTTGATGTCTTCCATCTTCTGCACAGGTGCTATTTTGGGCTTCCATTAACTTCACAGTTCACAAAAACAGTGATGCTATATCTGTTCTTTCATATTTTGGATTTTGGAGCCTTGCTTCTCATTACATGCCGGCCAAGTTACCCATTCGACATCTAATTTCATTGCTCTCAGACAATAATTAGGGTGAAAAAGGAAATTAATATCATTCCCTAAATGCATGGATATACACCTAATATGCACAATGTATGCAAAGTCTTCTAGGATTTACTTTTCCAAACAGGCACAGCAAACACCTAGGATTAGCAAATGGTGTGAACTTTCTTGCCAGAGAAGTTGCCTTGTGGACTTCTGAAACCATGAGAAGTTACAGCAAACAAAACCTTAGACATTCCTTTGTTGCACTGAACACCAGTGCAAAATTTCAAGCTGTTAAAACTCTGTTTAGCAGTTGTATGATCCTTAGGCAAATAATGGATTTTTGCTTTTGAGCTGAAAGTTCTCTCTGTAGTTGTAGTCTTGTCTCCAATTCACCATGAAATATAAAATATATAACCAATTAAATAAAATTGACATAAATAAAATTACAAGGTAGAAGGGATGTTGCACCTTTCTGCTCAGTTGGTGATAGTATAGTACCATAGAAGTGTACGATTTCAATGAAGCTGGAACACAGAAAAAGCAGCAGCTTAGTGACTTTTTAACTTGTCAGATTGGACAGTCAGACCTTAATAGGCAGACAGATTCTAGTTCCTATGTTCATATAAAAATATATATAAGTAATAAAATATTTCTTTAATAGGAACACCTATTAGGAGCAGGAACTGCATCTTTGCAGTCCTTCCTGACCCTGCTACATTAATTTGCAGATTTTTTAAATTTCTCAAGTGTCTACCCTCCCTCCTGCACAGGGAACCAGTACACCAAAGTGGTACTTTGAATATCCCTTTGGGAATCACCCTCTGGACCCAATTCTTTCTATCTCTTTTTTTTTTCAGTCCTGCAATGAGAAAACCATTGTTGCTCGCAAATGCATAAGAGGTGTGTGTGTGGCGCTTCATGTTCAGGCCTTTGAAAATTTTATGCTATATTCAATTTCTAGCATTGGTTCCTCTTTTCAGCAGATTTGGCATTTAAATAACATGGTCACAATTAGTTCTGTGCTGCAAGTATTGTTATAGGCAGCTCTGGATTTGTGAGAAAGGAGGGCACTCTGACTCTAATGTCTAAACATAAAGCTATCACAACAGAATAGTTTTCTTCTGACTTTTGAACTCTGAGATCAGATGCAGGAGCCAAGAGAATAGGTGGTGCTGGAACAAGCCATGTAACGTGCTTTTCCTTTCTGCTTTCCTCAGAGCCATGATATAAGACAGCAAGACATCAGGGCTGTAATCACTTCCATTTTTGACAGCCTGATAAATGCTTGAAATTACTGTAAGCAGGACATATCTTCAACTTGCATGTGACAGAGTCTCTCCATTAAAGTTTACATAATAGTGTTCATTTATACAAGCTGATAATAAGGCCAAAACATGCATTTCAGTTTTTCTTTCCTGTTAAGACTTTAAAAAGAAGCTGAAAAAAAAATTCCTGCCTCTGTGTGAGGCAAGAAAGCAAAGGCAGTTTTGTCTTGTTTTATATTCTATTTTTTATTTGAATAGATATGAGTTTTTAAACTTACAGCTGCATATGTACATTTCTAGCCCACACAATTACACAAACATAGCTGATAGATTATCCCAACACAAAACTCACTGAGTACAAGCAGAAAGTAATTACCAGTAGATGTTGTTGTTTTTTTAGGGATAAATAAAGCCAGGTCTCTTTCACATTATGACCTGCATCTCTGGGGAAGTGAGTCTTTTTCAAACTTTTTTTTTAAAATGGCTAAAACCAATGCTTCAAAGAGAAAATGGAAGCCATGCTTAAATTATGAGAAGGAATTTGGAAAGAATGCTTTAAAAAAGGTTTAATACAGAGTGGTCAACAGATCACTAGCTGTGTGCATTAGGATTCCTGGAATGATAAAAGTGGTGTCTAATTTTTACACAATAAAATATCGAGTACTGTGTTCAGCTCTGGGATCCCCAGCATAAGAAATACATGGACCTGTTCATGAGAAGTCCATGAAGATGATCAGAGGGCTGAAGCACCTCTCCTATGAAGAGAGGCTGAGAGACTTGGGCTTGCTCACCCTGGAGAAGAGAAGGCTCCAGGGAGACCTTAGGGCAGCCTTCTAGTACCTAAAAGGACCTACAAGAAATCTGGAGAGGGACTTTTTTACAAGAGCATGTAGTGATAGGACAAATGGGCATGGCTTTAAACTGAAAGAAGGGAGATTTAGATTAGATATTAGGAAGAAGTTCTTTCCTGGGAGGGTGGTGGGACACTGGCACAGGTTGCCTAGAGAAGCTGTGGCTGCCCCATCCCTGGAATTCTTCAAATCCATGTTGGATGCAGCTGTGAGTAACCTGTTCTAGTGGAAGGTGTCCTTGCGCATGTTGGGGGGGGGGGGGTGTGGAACTGGATGATCTTTAAGGTCTCTTCCAACTGAAACCATTCTATGATTCTATGATTACCCCAGTAACCCAGGCTTGTCGGTCATGGGGTAATCCATCAACCTGGGTATTGTCAAATTTTAGGTGATTCATAAATTATGTCCCTTCTGTTTTGCTCTCTTTTCTGGTATGAAGTAGTCTCCTGTTTGATTCATTATTTTTACACTGTTGACCTTCAAAGACTGCCTTCATTTTTTTATGGCCATCTACAAAAGTCAATTCACAGTTAAAGAGTGAGACATTCTGGCTGTTCTCTGCTTTCAGTTCTTCATTCTTTCTGCTTGACTATAGGCTTCTTCACAGCCTTTCCACAGTCCTGCATCTGTAATCACAAATGAAAAAATGGGTTCAAAGGTAAGTACAGGTTTTTTCTTCCTTTCTTTAACACATAATTGGCATTCTGGATCCCAATCCTACTCAGTTTTTATACTAGTTCTTCATCTGTACCTACTTTAATTCAGATGTCGCTTAGTTTGCCAACTGTTATTAATTATCCTGCCTTTAATCCTGTTTTGTGCTGTGTCTCTTGATTTTCACAGTATCACAGTATCACACAGTATGCTAGAGATTGGAAGGGACCTCGAAAGATCATCTAGTCCAATCCCCCTGCCGGAGCAGGAACACCTAGGTAATGTTACACAGGAATGTGTCCAGGCGGGTTTTGAATGTCTCCAGGGAAGGAGACTCCACAACCTCCCTGGGCAGCCTGTTCCAGTGTTCCATCACCCTCACTGAGAAGAATTTTCTTCTCAAGTTTAAGTGGAACCTCTTGTGTTCCAGTTTGTACCCATTACCCCTTGTCCTATCATTGTTTGCCACTGAGTAGAGCCTGGCTCCATTCTCGTGACACTCCCCCTTTATATATTTATAGACACTTATAAGGTCACCCCTCAGTCTCCTCTTCTCCAAACTATAGAGACCCAGCTCCCTCAGTCTTTCCTCATAAGGGAGATGCTCCACTCCCTTAATCATCTTCGTTGCCCTGCACTGGACTCTCTCCAGCAGCTCCCTGTCCTTCTTGAACTGAGGGGCCCAGAACTGGACACAATATTCCAAATGCGGTCTCACCAGGGCAGAGTAGAGGGGAAGGAGGACCTCTCTCGACCTACTAACCACCGCCCTTCTAATACACCCCAGGATGCCATCGGCCTTCTTGGCCACAAGGGCACAGTGTTGGCTCATGGTCATCCTGTCGTCCACTAGGACCCCCAGGTCCCTCTCCCCTACACTGCTCTCTAACAGGTCGTTCCCCAACCTATACTGGAACCTGGGGTTTTTCCTGCCCAGATGCAGGACTCTACACTTTCCCTTGTTATATTTCATCAAGTTATTCCCTGCCCAACTCTCCAGCCTGTCCAGGTCTCGCTGGATGGCACCACAGCCTTCTGGCATGTCAGCCACTCCTCCCAGCTTAGTGTCATCAGCAAACTTGCTGATAGTACACTCAACTCCCTCATCTAAATCGTTGATGAATATATTAAATAATACTGGTCCCAGTACTGACCCCTGAGGCACTCCGCTAGTTACAGGCCTCCAACTAGACTCAGCCCCATAGACTACAACTCTCTGGCTTCTCTCCTTCAGCCAGTTCACAGTCCACCTCACTACCCGATCATCCAGACCACACTTCCTCAATTTAGCTGTGAGGATGCTGTGGGAGACTGTGTCAAATGCTTTGCTGAAGTCAAGGTAGACCACATCCACCGCTCTGCCATCATCCATCCACCGTGTTATTTCCTCATAAAAGGCTGAGAGATTGGTCAAACATGATTTCCCCTTGGTGAAGCCATGTTGACTGCCCCTCATAACCCTCTTATCCTTGATATGCCTTAAGATGGTACCAAGGATAAGGTGTTCCATCACTTTCCCAGGGATGGAGGTGAGGCTGACTGGTCTATAGTTACCCGGGTCGTCCTTCTTGCCCTTTTTGAAGACCGGAATGACATTTGCTTTCCTCCAGCCCTCAGGCACCTCTCCTGTTTCCCAAGACTTGGTAAAGATGATGGAGAGTGGTCTAGCAATGACTTCCTCCAGTTTCCTCAGCACCCGCGGGTGCATCCCATCTGGACCCATGGATTTATGGATGTCCAGATTGCTCAACTGGTCTCTAACCCATTCTTCATCGACTAAGGCAAACAGCTCCGTTGACCTGACTTCATTTTCAAAGGACAAGCTTTCTATCTGTAGTTTTGTATGCTTGTTTGTTGCAGGTTTTCTGCTTGTTTGTTTTGTTGTTTATGTTTTTCCTAATTTCAAACTTTAACTGGTTTGATTCAATTATCACAGTTGAGCTGGAGCAAGTTCCTGCTACTTTTAAAGTGACTGTAGCTATTTACCCACACAGTCTCTGAGTCTTGATGCTGAACTGATTCTTTTATAGCCACATTTTTTATATGATTTCATGGCTGACTCAATAAAACTGACCAATTAGTTGTGACATATTTAACTACTGAAGGTTTAAAGCTATATCTGCTTAGATTTGCAAATGTTGAAGTGTTTCAATCTATAGAAGCAATTAGTTGATGTGAGTATTGTTGGAGAAATCTTACTGTACACATTCAGGAGAATTGAACACACATTTGCAGTTAAATATATATATTTTATATATGTATATAAATAAAAACCAATGCATTGGAAAGAGTTCTACCACCCTAAGTAGTTCTACAGAGTCTGCAAAGATGCATCATGAGCCAGTTCCTTGTATACACTTCCACCAGTACCCGTCCTGTGAGCACTGGCAGGGAATGTCTCAGCCTGGCTTTAGTTCTTTAACAGCATTACAGTTGCTCTCATTTGACATCATTAGAGCTCAAAACAGTAAGAATTTTTAAGAAGTTAATCACTGGTTATAAATTACAGATAAAGTGAAAGCAAAGTTACACAGGCTACTGCCACTAACACTTCAGGAAGACACCCCCTTCTCTCTCCCTCTCATCTTCTTACTCTCTTTTTCTTCACCCAGTTCCCAGAGCCTTCCTCTTTTTCCCAAAGATGTTTTGTTCTTCCAGAAGAGGTGTAGATCAGGTCCATGAGCGCACCTGGAATCTCATCTATTAGAAAAAATTCCAAGACCTGTCTGAGAATTTACCTGTCAGATAAAAGTTCTAAACACTCAGGTTTATATTAAATTTCTCAAATGTTAAAAGCATTTACAATTTCAGACCATCTATCAAGGAAGTAAATAATATTGCATTCCATCTTTTTTCGTAATGTACGAGAGCATTTTGTAACATCCACTAGCAGATGACAGTCATTACCCTATCTCTTGCATCGTACCTATACAAATTTGCTTATGAACTCTATCTTTTCTCAATTTTCCATCTACACAGAGCCATAGAACAAAAGCAAATCCATTTAGTCTCCTAAGTTCTAACACAGACTTGAGATTTGACAAACTGTATTGTAATTATGATTACTAGTCCTTATACTAATCGCACTAAAAAGTTTCAGCTTCCAAGCCTTTAAAATAATTATACAGATTTAAGCCTAATTTTTTTTTCTAATAAATGGTTGCTTAGCTAATTGCACATTATACAATATTGCATAAAATTCTGACAAGTTTTGTCAGGTTAAAGGAAGGGAGAATGGATATATACCAATCTTTCTTCTCTCCTGTTTTAAATGCTGCATTGTAAGGTGGGATTTTTCAAGGCTGTTTAAGGGGATATTTTACAGTGCTTAGAAGACAGAAACACAAGAGTTAATCATAATGTGTGTATTTCTGTGACTGAGGCAATATAGACATACAACACCTGCTTTCTTCTTAGGCTAATTAGCTCTGCAGAGATGTAAAACTCATTCTTCTTTACACCATACTTCTCTAATGCAACTATGCATTTTGGAATTCCCAGTTCAACATGCTGTTCAATGCATTATTACATATTTTATCAAATGTCCATGTCAGCCCTCTTTGCAAGATACCCTTTAATAAGGTAAAATTAAAAAGCTGAGAACACATTCTTTTCAAAGAAAGTATTCCCAAGACCCTGGCACTTCTGGAAACCTCAGAATTTCTCACTCCAATGACACCTATTCTCATTAATTAATGTACATAAATTCCCAGTGTGACTAAAATGCTTGCATCTAATGTTTAGGCACTGGTGAGCTCTGCCAAACACTGTTCAACTATCCATTAACCCTTAATTTGTATCAATGGCCCTAAGCAACTTTTCCAGGTTCCTGATACTGTTGATTTTGCTCAGTTTTAAATCATGGCTAACTTGGTCATCTTTCTATATCTGCGGAGTTTGCAGAATGTTAACTCTCTGGGAGTTGCATGAAAAATCTAAACTCTGATGAGTTTCACATGGCAGCAGGACAGAGTTCTCTGCAGTTTTAGCTGTGGGATCTTCTGATACAGATAATTATTTTCGTCTCCTCTCCCACCCCCGCCCCTTCCTACAGCTAAGGAACTGTCAAAATACATTTTCTATACTTTTGCTTGTGTCATGATAATAATAATAATAATAATAATACCATCTGTTATAATAATGCTATTTATAAATTCAAACAAATATATGGATGCAAGTGATATGGGATGAATTTTGTCACATTAATGCGACAATGACTTGTTCATTTGTGTAGTGTTGACTGTATCAGTAAACATTTGCCTTTTCTGGTCAGTAATGTGTATGTTCCACCTGTCTTGGTCTCTTTTTGGTGGTTGCACTATAATTTGTATTAATTTGGCATGACATATTATTGCAAGTTAATCTTAATTATACAAAAGGAATAATCTAATTCAAATGGATGAACCACACAATGATTTTAAACTAATCTTTTCTATCACACGCAGATGCTCCTTCCTTGCAGTTTACAAATAAACCTTTTTGAAAAATTATTCCTTCTTCTGCAGCCACAGTTGGAACACAATTCCCTCTGCAGCCACAGTTGGAACACAATTCCCCACTTTCTGGCAGCCTGTGGATTAGATGTGTTCTCAGACAGATTGGTTTGTAAAAAAAAAAAAGAAAACTTGAAGTCCCCTCCAGAATTTTATGCTGGCCATCTGCTCCTATGTTCTGCTTTTGTTTGATTCTTTCCTTGTTTACAATACCGGTTTGTATGGTACTCTACATCCCATGAATTTCCTAGAACATGTCCTTATATAATTTCATCCTTGAATTATTTCCTCTTAGGCAATATTTAAAAAAAAAAAACAATAAATATTACAAATTAAGGAACACATGTAAGGATCTTGCAAATACTGAAAAATAAATAAAAAAAATACTCCTGTTTTGATTATTTGTTTGCATTGCTTGGCAGAAAAAGGCTAGGGTTTTTTTCAGCAACCTGGTACGTTACATTTGCCTGAGTTAGGAACTAATTTGAATAAGTTTCTATGACTTAGCAGCTGTTCAAATAACAAAGTTGTCAATCTTCAGTTTATTCATGCTACAGTATTCTAACAAGTCTTTAATCTGTATGTAACCTAATTTGGTTGGACTATTAGCTCTTAATAGAGGAACTCTTTTAAACTAAGATTGTGATTCTGTGATACTAGTTCACTAAACTTGTTCAACTTCTGAAGTCTACTGATTTTTCCTTGTTTGAATTTTTTATAAAGAAATGACAGTTGAAGGACTAAAAGTATAATTTGATATTATGGAAGTATTACTTCTTGATGAACATCAGAAATGGATCATGATCCCTACAGTTTTTTTGTTAAAATCTGATACACTAATGTGATGAAATAAAAGTAAAAAAGATTCTGTTCTGAATGCAATTTACTGTTACAGATTTAGCACTTAAAGATGTCGCAGAACTGGATGTGTTCCTGCTAAGCAAAGTTTTTGCTAGTGCTGCCCTTATTACATAATTAGAAGCTTCTCTTGATTCTCATGAGAGCAGGCAAGAGAGCTACAAGATATTATATTTAATGTTTCCTAATTTTATTCAAAGAACTCATAAACATAGTGATAATGCCGTTTGTTTGTTTTTCTGAACATGAGATTTTCCTGTATGTTTCAAAGTGTATAACTCAGAGCTGGCAAGATGTTACACTCAGAAGAGAACTTGCTGACTGGGGTAATATTTTAATTTTTACTGCAGAAGGAACTAATTTTTGTGTCAGTATTTGCCTTTCTGTTGTTACTGGTTGGTTTCATCTGTAAAGTGGAGATATCAAGACTGTAAAATGCATATGCCCTGATCTAAAAGCACTTTTTCTGATTTTTCCTGTACACCAATGTACCTAACACTGTACTTGTGACTGAGAACAGTTATCACTGAACAGCCTAAGAGGAGCTACGATGCATTTCTTCACATTTTTTGAGTGGCATGTAACTACACTCACAAACGTTACAAGAGTAAGTGTTAGTGTGACTCTTCATTAGTCCAATTTTCAATCCAGGTTTCAGAGGACTGTTCACTAATTCATTGAGTGGGGAGTCTTGTTTCATAGATATTGAAACAATTCAGAAACATATTTCCAGCATGTTAAAATAATTTGTTTTCAGATTACTGCATTTGTACATCTAGTACACATGATGGCGTGATTCACCCCTAGATATGTAAATATATTTATTTATTATTTTTGAAGCAATTAGGGAATCTTTGTAGTGCACTCATAAGTAATGCCACCAGTCCATTGATTAAAATTCTGCACACTACTTATTTATGTGAATAATTTTTTTAATGCATTTTTTAACTTTTTTGAAAAGTTTAAGTATCAAGTTTTTACAACAAGAAACAGGAAAACAAACTAAAAAAAAAATCCTAAAAGCTTGCATTATCTGGAAGCCCCTTGTAATAATGCTTCTAGTCATGAAGATGAAAATAAAATTCTTCAGAGAGATCCTTTCAAGTTTAACATCTAAAATGTAAAGCATGAGTCAATCCTCCATTTGCTTATTTATAGAATAATAAAATCATAGAATCATACAATAGTTAGGGTTGGAAAGGACCTTAAGATTTTCTAATTCCAAGCCCCCTGCTGTGGGCAGGGACACTTCACACTAAACCATGTTACCCAAGGCACTGTCTAACCCGGCCTTGAACACCACCAGGGATGGAGCATTCACAGCTTCCTTGGGTAACCCATTCCAGTGCCTCACCACCCTTACAGTAAAGAATTTCTTCCTTATATCCAATCTAAACTTATCCTGTTTAAGTTTGAACCCTTTAACCATCGTTCTGTCACTACAGTCCAGCATCCTTACAGCCCCCTTCAGATACCGAAAGGCTGCTATGACGTCTCCACACAGCCTTCTCTTCTCCAGGATGAACAGACCAAACTTTCTCAGCCTGTCTTCAATACAGGAGGTGCTCCAGTCCCCTGATCTTCCTCGTGCCTGTCCTCTGGACTTGCTCCAACAGTTCCATGTCTTTTTTATGTTGAGGACACCAGAACTGCACACAGTACTCCAAGTGAGGTCTCAAGAGAGCAGAGTAGAGGGGCAGGATCACCTCCTTTGGCCTGCTGGTCATTCTCCTTTTGATGCAGCCCAGGATATAGTTGGCTTTCTGGGCTGCAAGCACACACTGCTGGCTCATGTCAAGTTTCTCATCAACCAACACCCCCAAGTCCTTCTCTGCAGGGCTGCTCTGAATCTCTTCTTTGCCCAACCTGTAGCTGTGCCTGGGATTCCTCCAACCCAGCTGTAGGACCTTGCACTTGTTTTGGTTAAACTTCATGAGGTTGGCATCAGCCAATGTGTATGTTACATTAGATCACAGAAGTTTTTGGTCATTTTCTGTCTAACAGAAATCAAAACAAACAAAAAAAGAAAATTTTCAGATGTCTTCCATATAGCAAAACAGATTAAAGTTGATTCTTCAGTTTAACACTTACTTCAGTCTGTGAATTGATATGAAAACTATCAGGGGGTTTTGTTCCTAATAGTGGGATTTCACTGTAAGTTAGTTAACTTGAGTAAAAAGAACAACCAAAAAAACAAACCTTTTTTCGTGCAATGAAAGTGAGTCTCCTGCATTCATTATCACTTTCAGTAATATTTATGAAGACCATATCATTTAGATGTGTCTTAAGACTGTTTTCTTACGTGAGCTACCAAGAGTTAAAAAAAAATAGCTCAAACTCAAAAGAAAAGGATGGGTCTACATGGGCTAGTGGGGGAGGGAGTACATGGAAACAATAAGACAATAATGTGATGTAGAAATAACATTCTCATCATTATACTGTTTAACTTCTTAATGGGTTGTAGAAATAAGCAGTTTTAAGAGCAATCTGCAAGAGAATAGTGATTTAACTCCTCCAGAATGTAAGAAGCACTCTGAAAAACAAAAAACAAAACAAAAAAAAAACAAAATAAAAATAGGCACCTTAAAAAGTAAACAAGTATTCAAGAGCATGATAGGGAAACCAGAGATAAGAATCAATCACTTGATTAGAGATAAGAGTTTGTTAAGAGCCTTAAATATAAAGAAAGTAGTTAAACTGCAATATCCGCAAATAATATTTTGAAATATTTTCTCAGTCCATTGCCAAGGGAAATGAGATTCTATACTCCCAGACAAAATTTCAGTTGGCAGCAAGCTGTATTTTCCAACTAAAGTGCTGGGCTTCTATAATGAAACCCTGGCTCTATGGACTTCAGTGCCTAGGCAAGAAGAGACAGGGTGTGAGATAGCGCTTTACTAATTCCCTTCAATCCCTTGGTACATATTCATGGACAATAAAAACGGAAACATACAAATACAAATGGAATTTCCAAATTAAGAAAAGAAAATTTAAAAAAAAAGACAAACCAAAGGATAGAGTACAATTTTGAATAGTATAAATATAAAAAAATAAAAAGTTAAATCAGAATCTTCATGTGTTTGAATAAATCTTCTCTTTATTAGTAATGCTATGTACAAAATGGAAGAGGGGGGAGTAGTGAAGACTTAAAAATTGGCCTGAATATCTTAGACATCTGATTAACTGCAAGTCACATTCATTTCCCTAAAAAACTGAATTATCAGTGTTTATAAAATTTGTCCCACATGGCTAGGAATCTAAATATAGGCCAGAATTTAGGCTGAGTTTCATAATATTTGTCTAAGTCCTTTTCTGTTTTGTTTTGTGCATTAAACAGATTTCAGATGAATGAGGCAGATATTTTAAGTGGCATTTTGAAGGCGCAACTGCTGAATCACATTAACTCAAAATGGCTATTCAGGTCTAGTTTCCTCATAGGCATTTCAAGAATAGTATCCCACCTTGAAAGCTGAATCTAAATTGATGATCTAACTGCTAAGCTCAGAGCTATCTTCTTTTAAACATGATTTGTCAGGCTCACTCCCTGAAGTCAGGCAAAAATTTAAACGTAGATGCAGAGTTCAGTTACACCTCTGACACATATGTGTGTGTTGACTTCAAGCTGACACTGGATTTACACATGTGAAGAGAACATTATATATCTAAGAGCAACTACCACTTGTAATCATAGAATCATAGAATAGTTAGGGTTGGAAAGGACCTTAAGATCATCTAGTTCCAACCCCCTGCCATGGGCAGGGACACCTTACGCTTTACGGTTGGCTTTCTGGGATGCAAGCGCACACTGCCGGCTCATGTTCATCTTCTCATCAACCAGCACCCCCAAGTCCTTCTCTGCAGGGCTGCTCTGAATCTCTTCTTTGCCCAACTGCAGCTGTGCCTGGGATTCCTCCGACCCAGCTGTAGGACCTTGCACTTGTTACGGTTAAACTTCATGAAGTTGGCATCAGCCCACCTCACAAGCATATCAAGGTACCTCTGGATGGCATTCCTTCCCTCCAGGTTATCAACTGAACCACACAGCTTGGTGTCATCAGCAAACTTGCTAAGTGTGCACTTAATCTCACTGTCCATGTCACCGACAAAGATGTTGACCAAGACTGGTCCCAACACCGATCCCTGAGGGACACCACTTGTTACTGGTCTCCAGCTGGACATTGAGCCATTGACCACAACTCTTTGTGTGCGGCCATCCAGCCAGTATGCCACACAACTGGGAAGGAAGCAAGTAGAAATAGAGAGGAGGTGAATCTGCTGTATACCTGGGGGGAAGTGGTGGAAGAGAATTTATTTCTCAAAGCAGAACAGGCACAGTGTCATTCTACAGTACCACTGGTGACTTTAATACTAAGAGGGCAAATACAGGTTTCAGGGCTAGTTTATCTTTTAAAATAACTTTGCTTGCATTCATGTATTTCTGAGTGTATCTGTTCCTGTTCTCAGTGGAAACAAATTTTAGGCTTTTTTCTTCATAAGTAAGCCTCGGGGGCAGAGTGTCACTGCAAACATGCACCACAAATTGGCATTTTGGTAGTGATTGGATGTTTACATGTAGAAATTGAAAAAACAGTTATCAATACTGATGAAAAAATGTAGGTTTGCTGCTACTTTTAGACAAAGTTGGTTATATTATTAAGTAGACATATTCATTGGAGATAGTACCTCCTGTAATTATGAAGATTTGAATTTTGAGAAATCTGAGTATTAGTTCCACATGTCAAAGAAAAGTCAGCTCTTCTATGAGTACAAAAAAAAAAAAAAGGAATTTTGGATGTATTGATGTATTGTTATATTTCTACAACAAGGTGGATTGGCAAAATTTTTTCTCTAGTGAATATGCTGGAGGCACACCATCCTTTCCAGACAGTTTTCTCTATAACAAAGTATTTTTTGCTGCTACCACTAAACTAGATTAAAACAAGTGCAAGTGTTTGCCAGTCTTTGAAACTGGCAAGTTGCTAAGGGGAAGATTTGTTATGAAACCTACAGAATCTGTTCTAGGAAACTTACTAAGAGCTTAATTTGGAAGGTAATAGTGCTTTATTTTCACCAGTAGAGGATGGCACAATTTTTAAACCCCTAATTCTAGAAAATTATTTTTCTGTTCTCCTTACTCTCCTGCTATCTCACTTGTCTTTTTATGTGAAAGGTAAACTTATGTAAGCTTGGAGAAACAAGAACAGGCTCTTAACTGGGGGAGAGAAAGAGTAGCATGGAGGCATTGAAGTTCAGTATATACGTTTCCTTTCATTTTTGTTCTAGAAATTATGCCTTTTACATGGCAAGGAAGTCTGCTAAGAGGAAAAGGTAACAGCCCTTTAAGAAAAGCTTTGAGCTTAATCTGAATAGGCATATTTTTCAGGCCATTTATTCTCATTCATATTTTTTGAAAATATGAAAATTAGAACGAATCATTCAATTCAAAATATAGATGAAGAACTTCGCTACTGAGTGGTTTTTTTTTTAGATACCCGATCACTGCAAAAGAAATACGTTGCTCATTTCCAGTTTATTTTAATGCAGCATATCTGAGTTTCCACATAATATTAGATGAACCAATATCAACAAATTCTCACTAGTATGATTTGGTCCCCTTCATAACTCATAAAAACATTTTATAGTTCATTATTCTCACTTTTAACATTTGTTTTCTTTTAATATTTTTTGGTAACCGTGAATGAAAATAGTGCATTTCTCTACTCTGAGTTTTTTCACACAGTAAATATATAAGTCCACTCATAACGTTCTTTGGGCAGTATGCTGAAGCATACGGATCATACGTACTCCACTGTAAGCCACTAGAAATATTTTTCTAAATCAGACTACTGGCCCACCGATCCCAATATTCTGTTTTTCAGACTGGCAAAGAAAATTATATTTAGAGTAGGACAATAGATGTTATTATGCAGCTGCTTTTTCATAGGAATAAAAGCCTTTTATGTGGGAGCAATTTTCACTTGCACTCTTGTCTATATTGTCTACCTGTTCTAAAATGGCCCTAGAGTCAGTGAAAATCAGGGTATACTGCACAGTCGCGTAAGTGCAATTTCACTTTTCTTTAAAGCAGCTGTTAACCAGCTCTTCACTGCTGAATTAGACCTGTTCTTCTTTTTTTCTGTTCCTTTGCCTTTTTTCTTTTGTTGTTGTCATTCACTTCACAACAGTTCAAAGAACATAATTTGCTTTTCAGCTGTTACATGAATGAAAGATCACTCTGTGTTACTTTTAATACATCACTTATAATGATTTTAATTGAAATTTTCCAAGTACCTTAAATTACAGTAAGGTCATATCTATGCTGGCTTTTTTTAAAGCTGAATGTCATCTAGATGGTTTATAGTAGATAAACACTCACAGCCAAACTTTTCTTAAACACAGTTGTGTTGTCCTTGAGGAAACAATGAAGTAAAACCCAAGAACTAGCAGAACTAATACTTAACCCAGGATAGTCATAGTTGTAATTTTGACTCAGGGAGAAGGAACCAAGAAGCAGAAAACCTTCTCATGGTACCTGTTGAAGGAATGTAGGATATCATGATTTCCCAATGTCTTTCTGTTATCTTTCACACAAAAGTGGGAAACTATGGTACTTGAACAGAATAGGAAGACTTCCGTTCCTTCTTTACCTCTTGTGACTTTTTTTTTTTTTTCCTAACAATGTGAAATCTATTCAGAGACTTCTTTTTCTTTCAGGTGAATTAATTATTTAGACATCATCAGCTATTGTTCATAAATTGTTGAAAGCAGCATCGAGGCACTAAAGCAGCAGCTGTGATTGCTTTCTAGTATTACAGATGTCTACTCAGTTCAGTAGTCATTACCATGGAAGGTCACTTAGTGACGAGGTATAAAGAAGTGTGGGTTGGGAAAATATAGGTTGAAGAGCATAATTTACCTCTAAAGCATCTCCCAGAAGTCTGATCCTTCAAGGTGCTGAGCACCTCCCAAGAGACTACCAACTTCCATTGAAATGAACCTGATTTAAGGAGACTCAGTACTTCTGGACATACAGTCAGGTGTTTTCAGGAACAGTGCCTTATTTCAGAGTTAACTTCTTCATTTTGAACAATCCACAGGATGGTTTCAGTTTTTGCTACTTTAGTTCACATTTTTCTTAAAACATTTTTAAGTGTGCAGGACAATCTACCTTAATAATTAAGATGTTTGCAAAGCACCTAAATTCTCAATAATGTTTGGCAGTCTTCATATGTGTCACATTTGGACCTTAACCTGAACAGTGTTCTATTTTCTAAATGCTAAACCCAGCACCAGCACCCAGCCTGTGAGCAATGACTAGAGGCACACATCATGAGGTGGATCAAAACAGAATTAATTTCAATATCTGGCCTTTTTAAGATTCTCAAGATACATTTTGCAAAGCAAAGCCTCGAGATATTATTAATTCCTTTGAGAATGTTAGGGGTTCTTTTAATTCATAAAAGAAATATAAAAAAAAAAAAAATCTAATAAAGAATCTTCCAGACTCATCATTCATTTTGACCCACTATAAATCTTTTTTTTTGTAATATTTCTTCTACAGATACTTAATTTGCTGTATGCCATAACACTACAGACTGAAATGCAGTAGAAGCAATTTGACCCTCAGAAATGACTTCTGAAAGTCAAGACAGACATGCATGCCTGGGACTTTATTTTTTCCAGCTATGTGATAGGAGTAACTATAGCCTACTACTATTGCTATACCTGCTTGAATCCTGGAAACAAGAATAATGTCTCTGGGGAAGTGTCTTAGATGAGCTTTTATGTGCTTAGTCTTGTACTGCCAAATGCATACTATTGCCAAAACCAGATTACCAGACTTCAGTAAGTATAGTTGAATACTTTAAAGAAATAGTTTTCTATTAATTTTTTTTAATCACATCTTTTTAACCACAAGTAATATATTTCTTAATATACAAAACATATTTACCTCTTTTGTAGTGAAAGAGTGAATGTAGAAACTCAAACAGCAGCTCCCAGGAAGGGTCTGTAGACATCTTTCCTATAAACCCTGTTTAAGTATTGAAAGGCCACAAGAAGGTGTTTTGAGCACCATCTGTTCTCCAGTCTGAACAACCCAAACTCTCAAGCTTTCCTCACAGGAGACGTATTCCATCCCTCTGATCATTTTTGTGGCCCTACTCTTGACTTGCTCCAATAGGTCCACATTTTTCCTGTGCTGAGGACTCCAGTACTTCAGGTGGGGTCTTATGAGAGCGGAGTGTAGAGTGCAGAATCACCTCTCTTGATCCTGCTGGCCATGCTTCTTTTGTTGCAGCACAGGGTACAGTCGGCTTTCTGGGCTGTGAGCACACACTGTTGGTTCATGTCCAGCTTTTTGCCCACCAGTACTGCCAAGTCCTTCTCCTCAGGGGTATCCTCAACCCCTCCATCCCCCAGCCTGTGTTGATACTGGGGCTAGCCCTTGCACAGGTACAGGAACTTGCACTTGTCACTGTTGAACCTCATGAGGTTCACATAGGCCCACTTCTCGAGCTTGTTCAGGTCCCTCTGCATAGCATCTTATCTCTCAGAGCCATTGACCGCTACCCTGTGGATGTGACCATCCAGCCAATTCGTCATCCACCAAACAGTCCACCCATCAAATCCATATCTCTCCAATTTAGAGATAAGGATGCTGTAGAGGACCATGTCAAAGGTCTTTCAGGAGTCCACAAAGATGGCATCCATGCCTCTTACTTTGTCCACTGAAATGCTCATTCCAGCATAGAAGGCAACTAGGTTGGTCAGGCAAGACTTGCCCTTGGTGAGGCCCTGCTGGCTTTCTCAAATCACCTGCCATCCATGTGCCTTATCATCACTACTAAGATGATCCATTACATGATATTCCCAGGAACAGAGGTAAAGGTGACACATCTGTAGCTCCCAGGATCCTCCTTTCTACCCTTCTGAAAAGTAATGCAATATTTCCCTTTTTCCAGTCACCATTGACTTCACCTGACTGCCATGAATTTTCAAACATCATGGAGAGTGTCTTGGCAACTATATCCGCCAATTCCTTGAGGACTCTGGGATGCATCTTGTCAGGTCCCTTAGACATTATGTTCAGGTTTCTTAGCTTGTCACAAACCTCATCTTTGCTTAAAGTGTAAGGTCCATCTACTTGGGGGGGGGGCAGTGAAAAGACTGCCAGTGAAGACTGAGGTGAAAAGTTATTGAGTAACAGCCTTCTCCTCATGTTACCAGTTTGCCAGTTGTGTCCATCTGGGGAGTATACTTTCTTTGACCTTCTTTTTCTGGCTGACATACCTGTAGAGCCCTTCTTGTTATTGTGTCCCTTGCCAAGTTCAGCTCCAGCTGCACCTTGGCCTTCCTAACCCCATCCCTACAAAACTGGGCAATGTCCCTATACCTATCCAGGATACCCATCCCTGCTTCCACTTCCTGTGCATCTCCTTCTCACTCTTTAGTTTGGCCTGCATGTCTCAACTTAGCCATGCCAGTTTCTTGCCTTCTCTTCCTGATTTCTTACACCTGGTGTAAGTTCTTGTGGTCTATGGAAAGGACCTTTTAAGACCTGCCAGCTCTATTCCATTCCCTTGTCCCCGAGGACAGTTTCACAGGGGGTCCTGTTGCCTAACTCCTGGAAGAGCTGGAAGTTGGCTTTCCTAAAATTCAGGGTCATGAGTTTAATCTTCACCTGACCCATAGCTGTCACTACTGTGAACTCTATCAATGCATGATCATTGCAGTTTCATTCTTTCTACTTTTCCTCAGAGAAGGGATGAAAATGGCAAGTTAAGAGAGAAATAAACCAACTCTTGTTCTCACTTTTCCATAAAGGCTATCTTCATACCATGAGGCTTTCCTGTTAGAGAGACCATAGAGACGCTTCAGCCAGGACCGAGGCTTTCAACACAACTTTTTGACTCTTAGCACTTTCAAACGAGAAAAGAACTGAAGAGAAGTTAAGATTGTAAGTTCCTAAGAATTATTTTCTAATAGAAGAGGCAATCAAGCAAAAATGACATTCTATCGATATATTTTTCCATTTACTTAAAAAGACTGCATCCTTAATCTGATTACATAATGTCTGTGAAAGCCAAATTACATGAATAACATTTTGTATCATAAACTGTGCATGAGAAAAAAGTACAATTTTGATGACAATGAATATTCAGAAAATAAAATCATGCTGTCTGTTCAAATAAGCAGGAAAGTTATAGGCTTTAGGCAAAAATAACACAGAGGTCATAGTGATGCTGTAAAGCTACAGGAATAATGTTAGCAACACTGATGAAGTAAAAAAAGCAATGGTTAGTCACAGTCACCTTAATCCTTTTCTGTTCTTTTTTTTTTCAGTAGGAATATGATGTCATCTACCTGGACTTGTGTAAAGCGTTCGACACTGTCCCACATGACATCCTTGTCTCTAAATTGGAGCGACATCAATTTGATGGATGGACCACTTGGTGGATAAAGAACTGGCTGGATGCCTGCATGCAAAAAGTTGTGCTCAATGGCTCAATGTCCAGCTGGAAACCAGTAACGAGTGGCGTCCCTCAGGGATCGGTGTTGGGACCGGTCTTGTTTAACATCTTTGTCGCTGACATGGACAGTGGGATTGAGTGTGCCCTCAGCAAGTTTGCTGAGGACACCAAGCTGTGTGGTTCGGTTGATACGCTGGAGGGAAGGAATGCCATCCAGAGGGACCTCGACACAGTTGTGAGGTGGGCTGATGCCAACCTCATGAAGTTTAACCATGCCAAGTGCAAGGTCCTACACCTGGGTTGGAGCAATCCCAGGCACAGCTACAGGTTGGGCAGAGAAGATATTCAAAGCAGTCCTGTGGAGAAGGACTTGGGGGTGTTGGTTGATGAGAAACTTAACATGAGCTGGCAGTGTGCACTTGCAGCCCAGAAAGCCAACCGTATCCTGGGCTGCATCAAAAGGAGCGTGACCAGCAGGTTGAAGGAGGTGATCCTGCCCCTCTACTCTGCTCTTGTGAGACCTCACCTGGAGTATTGTGTGCAGTTCTGGTGTCCTCAACATAAAAAGGACATGGAACTGTTGGAACAAGTCCAGAGAAGGGCCACAAGGATGATCAGGGGACTGGAGCACCTCCCATATGAAGACAGGCTGAGGAAGTTGGGGCTGTTCAGCCTGGAGAAGAGAAGGCTGTGTGGAGACGTCATAGCAGCCTTCCAGTATCTGAAGGGGGCTTATAGGGATGCTGGAGAGGGACTCTTCATTAGAGGCTGTAGTGACAGGACAAGGGGTAACAGGTTAAAACTTAAACAGGGGAAGTTTAGGTTGGATATAAGAAGGAAGTTCTTTCCTGTGAGGGTGGCGAGGCACTGGAATAGGTTGCCCAGGGAGTTTGTGAATGCTCCATCCCTGGTGGTGTTCAAGACCAGGTTGGACGAGGCCTTGGGTGATATGATTTAGCGTAAGGTGTTGTCGTATTTTAAACCCAGTCAGGCAACTTGTTCACTCACTCCCAGTGAGTGGTGCCAGGCTGACAACAATCGAGGTCCGTGTCCCCCCCCCCACTGGGGCTCTCCCCTTCCCCGCTCCCGGAGGAACGGGGAGGAGGATTGAAAGGGTGCAACTCCCAGGGGTTGAGACAAGAACAGTCCAGCAACCAATGTACAACACAAATCACCACTGCTACTACCAACTACAACAATGATAAGAGAAAATAACAAGGGAAGAGAATACAATACCACCGGCCAAGAAACGAGTCCCACCCGGAAGCCCGTGTCCTTCCAGGTAACTCCCAGTTACCCCCCACCCCGGGCATGACGTGATGTGGTATGGAATACCTCCTTGGCTAGCCTGGGTCAGGCGCCCCGTCTCTGCTTCCTCACGGCTTCCCCTCCTCCCTGGCAGAGCATGAGCCTCACAAAGTCCTTGGTCAGGGTAAACATCACTTAGCAACAACCGAAAACATCGGTTTCACCAACATTGTTCCCAGGCTGGAAGTCAAAACACAGCACTGCACCAGCTACCACAAACCAGAAACATGACTGCTACTGCTGAACCCAGGACAGGTGTCCCTGCCCACAGCAGGGGGGTTGGAACTAGATGATTTTAAGGTCCTTTCCGACCCTAACGATTCTATGATTCTATGATTCTATATTAGCCTTTATTATCCTCATAACTAGTGCATGATCAGTTCATTCACCAGCTCTGTTATTTCGATCGTACATATCGGTCAGGAAGTGATTCATTACTTCAAAAATTACAGGCAAATATGAAGAAACATATATGGCCTTAATTGAATATATTTAACAACAACAACAAAAAAAAGAATTCCAAAATTAAATCATTCCATGTGTATTAGGACAGACTATTCTATAATTAAAGATTGCAACATCACAAATTACATATTCATTGCTTTCAATATTAGGCTTTTAGCTCTTAATATATTGCTTTTCCAGCATAGGTCTACTCACCAAGTAAATAAAAAAGCTTTACATCAGCACTGGTCTCTATTGGAATCAAGGAATTATTATTGCATGCTGTAAACACAAATTAACATCTGTTTCTTTTGTCCTTGTACAAGTAATTAACACAAAATCAGGAAGTACATTTCTCACAGGAGGAATTCTTGCAACCTTCTCACAAATGAGATTTGTTTTCTGACATTTCAGAGGGTCTGTTTAAACTTCCAGATAAAAAAAAAAAAACTTGTACCAGAAAAGAATTAAAATATCCTCAGAACAAAAAGCACAAGTAATAAACTCCCCTAGATTACACACTGCCATGTATTAATATAAATTATCAAAATATCATTGCGCATTGGAGGAGACTCTTCTAAATGCTGCCACCATCTTTTTACAAATTCTCTGATGTATTTTTACAATTGCAGTTTCTGTCCTTTGTACCAGAGTCATCGAGGTCAGTCTTGTTCCAATTTTTAGCGTCCTTCCCTGGATTACGTATTACATCACAGATGCTCAGCATCTCTTACGAAACACCTGGCTTTGTCACTCACAGAAGAGCCCTTACTTAATGGGGTGCAATGCCTACTGTAGAATGAGAAATACTGACAGCTATATTAGACTGTAGCTGTGTGTGTCCGTCTTTCCTTTTTATGAAATTTCAATTACATCTCGCATACATTGCTTATCATAGCCAGATAGATTTGGGAAATATGCAACCTATCCAGTGCACAGTAAAGTGAATGAAATAAAATCAATTGGCTTCAAGAAATTTTGGACTGGGAAGTAGACAATAGCATTATGCATTTAGGCAGCTGTTCTTAATATCAGTTTGAAAGTACAAATGAAGGCATGACACGGGCAGTGAATTTAGATTGCAGAATGCGTAAATGGAAGGCATGGGGGAAGCAGGGAAGCAAAAAGTTATTTATCAATTAAGAATATGATAAAAAATTATCTTGGTTTGAGCACTGAACCCAGGACAATAAGCCAGCTGATATCAGCTTGTCTTCCTGAGGAAAGGCAACCTCTTTGGTAACCCTAGCAGATGCTGGATTTGAGACTTTCCATAGTATGTGTTGTGTAAAGGATGAGACTACCAATTTACCAGCCTCAGTTTCAGACACAACAGCAAGGCTGGAGGAGCGGGACAGCTAAACAGTCCACTGTTGGCACTGGTGAAGAAGCAGGTCACATTTTGAGGCCGCACTCCTCCCATTCATCTGTTCTCCCCCAGTGCACAAACACATACTTAGAGGAAGCTGCTCCCCTATCTTCCATGAAGTTACAGACTAAGCTTTTCTTCACATAATACCTCAAAGTACTGAAACAGATTAATGGGATTTCAATGGAGATGCTGACAGGTATAACTGAACTGAAAATTGTGGAGACAGTGTTCTCACAGGAGAATGCATAATTGGTACATAAACTCTGAATAATCCTGAAAGATACAGCAAGGCCATGAGAGGCCCAAAGAAGCTTAAGCAAGCAAGATAAGAAGAAGCTGGAATTCACTGAGTTAATAAGAACTGTGGACTGTTGGCAAGCTTTTGAGGTCAAGTTCTCACACCTGTGCTTAACCAATTATCTGTTAGTCACTAAGGGTCTTCAAGACATGTATCCAATCATAATATGCCAAACTGCATGTAAGAAATAGTATATTTCTTAGGAGTTAAGGCTTTGTAATAAATTTGGCAATCCCTTGATCACATTGATCGTCTCTGCATCAACAGAAAATTAGTACTGTGAACAACTCTCTTACTAATGAACTGCTGCTCATTAGTCGTCCTGGTAAACTCAAAAAGCTTTTGAACTCGTTTAGCAACATGTGTCATGCTGTGAAAGACTGATCTGAAATCAGACTCTACTGTCCATTGTCCAAAGATTGGTATGAGAAGCAGAGATGGAATTCCATCAATCCATTGTCTCAGAGGTGGGTGGGAGGAGTTGAGATAAGACTCCAATGTCCATTGCCTGGGAGAAGGGTGTGAGGAGCTGAAATGGGACTCCATGGTCCATTGCTTGAGGGATGAGTGGAAAAGAGCTGAGATAAGACTCTTCCATCCATTATCTTGAGGACTGGTGTACTAGGGACCCTGGAGGACTCCCATCACCTCCTATCAGGACAATGGATCCCCTGGACACCACTGGATCCATGGTGGTGACTCTCTCTCTCTGTGCACTCTGAATCCTTCCTTCATTTCCAATCTGTCCTATCACTATCCCCTTTATTACAATATTTTCCTTTTTTTTATAATAATTGTCTTTTTGTAATAAACCAATTGATCAGTTACAGTACTTGACCTCTTTTGCATCTCAATTTCACTCTCAGGATCGAAACAAAACGAAACAGGGTCTGACAGTGGCGCTTTCTCCAACCGGACCCTGACATATGCAAGAAGTTAAAAAGGAGGTGATTGAAGTGCATGAGCTAATGACATTTTCAGCATTATGAATGGAGAAATATCTAAACCTTGGAACTCCTACACAGGAAGAATCAGCAAAGTTTATGCCTGGATGACTTAAAAAGGCTTATTGGAAAGAGTGGCATTTTGCTACCAGTGCATGGACAAACTAAAGCAGCCTTGGGCTGCACTACCCTTGCGGGCAGCAAAGCAGGGCCAGCTGTGCCCAGCCACTTTCAGAACCAGCCTGGTAAGTGTTGACAGCAGCGTGCTGAACTGTGGGCATTGCTGGGTAAAAGCCAGTTCTGCACAGCTACTCTGGGCAGTAAAGATTTAATTGCAAATTGAGTCTCCTGCTAGCCTGTTCACAGGCTGATCAAACTCTTCCCTGAGAGTGGGGTGGAAGGTGGATGAGACTGTCACAAACTTGTAGGTCTACAGAGAGAATGGGGTGTGGTGTGTTGACCCTGGCTGGGCAAGAGGTGCACACCAAATCCGCTCTGTTACTTTCCCTCCTCAACTGGACAGAGGGAGAAAAACACAGCTTGTGTTTTTCTTGTGGATCGAGTTAAGGACAAGTAGATCACTCACATAATCATCGGCAAAACAGACATAACTCAGGACATTAATTTGATTTATTGCCAGTTAAAAGTTAGAGTAGAATAATGAGAAAATAAAAATAAAATCTTAAAACACTTTCCTCCCACCTCTTCCTGGCTTTTCTTTACTCCCAATTTCCCTGCCTCCTACTCCTGAGTAGCACAGGGCAATGGGGAATGGAGGCTGCTGTCAGTTCACCACATTTTCTCTCATGCTTCTTCCTCCTTGCTTTCTTCCCCCAGTCCAACATAGGGTCCCACCAAAAACTTCTTGTGGTTTAAACCCAGTCAGGTAATTCGTTCACTCACCCCCCCCCCTTTCCCTCCCCCTACTCCTGGAGGGATGGAGAGGAGAATCGAAAAGAATGCAACTCCCACGGGTTGAGATAAGAACAGTTTAGTAACTAAGGTATAACACAGATCACTACTGCTACCACCAATGATAATAATGATAAAGGAAATAACACTGGAAGAGAATACAACACCTCAGCACCAGCTGACCGATAACTCGCCCCCCCAAGCCCGACCAAGCACCAACCGATACTTCCTCCAACCCTGCAGTTCCCCAGCCCTTCCGGCTCACTCCCAGTTACCTCCTGGGCATGACGTGCTGTGGTATGGAATACCTCTTTGGTCAGTTTGGGTCAGGTGTCCTGTCTCTGCTTCCTCCCGGCTTCCCCTCCTCCCTGGCAGAGCATGAGGCTCACAAAGTCCTTGGCCAAACCAAAACATCGCTATCAGCTCCGTTCCCAGGCTGAAAGTCAAAACACTGCACTGCACCAGCTACCAAGAAGGAGAAACATGACTGCTACTGCTGAACCCAGGACATTATCCACCCCTTATTCCATACCATTCACGTCATGCTCAGATCCCACATTTTCAATATACCATCACTCTTATCTTAGTGCATGGACCAGTAGCTATAAAGCTGCTGAGTCCATCTGGTCCATGATGTCCGTCTCCGTCTCTTGTACCAGTCAGAGCAGGAGAGACTGTGTGCAGTGTTCAAACTCGTGAATAACCTGGGCAATAGTGTCCATTGCTAAGTCCACCCCTCGATCATGAGTCCATCTCTGTGTTGCATCTCTGCTCTGATGGCCTGAAGTGCCATGGGCCCACCAGGCTCAAAATAATTCACTGTCCCCTTCAGCAGTTTCTGCAGCTTGTTGCTGGGGACTCCATACAGCTGCCTTCCATCTCTGATGCTTCCAAAGCACTGGAGGGGCCCAGTGGACTAGATACTTGCCCATACTGTCCCACACACCCTGCCACTCATGACCGTCCAGCCTTGGGGAAAATCTCTTGCTCCTCCTATATAGTCCTCTAACCCCAGACAAGACCCAAACCTGACTCTGCTTAACTTTTGAGATCAGACAAAATGGTCGTGGGTAGCACACACTCTGTGTGTGTGCCAACATGCTGATCCCCATCACAATCAGCAGGCAGGTCCCAAGGATACCCAAAGGCCATTCAAAACCTTCAGAACTCTCAAACGATGCTGCTGTACTTGTCACTGGGGCTGGTGTAGCTGCTGTGCTTGCCGGCTCTCCCACCACCAGCTTCTCTTTTCCTGAGTCCAGCTCTTCCTCTTCTGCCTTGCTGGGAAATGCTGCGTGGTCTCCTGCATCCTCCTGGGGCTCGGCGGGCGGCTGCCGGTAAATGCTCCCCGCCGTCGCAGGGCTGGGCTCGGCCGCGGGGCTCGGCTCCTCCGCGGGGCTCGGCTCCTCCACCGCCTTCTCCCGCTGCTCGGCAGCCGCTTCCTTCTGCTCCTCGACCGCCCCGACCTCCTCCACCGGCAGCCGTCCCCTCGCGGCCTCCGGCCCCGCTCCCGCCGCCGCTTGGTCCCCGGGGCCGCTCTCCTGAGCCACTTCGGCTGCCGCCGACTCCCGGGGCCGCTCCCCCTCGGCTCCCCGCAGCCTCAGGAAGATGGAGAGTAGGGTGAGGGCCAGGCCGGTGAAGAGCAGCCGGACGGCCAGGTACAAGTCCACGGCCACGTCCGTCCCGCCCTGCTGCTGGAGCCCGCCCGTATTGCAAGCCATTGCCATAAAGCACAGTGAGACAAGAACCTTAGCCCAGGCCCCACACTTGATAAACACTAACACAGCAAATACCGGCTCTGCGTAAGTTACAACGGTCTGAAGCTGTGAGATCAAGAAGAACAACTCTGATACCCAATAAATCAGCATTGTGACGAATGACTATTAATCCAGTCAAATCTGTAGTTATCTCAACCCTTCGTGCCCCACGTTGGGCGCCAAAAAGAACTGTCGTGGTTTAAACCCAGTCAGGTAATTCATTCACTCACTTCCCCCCCTTTCCCTCCCCCTACTCCCGGAGGGACGGAGAGGAGAATTGAAAAGAACGGAGTTGAGATAAGAACAGTTTAGTAACTAAGGTATAACACAGATCACTACTGCTACCACCAATGATAATAATGATAAAGGAAATAACAAGGGAAGAGGATACAACACCTCAGCACCAGCTGACCGATAACTCGCCCCCCAAGCCCGACCAAGCACCGACCGATACCTCCTCCAACCCTGCAGTTCCCCAGCCCTTCCGGCTAACTCCCAGTTACCTCCTGGGCATGACGTGCTGTGGTATGGAATACCTCTTTGGTCAGTTTGGGTCAGGTGTCCTGTCTCTGCTTCCTCCCGGCTTCCCCTCCTCCCTGGCAGAGCATGAGGCTCACAAAGTCCTTGGCCAAACCAAAACATCGCTATCAGCTCCGTTCCCAGGCCGAAAGTCAAAACACTGCACTGCACCAGCTACCAAGAAGGAGAAACATGACTGCTACTGCTGAACCCAGGACACTTCTCCAACATGGATCCTCACCAGAGGCTGTAGTTCTTCACAAACTGCTCCATCATGGGTCCTTTACATGGGTGCAGCCCCTCAGAAACAGACTGCTCCAATGTGGGTCCCCTGGGGGGCACAAATCCTGCCAGCAAACCTGCTCCAGGGTGGGCTCCTCTCTCTACAGGACCACAGGTCTTGCCAGGAGTCTGCTCTAGTGTAGGTTTCCCACTGGGTCACAGCCTCCTTCAGGCATCCCCTTTCTTCAGTGTGGCACCCTCCATGGGCCGCA
The DNA here is from genome assembly GCF_028554395.1 of Pezoporus wallicus. Lineage (NCBI taxonomy): Eukaryota > Metazoa > Chordata > Aves > Psittaciformes > Psittacidae > Pezoporus > Pezoporus wallicus. The sequence continues at coordinate 9,983,168 of NW_026641950.1, forward strand.
AGTGCATATCTGCTCCACCATGGACCTCCATGGGCTGCAGGGGCACAGCCTGCCTTACCATGGGTTGCATCGCAGGCTTCAGGGGAATCTCTGTTTCGGCACCTGGAGCACCTCTCCTTCCTCACTGACCCTGGTGTCTACAGAATTGCATCTCTCATATTCTTACTCCTTGCTTCCAGGTGCTGTTGCCCACCATTTTTTTTTCCCCTCTTAAATATATTATCCCAGATGTGCTACCACCATAGAACAACCACTTTCCCCAGTATCTAGTAAGGTTGTACACTCTGCTTTCCAACAGGTTGTTTATCACTCATAGAGTTGTACTATTCAACAAACCTACATTTCAAAGCAAAAGTTCCATGAGGTTTAGCTACATATTCAAATACTAACAAACCCCTCTCATCCCTGAGATGTATCTTTGAAGGAATCTCAGGACAGTGTGGTGCTTTCTTCCCCTCTAGGTTCTCATTCCATTAGCGTTGCTCCTGTGGCAACTCAAAGCTTAGGTATTTATAGGCCCTTCAGACCAAGGGCACAATAGAATAAAAGTTAACTCCTGTCAGCTGATTCATGGCTTAGCTACTGATCTGTCAGGATAGCAACATGTTCTGGCAACAAGAAGAAAATTTATCAATCTGCATGAAAATGCTAGCTAATACAAAAATTAGAGGCAATGGAATTATTCTTCATGTTACTTCTCCAATATGAATAAAATAAATACATAATTTACTGGCTTGCGTTTTGAGGTCATGCAAATTTGAAGTAATTTTTTGCAGTAGCATTTTTTTCTGTCTGACTTTTTATGAGGCACTAAACAATATATTCCAATATACATCAGGATTTCACTATAACAGGAAAAAAAAGGATGCTTATGTTTTAAAACTAAATAAAAAATCATAACAAAATAAAGCATAAAAGCGTAAGTACAAGAAAAAATAGAGAAAATGAATGTAAGGTGGCAAACAGGAATTTTTTTTTAAACTATCAGATATTGTCAAGTATGAAAAATATCAGGGCCCTGAGCACAGTGATAGGCTCTAACGCCCCTGAACAGCCCAACCTGGACCTGCACCCACACCCCTGCCCGTGAAGCCTAGGGGCTCCATTTCTTGTCCCCTGGCATTTCTGCCTTGTTGACTGGACTTCTTGGGTTGACCTCAGGTCTTTTTTATCACCTTACTTTGTATGATGATCACTGGGTTGCTGGCAGCACTTGTTCCAGTCACCAGCCCTTCCTCTGCTCATCCTGCATTTTTCATTGCAGGAGGGGACACTGCCATTTCCTAAGCTGGGGGGACTCTCAGCTCCCTGCTCTAGCAGGGAGGATGCCACTCTCTGACAGTAAACTGCTTCAAATATCCTGGAAAGGTGAAAAAGTAAGGTTTGATTTCAACCATTATTAACATCCCTTAAAAACATCTCTATTCAAAGTAGTGATTCCTATCTGTGGTTATTCTGCACAGTGTGACTGTAATGTTTTTGAAGTGGTGTTCCTTGGGTCAATTGCTGAGATGAGTAGCTCGAAAGAGGACACCTTCAACACCTGAACCGGGGGAAGCTCAACACTCAGGAGCCTCAACTCAGAGCAGCAAAAGCCACCGAGGAAGTCTCAAGTCCTCCACAGGGCTTGCCCAGGAGCCGGCAGCTCAGCTGAGGCGTGCAGCTGACTCACCGGGGGCGGAGCCAGGAGGGACGGCAGCGGATTTAAACCGGGCATCATCGATCATTACTGGTCAATTGCTGAAGTGAGTAGCTCGAGAAAGGACGCCTTCAACACCTGAGCGGGGAGAAGCTCAGAGTCCAAGAGCCTCAATTCCAATGGCGAAAGCCTCAAGTCCTCGACAGGACCTGCCCAGGAGCCGGCAGCTCAGCTGACGAGAGCGAGCAGCTGACTCACAGGGAGCGGAGCCAGGAGGAGCGGCACCAGCCCTGACTAGATGAAAACCCTGCCCAGGCACTGCGAGTGACAAGGAGTGTGGCGAATAGGGCGGGTCTGGGCAGTTTGCGTGGCGGCAGTTGCTCGTGCTGGCAGACGAGCGGGATGACCAGGGCTCGATCTGGGAGCCCTGCTCTGGCTGCCCCGGCGGTGGCCAGCGTAGCCACCCAGACACAGCCGATGAGAGGAGAGGCTGCAGTGCAGAGCTCGGGGTGTAGAGAGTGCCTGCACTGGTCTGGTGAGGGGAGGGTGCACAATGGGCAGGGCTGCACTCGGTGCTCCCTGGTGGAGGCCCTACTGCAGCAGGGACTGAGCTGCGGGACGCTGTAAATAGGCTCAAAGATGTCAGGGGAGCTGAGAGGAAGCAGGATTCCTTTCTCCAGGCCCAGACTGTGTAGGGGCATCAAGTGTCCATTGTAGCTCATGGAGGAATGAAGGAGGGAGTTAACCCAGGAAACTGGGAAATAGTAACAAAAAACCCACCAAAAAAAAAAGGAGGAAGAGGACAATTAACTGCAAGGGGCTTCCTCCTAAATCTGATGTCCCCACCCAGAACAGCTGTGCAGTTCTGCAGGGGGCTAATGAGGAAACACACACCTCACAACACGAACAACCGGCTGATGCACTGGTAAAGAAGTTCCCTACTGGTGCTGCCAGGAAAAAGCAGTGGCTCTAGAGCTCAGATAGTCTTTTCATCAATTCTCCAGGATAAAGGGGAGTACCTTAAAAAGGCTAGGTGGATTGGCCAGGTTAATAAATAGTTGGAACAGTGGTGCCATAGTCAGGAGTTTGAGTATTTAGAACATGGGACTCAATTTGGGAGGCCGAGGCTGGTGGAGCTGGTCCGAGCGATTTTCCTAGGAGGCTTGCCAGGCTGGTCAAGAAAGCTTTAAACTAGATGTGTTAGAGAAGGGGGGCATCATTCCATCCCAACACTCCCAGTCACTTGCCAGCACCTTGTCGTGGTTTAAACCCAGTCAGGTAATTCGTTCACTCACTTCCCCCCCCCCCTTTCTTGCCCTCCCCCTGCTCTCGGAGGGATGGAGAAGAGAATTGAAAAGAATGCAACTCCCACGGGTTGAGATAAGAACAGTTTAGTAACTAAGGTATAACACAAATCACTACTGCTACCACCAGTGATGATAATGATAAAGGAAATAACAAGGGAAGAGAATACAACACCTCAGCACCAGCTGACCGATAACTCGCCCCCCAAGCCCGACCAAGCTCCGACCGATACCTCCTCCAACCCTGCAGTCTCCCAGCCCTTCCGGCTCACTCCCAGTTACATCCTGGGCATGACGTGCTGTGGTATGGAATACCTCTTTGGTCAGTTTGGGTCAGGTGTCCTGTCTCTGCTTCCTCCTGGCTTCCCCTCCTCCCTGGCAGAGCATGAGGCTCACAAAGTCCTTGGCCAAACCAAAACATCTCTATCAGTTCTGTTCCCAGGCTGAAAGTCAAAACACAGCACTGCACCAGCTACCAAGAAGAAGAAACATGACTGCTACTGCTGAACCCAGGACACACCTATAATGAATGCTTGGAGCAATGTAGAGAGATTTCAGCTGCTCCAGCCACTGAGTTGGGTTCATTTGGAGCTCGGCTTAGATGCCTCTATATAAATGCTGGTAGTATGGGGAACAAACGAGGAATTAGAGATGTGTGCACGTCTACAGGGATATGATAACATTGGTATCACAGAAATATGGTGGGTTGGCTCCTATGACTGGAGTGTTGGAATGGAAGGTTACAGGCTCTTTAGGAAGGACAGGCCCGGCAGATGGGAAGGGGAGTTGCTATTTACGTTAGTGATAGCCTGGAGAGTATGGAACTCTGTCTGGGGACAGGTGATCAGCTAACAGAGAGTCTTTGGGTCAGGGTTAAAGGGAGAACAGTTAGGGGAGACATTACTGTGGGGATCTGTTGCAGACCGCCTGATCAAGAGTACTCTGTGGAAGTAGTGCTCTATAGATAGATAGGAACAGCCTCACACTTGCAGGCCCTTGTTCTCATGGGGGAGTTCAACCACCCTGACATCTGTTGGAGGGACGGTATGGCCTGGCACAAGCAATCCAGGAGGTTCCTTGATTGTGTGGAAGACAACTTCCTTCTGCAAGTAATAGAGGAGCCAACAAGGAGAGGAGTGGTGCCATGCTTTACCTTGTGCTCACCAGCAGGGAAGGGCTGGTTGGAAATGTGATGCTCCAGGGCAGCCTTGGTTGTAGCGATCATGAGATGGTCGAATTTGAGATCCTCAGGACAGTGAGAAGAGCGTGCAGCAAGCTGACTGCCCTGGACTTCAAAAGAGCAGACTTTGGCCTCTTCAGGAACCTGCTTAATAAGGTTCCATGGGATATAGCCCTAGAGGGCAGGGAGGCCCAAGATTCTTGGTTGATATTCAAGGATCACCTCCTACAAGCTCAGGAGTATTGCATCCCAACTAGAAGGAAGTGCAGCAGGAGGGGCAGGAGACCTCCTTGGACGGATAAGGAGCTGCTGAGGAAAATTCGAAGGAAAAAAGAGGCTTATAAAATGCAGAAGCAAAGACAGGTGGCCTGGGAAGAGTACAGGGATGTTGTCCAGGAAGCTAAGGACCAAGGTAGGAAATCTAAGGCCCAGCTAGAATTAAACTTGGCTAAGGATGTGAAAGATAACAGGAAGGGATTCTACAGGTACATAGCAAATAAAAAACAGACTAGGGGCAAGGTGGGCCCCCTCAGGAAGCTCTTGGGAGAACTAGCTACACAGGATTTGGAGAAGGCTGAGGTTCTGAATGACTTCTTTGCTTCAGTCTTCACTGGCAAATGCTCTGCCCACACCACCCATGTCTTGGAAGGCAGATGCATGGACTGTGAGAATGAAGACCTTCGGCCCACTGTAGGACAGGATCTGGTTCGAGACAGTCTTAAGAACCTGAATGTACACAAGTCCATGGGACCTGATGAAATACGTCCGCAGGTCCTGAAGGAGCTGGCAAATGAAGTTGCTAAGACACTGTCCATCATATATGAAAAATCATGGCAGTCAGGTGAGGTTCCCAATGACTGGAGAAAGTGTAGTATAACCCCCGTTTTCAAGAAGGGGAAAATGGATGACCCATGGAACTACAGACCAGTCAGTGTCAACTCTGTGCCTGGCAAAAACTTGGAGCAGATTCTCCTGGAAGGCATGCTAAGGCGCATGGAAATCAACAAGGTGCTTGGTGACAGCCAGCATGGCTTCACTAAGGGGAAATCCTGCTTGACCATTTTGGTGGCCTTCTATGATGGGGCTACAGAACTGATGGGCAGGGGTAGAGCAGTTGATGTCATCTACCTGGACTTGTTCAAAGCGTTCGACACTGACCCACATGACATCCTTGTCTCTAAATTGGAGAGACATCAATTTGATAGATGGACCACTTGGTGGATAAAGAACTGGCTGGATGGCTGCACGCAAAGAGTTGTGGCCAATGTCTCAGTGTCTGGCTGGAGACCAGTAACGAGTGGTGTCCCTCAGGGATCAGTTTTGGGACTGGTGTTGTTCAACATCTTTTTCGGTGACATGGACAATGGCATTGAGAGCACCCTCAGCAAGCTTGCCGCTGACACCAAGCTGTGTGGTTCAGTTGATAAGCTGGACGGAAGGAATGCCATCCAGAGGGACCTTGACACGCTTGTGAGGTGGGCTGATGCCAACCTCATGAAGTTTAACCATGCCAAGTGGTCCTACACCTGGGTCGGAGCAATCCCAGGCACAGCTACAGGTTGGGCAGAGAAGAGATTAAGAGCAGCCCTGTGGAGAAGGACTTGGGGGTGTTGGTTGATGAGAAAATGAACATGAGCCGGCAGTGTGTGCTTGCAGCCCTGTGTTGCGTCAAAAGGAGCATGACCAGCAGGTTGAAGGACGTGATCCTGTCCCCCTGCTGTGCTCTCGTGAGACCTCACTTGGAGTATTGTGTGCAGTTCTGGTGTCCTCAACATAAAAAGGACATGGAACTGTTGGAACAAGTCCAGAGAAGTTCCATGAGGATGATCAGGGGACTGGAGCACCTCCCATATGAAGACAGGCTGAGGAAGTTGGGGCTGTTCAGCCTGGAGAAGAGAAGGCTGTGTGGAGACTTCATAGCAGCCTTCCAGTATCTGAAGGGGGCCTATAGGGATGCTGGGGATGGACTCTTCATTAGGGACTGTAGTGATATGACAAGGGGTAATGGGTTAAAACTTAAACAGGGGAATTTTTGACTGGATGTAAGGAGAGAGTTTTACTGTAAGGGTGGTGAGGCCCTGATATGGGTTGCCCAGATGTTGTGGTTTAAGCCCGGCTTGTAATTCAGAACTTCCTCCACCCGCCTCTTCTTCCCGCTGCCAGAGGGATGGGGAGGAGAATTGATAGATTGTAACTCCTACGGGTTGATATAAGAACAGTCCAGTAACTAAGGTGTAACAGAAACCACTACTGCTACCACCAATAATAATAATAATGATAACGGAAATAACAAGGGAAAAGAATACAACCACTCACCATCCGCCAACTGATATCCAGCCCAACAGAAGCAGTGCTCTGGGCCTTCTGAGTAACTGCCCCAGGGTTAAGTACTGGGCATGTCATGCTGTGGTATGGTATACCCCTTTGGTTAGCTTAGGTCAGGTGTCCTGATTCTGCTTCCTCCCGGCTTTCCCTCCTCCCTGGCAGAGCATGGGACTTAGAAAGTCCTTGTTTGGAGTAAAGATTACTGAGCAACAACTAAAACCATCAGTGTTATCAGCATTGTTCACAGGGTGAAAGTCAAAATCGCAGCACTGCACCAGCTACTAAGGAGGAGAAAAATGACTGCTACTGCTGAACCCAGGACACCAAGGAAGTTTTGAATGCTCCTTCCCTGGCAGTGTTCAAGGCCCGGCTGGACAGAGCCTTGGGTGACATGGTTTAGTGTGAAGTGTCCCTGCTCGCAGCAAGGGGTTGGAACTAGATGATCTTAATGTCCTTTTCAACCCTAACTATTCTATGATTCTTTCCTTCTGTGTTTCCTTTTAGAAAACTAGAGAAATTGTTGTTATGACATGAAGACATGAATATGGTTAGAACATTAGGATGAATTACAGACATGTTAGGGAAGAGTTATGTGAGGTAAAAGGTGAGGAAGAAGAGGGAGGTCTTAGTAGATTGTGAGTGCCTATAAAAATTGAATACATGGGAACAAAGAAGATGCAAAGGAATTATTTAAAATTATTAAAGAAGGTAAAAGCAAGAATAATAACATGAAACTCAAACAGGAAATACTAATTTGCATATTAATACCGAAAGTCGTGATAGGTCAATTAGGAATAATTTGCTGGAGATTATAATTCTACTAATATTGCCTAGGGTGTCAATGAGACTAACATTACCAATCCCTGCATTAACAAAGGCAATCCTTTTATAGAAGAGTGTAATGAAGATACAGTGGATTTGCAAGCTACTCTTCTATGATAGTGTATCCCATGGATATTTTTAAATGGAAAAGGAAAGTATAGTTTCTTGTTTGGTTAGGGTTGGGATTGGTTTGGGTTTATTTTAAAGTCAGTTTCCTGATTGATCTTTATTCCATGACACACTTTACAGCCTATAACTCCTATATTTTGAGACTGACAGTTTATCTTTGCTATTTATTCTATATATTGCATGATATTAATTCCACATGATCATATAAAAATATTGCTGTTTCTCCTTCCTGCTTGTTTGTCACTTAAGAAAAAATGAATGACATTCACTCCACATCAGTACACAGAATTATGATTATGTTCTCTTTTTGTTTTTCTTTTAATTTTGGAAATTAAATGTGCAGCTCCACCACTTTTGTGAACATATAATTACTTATTAGATTATAAATAAATATTCTTGAAGACATTGACTTTTATATTCTTATCCATCCCATGATATTTGTTTAGTTTGGTTTGTATGTCACCCGGTTATTAATTTTAAAAATGGGTATTAATACTACTTTATTTTAGTACAGTCAATTATCAGGTAGCATGCTCCAAACAAAGTGACACACAGTGCTGTATAACTCATTGCCATGAGATACTGTAAATGCCAGAGTTTATATGGAACAGATCAAGAGGGCAAAAGAAAATACTTGAAGGCTATTGTATTCAAAAGGTATATATACACATTAGTGACTGGTGTAGCACAAAGAAGGGACTTGAGTTTTACTTGGTGTAAGACGTTACAGTTCATGTATTGCATGTCCATAATAAATGTTTTCCAGCAATCAGGTTCACTGCAGTTGCTTGTCCTAGATAGGTGCTTGTGCAGATGCAATGCATGCAGACAATGTGAACCTTCCTTCTTGTTGCTGACTCTTTTAACATGTAGAAGCCCTACCACAAGGGGAAGTGCTTTGCAACTTTGTGAATAGGATACAGGTTTGGCTTGTTGCTGCCTGACTTCAGCCTTGATTCCAACAGAAGAAAAACTTCTTAAAAACTCTAACATTCATTAATGACTTCTGGAACCTGGATGAATGTAATAGGAAAGTACCCCTGTGTATTTACTCTGTTATATTCTTTAGAACTCCGCTAAAGACTATGAAAGAAGTTAAAATACGGGAATGCATGGACTTGACTTTGTTCTAGTATGGTTAATCTTAATTTTTGTGTTAGTTTTGTTTCATTGTTAATTTAAAAAAAAAAAGATGTTACTGAATGAATAGAGAATATATATAGGTTGTTTTTATGAGCACTGTGATAAACATGACCTTCATATATGCTCTTGCAATAGGAAATTAATTATAGCTCCCACATCCAAGTAAATCTTAACACAAAAGGCCCATCGAGTACCAGGTGGATATCGAGGTGCTTATTTATGGTTAGCCTTCTGAATATCTTAGGAACTGGATTTAATCTCTGCCTATACCTAAGTGTTTCACTGTTTCTTTGGGTAAATGGTTGTGTGGTTGAAACTTTGCTCAAGGTAATGCTTCCTTGGATTGAACTTGTGTGACTGGTGGAAGATAATAGATGCTTAAAAATATAGTTGACATTCAAAGGCTTATTATAATATTAGTAGTGAGGAAGACGTTGTGATGCTCAGCTGCTAGTCCTCAAAAAAGCAAACAGGCACATTTTTAAAGCTTGTTCTTCAAGCAGTCATACAGCACAGTCCAAGACTTCATTAGATGACATACTTTTTTCCTATGTAGCAGTATATTTCATACTTGCTTAATAGTATTTCTAAATACACAATTAATTCTGAGTGCATTGGTGTCCTTCATTTCCAGTATGCTTGCATGGCATTATAATTCATGACTTCTTCCGGGCCATCAGAGACTGACTGTTGGGCAAAGTGGGTGTAAATGACTTCACAGTAGTTTTAGATATAAATAACCATTCTGAAGACCTCATGAAGAATCCAGTTATAGGTTAGTCCAAAGGGTAAAAATTTCTTTTGCTACTGGTATAAAAGGTTGATACATCTTTACTATCACACATGGAATATTAGGATTTTGTATATTATTCTTGTTGGAAGGAAAAGCAGGTGTTTTTGTAAGGCAGGTGCTCCACTTGGTTTTCCTTTTTGCTATTCCTTTTTTTTCTCTATCGCTTCACACCAAAGTAAAGACAATTTTGAAAAACAAGAATTGGAGAAATTCCAACTTACAAAGCTTTTTATTTTTTTTCTTCACTAATAATGTCTTTTGCTTTTTCTTAGGTCTTCATTCAGTCTTTAAGTGGACCTTCTCTAACAATTCTTCCTTGTTCTCTTTTAAAATAGAAGTCTTTGCTTAACAATGTCAACAAAAGAAATTCTTAACAAGAAATGTATCAGACAGAATCTGTCAGAATGTTACTAAAATAATTAGGCCACATGACTTTTTGTGTGTGTGTAGGTATTGAAAATGTAACATAATAAAAGAACTATAGCATAATTAACATACCTATTGCACATGAAAGTCACTGCTGATCCTGAAAAAGAGAACTTATGGACAGGATGTTTGCAAGTGGTGTTCTAAAGAATGAATTCTGGAAACCTTTTGAAAAATACTTTTAATTATGATTAAAGTATGAAAGTACAAGGAAGGGTACTGATGACAAATTTGAATCCTCTATACATAGCTAAATGAGAAAAGATATCTTGGAAACTGGAGTAATAAGGATGAGGTGAATTGTAAAGGTATGAAGTTTAAGGTCATATATTTGGGGTCAATTATAAGAATTAGGAATGGACCTGTGATCTAATCCCTTAGAAGAAATAGAAGAAGAGAAATACAGTGAGTTAATGGAATACAATGAAAAATATAATGAATTACAAAAGAGCTACAGCCATGCATGAAAAGAGTACGCTCGAAGGATTCCAGAGAGAAATAATTGCCAGTAGATAGGGTGAAACATAGCTTTGGAAGGGAGATGTTTTGGTTATATTTTGTTTTATTTCTACAGAAGACAGAATGATGAAACTTTTTTTCTTGTCTGAAACTTCTGCCATTGCTGTGATGTAAGTCAGAAAATTACTTAATCAAAATGACATAATAAGGATAGAAAGGTATAACATAGAGATATCTTTACTGGGAATGCAAGAACACATTACTCATAAATTCAGCTTCAGGTCCTAAGAAAAAGTAAAGCATAATTTGTTGTAAATTTAGTTTGGCCAGGTGCTGAACAATCAACTGTTTATTGCAAGAGTGAAGTGTATCCCAGAATAGAGGTCTACCTAGGCCTTTTAGTGTAACTCTGTGTTTACATAGCAAGTTTTGTGGTTTTTAACATATTTTTTTAGCTTTTGCGTTCACAACCATATGAAACCTACAAGATTAACTCAAAACCATTGTTAAAAGGTATGAAGTTATCTATCTTTACAAATTATTTCTGACTAACCTCATTATTCTTTAGTACTATGAAATCAACTTTTATGTCATAAATATAGAATTCATGAAAAGAGCTATTAAAGAGCAAATCATCCAGATTTTGAAATACTATAAATTATCATCTGAGACAGATGTGCTTGAATAGCTCATTTCAATTTACTTAAACTGCACTGCCAGTAAATGAATGATTAAATCCATGAGCAAATAAAATAATGAGTGAATTTTTCTCAGTAAGATCAAAATCAGTAGGTATGAAATGAAGACTGTTACTCCTTTAATACAAACTTTATACCCTGGTAGTATGTATGTATAAAATCCCAATTACAATGAAACCTATATTTTACTGTAGTGTAGTAGATGTCAAAAATCTGTACAAAGTTAGATCATAAAATTCTTGAAAGTCCTATGTTATTTTTGGTAGAGTTCAGATGGTCTGTGAGCCAGAAAGAAGAGAGAATCAGTAGTTTCCTGTTAGTGCTAGATAAAGTCTCTCCCTGAATACAAAGAAGAAAAAGGGGGTTTTGTTTGATATAACAGCAGACAACTTTTGGAAGTCTTCCAGTTTACAAATTAATTATAATGGCTGTAATCAGGTATTTTAAACTCTGGAAAGCAGGGTCTCATTTAAACTTGGGTTTGTGTGACTGCATAAAGCCAGACCCAGATTTCAATTTTGCTAGGTTGCTAATGAAACAAAAATATTGAAATGTGATTGTGTATCACCAACAGTTTTTCAGCTCACAGAGATCAATATGGATCAAATCCTGACACCATTACTTTAGAGAAGCATTCAGTAAAGATGCAAAGTGGGAGAGTTCTGTCGTGGATTGTGGCAGAAACAGCATCTATGGGAATATACTGCAGGTACTGGAGGGCAGTGGGAATAACAGACTCCTTGAACTCTCGGGATAGAGATGGGATGAAATTTCGATATTCAAAGGAGGTCTTAAATAGTATTTAGTGCACTGAGAACTTGCATAAGTAAAGATAGCTGATTATTCAAACTAAATATATGCTATGCATAGGTCAGGAAAAAATACATGCAACTTTTGATCCTCAGCTATATGAGAGTACTGGCCTTAACACCAGTTTGTGAGAGTTCAGTGTTCTGTGAAGAAGCAGAGCTGTGCTAATCTCCTTGGCTGCTTGATACGCGTAAAAACAATACTAGTGGAAAATGTGATACAAAGTAATGTATTGAAATGCAACACTGTCTTCTTCCCTTTTTGTGATGAGCCTATTTTCATGTCTATATTCAATTGTAAGAATAAATTTGTCACTGAACAAGCTAAAAGTAAATTTCTTGTAGCATTATTCCATTACATAGATAGATAATGATGACATTAGCTGGGCAAGAATAGATGCTGTATGTCACAGGAAGCTTTGAAGAAGAGTTGTTTTTTCTCCCCTTCTGATCCACTGAAATTCTGACAATGTAAGATTTGATGTGATTTTCCTGGAAAATAGTAAAGTTGAGGTACTTCAACTTCGCAACGTCTGATATGATTACAAGGATTGCAAATGTGAATATAGTGCAAGATTCTTAATCAGCATGTTACAAAGAAAAAATACTGGTTTTATGAAGACAACTACAGACAACTCTCTATAGTGACAAGTTTTCAATCATTATGTTTCCTTTTGTAGACTACCCTTCTGTCAGCAGGAGATTCAAATCCAGCTATTTTCTTTTGGCTTTAAGGTCTCAGACTAAAAATGCAAGATGTTTTTAAGCTGTTTGTACACAAGTATGCAACAATTAAGAGGAAACAAAATTATTCCAGAGCTCTGCTGTAGCTATGGCAACTATCTTCCACTGCACTTTATTTAGATAAATAAACCTGACAGCTAGTAAGAATGAGGTTTAACATCTTTTTTCTTTCATGATGGAATTTCTTAAATGTTATTTTCTTGGGAAAATAATATTATATATATATAAAAAAATTGCTATTACTTCTCCATTAAAAGTTTTTTCTACCACACAGTGTGTTAAATAATTTTAGATTCAATTTCATGCAAATGAAGTTTACAATGCATTGTTTCTTTTTTTGTCATTTTACTTAGTTGGAGAAAATTAATTTGGACTGAAGTGTTAGTTCTAGTGAAACTATGGGTTTAAAAGTGTTTCACCAATTTGCCTTTGGTTTCCCAAGCTCCTCTCATATAACTTGTGAATACATATTTTATATGTAGCAAAAGCCCAGAGAGGACAAATCTCACACTGTAAGTAACCAATTTTATAAGTATGCTGTGAGATCAAGGCTCTGTTAGTGATGTCCAGTGACATGCCAATTTAGGCCAGCACTGCCAACATTCACTTGTCTACAGCTTTTTTCCTTGTGAGGATGCTGATTCCTTCTCGATATCCCCTTTACCTTTCCTCCTGTCAGCTTTTAGTGCAAAGCGTGATGTCATATGATATGGAGTACATCTTTGGTCAGTTTGGGTCAGCTGTTCTGGCTGTGTCCCATCCCAACATTCAAGGCCTGCCTAGTGGCCTTTGTGGTCAAAGGGGATGATGGAGAGATGGCCTTGATGCTGTAGGAGCGCTGCTCAGCAGTGGCAGCAGCCAAAACACTGGTGTGTGTTATTAACACCTTTCTAGCTACCAATACAAAGAAGAGCACTATGAAGTTCTTATTATGTATAGGATCAACCAGATCCTATAGTAATCCTATACATAATCCAAGTGAGAAGTTTGCTTTCCTGACCATTATTTTTATGTGTATTATAGTACAATTCTTTGATAGACTGAAGAGTTCACTGGCTGCATGCTAAGGGATGGAGAAGACTTTTCTGCCAGTGTAGTATGGTGACCCTGTGGGAAGTCATACATGCATCTACTAGTGCCTCCTTTCACAGAATCATGGAATCACAGAATCACAGAATTGCTTGGGTGGGAAAGGACCTTAATATCATCCAGTTCCAGTCTCCTAGTTGCTGAAATCATGCTATGGTATTTGTGTGAATACTGCTAAATATTGAGAAGAAAATCCAAGTTTCCATAGCGATTGTTCAGTGTCACAAAACACTGGAGCAGTCAACACAGATTTTTAGGCAAATTGAATTCAATCATTAGCAGTTTTCCTCATATGTTATATGGAATTCTGAGACAAACAATTATTCATAATTCATTATTTTTCAAAAAAATATGGAATTATTTCAGTCCACAGAAATTCAGAATTTATCTGCATTTTCTCTTTGATGCAGCATTATTATTTTGAAAATGGTGATTTTCTTATTTTATTTTTTCTCTGACATTTGTTATCTTTTATTGATAGATGTAAACTTATATAAAAGCCAGAATGCATATGTGTATGTGTGTATATATATGTTGTAAAAATGTAAAAACATGTATTGAAAATAAATATGGAAATTTAATTATAGGCACTTTTTACTAAATTTCTAATTCTGTAAGGCTGCGTTTGAATTTGTTAATAATATATATATATATTTGTACATACTGTAACATATGCTTGAATAAGGGGATTTTTGTTTCCAGTTATAAACCATCTGAAATATCTGACATATTTGAGTGGAGCTGTCAGCTGCAGAACCACTGTAAAGGGAATTTTGTGGGAGCAATTTGAAATTTTGTTTTGAATCTGTTTTTTACAGCGTGTAGGAAACAACATATTCATTTATAATCTTTTAAGTTGTTTTTGTTTTTTTTTTTAAGGAGGATGTGTTTAGAGACAGATATATTATAAAATTTTCTTTGCAAAGTTAGTTTCACAAGTACATGATAAGTATCCAAAGCAGTAGGTTGATGCTGGCATTCTTTAATTGTGAAGTGCCATAACAATATGATTTTACTATTGTTTATAATAGTAAACATGAAACATGATGAGAAAATGAACATGAGCAGGCAGTGTGCGCTTGCAGCCCAGAAAGCCAACCGTATCCTGGGCTGCATCAAAAGGAGAATGACCAGCAGGTCGAAGGAGGTGATCCTGCCCCTCTACTCTGCTCTCGTGAGACCTCACTTGGAGTATTGTGTGCAGTTCTGGTGTCCTCAACATAAAAAGGACATGGAACTGTTGGAACAAGTCCAGAGAAGGGCCACAAGGATGATCAGGGGACTGGAGTATCTCCCGTACGAAGATAGGCTGAGAAAGTTGGGGCTGTTCAGCCTGGAGAAGAGAGGGTTGAGTGGAGACGTCATAGCAGCCTTCCAGTATCTGAAGGGGGCCTATAGGGATGCTAGGGAGGGACTATTCATTAGGGACTGTAGTGATAGGACAAAGGGTAATGGGTTAAAACTTAAACAGGGGAAGTTTAGATTGGATATAAGAAGGAAATTCTTTCCTGTGAGGGTGGTGAGGCACTGGAATGGGTTGCCCAGGGAGGTTGTGAATGCTCCATCCCTGGTAGTGTTCAAGACCAGGTTGGACGAGGCCTTGGGTGATATGGTTTAGTGTGAGGTGTCCCTGCCCCTGGCAGGGGTGGTGGAACTTGATCTTAAGATCCTTTCCAACCCTAACTATTCTATGATTCTATGATTCTATAATAAATATATTTGTTATAAACACATTTACACATTAGCTCTGCAATACTAATGTTGCATTGATGTTATATTCAATAATATTCCAACTTCTAGGTAGAGCAAATAAATTTTAAAGATATCTATAAAATGTCTTTTAAGAAATCTAAATATTTTTGTAAATAAATTGTCAATTTTGTGTGTATGCTGGCAATGTGAGCTAGTTACTGCTATCCCCAGGCCCCTTTGCCAGATTTGCATAATCAGCAGAAATAATATAGTCTTAACCAAAATGTTAATAGTTTAATTAATGTCCATGTTATATACTTATCAGATATTGGGCATAGACATATATTTCATTTATCAATTTTTCACAGATAATTAAATCACAACTTAGTATATGCAACAGGATATTTCCAGCCAGCTAGGTTAGTTTTAATGCTAGGATAATGGTCAATTACATAACCTGAGATCAGATCTATCTGGAAATTCTGAACACATTCCAAAGAAGACCATCATGAATGTGCATTTACAATAATCTATCTTTGTCGCTGAATTGTCCATGCTCAAAATAATTATTTCTTGTCACTGGAGAAGTACATGCCAAATATATGCATAGAAGTGCAATTGGATATCATGTTAGCTTGAAAGAGACTCGACTCTGTTGTGAATAGTAAATCTCAGTTACTAAATCAATAATTTAAAGTGTTCTTTAAGGGTATTTCTTTGTTCAAATCCCTCTCTGGAGGCACCCAGCATGAGCTGCTTTTGCCGCTGTACCAGTCAAACAAGTTACTTTATTGAACTTAAACATCTTGTCAGGAGAGAGTAGACATAAATGAAAAGGAGTCATAGATCCATAGAATAGTTTGGGTTGGAAGGGACCTTAAAGTTCATCCAGTTCCAGTCCCCCTGACATGGGCAGGGACACCTTCCACTAGATCAGGTTGTTCAGAGCCCCATCCAGCCTGGCCTTGAACACTTCCAGGGGTGAGACATCCACAACTTCTCTGGAAAACATTTTCCAGTGTCTCACTACCCTCGCAGTAAATAATAAATAAAGGTCTGGTCTCACAAGAGCAGAATAAAGTGGGAGGATCACTTCCTTTGACCTCTGGTCACATTTGTATTTATGCAGCCCGGAATATGGTTGGTTTCTGGGCTGCAAGCACACACTGACCACTCGTGTTAAGCTTCTCATCAGTCAACACCTCCAAGTCTTTCTCTTCAGGGCTGCTCTCAATCCATTCTCAGCCCAACCTGTGGCTGGGCTTGAGATTTCCCCAGCCCAGGTGCCGGACCTTGCACTTGGCCTTGTTCAATATCATGAGTTTTGCATGGACCCACCTCTCAAACCTGTCAAGGTCCCCCTGGATGGTATCATTTCCCTCCAGTGTGTTGACTGCACCACAGAGCTTGGTGTCATGAACAAACTTGCAGAGGGCATACTCAATCCCACTGTCCATGTCACCAACAAAGATGTTGAACAGCACTGGTCCCAACACTGACCCCTGAGGGACGTCACTCATCAGTGGTCTCCACTTGGGCATAAAGACATTGACCGCAACTCCTTGGGTGCAATAATCTAGCCAATTCTTTATCCACCAAATGGTGTATGCATCAAATCTATGCTTCTCCATTTTAGAGACAAAGCTGTGAAGAATCATTGAATTGAAGAAAAGAAAGAAAAAGCCACTTTGTTACACTTTTTATTGAAGACTGAGTTTAAGACATGCATGAAATCAAAGACTGCCATATAGACAGTAAAAGACACTGTTGTCAAGATAGGCTGTCCTAAGGTCCAATAGCAAAATTATGAAAAGGTGGAGACCAATACGTCAGCTTCTGTTTGGCCCCCTGGAAGTGCATCCTTGGATCTGCATTTGGGAAAGAACTCAGGAATTTCTGCTGAAGAGTTAGGAGAAAGGTGACATGGCAGGCCTTGAGGAACACTTTGAATTTTATTGGTTCACATCTTCAGTTGTTTTAAGACTTGAAAACTTTACAAGGGCCATAGAAGAATAATGTCTTCAAGGCAGATTGTGAAAATTTGTCATTCTGAACAGTTCTCAGAAACATGCTGCTGTTGGTTTACAGGCAGGAATTTTTACAAATATTCCTCTAAGATTTCTAACACCTAGGGCAGCCATGCTATTGACTGCTGCCTGGGAAAAAATATAAAAAAGAAATAGCAGATCCTGAAAACAGAGACAAAATATGAATGTGTGCAAGAAATAGAAAATAGTTTACAAATAGTAGCTGAAAAACCAATACAAGGAGGAATACAAATCTTTACAGCTCTGCAAAATTTATTTTTTTTTTTCTAAAGAGCAACTGTTTCCTAGAAAATGTATGAATTCCAAGAAAATTATGAGCTTTCAAAGCTTGCAGAAGTCCCACTAGGATATGGATCATTTCATGAACTCAGTAAGACTACTGTTAGGAGAAAGGTCAGCCCCTAAAGAACTGTCTGCACAAGACTATGTTAAGCAAGAAAAGCCTCTGCAGGTGAATGGCTACTCAAAGACTCAAGTATTTCTGTGAAGTTTTAGTCTGTGAAATGTTTGGAAGTTTATAACCTGGCAGCATCTATTTTTGTACCTAAATTGTAGGTAATTTAATTAGTAAGCTTTTCTATATATCTAGTAATTGTTTGTGTTCGGTGTGTGGCATGTTTGAAAATTAATAGAGGTCCAATATCTTTTCCTTAATACAAGCAGCTCTAGAGATATATGTGAGCAATTGCTGAACACATGCTTACTTTCATAGTCAGTGCATTGACAGTGTAAAATTAGGTTGTAAAGTGCTGTAAGATATCTTCAGTATGAAAGGTTCTGTATAAATCCAAATTCCAATCCAAATTTCAATCTGTTCAAATGAACATAGTTATTAAGTCTCTGTATTGTTATTAATGTGCTATAAAATTATTAATCCTCTTTACATTTGTTTTAACTTACTTCTGGCATCAGTACGAAAAAAAAGTCCCTGAAGTTATTTCATGAAACTGCTATACTATCAAAAATAAAGTGATAGCTATCAGGCTCAGACCTTAACTGTACTGTTCATCTTCTTTTCAACGTAAGTGAATGCACCTTGGACAAACTTGGAAACAATTCTGTTTGAGGAAGTGGAAGAGTAATACCTGTTCTCTGAAACCAGACTTATGATAGTTTTATGGACTGGGAAACACGGGTTTTCATTTTTCAGAGTATGATTATAGCTTTCGCATACTTTCTTAAATTCACTTTACATTGGAAGCAAGACTCAAAAGTTCAGAAGGTTTTGGAACCTACTGATTTAAACATAGTTTATTATGATTACAAGAAATTTGGTAGCTGCTGATGATAATTTTAGGGAATAATGTTCTTTGGTAAAATGTGTATCATTCTGACAGTTTAGGGAGTGGTAGCAGAAACAGCTTTGTTGCACTTAGCATGCTACCAAGTAACCTGATTTGACTTTAGAACCGCTTTTTCTAAACAGTTTTTCATTTGGGAGCAGAGGGGTGGCAGGGGACAATTATTAGCAGTCTAGCTGTTGATAATTTTCATAAAAACAGACTGGTTGGCTGGGGGAGTTTTTTTCCTGTTGCTGTCATGTTTTAATGCTCGTGGAGGTTGAAGCAAATAATTTTTGCAATATTACGTTAGTGTACCAATTACAAATACACAGCTCTTCTAGTCTCACAGATCCTCACTATTAGAGAGCTTAAGCAAAAAAAAAAAAAAAAAAAAAGTGGGGCTCTCATGCTTATTAGATGCGTATGTACTTTTCAGATTCCTGAAATCTTTCAGGACAACGCATAATTTAGATGCTGAAAAGAAAATGAAATGCAGCACCTACAAACTCAAAAGTAGAAAGGACAATGCAGAAATATCTTGGCACAGTCACTGCTGAAATTTTTGCCACGAGAAATCCTGGAGACACATAAATAATGCTTAAATTAAATATATTCTGGTTGCACGCTGCCCTGCATGATTATCCACACTCTTAATACTTATGTTCACATCTAATTCAGCTCTAGAAAATCCAGTTCACTTTTAGGTTAGGGGAGGTGTGGGGGCTAAGGGTACAGTACTGGCTGAGAATGTTTTACACCTCTGTTCTTATGACGAGAGTGGGCTCAACAAGAATTGTCTTAACCTGCTTTACTCTTCCATAGCACTTACACTTTTTATGCCACAGTGTCTCGCACATACTTCTGTATCTTCATGCCCTGAGCAGTGTCACATTACAAAAGTTGAGTGCGTCAAGGCTCAGAAAATCACTCTTTCCCAACATCAAACCTAGTGCTGGCAGAGAAACTGCTTAGGACACCAAGGAAAACATAGCCAAAGTTAAAATATGAGTGGGAGCATAGTTACATCAACAGCTTCCTTGCATGTGAAATTTAAAAGCATGATATCTAATCTGTAAATGCCAGAACAGAGATGTACTGGATGTTCAAATTCAAAGCCATGTCTTTGGAAAACTGTGACTACCAATGCTCTTTCTTTGAAGACTTGTATAAAATCTTGCATCACATCATGGGGCCACAGCACAATGTCCTTCTCTCTCTCAGCTTACATGGACTCCCTTAGGAGTCATAGCAGTTTAGCAAATACATGTAAGGTCTACCTACTCTTACCAGGCAGCCTAGAAATGTCTTGATGGAATAAGTTGGGCAGGGAATAACTCGATGAAGTATAACAAGGGAAAGTGTAGAGTCCTGCATCTGGGCAGGAACAACCCCAGGTTCCAGTATAGGTTGGGAAACGACCTGTTAGAGAGCAGCGTAGGGGAGAGAGACCTGGGGGTCCTAGTGGACGACAGGATGACCATGAGCCAACACTGTGCCCTTGTGGCCAAGAAGGCCAATGGCATCCTGGGGTGTATTAGAAGGGGGGTGGTTAGTAGGTCGAGAGAGGTCCTCCTTCCCCTCTACTCTGCCCTGGTGAGACCGCATTTGGAATATTGTGTCCAGTTCTGGGCCCCTCAGTTCAAGAAGGACAGGGAGCTGCTGGAGAGAGTCCAGTGCAGGGCAACGAAGATGATTAAGGGAGTGGAGCATCTCCCTTATGAGGAAAGACTGAGGGAGCTGGGTCTCTATAGTTTGGAGAAGAGGAGACTGAGGGGTGACCTTATCAGTGTCTATAAATATATAAAGGGGGAGTGTCACGAGGATGGAGCCAGGCTCTACTCAGTGGCAAACAATGATAGGACAAGGGGTAATGGGTACAAACTGGAACACAAGAGGTTCCACTTAAACTTGAGAAGAAACTTCTTCTCAGTGAGGGTGACGGAACACTGGAACAGGCTGCCCAGGGAGGTTGTGGAGTCTCCTTCCCTGGAGACATTCAAAACCCGCCTGGACACATTCCTGTGTAACATTATGTAGGTGTTCCTGCTCTGGCAGGGGGATTGGACTAGATGATCTTTCGAGGTCCCTTCCAATCTCTAGCATACTGTGATACTGTGATACTGTAACACAGAATCATATAGGAGAATTTACAGCTCTGAGTTCGTTCCTGGCAAACAACAGTGATAACCTCTTTGAAATACATCATGAACAGGCCAGGGTCAATGGAGTTCTCAGCTCACTTGAACTACTTGTTCTTGGGAACTCAAACATGAATTCAGACTCTTTTGTCAAGTCAGGAAAGGCACCGTTAATGTAATCATTAAATACCACTGAGAACATCTTTATAGAACCTAAGTGTTACAACAGAGACATGAAAAAAGAAACAGAGAGGGAAGGAAGCATAGAAGGCTCCTCTGTCGCAATACTAAGGGCATGGGTGCTATTAGTTTCTGTCAGTGAGGAGTGTCATTTCAGCTCTCCTATCTGGTAAATGTGTTTTCCCTTTCTTTTCTTTGCCTAGAAGAGGGAGAAAAGGTAGGCAACAGGGTAGTATGTGGAAAGGGAGAAGACTCATTTTCCTGTTCCATCTGAATGTCTTTCATATACCACTAAAGGAGAATAGACATTTGGCAATGTAGGGGCTGCTTGAGGAACACATAGATTTAAAATAGGAGGAAAACAAAACCAGTATATAGACTGAAAGATGCTTTGCTCTCCTATGGAGTCAAGGATTATAAAATTAGCTACCAATGAAGGAAGTAGTTGATTGGGATTTTCCAACCTTCATCTTATGAGAGCACGTGAAGAAACAGTTGAGCATGAAAGAACTCTATAAATCATTGTTTTGGTTTTTCATTTTTGTCTCAGTTTGCTCATTTCAAGTTTGATCTTATTGGGTTTGGTTTTGCTTTAACAGAGAGTTTAATATACATGAATATTAACCACACTGAGATTTCCTAGATTTTTTTTTTTTTTTCCCCTTAGAATTTCATGATTAAACAGACTTAAGGCATAGACAAGTTTGGGAATGGAAGCTAGTTTCAGAGGAAGCCAGTCTCAAAAAATGCCGTAAGAAAACAATACTTTTGCAGTCCTATATATGAAGACATGCACATAAATCTCTTGCAAGAGGAAGACAGGATCCTTTTGAAAGATGCATGCACCAAGCAGAAATCATTAAGAATCATTAATGATTATTGGAAGTTCATAGATGAATTCTACTGATAAATTAATGATTGTTTATCTACTTTATCTACTTCAATCAGATCATGTTAGTTGGATCTTGGGTGTCTTTCCATGGGTCCAAACTAGCAGCCAAACATAACTAATTAGGGAAGATATGGGGAAAGAATGAATTATTTTAAAAATTACAGTGACATTTTAAGACATACTGTTTTTCTAGACTGTACATAACACAATAAGTATATTCACTTCTGTTGCTGTCATAGACTATCACAAGTTTAGTGAATAAATTACAGTGATTTACATTAGGAAGTACTGCCAGTGTGTAGCAAGGTCACATAGTGATGTATTGCACAATACTGTTAAGTCTATCATCAGTGTATTATATCTAAAACATCAGCCCCTTGATGTTGTCTTTTTATACAGTAACACAGTTTGGTGACTCATTCATCATTATAAATTACTGATTCATGACACCATCCTCTCTAGTTTTTGTATATATAGTGGACTTAACAATTGAAATACTCATACCCCTTACAAAAAAAATTAGCTTCATGTCTGTTCATTTACCTTTGTAGCTCTTTCCTATTGGAACTTGGCTGAAATAATTAGCTCTAACAATATATTGTGGTGTTATATTATTATCAATTGCTGTTTGAAAAAGTATCCATTTCACCTAGGCAACACACTAGTGCTTTATTCATGGACTACCGTAACTGAGAAACCTCAATGACAGATAAAAAGCCTGGATTGTATTTCCTTTATTTTTTAGATAAAAGGCACTGAAGCTATAAAGAGAAGAGCTCTGCTGCAATATTACTAATTGTGACTCTAATAGGTTAAACTGTTAATTTTATCTTCCTCTGATCAGAGATTTTCTCAAGATTTTTCTCAGTAGTCATGCACAGGAACAGTGTCAATTCAATACTGAGAAGGAATACCTAGAAACCATTTAGTCTTTTAGGGGAAATTCCCATCAGGAACATGATCTTCTGCTAGCTAAGGCCTCAGCGTGCTGGTGACATCTGAGAACTGGCCCCCTCCCTCCCTTTCTGCAACAGGAAGATTTAAACTACCAGAAGTAGGATGCTGGGCACATCTGTAGGGTGGGTGTAACACTTCACCCAAGGCATAGAAACTCGGAAACCTTTGCATAACAATTTTAACTATTTTATTAACGAGGTTTCTGGATTTTAATTAAATAGTTTAGACTATTTTACTGTTAAGATATTAACTGGAATAAGAAATTTTTGGCTCCATTTGAATGGTGTGTTCCATTTTGCCTACTGCAAGATTTTGATTGCATCAGGTTCTGTCAGTCTCAAATGTTTATTTTTCCAAAGGCTGAAAACCCTAAAGAGATGTTGAGTTTGTAGGTTGAATGGGGAATAGATATTTGAGAAACATGAGATTTTCTTGCACACTTGTAGCTTTGAGTTCTCTAAGTAGTGCAGTATGCAGCAAGATATGTGTTTTAGGTAGCCTGATGGGAATTTAGAAATAATGCTTTCTTTGGAGTGATATTTCCCTGCCATTGAAAACATGGGGTTATATTCTCCCAGTGGGTAATGGCTTACACATGCCTGGAAGAAACCTCTTCATTCTTTTAATACTATCCCCATAGGCATTCATGTAATATAAGTGATATAACTACAGAAGGATGCTTAGAAACAATTACACAAAATACTTCCACAAACAGATTGAAGACTTTCAATATAAAAACCTAAAAAGCTTCAGTATAAGCAGAAGACAGTATGAAAATCCAAAGCAGTCCAAGCACATTTCCTTTAGCCAGTTTGTTACCAGGGTAAAATGAGTGTCCAATGTGTTTGCTGGGTGACTAGGTCTTCAGGTCTTATTTCCATCATAATGTGAATACCTAAAAAAGAGTTTCTTTTGTCTTTGTTAAAAAACTTGGTGTTGTTTACAACAAAATCAAAATAAAAATACATACTTCAAAGAACCAGATATGTTTTCCTTTTTTTAGTAATTATATGACAACATAATCCCCTGAGTGACTTTAAGCCACTGTTTGTCTGGTTTTGCATGTGAACAGCACATGAAGAAAGTCATCTTCTGTCAAAATGCTGTGAAAGGCAAGTCCTCATCAATGTTTGTCATGTCTGTGTCTACTAAACTACCAATTGAGTGGGAAAAAGAGAATGATTCTTCAAACAGTTACCTATGTGCCTCCTCTCTTTCATAAAACCACTCAAAATTATTTCCAAAAAATATTTCTATTCCACAAAAAATGTTGATGCAATGATAATTCTTGTCACATAGATAAATGCATCTCTCTGGTTTCTCCTCTCATTTGTTTCTCTCCTCTGCTGAATTACAGCAAAGACTTTTCACAAGAAAACAATCCCCTTTTTAGGTCAGAAAGATGAAGACAATAGAATCATAGCATCTACTAGGTTGGGAAAGACTTTTAAGATCATCAAGCCCGATCATTACCCTAGGACTGCCAAGTCCACCACTAAACCATATCACTGGGTGTATCTACACTTTTTTTTGAACACTTCCAGGGACTTTGATTCCACCATTTCCCTGGGAAGCCTGTTCCAATACCTGATCACCTTCTACGTGAAGAATATTTTCCTAATATCCAATCTAAACCTCTCCTGGTGCAGCTTGAGGCTGTCCCACCTTGGGCTCTTGTCCCATCACTTGTTACCTGGGAGAAGAGACTGATCGCCACCTCAGTGCAAACCTCCTTTCAGGTAGTTGTTGAGCAACTTCCCCAGAGCCTTCTCTTCTCCAGACTAAACACCCCCAGTTCCCCCAGTTCCTCATCAGACTTATTCTCCAGACCCTTCACCAGCTTTGTTGCCCTTTTCTGGGTCTGCTCTAGCTCCTCAATGTCTTTTTTGTAGTGAGGGGTCCAGAACTGAACATAGTATTCTAGGTGCACCCTCACAAGTGCCGAGTACAGGGGGACACTCACGTCTCTGGCCCTGCTGGCTACGCTATTTCTGATACAAACCAGGATGCAACCTTCTTGACTGCCTGGACATGCTGTTGGCTCATGTTCAGCTGGCCATCAATCAGCACCCCCAATGTAAATGGAAAGATATCTGTTGTGGCATAAACAAATTTTGCTTTCAAATACTCTTATGCAGCACAGGAAGATACTTGTCCATGACTAAGATTTCTAACCTACTGAAATGAGTGTCTTATGATTTTTATAATTTTAGTCAAATGTGTTAATATCTAGGAAAAAACATCTAGGTCTTTTTATTCCATTATAATTCTAATCAAATGTAATATGCATGGCAGTCATCACAGTGAATAGGATGTTTGGTATGTTATTTAGTTATATACCCTTTTTCAGTGAAGCCCTTGCTGCAATTATATTCTTTGATATACTGTGGTAGCTTAGGGCATATCTTCTTACAAGATTTTACTGCTTCTGCATCAAAATATCAAATGATTAAAAAGAAAAAACACCCAAATCAACTACAAATCGTAAAAATCCCCAAAAACCTCCACAACATCTGGAATATCTGGAACATTTCCAAAGCTATTCAGTGTATTTTCTGATTTTGTTATAAAAGTCTTCAAAGCACACTTTCGAAAATTGAGTTATATAAGTTTTCATTATTACATTCACATTTCCATTTTCTAGACCTGATCTAAAGAAATAATTTACTTTTCAAAGTATCATACAGATATTTCTTAGTGACAGGAGTTACAGAGTCTCTGTATTTGTTTTCCTAATTTTTTTTTATTGGTTGGTTACTTATTTATTTATTTCATCTTTAGTTTTTTCTTGATATTATTCTCAGTCTTCCACAGGTCCTTTTAAGGCAGGTAGCTTTAGGCTGCTGGGGTGGGGGTTAGAGCAAGTTATAAGCCTCTGGAATTCTTCACTGGGAAAATACGATGTTCATGCTGATGTTTTCTTCTTCCTGTCTGTAAATCCACAGTTTTTAGCATCTTTGCTTTCTTCATTGGTCTGCTTCTCCATATTACATACAAATTTACTAAATATGGTGCTCTTTGCTTATGTTATATACTACTTAATTGCTCTCCTTGCTACCCCTAAAATTAGTTGTCTTGCTCCTGGTTTGCATTTGTTTTAAGTAACCACTGGTGAGATGTTTATTATGTTTAATTTTCCTGGGTATGAAATAAAGCCTCACCTTGAAACAAGGAGAGTAAAACTGAGATCTGAACTGGAGAAACCTAACATATCTAAATGATGGCTACAATCTGCCTAGTCCCATCTAAGATCTGCTCTGGCTCCTAAGCTGTCTATCCAGATGTGAGAGGTTCTTGTAAGCTTTTTGTCATGCCTTGCAACCTCAGTCCAAATGTCCTGGATAATCAGTGCATCTGAACTAGTACTATGACCTATATTTAAATAAATAAATGAAATTAGGGTATTACATGTTACGCATGTCTGGTGTTGGTGAATCAGTGGGACCTTCCTTCATACCAAGGGTTCACTGGCTGTTCTGTGCAAGCCTAAATAACTACCTTATGTGTATCTGCTTACATTTAAGTGTCTGCAGTCTGGTATTTGAGGTGAGCTGGCTCATAATGGAAAGCAGAAAAAACGTTAACCTTCTTTGCTTACCATAATGGGCTGTTATAAGCAAACTCATTTTCCTTTCTTCATTCATCCACCCTAATTTGGTGCTTCTAATTTAGATATTCTTATCACTGCTTTTCACTCAGTTAGGAAAAAGCATTATTGTGAGATGTGGATGTTGCATGAAAGCTTTTTTTTTTTTTTCCATAGTTCCACGTAGCAGTAACAGTTCTGTCATTCCCGCATAAGCACATCTATGACCCTGTGGCATTCAGTTAGTGTAAGATCTGGTAAAAATGTTATTTATATTTACTTCTAGTGCTGTGAAAGCTCTTGTTTACTACTTTGCTTTCCTCTCTGTGATACATAAGACCCATGCACCATCCTGACAGCAGGAACAGAAAGCAGCAGCACACGAGGACTGACATATACTTTGACTAAAATTTCATTAAATTTATTAGGCAAGAGATATCAAATTAATTAATGATAAGTACTAACATGCTTTCTCAGTACTAACCCTTAAATAACTGAGTTTGAATTGTTCTTTATATGCGATTGCACGTATATTTGGTTAGATTTTAAGTTATTTCTTTATATGTGATTCTGGTTTTAGTATGATTACTTTGGAACAGCTATTTCTCTTATTCACAGAAAAAAAAAAAAAATACAATCTACATAATTCTTGTTGCTTTATTTCTTTATAGTGTTATGTGCTAAAAGTCTCAGATCACATGAAGATCTATGATACACGGATCAATGATACACAGATCCTTGGAAGTTCTACAGTGTTATCGATTGATTTCAAAGAATTTTGCATACTTTTCTGTCTGTATATATCTTTTGACTGACTTATATTTCAGAGAAAAATTGGGGTCCACATACTGGTCTTTGAACTTTTCAGTAGCTCAGCTGGTCAGCCTCAGGAACTCTTATATATCTGTCAAACCTGGACCTTGTTTCTGCCATTTTTCATGCTAAAAAGAAACTTTTGCTGACCAGAATCCTTGTTTAGTCTGTGCATGTGGAAGATACTTTGCAGTGTGTCAGAAGTAGTTCCACAAGAAAACTTCACCTTATTACTACTTCTCAGTTTGTCTGTCAAATAATCTGTCCCCAGAATAAAGTTAAAAAGTAAGTCAAATCAGGAAATACAGGGTCTAACCACATCTACATTTTAATTTGTTCCTTAAGGGTTAAGAACTATGTTTTGAATAGTTTACATTGAATTAATTGTTCAACAGTGTCCTGGGTTCAGCAGTAGCAGTCATTTTTTCTCCTTCTTAGTAGCTGGTGCAGTGCTGTTTTTTTGACTTTCAGCCTGGGAACAGTGCTGGTAACACCGATGTTTTTAGTTGATTCTTAGTAATGTTTACTCTGACCAAGGACTTTCTGAGTCTCATGCTCTGCCAGGGAGGAGGGGAAGCTGGGAGGAAGTAGAGACAGGACACCTGACCCAAACTAACCACAGAGGTATTCTATACCACAGCACCTCATGCCCAGTATATAAACTGGGGGCAACTGCCTGGAAGGGCGCGATCACTGCTTGGTTGGGCTGGGTATTGGTCAGTGGGTGGTGAGCGGTTGTATTGTCTTCCCTTGTTATTTCCATTATCATTATTATTATTAGTGGTAGCAGTAGTGGTTTTGTGTTATGCCTTAGTTACTGGACTGTTCCTATCTCAACCTGTGGGAGTTACACTCCTTTGATTCTCCTCCCCATCCCTCTGGGAGCGGGGGGAGGAAAGAAGGGGGGGGGGGTGTGAGAGAGGAGGCTGCATGTTTTTTTCTGGGCTGCCAACTGGGCTTAAACCATGACAAACAGTTGTCATCACTGTAAAGGAAATCACACACATAGATAATTCAGCAGATCACCTTTATTTAATTATTCTAGAAGAGATCAGTTAAAATGTGATGGATCATACATAATTTGCTTCCTTATATGGATTTCAGATTAAAGCCACATTTATATCAAAATATCATTTCAGTTTTGAATATGTAATTTCACTCACAGTTGAGTGTGAGTGAAATGCACTTAGCTTTGGTCACGTAAGCTCCAGTTCTTTACCCCTCTTTGCTATGACAAATTTTTATATGCCTAGCAGACAACATTATCATGACATATTCTCCTGTTCTTCAAAAAGGATGTTTTTGAACATCTGATGAAATTAAGACTGTGACATTACAAAACTACAAAAATTACCTCTGACTCTCTTTGTTTTATTTACATGTGGAGGTCACATGTTTTAAACAGCTGATTCAGACAGTTTTAATATAATGCAAGTAGATGTTGAACACCGCTTCAGAACATTGGTGGTAGGCTTTTCATGATAATACAGCAACTATCTTCTGCTGCCCTTCTTAGAAAATGAGAATATTGCTGGAAGTAAACTGCTGAACCATATATTAAGAGAAATTACAGTTACCTGGATGTCTTCGAGCTATTGAGACTGATGACTTTTTAAAAAAATTTATCAGCCTCCAAAAGCTATGGCATTTACTTATTGTCCTTTTGGACATAATATAGTAAAATATCTATGGGCCTTACAGCTAACACATAGAGAGATTTTGCCTGGTTTTCTTACTAATCAAAAATATGTCTTTCAACAATATGTCCTGAGAAAAATCTTTTTATGCAAGCCCATCTTCCTTTTTTTGTTTTTTTTTTTAATGGAACTAGTTTGGAAATTGCTATTTTTTTTTTTTTTTCTGAATGTCTGAGATAACTAATTTCATTAACTGAACCTTTTTAGCTACAGGATAAAAATGGCCTCAGGATAATATTTCTTCAGCCAATTTAAACTTCTGAAATACTGGAAATATACTGGCACAGAGAAATCTGACCTGGCATATTAGCTACAATTCTTTAAGAAGTTAACAATAGAAAGTCTTTGATTTTCTAACTGAATCATAATTGAAGATTAAAAAAAAAAAATCAGCAGAATATTGCTTACAATATTTTTAACCAGAGATAATTCCTTGAGCATTATTATTAAAAAAATAAAATTATGCCTATAGTTTTACTTCTAGCAGCAGAACAACTAATAGGGAGAAGAATACAACTGTGAATTAAGATATCAAGAAAAACATCACACCATGGAGACAGAATATGGTTGCCAGACCCTACTAGAGATTGCACAAAAAAATATCTATTTTTTTTTCTTTTGGTAGGAAATAAAAAATCTCTTTATATATATCTAGAGTATTAGTATATGCATAATAATATGTGCTGAGTTAATAAAGCACAGTATGTGAGAACATCTTTTTAATAATCATACTCTCACATATAATAAAATCATAAAACATTTGATTAAAAAAAGTAATGGAGTTCAAACAGCGCTCTAACAGCATGTAGACCAGACATAATTTCCTATTTGTTATTTTCTTTAGCAAGTACTAATTCCAATTTTTTATATGCTTCTCTGCCATTAGACAATTTAATCAAGTGTGCTTCAGAATGTGACGTTAAAAGGCAAGAAAACTGAAGATTACTGGGTTGATACAGTAAAGTAGAAGGCAATATATCAGATTTCCGATAAGGCTTAGTTATCAGTGTAATGTTCTTTTTGCACATATGAAGTGTACATGTATACTTGGCAAAGAAAGACTGCAGGCTCTATTTAATTTCTACCACTACTTAAAAGACCAATCTTCAAGCATTTTGGAGGAATAGGTAAGAAATCTTCATCAACTAAGAGTTTACCATTTTCTTCAGCAAGTATTTCTATTGTTACTTGATTAAACCAATACCTGTTAAATAATCTTCAAGGCCTATATAATGTGAACAGAAAATACCAGTGGATGACAAAACCATCATAAATAGCTAGATTGACAGCCAGTCAGCATGCACTGGCAATATCTTGCACATATAATAATAACACAAACTGATAAAAGATACATTATTTTTGTGAGTTATCTATGAAATTAATATTTCGAGATTACTGCACGCAATCAGATGAGATTCATCATAATGTGATAAAATAGATGACAGGTATATACCTGAAGAGATATCGCATCCATGGAACATAATATTATAGTAGATATGTCTTTTCTTCTTTGCATAAAGTTTTTTCTAAAATGGAAATTACAAGTATACATGCATCTTTTTTTCTTTGGCAGCTTTTTAATTTCCCTTCTACATATAAAGGTATGCTTAATCGATACTATTATTTAAATTGCTCTAAATGAACAAATAAACAAACAAAAGCTTTGGCATACCATACATTTTCTTTGAAATCAATGATTAGTTTTGGTGAGTTGAATACTTTCATTTGCATTTCTATTATATTGTTCTATAACAGAGAGTCAGAGCACTAATGGACTAAAAGTATTCCATATGAAGCAAGCTAAACTGGCACAAATGAATTTCAAATATTTGAATTTTAAGATAATAACCAAGACAGGATTCAAGATATTATGCAAGCCTGTCCCTAATTATACTACTATTATTATTATTATTAGAATCATAGAAGCATAGAATAGTTAGGGTTGGAAAGGACCTTAACATCATCTAGTTCCAACCCCCTGCCATGTGCAGGGACACCTTATGCTCAATCATATCACCCAAGGCCTCGTCCAACCTGGTCTTGAACACTGCCAGGGATGGAGCATTCACAAACTCCCTGGGCAACCTATTCCAGTGCTTCACCACCCTCACAGGAAAGAATTTCCTTCTTATATCCAATCTAAACTTCCCCTGTTTAAGTTTGAACCCGTTACCCCTTGTCCTATCACTACAGTCTCTAAAAAAGAGTCCCTCCCTAGCATCCCTATAGGCCCCCTTCAGATACTGGAAGGCTGCTATGAGGTCTCCACACAGCCTTCTCTTCTCCAGGCTGAACAGCCCCAACTTCCTCAGCCTGTCTTCATATGGGAGGTGCTCCAGTCCCCTGATCATCCTCATGGAACTTCTCTGGACTTGTTCCAACAGTTCCATGTCCTTTTTATGTTGAAGACACCAGAACTGCACACAATACTCCAAGTGAGGTCTCACGAGAGCACAGTAGGGGGACAGGATCACCTCCTTCAACCTGCTGGTCACGCTCCTTTTGATGCAGCCCAGGGCTGCAAGCGCACACTGCCGGCCCATGTTCATTTTCTCATCAACCAACACCTCCAAGTCCTTCTCCACAGGGCTGCTCTTAATCTCTTCTCTGCCCAACCTGTAGCTGTGCCTGGGATTGCTCCGACCCAGTTGTAGGACCTTGCACTTGGCATGGTTAAACTTCATGAGGTTGGCATCAGCCCACTCACAAGTGTGTCAAGGTCCCTCTAGATGGCATTCCTTCCCTCCAGCGTATCAACCAAACCACACAGCTTGATGTCATAGGCAATCTTGCTGAGGGCGCACTCAATCCCACTGTCTATGTCAGCGACAAAGATGTTGAACAAGACCGGTCCCAACACTGATCCCTGAGGGACACCACTTGTTACTGGTCTCCAGCTGAACATTGAGCCATTGACCACAACTCTTTGCATGCAGCCATCCAGCCAGTTCTTTATCCACCGAGTGGTCCATCCATCAAATTGATGTCGCTCCAATTTAGAGACAAGGATGTCATGTGGGACAGTGTCGAACGCTTTACACAAGTCCAGGTAGATGACATCAACTGCTCTACCCCTGTCCATCAGTTCTGTAGCCCCATCATGGAAGGCCCACCAGATTGGTCAGGCAGGATTTCCCCTTAGGGAAGCCATGCTGGCTGTCACCAAGCACCTTGTTATTTTTCATGTGCCTTAGCATGCCTTCCAGGAGAGTCTGCTCCAAGATTTTGCCAGGCACAGAGGTGAGACTGACTGGTCTGTAATTCCCTGGGTCATCCATTTTCCCCTTCTTGAAAATGGGGGTTATATTTCCCTTTTTCCAGTCGTCGGGAACTTCACCTGACTGCCATGATTTTTCAAATATGATGGCCAGCGGCTTCGCAACTTCATTTGCCAGCTCCTTCAGGACCTGCGGATGGATCTCATCAGGACCCGTGGACTTGTGCACATTCAGATTTTTAAGATGGTCTTGTACCAGTTCCTCTCCTACAGTGGGCACAAGGTCTTCATTCTCACAGTCCCTGCATCTGCCTTCCAAGACTTGGGTAGTTTGGTCAGAACCTCTGGCAGTGAAGACCGAGGCAAAGAAGTCATTCAGAACCTCAGCCTTCTCCAAATCCTGTGTAGCCAGTTTTCCCGAGAGCTTCCTGAGGGGGCCTACATTCTTCCTAGTTTGTTTTTTATTTGCTATGTACTTGTAGAATCACTTCCTGTTATCTTTAATACCTCTAATTCTAACTGGGCCTTATTATTGTTGCTGTTGTTGTTTTGTTGTTGTTATATTTCTATACTTTTATTTTTTAGTAGAGCCTGAAACAGCACAGTGAAAATATGTACTATAATCTGCTCTGTCCCCAAGAATACATGAATATATATGCATGTGTTAGTATGTATATGTACATGTATGTCTTTTGTTTGTATCATTATATACATATATGTATATATATATATATGCACACATACACATATATAAACACGGTGAAGTATGTGAGACACTCTTTCAGGTACTTTCAGTACACAGACTTTGGGTACTCCTGCTGTTATCTCTCCTGGAGAGAGACGGTTGTGATGAAAGTGAAGCACCCACTTAAATCAACACACTGTACTTTTGGGATGCAAACAAACCATATTTGATGCAAAATCTCCCTGATATTTGTTAATATTCTTGTTTGTAGGTATTTCTTCTCGATTTAAACAGTGAAAACTACTCCCCCACTTCCCTCTTCTCCCTGGAATTGAACCAAACTTTTATTCATTATGTGTTCTGTATTGCCTTAGCACCATCTTACATCTTTTTCCTGCCTGGAATATAAAAGAGATTTAAAAAGTTTTAGTATGCACAGATTATACTTTTAATGCACTGTTTTACATTCTTCTTTTGAAATGCCTGTGGATTTTAAATAGTACACTGTTACTTTCCCTGAATATCCAAATTATTAAGATTATTTATGTATGCATCCAAATTTTTATATTCTCTGACAGAGATGCTTTTAAAGATTTTGATGTCAATACAGATGTCGAAGTCATATAATAATCATATTTGCAGCTGTGACAATCTTCAATATTACATAGAACTGGTATTGTGGAAAAAAAAGGAAATATTTGTTCATTTTCTAGCTTTTATAGATCTTAAAGCAATTTGGAGAACTATTCCAATGAAGAATTAATTTGTCCAGATCTAATAGACTAATTCAATACTTCAAAGCATTGTATTTAGTATATAAGATTAATTTAACATGCACTAGTCTCTCCTTAACAATGATTAATGATAGGGCATAAAAAATTGGATCAAAGGGTTTTCTTGTTCTTTAATTTCATCTTTATTCATAGAAAATGCTGCTTAACTGCTTAAAGGTTTATACCTACTATCCATTTTTATACTTATAAATCTGTAGAAGTAAAGCTTAATTGTTGTACATTGTTAACATTCTTGCTATAAAATAAGGAATGGAAATTAACCTTTGTACCTACATATGCTCTTATTAAATACTAAATATGATACTTCACTTTCTATTAAAACTGAGTGTCTTCGTTACAATAATCCTAATTTTGTTTTAAGACAACTCAAACCCTCCCTAAAGGTAGCCTAAGAAATTCCAAGCTAAAAGGCAAATAATGTACACAAGAGGCAGAAGGATTTTAAGGTAGATTTTAGTCTTTCTTGCATTTGAACTGAATGAGATGAGGAAGATAGGTAGCAAAGCTTGATCATTAGGCAACAATATTTAGTTGTGATCTTAAGTCATGCCATGTTAATTTTCACTATCCCTAAGACAAGCAGTAGCTGGAAATCAAGGCAAAACAGGGTGGGAAGGAAAAGGATGAAGTATAACCTTGGGATGCAGCGGATATGACAAAAATTCCTGATATTTATCATACAGAGACATTTACCTTTTAAAAGGAATCTCTGATAGTCCATATTTTTAAAGAAGAATGAAAATGCTAAATATTTCTGAAATGAAATTCCCTTATGGAAAACATTCTGAAGCTTAACTGGTTTACTATGTGCTTTTGAGGTTGTCATTTTTCCTGATTTAAGATGGAACATTAATTTAAAGCTTGTATTTGCAGAACCATTGTGAAGAAATATGATTAGGAATATCTTATTTTCCAGTCTTTATTCACAATCATGTTAATTACATATCAAATAATAAGAGCTAATGGACATGCATAAACCAGTCACACAAATACTAAGGGTATGTACACAAAGGTGATGCTTGTATATGCACATCTGCATATGCATATTTCTGAATGTAACTGTGGTTGCTTTAGTAATAATGAACAAGCCTTTCTAATTTTTATACCCTTGTTGGCATAATAAATGAAAATAGCTCTTCAATGAGCCTTTTGTTACGTACAGATATTTCAGCATGTCTTTATGTGTATGTCCAAGGATCACAGTTCTTTCAGCAAGACCACTTAGCTAGGACGCTGTTAATCTACTGTAATATACAGTTCAGGCTGATCCTGTACACATTTTCTTAATTTAGGTGTTGGAATTCCATGAATATTTTTTTTTTTTTCCTACTAAGACACATTTATGATTACTACACTATGACATAATTAATAATTAAGAAGTCTTATTTCATGTATTACTAGGAGAGGGACTCTTTGTTAGGAAAGGCAATCATCCTGTTCCATCTTACAGTATAGACTGGTTGTGAGTATGTCTTGAAGTCATTCTAATAGTACTATAGTCATTCTAATAGTACTATATAAAGGAACTAGTTATGATCCTGAATGTGGTAACTAACTCCTGCTGTGGTTTCATAAGTTTGCCATATATACACTAACCATCAGATGGATATGCCCATACTTCCAAACAATCCAAGCAATACAGCTAACTAATACTTATAAGATATCTGACAGTGAAGGCTTCTGTTCAGGACTTCATTAATCTAAAAGTTTTTAAGGAAAAGAAAGGGTAAGCAGTGCTGTGAATTATCAAAAACCAAACAAACAAACCAACCAAAAAAACCCCATGAACAAACAAAAACCCCTCAAAATAATTCTGGACAAAAGAGGGTGAAAAATGGCATTACAAGAAATATTACTGTGTCAAGATTTTAATAATGAAATAAAATGTGCTTTTAAGAAGGTTTTGCCTTTGGGGGTTTTTCTTTCCCAATATGAAAGAAACAATATGAAGGGGGAACACGTTAATGGTTTTATTTTGTAAAATTTGTGAGTACTTTAATTTTAGTCATCATACAAAGAAAGCTTTTGTCTTTAATTCAGGTCCTTGTCCTTCAATGAATTTACGGCTCAACCAGTCACTGAAAGTCTCTGGTTTTGTTTTTTTTTTGAAAGTGGTGAATAACAAGTGAGGATAACTTAACAACATGGGGAGCACTATATAAATGAAAACAGAAAAGACATTATAGATTGGTAAATCACACTCATTTTTGGATTTGTAAAAGCAGCTTGGA
The DNA here is from genome assembly GCF_028554395.1 of Pezoporus wallicus. NCBI lineage: Eukaryota > Metazoa > Chordata > Aves > Psittaciformes > Psittacidae > Pezoporus > Pezoporus wallicus. The sequence goes on from NW_026641950.1 coordinate 10,018,941, forward strand.
CTCAAATAGGCCTCCCACAACTGGAACTTATTTTCAATTCATTTGCAATTCAAAATTAAAAAAAAAAAAATAAATCAAACTTCTGGGTTTTTTTTCTGCATGAAATAGGGCTTTCAAGGCTTTCAACCACTCCTTCCCCACAAGAAGAAATGTTTTCAACTAATTTTAAGAAACCAGAAAATTGTAAGTGCATTAAGTTTCTAAACAACTGCAAGTAATCCTTGCATAAATAAGCATCCACATCATAGTGCAGATGGATTGTCAGATGCCTGTGGATAAGTTACAGAAATATACATTGTGTAGTAGGTAAGTTAAGCAGTCTTTCTGGATATTTCTGCACATTTATGATTTCTAAAATTCTTAATTTTTAATATAATTGACATTGTATTCTTTAAAATAGCTACTAAAAGAGTTCTATACCCAAACCATATTTAAATATAAGCCTTTTTATGTCATAAATGGCTTCCAGATAGTTTTCTTATAGTATGCAACATTCTATAGTATTTTGAGAACCAAGAAGCAAACATATTTCTATACAGAAAATGATAATATGAACCTAAAAGTGATTCTAGTTGTGTTGAGAACAAAAATTACATCATTACCCAAGAAAGATGTGTAAACATTTGCCTCATAAATTTTATGGTGTGTTGTACAGTATTTTACAGTCTATAAAAGTGAGATATACTACTTCTCATAAGATTTCCCAGTGGAAAACTAGGACTATTTTTCCTGGCTTCTGAACTTTGAACCAAGTCCACTGGCAAGAGTCTCATTAATTTTTTTAGCAATCTACTGATGCAAGCATAGCTTTAGGATGATCAATGTGACTACATTTAGCACATATTTTTATAAAATATGTGCAGATATTTTTATAAATAAAGGTCCATTTGTCAACGGTATATTCCTTACTCATTGTCCTGGGTTCAGCAGTAGCAGTCATGTTTTTCCTTTGTGGTAGCTGGTGCAGTGCTGTGTTTTGACTTCCAGCCTGGGAACAGTGTTGGTGAAACCGATGTTTTCGGTTGTTGCTAAGTGATGTTTACCCTGACCAAGGACTTTGTGAGGCTCATGCTCTGCCAGGGAGGAGGGGAAGCCGGGAGGAAGCAGAGACGGGGCGCCTGACCCAGGCTAGCCAGGGAGGTATTCCATACCACAGCACGTCATGGCCGGGGTGGGGGGTGACTGGGAGTTACCCAGAAGGACACGGGCTTCCGGGTGGGACTCGTTTCTTGGCTGGTGGTATCGTATTCTCTTCCCTTGTTATTTTCCCTTATCATTGTTGTAGTTGGTAGTAGCGGTGGTGATTTGTGTTGCACCCTTTTGATCCTCCTCCCCGTTCCTCCGGGAGCAGGGAAGGGGAGAGCCCTGGTCGGGGGGGGGGGGGGGGGGGGGGCTCGATTGTTGTCAGCCCGGCACCACTCACTGGGATTGAGTGAACAAGTTGCCTGACTGGGTTTAAACCACGACACTCATGAAAGGCAGGTTCTCTCACAGTACAAGCAAGATTCAGTCTGCACGTATTTTTATTATCTGTTTCCACTTTTTTAGCACTTTATATCATATAGAGAATTATGTTCAAATATTATACAATGATAGCAAGGAAAAGACATGTTAAAATCTGTTGGGAGCTGCTCTGAATAATTTTCTTGGAAGAAATAAAGGAGTTTTGTTACATTTGAATCTGTGAAATTACTTTATATCTTGCAAAGAATTTCTTAAGGCTTATTAATTTCAAAATGAAAAATTATGTAGCACATTTCTTAGCCAAAATGCATCCTTAGGTAATTATATTATTTCAACCTAAAATTCTAACCTATAATTTTATTTCAATTATTTACAGTATATTTTTCATTTTTCCTCATGACTTTTGTGCACCTTGTACAGAAACTTCTGCTGGTAGTCACTCATCTCCCCATAATTATTTGCATTTTGACACCCTGGCATACGATAGAATGGAATTTAAATCTAATGACACAGCAGCCACTATTATTTATAGGTTCTTTAATAGGAATATAATACATATTAACTTATGCGTTATCTACCCAGTACTAATTCTACACAAAAGCAAATCTGCTTCAAATAAATGAGTGTCCAGCAGCAGTCCATCCATTCTCTGCACAGCACAGTGCAAATGAGCACTCAAGTATATGTAGGGCATCTGTGAAGATGTCTGAGCCATCACTGCATTACCTTCTCTGGATGAAAATCCAGCTTCAGGTACAACCTGCAATGTTCATAAGTGCATATTTAGAAAAAGAAGAACAATAAAATGGTCGCTTAACTGCACCTACTGTGTGAAATGCTTTGGGAGGGATCCATTTTAGCTGAGGTGAGATGCTGACAATGCACATCTCTCCACATGTAGCTACCATCACTTCTTTTTATAGTAAATGCAAAGGGGAGAGTGGAGGGAGAAGCATTTTTAGAACATAGCTCAGCTGATCTATTTGAAGTAATTTTAGTATATGCTGAATCAGACTCTAGCAATGGCTACTTACTGTTCATGATCCATAAAGGACCAATAAAGGTTGTTTTGATAATTCAAATGTCTGTACGTTGTTAAAAAAAAAAATTCATTTCCCGTGCCTTGTGTTTCACCTTAAATCTGGGTTAGGTATTGTTGATTTTCACTCAGTAAGATAAAAATTACTATTCTCTGTGGAGTATACCTGCAGGGCTGGATCTTGGTTGCTATAGTAATACTAATTCTTTCAGATTTCCATTCAGATATAAAAATATATAAACCAGGGAAAGAAGAAAAAAAAACAAACAAAACTTTATATGCATTTAGAATGCTTTGCTTGTACAAATATAAATAATACAATTGCTGTCTTTCCCCTGTGAATTTTTCCACATAGCATGTCTCATTTTTTCCATTTTTGAAATTTCTGAAATAGTAACATAGAATCAAATAGGTTGGAAAAGACCTTTAAGATCACCAAGTCCAGCCATTATCCCAGGACAACAGAGATTGCTATGTCCAATTATAAATACTATTTAGAATAATTTTAAATGCTCCATGTGTCAGCTCTTCTCAGGTGAAAAGAAACAGCTTTTCAGTTCTAGCTGTTCATTGCTGCTAAAAAGAATTATACAACTTACAATGAAATACATACTATCTTTGAGCATACAGATCAGTGCCTACAAATTTTAAAGACAGCAATTCATATGTTTTTTCCTGAAAAAGAAAAAAATAATTGAAAACTTGTTACCATTTTTCTTCTTTTCAGGACACATGCTGCTTCATGTACGTGATGTTACTTTAAGTGGGTTCCAACAGCAATTCACCATACTGCTAATTTGGTCCTTCTTCCTTTTCCAGATAAGAAGTGAATAGTGCCGCTATTTAGTTGCCAGCTAGGCAACAGTATCACTTTCTTTTTTCTGTGGTATGCTTCGGTATTATACTGCAACTTCCACAATCATTGCACAGTACCTTTGTGTACAGGTGTGCAACAAGCCAAAAGCAATCATTTTTTGAGTAGTAATACAGCTGACATAAATACTCTTTAAATCAAGAAGGTACAATGATCTCCAGTGGGCAATCAGTGACATCTGCCACCTAAAGCCCGAGGTTGTGAGAAAAACAGAGATCTTACAGGGCTGAACAAACAGGAAGACATAAGAGAAGTACTCATAATAAAATCTCAGCTGAAGTTTTGTTACCAGTTCTTGCTTCCTTGTTCCAAAAAAAGCCACGGATCTACTGGAAAGTGTCAGAAAGAGGAAAAAGAGGAACAGCTAGAGTTTAGAAATATTAGTTGTGATAAAAGATCAGAAGAACAGAAATTGTTTAGCCTAGAAATTACTAGATGGGGTATAAATGAAATGAAAGTATTCATTATTTAAAATGCAATAAATTCTTTTTCATGGAAATGAGATAAGTATATTTAAGCTATACATGCCTGCAAAATCCTCAGTATGGGAATTACAAGATGTTTCTGATAAAAAGTGTTTAAAGAACTGTCGTGGTTTAAACCCAGTCAGGTAACTTGTTCACTCACTCCCCCCCTTCTTTCCCTCCCCCTACTCCCAGAGGGACGGAGAGGAGAATTGAAAAGAATGCGACTTCCATGGGTTGAGATAAGAACAGTTTAGTAACTAAGGTATAACACAAATCACTACTTCTACCACCAATAATAATAATGATAAAGGAAATAACAAGGGAAGAGAATACAACACCTCAGCACCAGCTGACCGATAACTTGCCCCCTCAGCCCGACCAAGCACCGACCGATACCTCCTCCAACCCTGCAGTCTCCCAGCCCTTCCGGCTAACTCCCAGTTACATCCTGGGCATGACGTGCTGTGGTATGGAATACCCCTTTGGTCAGTTTGGGTCAGGTGTCCTGTCTCTGCTTCCTCCTGGCTTCCCCTCCTCCCTGGCAGAGCATGAGGCTCACAAAGTACTTGGCCAAACCAAAACATCCTTGTTATCAGCTCTGTTCCCAGGCTGAAAGTCAAAACACAGCACTGCACCAGCTACCAAGAAGGAGAAACATGACTGCTACTGCTGAACCCAGGACAAGAACAGAGCCTTTTGCACAAGGGGACTTTCTGAATGTTTTCAATTTTGCCATTACTATCCATTAAGATACTGGACGTATTCTGAACAGAGAATAGCAATCACTGATTAATACATAATGAAAAATTTTATTCATTCTTCACAACTTCTTTTGTATCTCTAAGGTCTTCTGTGATTATTAGTAAAGAAATAAATTCTGAAAGGACATCTTTGAATTGAACTATATTTCGAGTTCTTCGGCTCCCTGGACAGAAAGATTGGACAGAGATGATCTTTAGCATAGCCTTGAACTACATTATAAATAATTGGATTGTGATTTGTATTTCCCCTCTCTCATACTTTTCAAGGCACTGATGTTTTATTAATAAGAAACATTGCCTTACAGTATTTTCTTTCCTGTGCTCTATGATGTTTAAAGTCAACTAATCATCACAAAATTTAATTCACTTTTTTTAAGACACATCTGAACCAAAAATGGGATATTTTTAACTTCATCCACCATTTGGCAAATAAACAGCTTTTTAATGGAAGCTTTGAGTGAACAGTTCTACATTTCAGCTGCAAAAGTTATGTAGAATATCTCTGTCAAGAGTTTTATAACAGGAAGATGAAAAATCTAAGTAACATAGAATCATAAAATCATAGAATCATAGAATAGTTATGGTTGGAAAGGACCTTCATGTCACCTAGTTCCAACCCCCTGCAGGGATGACTCACCCTAGACTATGTCACCCAAGGCTCTGTCCAGTCTGGCCTCAAACACTGCCAGGGATGGAGCATTCACCACTTCCTATGGCAACCTGTTCTGGTGCCTCACCAGCCTCACCGTAAAGAACTTCTTCCTTATATCCAACCAGAACTTCCCCTGTTTAAGTTTGAACCCATTACCCCTTGTCCTATTGCTACTCTCCCTCACATCACGTTTTAAAGTTGTCCAGTCAGAAATGCATAGTAAAGAAAAAAAGAAAAACAGATTTTGAAAGCATATTTAAGTTCATGAAAGTTTATATTTACTCACTTATATTTTATTCAATATAGTTGCTACTTTAAGAGAACGACTACAGCTCCTCTTCAGCTTTTAGTTTTCTTGTAATACACAAAACAATGGCCTTCCGTAATATGCTTCCTACTGCCAGAACAGCTCTCCCAGTTAGGTGCATCAAAGTATTGATGACTACACTGCAATAAGCAAAAATAACTCTGATAGCACATTCCATCACTACTTGGTAACTTAGTGGCAATGATGTTTTAAAATTTATACTGCCAATACATTGACATACCACCTGCCAGAAAATGAACTGTCATCCGATTTTATGTTTAATACTTTTCCTTCACAAGCAACTTAATCTTTCTCAGCTGTTATTTAGTTTCAGTTGTAAACACTATAGATGTACAATCTGTAGAATACAACTAAATTCTGTCATAATTCTAAAGATATTTGAGAATGATTTTTTAAAAGGAAAAAGCAAAAAGTTCCTGAATTACCTTGTATCATGGAGTGAGAACAAGAAGGGAATTTTTTCTGTTCCTAATGGAAGACAATTCCATTTTGAATTGTGGAATAAGAAAGCCTGGTTTGTTTTCTTTTAATGTATTGCACCAGCAAGACATTACTTGCCCAGCAAACTAACTGAATTGACTCTCAAGAGGTGGCTGGACATTAATTAAGACTCCTTAGTGTTTTGTAAGTTTTCAGTGGTTTCTGGAAACCTGTGCTAAATCTCCTTTTTGTAGCACAGTTTGTCAGGCTTTTTTATCAGTTTTCCAGATTTTTTGATGATGACAAAAAATAACAAACGAGTACATTGCTTATATCATAGTATATATATAACTGACGTTACATTTATATGAATAAATACTTCAAGCAAATGATGTCTAATCACCAGGAATTTGACTTTAAGACACATTGCCACCTTTTGAGTAGCTGTTCCTAAAACTTTTATTGAACAGATCTATGAGACTGAGTTACTGACAGATAATTTTATGATGGTGATTACAATCAGGCAGAAAGGGAAATATTTGTAGTGATAGAAGATTTTCAGATAGCTGTTCCTTGGAAGAAATCTCAGCATAAAGCAAATTCCTGATTCCTGACTGATAAAGCCCATAGTTTTTTTGTAAACATCTTGCCATCTCTGCCAAAATTCGTACATACTATCAAAATGTTCATTTAAAAAACTTGTGCTACTGCATTATTGAAAAGAAAATAACCTGCAGCTTAATATTTCAGCAAGTTTAGTAACATCTTGGAATTGAGAAATGGTAAGAATTGGTTCAGTAACATACATAGAGGATTCCTAGTTTATTATTTAGTATTCTTTCAGAAGTGATACAGTATGACTCCTACATCTAGAAAAACATTTAATTCCATCTCACTGGCTCTGATGAGCAGATTGGGTATAATACTGAGCTATCTCAATTCATTGGTAGCATTGTTTCTTTTTCCAGCTTGTATTGGTTACTTGAAGGTCTGAGGAATATTAATAGTCTTGTCCTAAGGCCTGTGATGAAGTCTGATTCTGATACTCAGAACTTCGATTTGTTCCTGTGTGACTTCATTGTCATGATTGTGAACTGTGCCAGAGGCACTTCATCCAGATCATGAAAAATAATAGAACAGTAGGCATTAATAAGACTTACTTACACACTGAAGATGTTGTGTAAATTTCCTGGATTTCTTTTCTTGTATTTTACCATGTTTGGATGATAATGAAGTCCATAATTATAACAAGTTTTTTTCCATTAATGTTTTTTCTTCTTGTCTTTTTCACAATGAAGCGATTGCTTGATTTTGTAAGTTTCATGTGGGAGTCAAGAACTGCAGTCATACAAGCACTGCTGCTGAAAATTAGCTCTGTATTTCACCTTCCCTCTATCTGTGTGCTGTTTCTTTTGCAACATTTTATTTCCGCTTGTTGAACTACAATGAACTTGCTACACAGCTCACATCCATAAAAAGTGAGCAAGCTAGAGTATTTCCAAACTTCGAGTTGTTTCTATTAGTCTCTTTTTTTTGTAAGTCAAGCCCACATGTATTTAAAACTAACAACAACATAGTTCATACCAGCATCTTTTTAATGCTAAATTTCAGTCTTATTTACAACTATATTTTGCCTCAAGCAATACAGGTTTTTGTTTTGTTGTTTTGGGTTTGTTTTTTTTTACTGTTTTACAATACATAATGCATAGATTCTGCCATTTCTTTCGAATGAAAGTTGAAATCTATCCACAACAATCATATGAGATCCTTGTATTTTGTGCTGTAAAGGATACCTTATTTTGTAACTTGGTTGACATAAGAAAAAAATTATGGTCTTGTTCTAGACAGCAGATGATACTTTGTGGAGACAAATCCAGATTATTTTGCTATATAAAGTTTACTGTAATTTCAGTATAATACTTAATGCAATTTGGGGAAAAGAGTTTTTAATTACTGTTCAAATGTAAAAATTAGCTCATAGTATAAATATGGTCCAAGGGTGCTATCTTAAACACAGCACTAGGGATTCTTTTCTCCCATTACTGATATTTCTTATTTAATATCAGAAAGACATTTCTACTGCATGCTATTTATAGTTTTGAAATGTGAACACTATATTCATTTGTGGTGTCATATCCCTGTACTGCCAGGAAGCCAATATGTTAAGTGTACTCAAGTGCAGGCTAATAGCTAAGTGCAGATCATGAGCAAACTAAGTGCACATAAACGGTTCAAGCTCAATCTATTCAGTTTCAGATAAGGTAACTCAATGACTTGGACTGTTGTAAAAGTTGAGGACATTATGACATCTGTACACTGCATGAAATAAACAGCAAATTTTTTGATTTTTTTCTCTTGTCAAGATGAATGAACAATTGAAATATTGCCAGTGCAGTATTCGTTAGATTTTAGATAAACATGGTAGATAAAGTCCCAGGCACATAATGAAGGGAAAAACTAAGAAGAAAGTCAGGTTGTAGGAGTAACTCCTCCTCCCTCTTCTTCATTCCCATGTCTCAGATGAGCTTGAACTCCTAGGATTTATCAGGATAGCTTGACAAAGTAACCAGAAAAAGCAATAGCATGGCTAAGCCTCATGTGCTGGAAATGGCTGTAGAGAGGTATAGTAGAGTGTTCAGGCCCATATTCTTCCTTTTCTGATTTTCTTTGCCACTGAGAGTTAAAGAACTAAAAAAAAAAAAAGTTAACTGTATGTCATGGTTTAAACCCAGTCAGGTAATTTGTTCACTCACTTCCCCCCCCTTTCTTGCCCTCCCCCTGCTCCCGGAGGGACGGAGAGGAGAATCGAAAAGAATGCAACTCCCACGGGTTGAGATAAGAACAGTTTAGTAACTAAGGCATAACACAGATCACTACTGCTACCACCAATGATAATAATGATAAAGGAAATAACAAGGGAAGAGAGTACAACACCTCAGCACCAGCCAACTGATAACTTGCCCCCCTCAGCCCGACCAAGCTCCGACCGATACCTCCTCCAACCCTGCAGTCTCCCAGCCCTTCCGGCTCACTCCCAGTTACATCCTGGGCATGACGTGCTGTGGTATGGAATACCTCTTTGGTCAGTTTGGGTCAGGTGTCCTGTCTCTGCTTCCTCCCGGCTTCCCCTCCTCCCTGGCAGAGCATGAGCCTCAGAAAGTCCTTGGCCAAACCAAAACATCGCTATCAGCTCTGTTCCCAGGCTGAAAGTCAAAACACAGCACTGCACCAGCTACCAAGAAGGAGAAAAATGACTGCTACTGCTGAACCCAGGACACTGTAACAGAAAACTGTTTGGTAAGTAGACTTTTAAGCCTGCCATACACTTTCCCATACTTTGGCAGCTTTTAAAGAGAAAGTAACTTCATCTGGTTAAAAAAAAAAAAAAAAAAAAAAAGAATTGTGCAGCAGATAGTATGCAGCACTAATATCTGGGTTGTTTTTTTTTTTTTGATTCATGCTCTATCACATTTGCTTTGCAAAGGCCAGACACATAGTCATACATCTCAGAAAAGCACAGGTGTCATCCACAGAAACTGATACTATAATCCTTGACTATATTAAAAAGACCATCATGTCTTGTCAAATAGAACAAAGCATCAATCTGAATTCATAATGAAATAAGATTATTCACTGCAGTTATCATGTCGCTGCTGGCTTGCTGACTTTAGTAATAAAAGAGGAAAAAAGAAAATGTTTTGCTGCCAGATTATCATTCTCTACAAAGCTAAACATTTAAAAACATGCTAAAAATATGTCCATCCTAGAATAGAGGAATGAAAATCAAAGTAGTCTCTTGCCCCTTTTTTGATTCTGATGTGTCTGTAACAACATGACTCATGAGAGGACAAGAATTTAGTTATGAAGATGGCAAAGCAAATGTCCAAATATGAGGTCTTACTTTTTTTTTTTTTTTTTAAGGGAGGAATATATTTATCTAAACCTAGACTGAAGCTTAATATACACTTATAAATGTTTAACTCCTTTGTCATTTTGTCTATTGTTCTAATTCAGCCTTTAAAAACTTAAGTTTTTGTTTTGGTGCACATTCATGAAAATTAGGTGTAATGAAACCTCTTAATGTACTGAGATATGTCTTTCAATCTCTGAGGAGGACAGAGAATCTAAGGATTCTGTATAAATACACATACACATTGTTGTAATAGTGTTAATCCCCACTGATGAACAGAAAATGCATTAGATGTTCTCTGTGATTTTTTCTTTATTTAAATTTCATGACGCTTTTAAATAACAAAAACAAATATAATCCAAGGAACCACTCTAAAGCCAGTGAACTCTGTAACTGAAGATAAAATATTTAGGACAGTTTGCTTGTTGCTTTTTAAATAATTCATACATTGATCTTGCTCTCCACAAATGGTAATAAATCACAAGTTGAAATTTTTTTTACCATGTGAGAAAAAGCTAGGGTCATAGAGAACAAATTGTCTTATATGAAAGAAACAACTTTTGTAATTAGTAAATTAATGACAATTAGAGACATGCTAAATATTCAAAACACAAAAAAAAATGATTCATTCAAACAGTATTTGCAAAAACAATGAATTTAATAAACTTACCTATACAAAGATTTAATATTGAAAATGGAACTTGATCTAATCTAAAAAAGAGAAACACGACATAGAGAAGTCCTTGGAAAATTGATCCAGAGCAAAGAAATGAAATAGCCGTTTTTTATTTTTTATTTTCTTTTTCATTTTTCTTCAGCCCTGTATATGAAAGCAGAAAAGAAAAAGAATTGATCTTCACTGTCAGCCACAAAAGCCGCAGAGTTACTGTGATGACCAAGAGTCTTTAAAGTGTAGTTTCTAATATTTAATGTTGGATGGATTCTAACATGCACTTTCCTTTCCATGACTTACAAGGAATGGGACTCAGAGGTCCCCCAAGATCCTTGTTACAGAGCTTTACCGTAGCCTCAAAAATTATTTCCCTCTAGTATACACTTGGGACTAACTGATCTTTTCTTGGCTGAAATTCCTGCTGTTAGTTATATCTAGTAGAGTTCAGTGTTTTACACATGTCCATCAATAAATTTTGCACCATGCTTTCAAGGTAAAAGGGAGCCTTTAATCTTCCCAAGCCTCCAGGTATCTTGTTTGATCAGCTGGAGGGGAAAAGGAGGAGGTGATTTGCAACTTTAGCCTTTCAGAATCAGGCCTTACTCAACTTGTCTTCAGGACAGCATCTCTTGTGAATGTTAAGCAAGATGTAGTTAGTTTTCATTTTTTTTTAAATTACAAATGGCTTTTTAAAGGATACATATGTAACAGATGATGATGCACATTTTTCACAATATTTATATTGCCAGTTGGTAGTATGTCTTGATGTCTTATTGGTATCAAATGTGCCAAGGTTGAATAGAGAGCTCTTAACTTTCGACCATATGAATAATTTGGAAGGTGAAGACATTCATGGACTAGTGAGTTGAATGATTAAAGTAGATAACATTTCAGAGACTTTATTTTAAAGTAATTTGTACAGAAGAGTAATTTTTGCCTTATTTTTTGCTTTTTAAAATTGGAGACCTCATAGCAACCTTCCAGTATATGAAGGGGGTTTATAAGGATACTGGGGAGGGACTCTTCATTAGGGACTGTAGTGATAGGACAAGGGGTAATGGGTTAAACCTTAAACAGGGGAGGTTTAGATTGGATATAAGGAAAAAGTTCTTTACTGTAAAGGTGGTGAGGCACTTGAATGGGTTGCCCAGGGAAGCTGTGAATGCTCCATCCCTGGCGATGTTCAAGGCCAGGTTGGACAAAGCCTTAGGTCGCATGGTTTAGTGTGAGGTATCCCTGTCCATGCTACAGGGGCTGCAACTAGATGATCTTAAGGTCCTTTCCAACCCTAATTATTCTATGATTCTATGATTCTATATTCTTTTTTATAAGGGCTGTGGCCTTGAAAACTGGTCAATAGGTAAGTTACTTATAGGTATCAGTGTGTGCTTGAATCTGCTGTTAGTGAACACGGTGGTTTAAGTCATCAGTTTCTTTACTCTGTACAAAGTAGCCCAAGGCCAGGCTGGAAGGGGCTTTGAGCAACCTGGTCTAGCAGAATTTATCCCTGTCCATGGCAGGGAGGTTAGAGCTAAGTGATCTTGAAGGCCTTTTCCAACCCAAACCATTCTATTATTCTACTTTTCTATGCTATTTATACACTCATTGCTACATTTATTAGGAGTTCTAGAATATATCCTGAAGATAGATATTTGTCCCCCAAATTTCTATAGAAATATCTTTTTGCTTCCACAAGGTTTCCATTACCACATCATTTTCTTACTCTTCTATGCCAACTTTTCTGCTATAAAATATATATAAACAGACAGTTCCCACTGTGTTCTACACTGCAATGATAGCTAATAATAAACTCCACTGGAAGTCACTTATAACTTTTAGTATATTGAGCTGAAATTTTTATGACAGATGCTTACTATAGGCTAAGAATCACTCATATCCCTGAAATGATTTAAAACCTGACAAATATTTCTGTTTGAAAGCAGGAGATAATTGATTTTATTTGTCCCTATTAAAACATGTTTATACATATCTTACACTGAGAAAGTCTTGTTTCATTCTTCAGAACAAACAATTTGGAATATATTCAAAGATGTTCTTAGTTGAAAATTGGGAGAAGTTGTCAACTAAATTCTCAATGTCTCCATTTTGAGGCTGGGCTTTTATTAATTTCTGAGACTTTTACATGTTCCACCAATGACTTTGCCAAAACTACATATGAGAAAGTTAATGTTTGGTACCAGCCCCCCCAGAGGGTTGTTCTGCCATTCAGAGGGACCTTGACCACCTAAAGAAACAGACTGGCTCAACAAGCAGAAATGTCAAATTCTGCCCATATGGAGGAATAACACCAACAATATGTGCTGGAGGCCAACCCCTTTGAAAGCAGCTTTGCAGAAGCAGACCTGGAGATCCTGGTGGACACAAAGTTGAACATGAACCAACAGTATTCCCTTGTGGCAAAAATGGTTGGCAACATGCTGGGCAGCATTAGAAGGAGCACTGTCAATAGGTCAAGGGAAGTGATGCTTTCACTCTGCTCAGGACTAGTGGGATACATACAGGGTATTGTGTTAAGTTCTGGGCTTCCCAGTACAAGACACTGACTTACTGGAGAAAGCCCAGCAAAAGGCCTCAAAAATGGTCAAGGGAGTGAAGTATCATCTGTAAGAGGAGATGCTGAGAGTGTTCAGCCTGGAGAAAAGAAATCTCAAGTATCATCTCACCAGTGTACAAACACCTGGTGTAAGGGAATGAATTAAATAGAGACAGACTCTTTTTAGCGGTGCCCACTAAGAGAACAGGATGCAATGGACACAAAATAAAACACAGAAAATTTCAATTTGAACACAGGAAACATTTTTTTTAAGTGTGAGGGTGGGAACAAGTTGCCCAGATAGGTTTTGAACTCTTCATCTGTGTAGGTGTTTAACATCTCACTGGACATGTTCTAGAGTAACCTGCAGTAGCTGACCCTCCTTTGAGAAGGGGAGTTGGATTAGATGACAGTTGAACTGGTTGGACTATGTTCCCTTCCAAGCTCAGCCATTCCTTGTTTCTGTGCTTACAATATTCACACTGTTGAGTGATACAATAACTAAGGCATCAAAATATGCTTTAAATATGGAAGATCTAAAAATAAATGAAAACAATAATATTTTTGGAATTTAACAGAAAAAAATGCAATCATGAAATAAAAATCCATATCTGTTTACTTACAAAATGGTTAAATTATGTCCTTTTCTATCTTTTGCATGCTTGGCTTTTCAAACTAAATGTCTTTTTAACATTGTGAAGCCATGATACCTTTGTTTTGACTGATAATGTCTTTTTTCAAGCCAATGAATAAGAAGTTTTGTAGAGTATTATTCCTCACCAAGAAAATTAAACTTTTGCAAATAAAGATTAATGACTTTTTGTTCTAGGTGTTGTTTGTTTCATTTCATTTTCGTAATGAAGAATAATATAGGGTAGGGAGATTTTTAAGGTAACCTTACAATGTCATTTACAAAAGTATCACACCAAAATAACTGCCTCTGTCAAATATAATGTTAATTTCTTAAAAGAAATAAGGTGATAAATTTTTGGAATCAGCTTGTGTACCTTAAGTATGTTATTCATAGAAAAATAGTTAAATGTGAAATAAAATATATTTTTTCTCCTAATATTGGAAAATTACATAAAATTATTTAAGACAGGCTTTTTTCTGGTCTTTACATCTCTTTGCAATACCTTTTCTCCCCCCTATTCTCTCACATCACTCTAAGCCTTTACCTTTTTTAAGTGCTCTTTTAAAACAGGTCCATTCCATAAACAATACAGGGAAGTCATTCTGTCAGCCCTGCTAATTTTTATTTCTGAATTTTACAAGAAAAATAAAAGCATGGATACAAAAGGTTTTCATGGAGATGGTTGTTACAAATATCTTCTGGGATATTCAAACACTTCAGGTTTTCTTTCAAGATATTTTCATGCAGTTTGCCTTCCTCAGCTAAAAGACATTTATTTAATCAGTCATCTTCTACTGGATACCCAAAGTATCAACCCATATGCTGACATATCGTATTTCAATTAAACTAATATATGTCTGTCTCACCAAGGTCTATTTAGATACTCACTTTGTACATATACAGATATGCAAACGCAAACCCCAGCATCACCACCCATCAGTCTTGCTGAAACAGCCTATCTATGAAATGGAGCTGTGTTTCACGTTTCACACAACAGCTCAGTATTGACACTTGGCAGCTACCCTTAGTGCTGAGTTTGCCCTTTGCTTATAGCTGATAAAAAACAAACACAAAATCAAAAGAAAGTCAGATTGTGAATTTTAATGTGACATAAAGAAGTTCATTTGTGGCTTACCTTCACAAAAGTTAGTAAGAACCACTGTGCCCAAACAGCCCAATGCTGACATGCAGCTAACACTTTGTTGTGTCAACTATCATACTTTAGTAGAGCATAATCAGATGAATTCAGAGTTCCACTGAAATCAAAGGGAATCTTTCATGGCCACTACTTTCAGTGGCTTGAAGACCAAAGCCCATGTTCATACAGTAAATTACTCAATGTTTTCTGTGAAGTTACTAATACAAACTCATGCCGGTGAGATTTTTGCCAGCCTGATCCATGCAACCAAGAATTTCAAAGAATAAGTGGAAAGAATTTAATATTTAGACATCACATTGGTTTAATTTTTTTATTTATTTATTGTCTGTCAAGGGCAAGGAAAAAATCTTTCTATTGTTCTACTGAAAGTTAAGTATTGCAGAGTGTTCTGCCACAACTCACAAGGCTCAAAGTCTCTGAAGCAATAATGTAGTCTAGCTTTAAATAATGGTATGTATTGTAAGTGTTTACTGATCAATTCACTTTTTATCCTAGTTCCCCATTGGCATCTAGTTTCTGGTACTTCTTATAATACTTAAAGTGAATTTCACTTCAGCAAAAATAGTTCTAAGTACTGGAGGTGGCTGACAGTAGGAACCATATTGTTCAAGATAGACAGTTTAGTGTTTCTGCAAGACAGAACGGACTAAAACACAAATCTGTGCAGGACAAATTTTATGCAACTGAAAGGAAGATAATTTGAATGCCAAGTATTCTGAGCTATGCTGCTGCCCTGTGAAAACACCTCTATGAACAACCTTTTCAGTTCTTCAGAAGTATTTATTCCTAAATCATATATTGTCAGATTTGCATAGTATTTCATTTTGTAAAAATCTTTGACAGATTTTGCAGTTGTGATAAATAACAATCAAGAGATGTGGTTAAAATATCCACCTACAATTCTCAGTGTTAATTGGGCAGTATACTTCTTGCATACTAATACAAATATGATTACTGCAAAGAGAAATCAGTTATTTTATAGCTTTTTTTCTGGGTTTAAAATCTGTTTTCCCCCATTTTTTCTTGTCTTACTGGGTAATTGTAATTCAGTCTAACTAGAGTGAGGTACAGCTTTTTAACACTTTCTGCACTGGCAACAAAGGAACTCTTATCAAAGGTGGTGAAGTCTACAAAATTATACTTATGAAAGATATCCTTATAAAGCATTTTTAAAACTCCTTTTCTGTAAGAAAAGCTTTTATAAATGTATTCTTTTAACATGAAATTACTTTATATATCAATTATTAAGATTAATATAGGTAGCATTCCATTATTAAAATTATTGTAATAGTGATACTGCTTTTTCATTATTATATTAAGTGATTGTAACAAAGAGGGTATGTTATTTATGAAGAGAAATTCAGCATAGAGAAAGCATGATTCTGATAGTTGAGTAACCCTTGGGCTACTTCAACAAGTATTCTTTGCAATGTGAGTGGATTACAAGTCTTAGCCATAACATTAAAATACATATTTATGTTTGCTTTACATACTTTAGCAGTTTTGTTTACAATTTATCAATTCATACATTCACCCAAGCTATCTCTGTCTTTTTTTGTTGTTATTTTTTTATTAGAATGTGGTATTATGTTTCTGTGAACCAAAGTGTTAAATATTGCACAAATATATTTTTATACATGTGCGGGTGTCTATATATATTGTATATGCACCTACATATATACGTGTGTGTGTATACATAAAAATGAAACATTTTTTCACAGCTGTACTTGTAAAAACATACACAAGTTTATGGAAGACAAAAAATTTGAAAATTCTTCCTTTTGTTTATATGCTTTGAGACTCAATTATTGCAAAATAAATGCTGAAGAAGGGTAATTGACTGCTGAGATAGCTTGTTCCCTTTTCGTTATTCTTAATAAACACAAATGGCACCTAAATTGTATTTGGCTGATTATGTTCCCCAAGAGAAGCTCTATAAAACACAGTTTATATAACACAAAATGTATCTGCATACTTCATTAAATGACCATAGTACAGTTAGCAAGATATAATAACAAAAGCAATAATTTGATTGCACTCCTTGAAAGCAGATAAGTGTGTACAATTTTTGACAATATCCGTAAAGGATGAGGCTTGCACTAGCATATTTCCTTTAAATTATTTTACTAAATCTTTGTGAAAAAAAGATGCTACAGTGAATTCATAAAGATTTCTCCCAGTCTTCTATCTTACTCTTTAGATCTGAGCATATCTGTCTATGAGTGTCTTCATCTCAGTACCTGAAGAAGCTCGGAGCAAAATTTACTGAAGACCTTACTGCATTGGTTGCTAAGGTATTTCACATCTCCTTTGATCGTTGAAGCAAACAGGGTTTTGACTCTTAGAAACCTCTGACAGTTTTTGGCTTGGTTACTTGGACTTTCAATATACCTAAGACACTGGGCAGAACTTTCCTGAGGACATATACCTAAAGTCTTCTCTGTGGTAGAAGAACCTCATTATCTAACAATAAAAAAAAATAAACTTGAATAACAAACAAAACACTCAACTTTCATCTATATGAAATTCTTTGTTAATTTAAAGCTCCTATATTTTTTCCCTTAAGAAAAGACCAAACACAAATAAATGGAAGTTCAAAATAGAGAAAGCTCAAGACCTGGGCATAAAGGACAAAATCAGTTGTCTTGATAACTGATGATCCCATTGCAAAGAATCTCAGTAAACTGATCTGCCACATTTACAGTAAGCAAAATAGCATAAGTCCTGCACACAGGACTCATGGGCTACACAATTTGTATTGCAAAAGTATGTAAAGTTATTCAAAGTAGAGTTTGGAATGAAGACGATTTCTTTCTGAAGTGAAGATGGGAGAAAACATCTTGAGCTGAATGAAATAATCTCAATGACTACGAGAATAAATTAAGTCAGTTCTGACCATCTGTTTTGAAGTGCTTTCAATGCCAAGCAGAAGTAATGAATGGAAAAGACTATTGCTAGTACAATGTCAACTTTACAAAATAAGGGGTTTTGGGGTTCATATCACAAGACACAGGTCACCAACCTGCTTACTTCTAAAGTAGCAAGCCTTGTTAGAGTATGTATTAAGCTTGTCAGAAGGTGATTATGTGTTCCTCATAAATATCTCAGAGTTGATAAATACTGTTAAAGCAAAAACTTAAAGGAGGAGATAGAATTCCTCTAATGCGAAGATAACACAGTTTGAGCCACTGGCTACCAGGGATGTAGCTCCAATTTGTAGTAGTTGATCATTCTTATGCTGTACCAGAGTATCAATAGTATAAAAAAAAATGGAGGGGATATTATTATCTTGGTTTTTTTGACTGTTATTCAGCTCCTGAGATACTTGTTAGAAGTAAGAATGGTACAATGGGAAATTCTGGTAGTTGCCATTTTGTTTCAAAATAACGGATTAACAGAAAATAAAGGCGAATTACAAGCAGTATTTTAGAGGAAGGCTTCAGGACATGTTTGTTTGTCTCAGGAATATGAATGGTTGTTCCAAAGAGATCAAATAGATTTTTATGTGTATTATAGCTACCAGGCTGGAAATAGGGATATGAAGCAGGGCAGATGATTGGGATGGATAACTGACAGCTTTAATCCAAATAGTTCATTATGTCAGAAGAAAAGTGGGAGATAACCGGTGGCTACACACTGGAGTGGATGTTTACTATGGGTTATGAACCCACAAATGTGAAATTGACACACCTGGTATATTTCTACCATTCATTATGTTGCTGTTTTCAAGGCTAATTCAATTTTACTTAGTCTGCCTGAAACAAGTAGGGCTTAATTCCTGTCTATAAAAAAATGCAGCTGCATAATGAATAACATGTACTTGTGGATTTCATAATAGTAAACGTTTGTGCTGTATAAACAACTAACGTAGAGTTATGAACTCATTCAAACTAAGGATAAGCTTTCTTTCTATATTTATTTTCAGATAGCTACATTGTGTATAGTCTTGAAACACTGCCTTAAAAGGTGCTGAAAATATTCTCCATTCCACAACAGTTTTTCCTGAATTGTGTCTTAAATTCATTATTTGGTTCTGGAAATAATTATTTTAATTAAAAAAAAAGTAGCAAATGTTTATGAATATTAGAGTTTTAAAATATATTTCTTCTATTTCCTTTCTTCTTTCATGAGGGTTAGAACATTTCAGAAGAGACCAGCTGTTCTTTAGATGAAAACTCGGGAGTGGTATATCATTGATATGTACACATACCTTTCTGCTTAGTCAAGCTAGGCTCAGAGAAATTTCTCCGAAGTGTGTAAACATTGTGTATCAGTGTTTGCCACAAACTGTATTATTTCATCGAGCACAAATTTCTCTCGATACAACTTCTTTTCAAACTACTCTTTTAGCTCTATATTTTCTAGAAAACATAACAGTTATTTTTAGAAAATGTCATGACTAAAACAATCAATGGAAACTTAGGAAGTCATGGCAGTGGTAATAGACAGATATGGCATATTATATCTTTCTTCTAGCCTAACTCTTTAGAAGAATAAATTCTGGTTTTGTTTTTAGCAAAAAGAAAAAAAGAAAAAGGTTGTTTATCTGCTTTCTGCATCAGCATGCAGTAGAAGAAAATGAACTGGTAATATTAATTTTGTTAAACTGAATGGATGGAAGTCCTTCAATCTTTCTGCATGAATGAATATTTTAGATTATTCTGGTGACTTTTTACAGTATTTAGTACATTATTGTTCTCCAGGAAAAAATGGAGCTGGAACTCATGCATGACATTTGATTATTAGTCACACAAATGGCATATCTAGAGGTACTGTGATACCTTTTGTCCTAATAGAGAAATTAGCAAACTGATCGAGAGGACAATCTGCCCTTGCAGAAACAGGGTTTGCAATTTACTTGTAACTGGAAAACTCAGTTTCGCTGCATAAATTAGCAGTCAAAGACTTGGAGATTATAATGAAATGATCTAGATTAATTGACTTTGAAAAGAGAAATTCCTTCAGAGTAAGAGTTCTGAGACCAGACAGTTAATGTGTACACTTTGTGTCCCATTCTGATAATGGTTTGCTGCTGCTTTTGCCTCAGTCTCTTGCTCCTGATTTGTTTGTTTTTTTTTCATTTCTTGCACCACACAACTCTTAAACAGGATATGGAAGCATGTTCTACATTTAGGTAACAAACAAACAAAAAGCCTATCAGTTCATTTTCTTTGTAGTTCAAAAGAAATAGCAGCAATTACCAAAAACATGGAGGACTCACTAAACAATCTAACTTTGGTGGTGGAAGTCTTTCTGGGAGGGTGAATCACAATTTCAAGGGCTGATTGATGTTCAGGAGAATGTGTATGTAAAAAAAGCTAGCAGAAAGAATTACAAAGAAACAGATAAAAAGCTGCAGTAAATCAAAAGTTGCCAAGGAAACAATGATATTGCACCCTTAGAAGAAAATTGAGAGATAAAACTTCTTGGGATAAATTCTTCACAGGAAAAAAAATGAAAACATTAAACATAGTAAGGAAGTTTTGTGCTGTGTGATCCCACTAAATTCAGACGAAGATTTACATACCAGGTAAATGTTCATAGCAACTTCCAAGAACTCCTTGTATCAGCTGTTTCTCTAAGCAGTAACTGTGCTAACTAACCACTTTATCAACCATAGTTATTGTATTACTGACAGAATCGCAAACCCATTTAGGTTGGCAAGAACGTCTGAAGGAGATGAGATTCTTCTCCAAAGTCAGGTCAGGTTGCTCAATTTTAACTAAATTTTAAGATTGTTGATCTTGTTCAACAAGATCAACAACAAATTGTTCAGAGAGTTGCACTTCTCTGAGCAACTTATTTCAGTATTTAACCCCTCAGAATATTATGCAAATAGCACATATGGCTGTACTAGTATGGAGAACTTAGATGCAGGACTTTCTGAGGATCATTCAGCAGTTGCAAAGATGTACCACAGATCATAAAGAGTTAATAATCTTCCCCAATCTTCATATGACATTCCACATACTTTATAAGTTATCTGTTTTGCTCAAACCGGCACAACTTTTTCAGCCAGGTATCTAATTCTTCAAAAAGCTGTGGGGTTTTTATTTCTTTTAAAACTTAATCTCTTGTTCTGTTCTGAGATCCATTTGACTTACATTTTTAGGATGATTATTTCAATAATAATGGCTCTGTAAAAAAGCATGAACGCCCCATGTATCTCCGTGTGTGGTAGGTTTTATCCCCAGAGATGATAACATTTAATATTAACTTTCCAGTTCTCAGTAGAACAAATAAGAAAAAAGAAGGCATGATCAACACACAAAATGATGACAGACTGCCTCTATTGCTATTGCAAATAAACAAGTTTAGCAGATAACAGCCTTTTTTTTTTCTGCAACTCGTTCAATACAAAGTGCAAGAAAGCCTAGTGGGGCATTTAGGCATTTCAAAGAAATGTTTAACTCAGAGCAACAATGAGAAATGTATGACTTACTGAAAGGCATTCAGAAAGCAAGACATCAGGTATAAACACAGTTTAAAAGCAAAGCATAAATCACAATGGCCAAATACATTTTAGCAGGGCTTTTTAATATTTGTTTTTTTTCCTGGTTTTGGTATTTGAATGTTCTTAAATTATTACTGGGGATGCGTTCGGTCTTAAAAATTTTTTAATCTCAGTGCTTCAGTTCTGTGAACAGCCCCGTTGCACAGTGCTGACAGCCAGTGAGGAGGAAACATCTTTTACAGTCCTTGAGAAACATTTTACAGCCTGCAATAGTAATGGAAAATTTATTGCATTGTTTCACATTATCTAAGGGTCATATCTGGCAAATTAAAGACAGAGTCAGAGTCAGTGTTACTTTAAAGAAAAGAAATTCCAGTCTGGTACAATACTTTCTCTCTAAGAAGTGATATTTGCTATCATTTTCATATGCAATGGTGTATCATTTTGTTCTCAATTAATATGCATAAACACAGAGTATTCAAATCTTCATAGTTCTTCCAACATTGACCAAATAATGACATAGATATTTTGTCAAGTATTCTGTTGCAGGATACTGCAACAAATTACTTCAATATTGAATTTCCAGAGGAAAAATACATGCTTTTCAGGGTTTGGAGTAAGAACAGTCTCAGGCACAGACTATTCCTTTTCAGTATATGTTACAGGTGCTGGGCAAATACAGGAGGTCTATAGACTCAGCTATAATTTTCCTATCTACTCATATGAAATGAAAAGAAAATACCTGAATGGAATTTTACTTAGTTGAAGCGAAACCAGAAAGATTGGGTTGAAAACAAAGTGATGCTGAGCAATGGGAATTGTGGAGACCATTGCCTCTTGTGTATGACATCTTTCCAGTTCTGCTTTGTGAATGTAATAAGACCCTTTTGTCTTACGACCAAAGAGCCATGTGAGGACAGAATGGGAAAATTACACGACAAAATTACGCTGCAGTTTCAAGAGTGAAGCCAAGTGTGAATTCTTACAAGTCAGTGTTTTTCCATCAGATGATCTCCTCATCCTAAGCAAACAGAAATTACTGGTCAGATGTATATCCAGAGAATCACATATATGCCTGGTATATGGAGTGATGGTGGGAGTACAGCCAGAGCACAGTGTTGAAAATATATGAGTCAGAGGCCTGGCTGCAGTGGTGTCTGGGGCAGAGATGGTTGTCTGCATCTGACTCTCACTGTCTGAGATTTGAAAGATACACACACTGCACCAGGAACTGCTAGTGGCTGGGGAATGCAGGGACCTGGAGTCTAACTTTCTGCATATAAGCCATTCCTCCACAGAACTCCAGTGTTTCAGACTCGTCTGTGTCTTGCATCAGCAGTAGTCTTGCTGCCAGAGGTGTTTCATGCTGATCACAAGGCTGTTTGCAGATTAGGCAAAAGGATATAACAAAATAGCTTTATCCCTTGTAACCATGGAGAATGGATAGTCAATACATATCCATCAACACTTCTTGTTATGTTGACATCTCCCATGAACACCTCCATCTCTCGGTTTTCTTTTTTTCTTTCACACAAGTTTGGCTAGTCTGATATGCATTGTATGATGCATAGAGATCATATAGGGTATTGTGAAAGCTTTGCCCATCAGAATGGAATTAAGTGAATACAAGTAATATTAACTGCTGATTGCAATTTCTTCCTCAGGCACCATGCTGATGATATTACAGGTATAGTCAGTTCCTGAGACCCATGAAAACTATGTTCTTCTGGAAAAGTAGCAAAAAAGAAACTGAAGATATGTCCAGTAGTACCCGTAAAGATATTCAGAGAGGGATATTAAGTACCTATAACTGAGTTCAATAATGTTGATAAATAGACTTTCCCATTTCTGCCTAGATTTTTCAAACTGCTCCTAGTAGAAGAACAGGGAAAAAAATCAAAAGGCTTTTTTTTTCAAAAGCACATATGAAATTACAGTGATCCAGAGGAAATTCTGAAATCCAGAGGAAATGCTGAAGCAAAGAAAAGTTGTATGAATGTTTAAAGCAGACCTAGCCTCTATTGCCACTGGGAAAAATAAGCCAAAATATATATATTTAAAGAAGGTCAGTGTAGTGGCATACATGACAAAACGTAACATGAAAAATAATCTGTATTCATAATGTTCTCAAAAATCTTTGTTCAAAAGAAAGCTGTACTGCTCTCCTGACAGCTAGAAAGAGGGTAATATAACCCCCATTTTCAAGAAGGGAAAAATGGATGACCCAGGGAACTACAGACCAGTCAGTCTCACCTCTGTGTCTGGCAAAATCTTGGAGCAGATTCTCCTGGATGGCATGCTAAGGCACATGAAAAACAGCAAGGTGCTTGGTGACAGCCAGCATGGCTTCACCAAGGAGAAATCCTGCCTGACCAATTTGGTGGCCTTCTATGCTGGGGCTACAGAACTGATGGACAAGGGTAGAGCAGTTGATGTCATCTACCTGGACTTGTGCAAAGTATTCAGCACTGTCCCACATGACATCCTTGTCTTTAAATTGAAGAGACATCAATTTGATAGACATAAATTTTCCTTATTTTCTCCTGATGTAGGCCCATTCTTAGTTTTCAAAGGGCTGTAGACACGGAACGTCTGTCTGTAATGTCCAGAAGTTCACTTCCTAATTGTTTCTGTTTCCTCTTCTGAATGTAAGCTTTACTTTTTAATAGTATGACTGATACACTGAAGAAAGTGAACTGATCCTTTTTTTAGGGTGGAAAACTGAAATGTCTGGTAAATGTAAAGTACCCTAGCATTAGAAGATTGCTTCTTTTATAAAGATCTCTTTCTATGCTTCCAGGGTACAGATTGTACATCAAATTAGCAGATAGCTTTCTATATATGATGACAAAGATGAAGATCTAGATTGTAGGATTTCAGTACATCTGACCTTAGGTATCACTCATTTCATAAAAAGCTAAACTTCCAGAGAAAGAACTTGGCTGTCCATGAAAAAATATGATAGGCTCTCTTCCTGTGTCTCTCTACATTGGCTTTGAGATGCAAATGACAGTAGAAGGGAGTGATTCAGGTCTGGAAACATGTAAAGCATTTTTTGTTTACAATGAATTCATGAGGGCAGGAACAACTGAGATTTTGTGTTTTACCCCTATTCTTTGTTTTAAACAAGTGTGTTCCTCGAGGATCTGAAAAACATACCTTGTGTGGACTCTAAAATCTCATCAACCTGGCAGAGGACTTCTGGAAGGTGGACACGTGTGTTTTAGTAGACTACCATTTTATGGTAAGCATTCATCATTTTTATATGTATTCATAAAATACATATTTATTCACATAGGTCTTGAATGGTAAGGACATGAAAGCTTTCTTTTTCTTTCAGTATCCCAAACCCATGGGTTTCTTCAGTGATTAAAATAGTTGTTTATTAATGAGGTGGAAAATTGTTAAAATCTTTCATGTTTGCCAAAACATTCTGCATTCATACCTGCAGTCACAGTAAATAGTCACTCTCTACACAATTGCAGTTTGGAATTTCACAGACATGACTGGACAAGGCAGGCAAATTTACTTTTTAATGATGCTGTGGAGATGCTTGACTATCAATTCTTATGGTTTTATTCTTGAAAACTTCCCTGCCACATCTGTGCTTATCTTCTATTACAGTTAATTTGGAACAAGCACCGTGTGGTGGAATTGTGCCTATGTAGAAATCATAATATATAGAGTTTTCCAACACACTCACAAATTCTGAGAGATGAAGAAGGTTATGATTTACAGTGAAGCTATTGATAGTAAGCATTGTATAGAGGGGAAGCACTCTAGCTTGGTAAGAGATTGGCTTGACAAATAAATTTGCGAATTTTTCACTAGATGCGACTTTATTAGGAAAGGGAGTTACAGGATTTTTTTTTTTTATTTCATTTTTCTAAATGTCTTTGTGTTTTTCCTTTCTTTTCTTTTAGATGGTTTGGGAGAGAAAAAATACAATATAAGCAGGAAATTTACAGTATTTCAGTCAAATCTTCTGAGGGAGGTTACTGAAACCAAGGGTTCAAGTTTAAAAAAAAATTAACTGCAGTTTTTCAGCTGACTTTGATCCTATTTCTGAAACAGAATTGCTTCCAAGCACACCTTTAAAAGTAAATTAATACTTCCAGTTCTGAATGTTTAGCTGAATCAGCACAAATATTGCTGAGCTGATGACAACTTCTATACCTAGAGGAGCTGAAATCAAGCACATAATGAAGTCTTCCCTAATCTTTTGGCAAGTGAAGGAATAGTTAAAAGTTTTCTGAAGTTGCTGTCATAGGAAATGGATAGAGGATATATCTCTTATCCTAGCACTATGTTTGTATCAGTACAGTTTAAAATGATCACTAATACTTTCCATTTCCCAGTGTTTATAATCCAGCTCAAGACAATTGTGTAGAGATGAAAAATCACCATGGAAGTTGCCAACTGAACACCAATCTCTCTGTGACATTTATAAAGGAAACAAATGCTATGCTTTTTTTGAGTGATAAGGGTGAAGAAGAAAAAAAATGCTTCCTGCATTTATCTTGTCAGAATTTTTTCCTAAGAAGCGTACTTATATATCAGTAATTTGGAAGAAGAATGCTATTTCTGCAACTCAGAAGGTTTAATAAACTGAGCTGAATTTACTGGACTTGTAGAAGTATTTTCCTTCCTGCTGCCAGTAAAAACCAGTGGCAGTAATCTTTGGGTTTATAGTAAAATCCTCAACTTGTGTATACTCTGAGTATGTGTCAATCAAATATGCATGCCTCATCCTGAGGACGGTCTCAGTAGCAATATCTTGGTGCTTAGACCTAGAGACAGTCATTTTAGCAGAGTGAGCATCAAACCCATCAAAGAGATTAGGATACCCCAGAAGGGATGTTCTTCAGAAGTTTGGTTGATCCATTTCATGTTCAAATGGGATTGTGACTGTGGAAAACTTGATCTAATGTGCATTGCAAACCAATGTTAAAAGTTATCTTTGCCCTATTCGACCCACAGTATAAAGTATAACGTTAAATACTGCAGTTGATAATTGCATCTCAGAGGAGAAAAATAGACATGCATAGAAGATTTCGTTAAGAGATTAATTTCTGCTCTTATGCACAATTCAGTGAGAACCTAGATTTCCTAGTAATTTCATTCACCCTTTTTTGTCTTATTTGTTTCTGAATTCATCTTTACTCAACTGTAGCCCAGCTTGTATGGTATCACCATTGCTGATCATAGACCCTAGTTTTTTTTCTTAACTCAGTAATGTAAGGTTTGAGGGCTTGTCAGAACTTTTTCAGGACTTGCCTTTACTGTTCTTGAGCTTATTACCACTTGTTTTAGCTAAGGGAGCAAACTGTCCAATAATTTGATGACTTATTCCTAGATTTAGTTACGTGAAATAGTCTAATTTTGCTGTATAAAAATTGTATCACATATCATAGAATCATAGAATAGTGCGGGAGGAAGCAGAGACAGGACACCTGACACAAACTAGCCAAAGAGGTATTCCATACCACAGCCCATCATGGCCAGTATATAAACTGGGGCCAGTTACCTGGAAGGGCTAGACCACTGCTCGGGTCGGGCTGGGTATCGGTTGGCTGACGGTGAGTGGTTGTACTCTCTTCCCTTGTTATTTCCCCAATCATTACTGTTACTGGTGGTAGCAGTAGTGGTTTGTGTTATACCTTAGTTACTGGACTGTTCTTATCTCAACCTGTGGGAGTTATATTCTTTCTATTCTCCTTGCCATCCCTCTGGGAATGGAGGGAGGAAGGAGTGGGAGTGAGCAAGCCGCTGCGTGGTTCTGGATTGCTGGCTGGGCTTAAACCACGACACATGGGCAGGGACACCTCACACTAAACCATGTCCAGATCCTCTCCTACAGTGGGCCCAAGGTCTTCATTCTCACAGTCCATGAGTCTGCCTTCAAAGACATGGGTGGTGTGGGCAGAGCATTTGCCAGTGAAGACTGAGGCAAAGAAGTCATTAAGAGCCTTGGCCTTCTCCAAATCCAGGGTAGCTAGATTTCCTGATTGATAGCTTTCGGAGAGGGCCCACATTGTCCCTAGTCTGCCTTTTATTTGCAATGTAATTACAGAATCCCTTCCTGTTATCTTTCACATCCCTAGGCAAGTTTAATTCTAACTAGGCCTTAGCTTTCCTAACCTGGTCCCTAGCTTCCCAGACAACATCCCTGTATTCTTCTCAGGCTGTCTGTCCTTGCTTCCACCTTTTATAAGCCTCTTTTTTCCTTCTAAGTTTCCTCAGTCTCCTGGCCCTCCTGCTGCACTTCTTTCTAGTTGGGATGCAACACTCCTGACCTTGTAGAATCGTAGAATAGTTAGTGTTGGAAAGGACATTAAGATCATCTACTTCCAACCTCCCTGCCATAGGCAAGGACACCTCACACTGTAACCTTCCATTTTAACACTAGTTATAGGAGTCATCCCACCATATTTCTGTGATACCTATTATATCATATCCCCATAGATGTGCACACATCTCTAATTCCTCTTTTTTGTTCCTCATGCTATGGGCATTTCTATAGAGGCATTGTCGTGGGTTCAGCAGTAGCAGTCATTTTTCTCCTTCTTGGTAGCTGGTGCAGTGCAGTGTTTTGACTTTCAGCTCGGGAACAGAGCTGGTAGCGATGTTTTGGTTTGGCCAAGGACTTTGTGAGCCTCATGCTCTGCCAGGGAGGAGGCGAAGCCAGGAGGAAGCAGAGACAGGACACCTGACCCAAACTGACCAAACAGGTATTCCATACCACAGCACGTCATGCCCAGGATGTAACTGGGAGTGAGCCGGAAGGGCTGGGAGACTGCAGGGTTGGAGGAGGTATCGGTCGGAGCTTGGTCGGGCTGAGGGGGGAGAGTTATCGGTTGGCTGGTGGTGAGGTGTTGTATTCTCTTCCCTTGTTATTTCCTTTATCATTATTATCACTGGTGGTAGCAGTAGTGATTTGTGTTATACCTTAGTTACTAAACTGTTCTTATCTCAACCCGTGGGAGTTGCATTCTTTTCGATTCTCCTCTCCGTCCCTTCGGGAGCAGGGGGAGGGCACGAAAGGGGGGGAAGTGAGCGAACGAATTACCTGACTGGGTTTAAACCATGACAGGCATCTAAGCCGAGCTCCAAATGAAGCCAACTCATTGGCTGGAGCAGCTGAAATCTCTCTACATTGCTCCAAGCATTCATTATAGGTGCTGGCAAGTGACTGGGTGTGCTGGGATGGAATGATGCCCCCCTCCCCTAACACATCTAGTTTAAAGCTTTCTTGACCAGCCTGGCAAGCCTCCTAGGAAAATCGCTCGGACCAGCTCCACCAGCCTCGGCCTCCCAAATTGAGTCCCATGTTCTAAATACTCAAACTCCTGACTATGGCACCACTGTTCTAACCATTTTTTAACCTGGCCAATCCACCTAGCCTTTTTAAGGTACTTCCCTTTATGCTGGAGAATTGATGAAAAGACTATCTGAGCTCTAGAGCCCCTAACCACCTCTCCCAGGGATCTGTAGTCCTTAATGTTCTCAAAGCTACTGCTATCTATGTCACTAGCACACACATGGACCACAGGAAGTGGGTAACAAGTCAGTGGGACTTACTAGAGGTCAGCCTCTCTGCAACATCTCTGATCCGAACCCCTGGTAGGCAACAAACCTCCCTTGAGACTGGGTCAGGGTGACAGATGGGTGCCTCTGAGCCTTTCAAAGTAGAGTCCCCTATGACTACAAATCACTGCTTTTTCCTGGCAGCACCAGTAGGGATCTTCTTTAGCAGTGCATCAGCTGGTTGTTCGTGTTGTGAAGTGTGTTTCCTCGTTAACTCCCTGCAGAACTGCAAAACTGTTCTGGGTGGGGACATCAGATTTAGGAGGAAGCCCCTTGCTGTTAATTGTCCTCTTCCTCCTTTTTTTTTTTTGTTTTTGGTTTGGTTTGTTTTTTTAGTAACTATTTCCCAGTTTCCTGGGTTAGTGGCCTTTTTCTTTCCTCCATGAACTACAGTGGATGCTTGAGGCCCCTGCACAGTCTGGGCCTGGAGTAGGCAGTGCCGTTTCCTCTCAGCTTCCCTCATATCTCGCAGCCTATTAACAGCATCCCGCAGCTCAGCCACCTGCTGCAGGAGGACCTCCACCAGGGAGCACCGAGTGCAGCCCTGCCCATCGTGCACATTTCCCTCACCAGACCAGCGCAGGCACTCCCTACACTCTGAGATCTGTGCTGCAGCCTCCCCTCTCATCGGCTCTGTCTGGGTGCCTACGCTGGCCACCGCCGGGGCAGCCAGAACAGAGCTCTCAGACCGGGCCCTGGTCATGATGCGAGTGCTCACCATCCCACTCGCTTGCCCGCGCAAACTGTCACACAAACACCCCAATCACTGCACTCCTGGTCGCTTGCGCTCCCTGGGGCAGGTTTTTAACCACTCAAGGATGGTGCCTCTCCTCCTGGCTCCGCCCCCTGTGAGTCAGCTGCTTGCGTCATACATGATCAAGTTTTAACAATACTATATGGTCATTGCCTAGCTCATCTTGAGGGTCAACAAGAAAAGAGAGTGAGCAGTCCGACTGTTTGAAAACACAAAAGTGGAACTACAATCAAAGAGAAAGGAACTCAAACAAGAAACCCTGAAGAATTCATGGCACTTAGGGCTCATCCTGACACCTTTTCCTCTGATAAATGATCATCCTCTGATGGTTGATCTCAAGATCCAGTGACATACTGAAAGAATGCTGATCAGCAGAGAAAGAGATAGATACCAGACAGACTGAATATATTAGTTGCAAGTACCTCATTATTAGGAATGAGTTGTAATTGCATTATTCAGACTGAAAGTGTTAACATCATTGTAACCATAATAAAATTTCTTTGTCACATTTTGAATTTATTGTCAAGTTTTTGTTAATATCTTTAACAGTTTCTTTTTTCCACGTATACAGTATGCCTTCACACAAATAGTGCAGGTACTACTGCAACTGAAATCCCGAAACTTTATCAAGGAATTAACAGCAGCTATCTAAAGAATATCTACATTTATATTTTTGTCTTTCTTCAGAAGACTGAAGAGATCATTACTTGAAACTCAAATGACTTTATGAAAAGGAAAAGAGGGCAGAATTACCCCCAAAAGCCATTACTGAAATACTTTGTGAATGTTCCTATTTGGCAAATGATGCTTTCTGTTACTCTAGGCCAGATACAATGCAGGCAGGAGGCTAAAGATAATCAGCCATGGGTTGGACACTAGAAAGCAAGTCTGATTATAAAAATGTTATTAACAAGGTTATTTCAGTTTGCAAATAATTATGGATCACTATATGGAGAAAAAAATGCAACTGTAGGAGAAATTGTGTAATAGACCCTCAGGGAGAAAAGAACACAACGATATTTTCATAACCCACAATATCAGCACTGATTCTTTCCAGCAGACAGAATGAAACTGCTATAGGGTAGATACAGATGCAGAAAGTATGTGGGCATCTGTATCTCCAAATGCAATATGCATTTGTGACAATTAACATTGGGCACAAAAATGTTTATGTGGACTTGTCCTCTGCTGTTTGAACTTGATTATAAAACAGAGCTTAGATTGGTAAGTGATTTCCTTCAGGTTTTGTGGGGAATTCTGTCAAAAAAACTTTTTCTGCCAAAATGCCAAGCCAGACATTAAAAGAAATTTGAAGCAAATAAAGATGAAAACCCTAGAGCTAATAGAGATATACAAGATCTTCAGTCTTAATTCAGAGACTTTTAGATGTCATTATGACCTTTTAGATATCATTAGGACCAAAATCTTTTAGACCATCATCAGGACTTAGATTTTTCTTTGGGAAGAGAAATAATTTCCTCAGCGATTTACATTTCATAATCTACAGTTTGATGATATAGCTGTTATACTTCATATAGATTCAATAAATGAAGGTGTTTGAGCTGTTGAACAGTGAGGGTGGGGAAATAGGGATGTTTCCCAGGATTTGGGTAGTCTTCTGTGTATTCCTTCTTGGAAGCTCAGAATAATGCTGTCTGGCAAGACTTTGTATTTATCTTGTCATTTGACATTTCATGCTCTTACATGTTAACCTGAAATACCACATCCCAGACTTGCCATGAGTTGTGGCTACTCCAAAAGTTTCTCTGCAGATAATGTTAATTTTTTTTTTTATTTCATGATTGCCATTTTAATTTAATATTTAACAATTAAGAAGCCCTTTATTCTAAAAACCCAACATATTTTAATTTCTGGTTATAAAACTGGAAATATAACAGCAATATAGAAATGTAAAAAAAATAAAAAAGCAGACCTAAAAATACTTGATGTTAATCTGTTTAAGCAATAATTTAAGACTTTTCTGGGGGGGAGTCTCTTTAAGCAACAATTTAAGACTTTTCTGGGGGGGAGTCTCTCTTTAAGCAATAATTTAAGACCTTTCTAGGGGAGTTATCTCTCATTTACATGAAACATATTCATTACAGCCCTTACAATCATGACACTTTTATGGATTGAAAGATCATTCCTTTGGAGATTTTTTCCAGAACATAGAAATATTCTGGCAGCTACTTACTGCAGGAAGGTCTCAAATAATTAAGTTTCAAGAAACTTAAGTGACCTTTCTTTTGGCTATAAATAATATGTGTAGAATATTAACTTATTTGATTATGAACATCTTTGATAAAGAAAGAGGGACTTTGAAGGGCTGATTATGCTACTCCTATTTATATTTTGTCTTTAAACACACTCCACTAGAAACTACAGGATCACATCCTTAAGTAGAGCAATTGTTGGGTAAGGGCAGAGTAAATCAAATATGGATATCAAGTTAAGAAAAGTTAATTGAGCTGCAGGTAAAAAGTATACATTCTAAACATTTCACAAGTTACATAGCTCCTAACTTTATGCAGAAGTCTCCCTTTGTTTTATTAGAATGAAGCAGAGACAACAAATATATTAATGCATGTTGTTAGTCTTTCATAGAGACCATATGCGATGTTTTAATAGTGCAGATGAAAATCTTGGCATTTAGAGTGTGGTTTGTTGTTTTTTTTTTTTAAATTACCTTTCTGCTATATCTTGACATTTTGGGGATGGTAGCCATTGCAAAGGTTACAAAAAAGCTCTGAGAAATTCTTACTGAAGTTTTATTGCAGTTCTAAAAAATTATTATTGAAGTGAAAACTATAAGCCAAGTTCTCCACTGCAGCAAATTTATATCTATATTAATGATCCTCCTTAGAGTAAGTTTCACTTATTTGAAACTGGAAATCAGAGCTTCTGTCTAAAATCTGTTGGTAGTCATAACTGGTGTCAGCTTGGAATTTTTCTTGATTATATTTTCAGTATGCATATTTTACGTAATGCTGTGAATGAGTCCAATTTTGCATTACATATGTAAGGACTTCAAAGAAACTTTCTCACTGAAACAGATATATAACAGCTATATTTCACATGTATGAATATGAATAGTACTGTTTTAGAACTATTTCAGTTACTGGAAGAAAGGTTGAACACATAGAGTACTTTTGGAATTAACAGGAGCTGTATTGTTTACATTTGAAAAAGAAGGTTGGCCAAAATTTTATGCCATTTTTCAGTCAATTGCATAGTAGAAGAACACACATGGTAAAGCAAAATATTCAAATCTCCATAATAATAGTAATAATAGAGTTTCCAATAATACCAGTTTAAATATGAATTTGAACTCATAATTTTTTGTTAGCCTTAGGCCCTGCTTCTGCAAAGTACTTCAGTTTCAAGCATGTCTCATCATAAGTAAGAAATGAACAGCATATTTATTGAGATCTATGAAAACTTAGTTGTAAAAGAAAATAAAGGTTTAAATATTAAACTAGAGGTCAGATACTATCATAAAGACCAAAATTATAGAAAAAACATAATGATAGACACAAGCATATGTTATTTGAAATTTCAGGAATTCTGGTTCATTAATTTTTAAGGAAAATTATATATGAGAATTTGATTAAATTAGATACTTAGAGCTCATTTTCAGTTGTGGGGTTTGGTGTTTCGTTTCCTCAATTCAAGCAAATGAATAGAGTAATTTAAAAGCCTAATATTTTTTAATCCTATATCTCTAGGTTGGTGGCTTTATTTTTTTTTTCAGATCAAGTTATAATGTGTAGTAAATGTGACATATTTAATCTGCCTTTTGTAAGCTTTATTTGATGCAGAAAAATCATTGGAAATGTCCTTTGGGTGCCTATTAGCTGCTTCAAGATTTTGCAGTCGAAAGAATTCCTGCCTAGTTTACAACGCAAGTATGTTTGGGCAAGATCATGTCACAATGAGGAAGATGTAATGCAGACAAGTTAGTTATATTTCTCTTCTACCAGTCCTATTTACACAGAACTCGAAGTTATTAACTCAAGAAAAATTGATGGGCCCAAGTTTTACTCAGTCTGTAGAAAGAATATTACCTTGTTTAGCCATATATCTATTTTCACTTTTACTAGATGTTCTGTTAATTTTTCCAGCTTCACCAGATAATAATTATTTCACATTGGATTATTTATTTCTATTTGGATATATTTGTTTACGACATGGTGATATGACAAAGAACTGCACAACTGTCTCATGTTTCTGTAGGACCATCAATCTATACTAATTTCAATTTCTGTTGAATTTCTCATAGAAATTATTGAGGTCAATAAATGAATTTTTTTATCTTCTTTATCCCCCTGGCATCATTGCTCATATCAATGACTCTTCTTTCAAAGCATCTCTGAATACATGTGTTCAAAGAGAGATCCCATTTACTATCATCCAGTTCTTCACTAGCAAAGTGCTGCATCCACCCATTCTTTCTGGTCCCATAATCGGCTTGGATGATCGCCTGGAGTCCTACACAGCCAGGTGTATCTTAAGATTTCAGAAGTTTCCTTAGCCTGACCTATGAAACAAACAATGAAAGAGGGGTGAGAGTTTCTCTCT
The DNA here is from genome assembly GCF_028554395.1 of Pezoporus wallicus. Lineage (NCBI taxonomy): Eukaryota > Metazoa > Chordata > Aves > Psittaciformes > Psittacidae > Pezoporus > Pezoporus wallicus. The sequence goes on from NW_026641950.1 coordinate 10,053,249, forward strand.
TAAGTTTATCACAGCATAACTAGATAAAAGCATCCAAGTTCCCACAAGACTCCCTTGTCTCCAAATTGGAGAGAAATCAATTTGATAGATGGACCACTCTGTGGATAAAGACCTGCTGGATGGCTGCATGCAAAGGGTTGTGTTCAATGGCTCAATGCCCAGCTGGAGACCAGTAACAAGTGGTGTCCCTCAGGGATCGGTGTTGGGACCGGTCTTGTTCAACATCTTTGTCGCCGACATGGACAGTGGGATTGAGTGCGCCCTCAGCAAGTTTGCCGATGACACCAAGCTGTGTGGTTCGGTTGGTACGCTGGAGGGAAGGAATGCCATCCAGAGGGACCTTGACACGCTTGTGAGGTGGGCTGATGCCAACCTCATGAAGTTTAACCATGCCAAGTGCAAGGTCCTACACTTGGGTTGGAGCAATCCCAGGCACAGCTACAGGTTGGGCAGAGAAGAGATTCAGAGCAGCCCTGCAGAGAAGGACTTGGGGGTGTTGGTTGATGAGAAAATGAACATGAGCCAGCAGTGTGCTGTTGCAGCCCAGAAAGCCAACTGTATCCTGGGCTGCATCAAAAGGAGTGTGACCAGCAGGTCAAAAGAGGTGAACCTGCCCCTCTGCTCTCTTGAGACCTCACTTGTAGTATTGTGTACAGTTCTGGTTCCCTTAGCATAAGAAGGACATGGAACAGTTGGAACAAGTCCAGAGAAGGGCCACGAGGAGGATCAGGGGACTGGAGCACCTCCCGTATGAAGACAGGCTGAGAAAGTTTGGTCTGTTCAGCCTGGAGAAGAGAAGGCTGCGTGGATAGCTCATAGCAGCCTTCCAGTATCTGAAGAGGGGCTATAGGGATGCTGCGGATGGGCTCTTCATTAGGGACTGTAGTGATAGGACAAGAGGTAACAGGTTCCAGTTTACACGGGGGAAGTTTAGATTGGATGTAAGGAAGAAAGAAGTTCTTTACTGTGAGGGTGGTGAAGCACTGGAATGGGTTGCCCAGGGAGGTTGTGAATGCTCCATCCCTGGAGGTGTTCAAGTCCAGGCTGGACGGAGCCTTGGGTGATATGGTTTAGTGTGAGATGTGCCTGCCCATGGCAGGGGATCGGAACTAGATGATCTTAAAGTCCTTTCCAACTCAAACTATTCTGTGATTCTATGATTCTATGATTAAATTATTTTTATTTATTTCAATATTTATTTCCACATAAGAATCCTTTTTTTTTTTAAATGTGAATATTGTTTTTTTTATCTTTCTTAAGTTACATCTGTTCTAAGGAGACTCCACTGTCTTAGTTGTTTTGGCAGAATCACCAGTGGAGATCCAGTGCATGGAGGTTACCATTTCTCCAAAAGTCAGAACCAAAGCCAAGGTTGCCTCCTACAAAGTGGAATTTTTCTGGCACAGTGTGCCACATTTTAGGTGACATACATTGATATACAGTACAAAAGCTGGCAGTATGGATCTAGTCTTTAAAAGGAGTTGTTATGTGAGAGATGATGGCTTTTCATCATAGCAGGGTACATTGCACACAAATTGAAGATAATAGCAAATTAAATGAATTTATTTAAAAGCAATCAAAAAAAAAATCAAGACTATAATGAAGAAAATATTTGGTTTGAAACATTCCTTCTACATTAAAATTCTTCCTTAGTATTTGATTCCGTCCCCATATTCTCTAAAAATCCTAAAGCCTGCTTCATATTATATTTCCATAGCATATGATCCCCTGTCTTGCCTTTCACCCTTTACCTTTCTCTTCTACTTTGCCTTCTCCTTCCCCTTCCCTCTCCCACTCCTATTCCTGAAAAAAGACGCTCTTGCTGAACTGCCTTGCAGATCTGTTTTTTCCATATAGGGTATATTTTCCTTTCTCTCTCTTTCTCTGTAAGTCTCTCCCTCTTCTAAATTCAGGCTTCTGAACATCACAGTTCTTGTCAATCTGCCAAGTCATGGGTGTGAGTGTCATGGTAAGCTTTTAAAATAGTATTTCCATTCATTTCCCCTTAAAGGGAAGCTGTTGGTATGTTTTCAGAGCAACTTCAATTTTTTCTTTTTTTCTCCTGATCCTTCTAGGAGTCACCCCTAGTAAAAATAATTCCTCTGTGACCTCTTCCTGAATGTTTTACTTTCTGAGGAAGAATACTGTTATTAGTTTGAAGTTATTAATATGATCTATATCTTTCTGCTTGTATTATTTTTCTATGATACCATATCTAAGTCTAATCATGACAATCCTAACAAAAATAATAATTGATTTGCTTCACACTATCTTTTTGTGCCAAGCAGCTTGTTTCTCTCTAGGATGTCTAATTACCCATTCACCTTGATTCTTTTTCTAATGATATTAATAGAAGTTGCAATCTAATTTCATAGGAGTAGTTTTGTATCAAGATGAACATCAGAAATTCATGTCCCTTTTCATGTGTTTTATATATCTGTTCCTACAAACTTATGCATGCAGAATATACTTACTCCTTTTGAAAACCTTAACTAGATTTTTAAAGGCTAACAAAGATCTAGACTCACACTAGATTCTTAAAGCTATTAAAACCTAGAATGTTTCATCACATCTGGGTGTAGTGAAGATAATTATATTTCCTTATGCTTCTCCCAAAATCATAATTTGATGGGTTTGCCCAAACAACAATTTAAGTTCAAACAAAACTTAAGATGAAAAAGAAAACTCATACATTTCAAAACTCTGTTAGTTGGTTTAGAGGAATCCTTGTGATTCAAAATGCTGAAGTATCAGATATTGATTTTTTTTATGTCTCTATAAAGGTAGACAGAAGGAACAAACTTATTGTACAGAACAGACAGTGTCCAGTGGGGCCACTCAACATTTTTTGGGGGGGAAAAAAAAAATCATCACACCAATCAAACAACAACAACAAAACACACCCCAAGCTACACTACTACTGTTATAAGGCGGTTTCTTTAGTACAGGCTTTGATTAGGGTAAGGTTAGTAGGTGTAATGCAGTTAATTATTGTAATAATAGGGATGAATGATTGACTACTTCTTAACAGATTACCAATGTCGTGTTCTTCTACAGACAAAGAATTTTAAAATGGGGGGGGGGAGGGGGAGGAAAAGAAAATAAGGCTGAAAAATCTTTTATTATCTAGCAAATTTCATGGCATCTATCCAGTGATGAAGGACTAATAAAGTTAATGCAGACTGGCTCATTTTCAGCCTGCAGTGCCAGGGCTTCCAGAGCTCCTGAGCTATGGCATCTGGGAACTGGGAAACTTGGGAGACCTACCTGTCAGTTTTAAGGGCTCCAAGGTTATCAACTGGCAAACTAAGAAGGAAACACTATAGTGCAACAAAAATAGTTCAAGATCTGGAACGAAGTTTCATAAATCCTGTGGAACAGCTCAGTTTCAAACAGCTAATCCCAATGGCTATGAAAACAAAAGTAATAAATAAAAAAAACAAGTAAAAATATTTAAGACTGTATTTCAGACCATCTCTAAAAACAAACCACATGGGAAATCTTGTTTCTGCTGGACTTAACCTGGACAAACCACTGAATTGATTTGACCTGATTCAGAAAAATGTTCATTAAATCAGATATTTATACCATACTACTAGTAAAGGAAATTTATTATTTTAAGCTTTCTCAACTTCCTGTTGCTTTGTAGCTTCTGCTGTTTAATTAGCCTGGCCCAAGACATGTGAAGGTATGGAAGGATTAACATATGCTACTGTCCATCATATTTGAAAAATCATGGCAGTCAGGTGAAGTTCCCAGTTTGCCAGAGAGCAAAACTAAATATTTCTCTTAAAACAGTATTATTGAGTCACTTCCATTAGATCACTGTGCAGGTTTACTTATCCCTTTCATTTTTTAACAGCATCTTTAGTTTCAGGATGTGTGGTGTCCCTGCTCATGGCAGGTTAGAACTAGATGATCTTAAGGTCCTTTCCAACCCTAACCGTTCTGATTCTGTGATTCTGTGAATACAGTGTAAGAGTTTTAAAATGAAAAAGAACAGTATACAGAAAATTCTAGAAATTGACGCAGAATGTCCTCACTTCTTGTCTTCATGTTCACAACATTCTAAGTCAAAAATAGATATTTTTCAAACCAAAAGTTTGTTTTTTTGATAATAGATAGATGTTTTTACAGCACTAAAAATTATTTAGACACTAAATTTTATGTTAGTAGAACTACATTTCTGTATATCTAGTCCAAGTCATGCTACAAATGAGCAGCCTGTAAAATACAAATGCTAATGTACCTTGATCACTCCATGGAACATTATGCTGAAAGATCACAAAACTGCGACAGAAATTTCTACTTTTGCTCTTACCGTTATAAGTGAATTACCAATATTTCAGTGCTGAAGTTTAGTTCCCTGCTTCATGTCACGGTTTAAACCCAGCAGGCAACCCAGAACCATGCAGCCGCTCGCTCACTCCCCCCCCCCTACTTCCTCTCCCCACTCCTGGAGAGATGGGGAGGAGAATTGAAAGAATGTAGCTCCCATGGGTTGAGATAAGAACAGTCCAGTAACTAAGGTTTAACACAAAAACACTACTGCTACCACCAATAATAATAATAATAAGGGAAATAACAAGAGAAGAGAATACAACCGCTCACCATCTGCCAACCAATACCCAGCCCAACCCGAGCAGCGATCTAACCCTTCTGGGTAACTGCCCCTAGTTTATATACCGGCCATGACGTGCTGGTGTATGGAATACTCCTTCGGCTAGTTTGTGTCAGGTGTCCTGTCTTTGCTTCCTCCTGGCTTCTCCTCCTCCCTGGCAGAGCATGAGACTCAGAAAGTCTCTGTTTGGAGTGATCATTACTTAGCAACAACTAAAACCATAGGTGTTATCAGTGTTGTTCCCAGGCTGAAAGTCAAAACCACAGAACTGCACCAGCTATTAAGGAGAGAAATGACTACTACTGCTGAACGCAGGACATTTCATTATCTAGGTTATATATTCCTTTTCAAAAAATGACATTTCCTGAAGCAAGATTTTACCGGACTGGGCTCAAAGCACTTTGAGAAAATTCTCAGAAATGTCAACAATCTGAGATGAATAAGAAAATAGAAATCCATAGAGACATCAAAGAAGAAAACAAGTAATTCTGAAAAAAATAGTTTCTTTAGTACTTGTTTTGCATATACTTAAAACTTTCAGTTCTGCTTAAATGTCTCAAAAAGACATCATACATCTAAATAATAACCAACACACGCCTGGGATGGAATTTTGTAAGCTGTCAGCCTGCAACTATTCTGACAATATAAACAATGGCTGAACTGAGAGGCTTTTCCTTTTGTTAATAAAAGTGTCAAAAATCTTTTCTACTTGTTTACAGTTGTGATAAAATATCCTGGGTTTATATTGACATTTTCCCCCGGAGGTGCCTTTCACCAGTTCCAAAGTTTTGGTGTATACTGACCTGGTTTTGGACTGGTGTCATTGGAGTCCAAATGAAGATGAACAGAAAGGAAGATAATACAAGTGTAGTCTTACAAGAAATCCATATTCAGCTTGAAATCCAGTATAATTAGGTTTGTTTTGAAATTGTCTTTCCTACATGTGCATCCCTTTGTGGATTTGGGCCTAAGGGCCTTCAAGTAACTAACAAGGTTGATTAGCTACAAATAATACTTCAGAAATCAAACATTAAATCCTTTTTCAAATTGCTGTGAGATTTTGTACCAGCTATACAATTTACTACCAGGGAATATGCAGAAAATAATTTACAGTTCATTTCTGTAAAAATTTAATTTCTGAAGAAGTACTGATAAAATTAAAAATATTGTATTCAAATGACTACTACTACCTATGTTCCTCATAGCTATTAGATTTGTTATATGTTTTGTGTTAACTGCGAAACAATTTGCCATGCAATGCTGTCTATTTTATGATGAGCCTTACTGCCAAAATTCTAATTAACTCCAACCTATCAGACACTTTGGAGATTAATTGTACTCCATGTGGCACCATGCAGGGTTAGGATGATTAAGACTTAAGCGTAATGCTTAGTGCCTTTAAGAAAGTGCTTATTCAAGAAAGTAAAAAATGAACATGTACTTAAAATTCATTGATGCGCAAGGGTGCTTTTCATAACAGTTTTTCCATAATCAATGGAATATCAAAAACGTAAGTCTGAATTTCAGGGACATTTCAGTTACAGCAGACCTGCCAATGTATCAACTGGCAACACTGAAATGGGTAAGAAATCTGACCTACATTCCACTGTCCCTGGAAAGTGAATAAAAGGAAGGCACCAGTGCAGTCTCCTGGCATACAACTGAACATTTTTTTTATTCCTGTCAGCACTTCCACAATCTGAACTCTGCTCCCCTACAGAAATGCTAACAGCTTTGGGAGCTCACTTAAGACACTACTTGTCAACATCACAAGATGGCACTGTAAATAATATTTGGAAATACAAGCGTGTTTTAATTTGATATTGCTGAGTTAGGCTTTCTGTTCCTGTGCTGCTAAGATCTTCATCATCCCTCATAAATCACCTTTGCAGTCAAGCATGACTTTCAAGGACACATTGACTGAGTGAATAATGCCTTCCAACATAAACATCAAAACAAACTATACTGTCACAGAGTTCAACAGACACAGGACATCAAAGGTGAGAAATTGAAGTGAAAACTTTGGAGTCAAGCTCAATAACTTGGTCTAAGACAGCTGTCACATCCCAGAGACCGTAAAGAATTAGTATGTGCCACAAAACTCCACAATTGTCTAAACTCTATTATTGAAGAAAAATACTGTCCCATGCACAAAATCCCAGAACATAGCTGCCTATTGCAAAGCCTTTTCTTCTTGATTATTCAGCAGACCTTTTGGATTCTATTTTTTATGCGCAAGGGACGTATCTGCTGGGGATACCTGACCCTCTCTTGCATATGAAGTAGAGCTAATGGAATGTGTAGGAGCAGGGCAGGCTGGGTATCTTCTCTCTTAGAGCTGTGGCTGCCCTGAAAGATGAAAAATATTGAGTGTCTTTCTCAGTTATGGAAGAAAGTTGGAAAAAGCTGATGAAGGAGAAAGATCACAGAAACTGAGAGAAACGCTAAAGCACGTTTCCAAGAAATTTCCATTTCCAGTGCCTGAGGTAAATAAGGACACAGTTGCTGCATATGTACAGTTTTGCAAAGGCAATAGTGTGTCCATAATAATGTACTCATTCTCTCAGCTTCTAAAGAGGCTTCTGAGGCACAGTTTTCTTGCTGCTTCTCTGCGGCATTTGCTGTTGTTTTCACAGCTGATATAGCATGTGTGTAAGTGATGCCCTCTTATTATCAAGTGAGTATTATTTCTGTAAGAATCTATTCAGAGCACAGAGACAGAAAAAGCAATGTACCTCCAAAATGACCTTGTGCTACCACATAATAATAATTTAATATGTTGTTGCTTTCATCAGAATAGGCTTTCATCAGAACTTTTGTTGTTTATCAGTTTGCTTAATATTAGTTTTATGTGTCACTTAAGTGAGAAGCACAGTATGTTTAATTAAATTCAGGAGAGGATCAGTTAAAGTATCAGCAAGACAAAAATGCTAATTAATATAATAATTTAAATCAGAGTTATTAAATCTTGTTGGAGACAGTCTTTCAGATGAAATTTTATTATCTATTATGTATGTGCACCCATTCACACACACACGCATCTGCGTGAAAAAGCAAATTTTCAATGAAGTTATCTGTTAAAGCTTTTGTATTTTTTCTTCTATTTGAAGAAAAGCATGAAGTTATTTGTTTTAAAGAAATTTTCAAGAATACTAAAATACTTCTCATTGATTAGATAACTGTTTCTTAATTTATTTATTTATTTATCAGCAGAACTCAACAACATTTCATGGATAAACACGAAAAGGAACTCCAAAAAAATGACAATCATAATACTAGACCACATGGTTTGGACCATGTATTTCTTTCAAATTATGCTGTGGATGCTGTTTCAGCAAGTTTCTCCTGACTTTCTCAAGATACTTTCACCAAGTGCATTAAAGAACTCAGGATAGCTTATGGCACCATCTATCACCTTTACAGCCAAGTACCACTGACAAAAGAATGTCACAGAAATTGATTTAATTTCTGGGCAAACAAGATGAGGTAATCAACTGTCCTACACAGCATAGCATCCACACTGTATAGAAAATCCCGTTTTCCACTGCATCTTTACAGACTTGCAACCAGCATTGCTTGAAGCTGTATTCCTTATGTCTTGCCTAAAAAGTGAGTGGTTGTTATGCTGATATGCTCTATGAAAAAAAAAAAAAGACAAATATAAAACAATAAAAAAAGTTGATTAATTCATTAATAGCAAAAAGTGAGGCTATCTATTATATCCTGATATATCTCGGTTAATGTCTTGAGAATTAGGTTGAGTGTTCCATACTGTAAATCTCTGAAGGACAGTATAAGAACTCTACAGGGACAGGTAGCTTCAAATGCATTTCTTGATAGGTTGTAAAGTCAGGATTCTATTTCATTGTAGGCTTAAAATTTAGGACAGTTATGTATGGTTCCTTACTAGATCCTGCCAGGTACATGGATAAGCTGCATATTCGATATAAAGTGCAGAGCATTCAGCTATTTATTGACCTGATATCTGTGTCTCTGCTGTGAATACAGTTAGGGCTGTGATAAGACTTAGGAAGGGTTGTGATGCTTAGTCTTAGATTTTGGAACCAAGAAGTAGAATACACGCTTTTCTGGTTTGGCAAGATCAATTAATAATAGCAGCTGGTGTTGATTGAATGGTTCCTAATTAGCTGGGGACAGAACAGGATGTTATCATTTTGGTTAGGAGCAGGATTATGACTGGGGAGACAGTTCTGAAATGCATATTGTACTGTTAGATTGTCTTTGATCCATGAAAATAAGAATAGATTCATGGTTCAATACACTCATAATTCAGTATCCAGAGTCTGCAAATGATTCTTCTGAATTAGTCCATTAAGTAAAACTGGTTTTGAGTGTATCCCACAGTCACAAGCAAGACTATTTTGCCAAATTGAGAAAAAATACCTGAGGAATATCTTATAAATCAGCAAATGTAATCAAATAAACAGCAGGCACAAATACATAGCAAAACTGAAAAAAAGAAAAGATAATGAAATAACCAGCTTTTTGTGTGACCCTTGATAACACTTGGCAGTGCAAACATTAGACCATACTTTGTGGAAGAGTTTTAATGACTATTTTCAGAATAATTTATTTATTTATTTAAACAAAATTGCTTACTAGATTTTGGTATTTAATCTTCATAGAACCACAGAATGGTTTGGTTGCAAGCTATCTTAAAGATTATCTAGTGCCAGCATCCCTGCTATGGGCAGGGACACCTCCAACTAGACCAGGTTGCTCAAAGTCTCATCCAGCCTGGCTTTGAACACTGCCAGGGATGGGGAAGCCTCAGCTTCTCTGGGCAACATATCGATTAAAAAAAGTGTAAGTAAAGTGTCTAGGCACATGCAGCATTTATCAGTGCTTAAATACAAAATCAACAAAGCTAATGGTGGACAAATGAACATAGTTTAATTTCTTACTTTTGCTGAGTTGCTGAATGGTCCTGAAGCCATTTAAGCCTGTTATCAAAGCACTGAATTTTTTTCATAAAACTGCTGTTGTTAAGTGTATCCTTCTCATAGACATATTTTCTCTCTCAATAAAATTTTAACCAAACAACAACCTGAAAAGAGATTAAATGCAAGAAATGTGGTACAAGATATGCAAAAATGGAAGCAAAAAATATTTAGAAGATGTCATTGAATTATTTTAGGCAATATGTGCCTGTTGGAGTTTGAAACATAAGATTCAAAAATGTACCTATGAAATTGTAACAAAGCAAAGTAGTATAACAAGTTTTCTATTTATTTTGATAATGCAAGCCCACCAACAGAAACAGAAAACTGGATAAAGCCCAAGGAAATCATTACATATTACTTCATTTCTTGCAGCTTTGAATTTATATTGCATTGATGGACCAGTTAATGGATTCTGAAATACTGGTCTAGATTCAGAATTGTCTGTATTTGGTTGTTAATGATTAAACTATGAATAATTCATAAAACATGAAAATTAATCAGCTAACTCTGATTTTAAAGGCCCTGAAGAAGGAAAACAAATTCTTCACATGGCTGAGCTCTGTTAAGTCTCTGGCTTTTTATGAATAACCTGGTCCTAGAATTCTATGAATGATACAAGATAAACAAAGTCCTGTTGAAGAAGAAATGTTCTCTTGACTAGGCAGAGTGTAAGCTCATGTTGAATTATGTATGAATACTAAATATATTTATGAGGGGAAAAAAATAACACTTTTCTACCATTTTGATCCAGTTTTGAATGGCAATAAATTCTAAATGGTATTGGTAACTGCTAGAAAGAGAACATTAAAAATGAAAGTGATGTTATTCATGTATTTCCTATAAAGCTAACTTACAGTATTAAATATTTTTTCAATGGCTATGGCCTAAAATCAAAGATTTACCTATCTGCTTTTAATGCTACACATTTAAAAAAAAAATTAAAATCATAATTATCTGTGAAGGATTAGCATTTATTGCAGCAGGGACTTTGGATCTGCATTCACTGGGAATATTTCTTAGATATAACCTACAAACTAATGTTCTAATCTTGCCACCCTACCTTTGTACTGTCTCTTTTGGATATAAATTCACAGGACTAGCCATGTATCATAGACTTGAAATACCCTTTAAAACAGATTTATATATGGGTTAAGAAGAAAAAGGGTAGATTTTTAAGTTTTGTTGTCAGTTTTATCCACAACCACACTTCCTTGTTTGCAGGCTTCTCAGATTTCTGTAATGAATACACAGTACAGCAGGTCAGTAACAAGTCATGTCCCAGACCACCTGCTGACTTGAATGGAAGGAAATATTGTGGATCATAAAAAGGTGCAATAAAGTATGAGCCATAGTGCTACTATAACAGAGTCTGTGTTCCATGCTCTTTGCTGATTTAAGGTGTTTAAATTGGTGCATCTGAAATCTCAATATTGTCCCACTTCAAAACATTGTTCAGCCACAATATCAGAACTAAATTTTTATTTTTAAGGTTATCTTCAGTTGGATTTATTCACACATGTTTTCTAAGTTACAACTTTCATACTGTCGTTCCTAACCCTGTTATTTTGGAGAAAGAAATCAAGTAAATATTCAGACCGGGTAGATTTTTACAGTTCCTCAATATTCAAACAGATTTACATATCAGGGTAGCTATTGATTAAAGTAGCTTCATAGATATTATTTTGGTCTAAGAATAAATGAAACTAAAAGCAGACAGATGAATACAAAACATATCACTAATGAAATGCATAGAAACTAACTTTCACTCTTTTCCTTTTAATGTTATTTATGAATTTACCTAAAGATAAAAATAAATCTATTTAATAAATAAATAATTTACCTAAAGATAAAAATAAATCTATTTAATATTCAAAGCAATTTCACAGTGTAAAGTAAACATTTTTAAAGGTTTTAAAATAACAAGAAGATATTTCTTGACTTAAATTGCTTCCATTAAAAATTCTAAGGTTCTTTAATTTTTTTTGTCTTAATGCCAGTTATAACAAATGGCTTCTTCCAATATTAATTGTAATCACATATCGCTCTATTTCAATATGTTCCATTTTTAAAGATCACTCTAGTTTCCATCATATTAACATTTTTTATATTTTAACTTTTAAACTACAATAAAGTTTAACTCATGTAGCTCCTGTCACAGTCTTCAACATTATGTTAATTTTGTTGTCATGTGACATAGATAAAATAATTTTTCTACATTTTCATTTTTCATTGTAAAGCTATACAATAGTATATTAGACTTACGACCATCAGAGATTTCCATGGTACACAGATACTAAGGTTTTCTGAAAATTCCCTGTTCAGGGCTGTGCTCAAGATAATTTATTTTTTTCAGGTCCCTGTAGCTGTGACCAGAGACATTTCTTCTCACTCTACCCACTGGCATAAATTTAAAGACAGCAGCAGTAGGAGTGAGACCAGTCCAGCTACAGTGGTGACAGTTCTTGCACAGGTCTGTCAATGCTCAAACAGCATTGAGGCTCCTCCAGGATGATGACTTGCCTTGGCAAATTAGGCATGAGAGCACAGTGGGATGAAGGGAACAGAAAGCTTATGGCACAAAAGGACATTAGAGATTCTCTTGTCTAGACAGTAGGAAAAAAGAAGTTAAGAATGCTAACTTTTTAATTACTGTCATCACACACACAGGACAGACATGACAGATAATGAAGAGGTACTGCAATATCAGGTTTAAACTGGCCATGAATGAGTGCAGAGCTCAGGACAAAACATGCTGCTGTATTACTCTTTAATCTTACTCTCTGGTTGCTAGATCTTGCTACCGATAAAGCTTTGAGTGCAACAGCCCAAGGAGATTACCAAGGAAAAAATTACTGAATATTTCCTTTAGGCTGGAGATAGCTTTCCAAGTAAAATTTGTATGTTATTGTGCTTCATAGGAAGGGAATGAACTGACATTAGATGTCTTCTTAGACTTTTGTATTCCCAGTCTAATTTGAACTATCCAAATGCTATGGGATAAATAAAAGTTATTCTGGTCTTTCACAGAGGTCTCTATATGAAAGGTGGTGTGATTTGATAGACTGTAGAGCTTTGATAGACAGTAGAGCTGACACTGGGAAGACCTGGGTGCCATGATGAAATTTACAATGATCACAGAGCTGAAAAATTGAGAAGAACTTCAAGTAGCCATGAAAAACAGATTGTTTCCTTCTAAAAATAAATAAATAGAAATCCTTTATTCTTGATGCTAAGCAACATTTTTATCTTTCCTAGATAATTTTTCACTATGGTCCTCTTGACTCATTCATAGAATCACAGAATTATAGAATAGTTAGGGTTGGAAAAGACCTTAAGATCATCTACATCCAACCTCCCTGCCATAGGCAGGGAAACCTCACACTAAACCATGTCACCCAAGGCTCTGTCCAACCTGGCCTTGAAGACCCCCAGGGATGGAGCATTCACAACTTCCCTGGGCAACCCATTCCAGTGCCTCACTACTTTCACAGTAAAGAATTTCTTCCTTACATCCAATATTAAACTTCCCCTGCTTAAGTTTGAACCCGTTACGCCTTGTCTTATCACTACAGTGCCTAATGAAAAGTCCCTCTCCAGCATCTTTGTAGGCCCCCTTCAGATACTCAAAAGCTGCTATGAGGTCTCCATGCAGCCTTCTCTTTTCCAGGCTGAACAGCCACAAGTTTCTCAGCTTGTCTTCATACGGGAGGTGCTCCAGTCCCCTGATCATCCTCATGGCCCTCCTCTGGACTTGTTCCAACAGTTCCATGTCCTTCTTATGTTCAGGGCACCAGAACTGCACACAATACTCCAGGTGAGGTCTCACAAGAGCAGAGTAGAAGGGCAGGTTCACCTCCTTCGACCTGCTGGTCATGCTCCTTTTGATGCAGCCCAGGATACAGTTGGCTTTCTGGGCTGCAAGCATTCAGTTGGTCTACATCTGACTTTAAGTGCAATAATTGCCAAATAAAAATATAATTTTTCACTTTGGAATCTTAGCAGTGCTTTGGAAGGCAGACTTCACTTTTTTTTTACATCTGTGAAATTATTACCCGGCAAGAGAATGAATGCTTTTCCTTTTCTTCTGACATCTGTAGTTTAATTCATTTACTCGGACAGTAAATTTTTTGAAAAGGGGACTCTGACATGTGTGTAGAATGCCTAACACATACTACTCCTATAACCAGTTCTAGACTCTAAGTCACCTGTAATATGGTAAAGAGTTTGTGAATGACTACATTCTATGTCTGGTAATGGACAGCTTCTTTCAAAGTTATTTAGAAATGTAAGCTTTGTCATCTAACTCATTCCCCTCAAATTCACTGGAAATTGCTGTGGTATCACCTCTCCAATATGACCTGCCATCATTTCAAAGACAGGCATAAAATACAGCAGCACAGTAGTTAAAGAATTCTGCATACCTGATGAGATAATTGAGCTAATCTAGGTTTCACAAATTGCTATGGCCTGGTTTATCAGTTTATTTTGTCTCAAGTTAAAAACACTATTGTCCATGAAAGAAATACATATGTGGGGGAAAATCCCTTAAATAAGAGCAAATCTATGATCTCAGTTTACCCTATATTTTGAGATTACTTTTTATCTGAAAAAGGTGGTGGGGACAGAGGCCATCAGTAAGTAAAAACTGCAAAAGGGCCACATATGCTATTTTCTGCGAGCAAGAGATATTTACTTTTTATTTTCAAAAGAAAGAATATTTTACTTGGCAAAAGTCTCTAGATATTGATAATGGAGGAAAAATAAGCACTTTAGCTCAAGGAAAATGGCTTTAAAGTTGCCACTACTTTTTTAATTCATATGGTTGTCGGTTCTTCATATTAATGTGAATAAAGGACCTATTGCAACTCTTATCTTTTAATTTCCTATTTTTATAGGTTTGTGTCATGGCATTACTGTTATTTAAAAGTGGAAGGTTGCATTTAATTTCTTTGTAATTACTCAGTTGCAGAGCATTTGTAGAGATTAATGACAGACTGACAGAGGTTGATTATCCTTGATATAGCCAAGGCTATACTGTACAGAACCAAAGTGGAATATGGAGTTGCAAGGGATCTACTTAGTTTCCTCTATTCTCAACGACAGTCACTACATTTATGTACATATGTGTTTGTGAGTGTATGCATAAGTGTTCATATATATGTGCATAAACTTTTTTTTTTTTTACTAGCCTATTTTGCGACCAATAGCACTGCAGTCATCCCAAACAGTGATGACAGAGTGTAGACTTGTTTGTTACCTGTGCCCTGTACCAGTAACAACACTTTATTCTCAGTAGGAAGAGGTCCATAGTAACAGTTAAGATACCGGCTTATACTCATTAGTGCTATCTCTTGGTATGGCTGATGAAGTAACATCAGCACTGTGAAAAAAAAAAAAATACTTAAAAAAAAAATTAGTGGATGTTACTAGAAGTGATTATAAAGCAAAGTTCATCACAGATAATGACATTCTCACATGGTAAAAAGTGGCAAAAAAGAACAGAGTTCCACATCTCTGCAGTATTCACTCTTATGTGAGCACCCAGATTAGCACCGAGCTTGCCCTCAAGTCACAGATTTCCCTTTTTCACGCACATAAATCAAGATCACAGAAGTTCATGACCTGAAGAATCTAATAAGCTATTTCTTAATGACTTTAAACAGTAACATCCTGTCTATTCCATGTCTCCATTGGTGTTGAAAGAATCTTTCAGATGGTAAATTTTTTTCCTTATGGTCACAGAGAAAGATTTAGAGGCAAAGATAACGTTTGACCAGAGAGATCTTTATGTAGTTATAAAGATAGTTTCTTTGTTATAAAGATAGTAAAGACAGTCATTTGTCCTGCATAATGACTCAATCATACTGATTCCTTTTTTTATATTCATAATGTTTGTATGTGCATGCATATACATACCTAACATATTCATGATGTGTATTGTACTGATATATACACACACATATGCACATATATACACTACATACCAGGTATTGTACTACAATAGTAATATTCATTATTCTCAGATAAGATTCCAAAAAAGCAATCAATTTATAGTCTATCTTTTTTGGTTTAGACTGAGATCTATTTCCAGTCATAAAATCTCCCTCACAGAGAGTAATTTTTAAGTTTTACAGACTGTCCACTGAACTACTCCAGTTTTAGAACTGTGCTTAACCAATTTAAATATACAGCCTACTGATTTCATGAGGACTTTTGGGCAGAAAATAATGGCATCAACCATTTGCTTTAGCTGTTTGAATGAGGTATTGTACAATTTTCAAGGCAAGGCACCTGAAGTTCCCTGCTCCCTTTATCTCTGTGCTTAAACTTTCTGGATTAAAGTGGTTTGTCCTAACTTGTTTCATTTGCAAACACGTTTTAAAGCTCCTTAGTGCAAAGTTTATTACTGAAATATTGGGGTCTAATCTTCTTCCACTTTAGAACATGAAACAAATATGATAACAGTGAACATAATTATGATGAGGGTTTGAAGGAAAAAGATCTCTCAGTTTGGACCTAGCATAGATTGACATTCACAAAGGTGTATTTCTGTTAACTTCCACAGACACATTCCAGATTAATGGATATGGAAGTGAGGCAGCAGGTAGGAAATATCTCCTATCAGATTCAAAGGCAATGTTACTGTAATGTGTGGGGTTTGTTCATCAAGAAGTTTGGGGGGAGGGAGGCTCTCTGTGGCTGTCATTATGTGAAACAATACTCCTTTTTGATTCTGTAACTGTTGTACTCTGTAAGTAATGGGGGGGAGGTCAGTTGTATTGTTGCACAGGATTGTGAGAGAGAAAAGAGGGGGGTTGGGTGGCTCGAAGTGGTGTCTTGTTGCAACAAGCCTGCGATGGTGAGGAGGCTGGTAGTGCACGCTTCTCGAAGCCTCTGGGAGCTTCTCGAAACTTCCCGAAACTTCTCGGTGATGAGACCCCTGCAACAAAGGGAACCAATGGGGAAGAGCCATGTCATCATCGGAGTCAGGAGGGGCGACAGGATTGGCTGGGACCTTGAACCGGAAAAAATAAAGGACCACCTCCCAGAGACCGCGTGTGCGTCTTGGGTGGAGCGGAGGACTCCCCGGCGCACCCAGCGCTGTTTTATCTGCTATTGCTTACTCAGTTTAATAAAATTTATACTTTAAACCGAAATTGGCTGCAGTATTGATAACAGTTACAGTCTTTGGTTAAAATGATGTTAATGAAGGAGTGCAAATGGACCTCTCCTTTCCCACTCTCCTTCCAAACCTGTATTGGGTTTATATAAGGATAATAGTAGGTTATTATTCTTTCATGTATTGCTATAGATGAAATCTCATTCGTTTATGAAAAACTTACTCTGTCCATCCAGCTGGTGACATCAGAAAACTGATGCAATGGTGGCCTATACATGTGCCCAGCTATAGCTCTCTCTGACATGTGCGGCCTCTGGACCGAAAGAGGTTTTATTTGGAAAGAGCTGGGGTTCAGGGACTGAGAGTGCCCCTCATTGCTTCCCCCTGCTCTCCTGAGCCTTTTCCTCAGAACTATTCCTCCAGCCTGGCCCCAGCCCCATGATCACAGGGCCTCACCCCACAGTGGTGCTGGGTGTTATTGTCGTTCTGTCCACCTTAGGAAGGTTTCTATGGCTTTTGGTTGCTCCCCCTGAAGGGCTGCCCTCCTCTTCCTCAGTACCAGATGCCTTCCTGCTCTCTCTGAGCTGCAGTGACCCTCAGCTTGGTGGAGGGGAACATTTTACAAGGTGCAAGAGCTGTGCACAAAGTTATTGCAATGTGACAGCATTCAGGACTTAGCCCAACGCTTTACTCACAGTTCTTGGACTCAGGACCAGGCTGCATTTTGTTGATGGCTACTCAAGGGAAGAGGGAAAAACATCCTGGTTTTAAAAGGACTCCTACTACATCAACTCTGAAAGGAATATCTTTTTCATATACAAAAAGGATGCTAACTTCATTCTTTTTTCACAGCGACTTAAGGTTTGAGTTTTTTCAGATAAAAGACAAACTTTAAAAAAAAGCAGTGGCATGTCCATGATACTGCCCCAGCCATGCAGATGCTGTGTTGAACATGAGCAATGGATGCACACAGAGTCACCTCTCTGGAATCGTGGTTCTCAGCACCACTGTGGTAGCAGTACATATTGAAGAAGTAGCAGCATGCTTTCCTAAGGAATGCACAGGTGAAAAACACTCTCTTCTGACTTCAGCAGTTCTTAAATACAGCTACAAAGTACTGTGTCATAACTCAGTCCTGAAAAAAATGGATTGTCCCACTTCTGGGACAATCTACATTCAGCAAATGGAGCCTTTATTTTGACAGAAACTACAGTAAACTAATCTTTCAGTACAGCTACAATTAAACATACCAGCTAATAGCTGTGTGAGTGACAAAACATAATATATGGATGTTTTGCTGAATCAGGAAAAGACTTTAGTCTTAGATGTTCTGTTACTCTTTTAGATTAAACCAGCATTTCCACTATCTCTTCACCTACTGTTCAGGAGACGGATACCAGTAAAGATATCTCAATATGCTTCAAGCAGCTAACAAAATGGCTATAAACAAATGTTAACACACCAGGCTAGACTGAAAAATCTGTAAGAGGAATACCTTACACTGACCCTCTGGATTTAACAGGTCATCTCCTACTATATCCCATACATCATGTCTTTAATGCATGTAATGTTCATCTAAGCTTAGGTTATCACATCTCCATCTGTTATATTCTGATGTACAGCTGTGGTATCTTTTATTTTTGCTTTTCTTTCAGTGAGTTGCCTATTCTATTGCAGAATACTCATTGCCTCAGTATGACACGTGTTGTTGATTTTTGTCTGCTATTTTGCATGCAATTCATCTTACTGTAGCTCCATTCATGATCTATGAGGCAAATGATTCCACCTGTCAGCTTGCAGTGCCTCACAGATCTGCTGCAAATGAACACATGGGAAGCCAAACTCAAGGAGCACTCTATGATTTGTTTGTTTCTGGGCTGGATCTAAGCTATGCACCATTCTTCTCCATTTATACTGAATGCTGCTGTTCCATCATATGGCCCAACAAAACAAAAAGCCTGTATGAAGTGTTAGTTTACTGCTGTGTGGCATGCAGTGCAGAAAATAAGCAAGAGAAAAACAGATTTCTTTCCTATATATAAAGTTTACAAGAGTGATGCTGTGCTAAATATAGCTGAAACACAGAGCTCTAGATGTGACAGCCTTAATATGATCACTCTGTTGTCAGGGGCTACGTCTGAGAGGTGTCTGTGTTTGGTTAGGGAACATGTGGGTTGCTATTTCAGATGTTACCAGTGACATGACTGTGTGTTTATATATATAGAACTAGGTGAAAATGTTTCCTTCTATCCTACAAAGCATTTGGAAATTATGTCCTAGGCAAGCCTGGAGCTATTTTATGAGGAAAGAGATTCTTCTCTTAAAATAGCCAGAAGCAAGGTTTATTGGGCATTAATATGGGATGTGAAATATGATGTTTATTTAAATCTATTCCTTGCCTGTCCACAGAGCTTTTCCATGGGAGGTAGACATGCACAGTAAAATTGCCTTAATCTTAGAGAAAATCTGTTTCAGAAAAGTAAGTTAATGTCCATTGAAGGACATTAAAACTCAGTTTTTCCAAATCCCCTCAGAGTCTCTTACATCTTCCTCCCAACTTCTGGACTGCAGAGCTTCCTTGTTTCTCTTGCCTGATGAATGTCTTCCTGATTTCACAAAAGCCAACAAGTTATACTTTTGTGCTGCTTACACATGCCAGACACCATGGTTCAAGTACTTATAGTGAAAAACACTTTTCCCCCTGGCTGTTCTGACCACAAGCCCCTGATTTTTTGTTTATTTGGTCTTTTTCCCCATTCCAATTTTGAAATTAAGTTTATTGAGGAGATAAGAAAAATACTGAATAGAAGCTTTTCTACAGCAAGAGTGGCTTTTATGGCTAGGTAAAGCAATAAAAACTGCATAACAGAGATGTTGATTAGCCAGAGTTATAATTTAAATAGAGTCAGTGGCTTTACAAAATTTAAACAATGTATCTGTGTAGTATACATCATTCCAGTGTGACAGATTTCACTGAGACATTAAGCTGAAATTCTGAGGCCATCTAATGCCTGGTGTATATAAAGACAATCAGCCACTGATAAGAAGGTCCCATCAGATAGGACTAGTTATATAGATGTGTCTGTGCTTATGGCACTTCACTGCTTTCTTCAGCGAGCCAAATCTTGTCCTTAAAATATAAAGAGATCTCACTGCTTTGAGCAGTACAAAAATACAAATACCCTTTCCGTAACTGAACTGTAAGTGATGTTTATTACGCATATCCTACAAAGCAAAACCCAGAAGTCATAATTTGCTTGAGTGCTTTTGCAAAATTACTAGGTAAGCATAAATGGTATAATAATCAAACAAGATTATTTTCTTAGTACATAATGCTAAGGTGTAATAATGGATTTAGTAGTGATGAAATAATATTTTTCATAAATCTTTTTTTCTTCTAATTTATCTTTTTGTGTGATCATGCTGTTTATCAGTCACCCATAATAAGCTCTTGCCAGTGTTAGCAACCACCAAAAAAAAATAATATCAAACACAAGTCCTTACTCAAACTTGTCCTCTTACTCCACCCCCCTAAATAGGTTGTTGAAGAAAGAGAATGAATTACTTGCTCTTGAAAATAAAAACTTTGTGAAATCTGTAATTAATCACTTGTTCTGGTAGCAGCAAGTTGGCCAGTCACCTGGGCAGATGTACACAGGAAAGAAAATTAGAATGAACCAGCAAAGTGTTCTGTCTCTTGGTATGGATGCACACTCCTTTTATGGTGGGGTGAATTAGAGGGAGTTTAGAGGCAAGGAACCCCAAATCTCTAGGACACCAGGATTCTCTATTTTTGTTACTTCTGGAAAAATCACATTTGAGCAAGGTGTTTTGTTTAATTCAAAACACTTTTTACTTTTCAGAAAAATTCCAGAGCATATATGTTGACAAAGTTTTCATTGTAAAGGTTTTGATTGAGAAGGAATACTTATGAGGTAAATGCTTGTGTCAAAAAGCTGACCTTTTTAACATGAAGAAGATATTTTGACACACCTCCATTTTCAAGTAGCATTTAAAAGGATTTGTTTTTATGCCAAAGGAGAATAAAAAAATCTGGAACTTGACAGCTTTCAGGAAACCAAATCATTATCTTCTAGGAAGGTCTACTTTATTAACTTTAACTAGAACTTAACTCAGTGCTGGCTTCACCAGGAAATGATTTTCCATCATCCAAAAAGCATTGCCTTTAGTCCCTTATTGTACTCCCTTTTCACTATATGGTCTTAGCTTACTGGTATGTCTTGCGCACCTTTTCATGCAAAGATGTTGCTTTCCTCTTCATTATATCAATGAAACTGAAAGCAACATTCCCTTTGTTTTCAAATCTGACGTTCCAAGGTCATTAACATCATATCTTAGCTACTTTCTGAAGTTTCAACAAGAAACTTATTTGCCTGACTGCACATAGTGACAATTATCACAATAAGCTGTCAGAGAAATAAAATAATTGGTCCTAGCTTGACTAAAATAATATTCAGTGATATGTAAGTGTAATAACACACAAGTTGAATATTAATATAACGGTTTTAATAAAATTTGTAATTTCATTATGAATGCAAAGCTTTTTTTAGAGTCTGTCATGTCACTGATCTATTTCACTCCTTCATTTTGTTATTCTAAAAAAACATCTGTTACTTAGATTAATGTAACACTGAGAATACATAAGCAAACGTATTTTAGATCAAGTATGCAAGTGAACAGATACATAACCTGAATAATCATACCTGAAATCCAGAAGTATTTGTAGTAAAAAAGGTTTGAATTTTTCTTTTGTAGTTCTACAGCAGTAGATGAAATACTTTTACTGAAGTGGATAGCACTAAGCCTTTAAAAAATACTTCCCAGATGAATGTAGCATTTAGTCACTTTTGATTTCAATGCAGGGTTTGTCAAAATGCATGGGAGTTCTCTACTGAAAAGCTCAGAATTTGAAAATCTTACCTGGAGCATGCAGGAGCACAATTAGTGCTAATAAAATGAAAAAGACATTTCAAATAGTTTCCATAGGACATGTAAAAATGCATTTGAATAAAAAAGAAATCTCAGAAAATCACGTTTCCATATATGTTCTTCACAAAGGAATATTTTAATTTCTCTATAAAGGGTTTGACAGAAAAATAGTCCTGCTGAGAAGCAAAAGCTTATACACGATTTATAAGATTTGTGGAAAAAGTTTGCAAAAAATTCCTGTCTTCAAATTATTTTTAATATTTTTTAATGAAAGTAAAGTGACACGGTGATACAAACAATATGGTAAATATGATACAGAGCCAGTTTTCTTTTTCAGATTCTAAAATTTCTGTGGCACTTGAGTAAATCCCGAGTCTTCATCGTAATTTTGTAAAAGAAGCAGCTGAAGTCAATATTTAAATCATCTGTCTCACCAACATCATTTTTGTTTATTATTAAGAATAAAAGCAGAACTCGTTCCTCTCTAATGCACCTTTTTGAAGTGGTCTTTGCTCTTGAAAGGTTGAGAAAATTTAACAATAAATTTTATGAATAGCAAAGGACATGGGTATGCATCAAGATGTGCATTGCAGAATATGTCCTTCCCCTTCTTGTCTTCTTCACAGTATCACACAGTATCACAGTATGTTAGAGATTGGAAGGGACCTCGAAAGATCATCTAGTCCAATCCCCCTGCCAGAGCAGGAACACCTAGATAATGTTACACAGGAATGCGTTCAGGCGGGTTTTGAATGTCTCCAGGGAAGGAGACTCCACAACCTCCCTGGGCAGCCTGTTCCAGTGTTCCGTCACCCTCACTGAGAAGAAGTTTCTTCTCAAGTTTAAGTGGAACCTCTTGTGTTCCAGTTTGTACCCATTACCCCTTGTCCTATCATTGTTTGCCACTGAGTAGAGCCTGGCTCCGTCCTCATGACACTCCCCCTTTATATATTTATAGACACTGATAAGGTCACCCCTCAGTCTCCTCTTCTCCAAACTATAGAGACCCAGCTCCCTCAGTCTTTCCTCATAAGGGAGATGTTCCACTCCCTTAATCATCTTCGTTGCCCTGCGCTGGACTCTCTCCAGCAGCTCCCTGTCCTTCTTGAACTGAGGGGCCCAGAACTGGACACAATACTCCAGATGGGGTCTCACCAGGTCAGAGTAGAGGGGAAGGAGGACCTCTCTCGACCTACTAACCACCGCCCTTCTAATACACCCCAGGATGCCATTGGCCTTCTTAGCCACAAGGGCACAGTGTTGGCTCATGGTCATCCTGTCATCCACTAGGACCCCCAGGTCCCTCTCCCCTACACTGCTCTCTAACAGGTCGTTCCCCAACCTATACTGGAACCTGGGGTTGTTCCTGCCCAGATGCAGGACTCTACACTTTCCCTTGTTATATTTCATCAAGTTACTCCCTGCCCAACTCTCCCGCCTATCCAGGTCTCGCTGGATGGCAGCACAGCCTTCTGGCGTATCAGCCACTCCTCCCAGCTTAGTGTCATCAGCAAACTTGCTGATAGTACACTCAATTCCCTCATCTAAATCATTGATGAATATATTAAATAATACCGGTCCCAGTACTGACCCTCGAGGCACTCCACTAGTTACAGGCCTCCAACTAGACTCAGCCCCATAGACTACAACTCTCTGGCTTCTCTCCTTCAGCCAGTTCGCAGTCCACCTCACTACCTGATCATCCAGTCCACACTTCCTCAATTTAGCTGTGAGGATGCTGTGGGAGACTGTGTCAAATGCTTTGCTGAAGTCAAGGTAGACCACATCCACCGCTCTGCCATCATCCATCCACCGTGTTATTTCCTCATAAAAGGCTAAGAGATTGGTCAAACATGATTTCCCCCTGGTGAAGCCATGTTGACTGCCCCTCATAACCTTCTTATCCTTGATATGCCTTAAGATGGTACCAAGGATAAGGTGTTCTATCACTTTCCCAGGGATGGAGGTGAGGCTGACCGGTCTATAGTTACCCGGGTCCTCCTTCTTGCCCTTTTTGAAGACTGGAGTGACATTTGCTTTCCTCCAGTCCTCAGGCACCTCTCCCGTTTCCCAAGACTTGGTAAAGATGATGGAGAGTGGTCTAGCAATGCCTTCCGCTAGTTCCCTCAGCACCCGCGGGTGCATCCCATCTGGACCCATGGATTTATGGATGTCCAGATTGCTCAACTGGTCTCTAACCCATTTCTCATCGACTAAGGCAAACCGCTCCGTCGACCTGACTTCATCTAAGGTCTCAGGGGTACAGGGCTCTTCAGGACTGCCCGCAGCAGAGTAGACAGAGACAAAGAAGGCATTCAGTAACTCTGCCATCTCTTTATCTTCTGTCACCAGGGCACCCATCCCGTTCATCAGTGGGCCTACATTGCCTCTGGTGTTAGTTTTGTCTGCCATGTATTTAAAAAAGCTCTTTTTGCTGTCCTTGACCCTTCTTGCCAGGTTTAATTCTAAGGAGGCCTTAGTCATCCTAGCTGCCTTCCTACATCCTCTAGCAGCAGCCTTATATTCCTCCCAAGTGGCCAGCCCCTCCTTCCATGACCTGTAAACTCTCCTCTTCCACTTGAGCATACCCAGCAATTCCCTATTTAGCCACGCAGGTCTCTTGGCCCTCTTCCTTGACTTCCTACGTGTCGGGATGCTCCGATCTTGAGCACGGAAAAAGCAGTCCTTGAATGTCAACCAACTATCTTGGGTCCCTTTACCTTCAAGCAGCCCTGCCCATGGGATTTCCCCTAGCAATTGCTTGAAAAGGCCAAAGTTTGCCCTGCTAAAGTCCAGGGTTGCAATTCTACTTGGTATTCTACTAGTCCTGCCACACAAGATCCTGAACTCCACCATCTCGTGGTCGCTGCAACCAAGGCAGCCCTCAACCCTTACTGCTTCGACCAGATCCTCCTTGTTAGTGAGGATGAGATCCAGCAGCGCTCCTCTCCTGGTCGGCTCATCCACCATTTGCAGGAGGAAGTTATCATCCATACACTGGAGGAACCTCCTGGACTGCGGCTGGGTTGCCGAGTGGTCCTTCCAGCAAACATCAGGGAAGTTAAAATCCCCCACGACGACCACGGCCTGTGACTGTGAGGCCGCTCTCAGCTGCCTGTAGAAGGCCTCGTCAACTTCCTCACCCTGATCTTCTTACTTCTCAGTTTCTCCCAAACGATTGAATGTACACACAGAGAAAATGAGAGGGACAGGGAAAAGGATAGGGTTAGGCTGATGGTTAGGCAAGATTCTGTAGGGATAGCTGAAGTGTAGGACATCTGTTTTCTATAAACATTTGTTTAAAAGGCTAAGATAAGAAACAGGACAAGCAAAAAACTGAAGAAACAAACGCAGAAAATGTAAGGGAACAGTAGATAGCAAATTCCATATCAAAGACCAGACCTGGTGGATGGGCTGTTAAAGGCACCAGGCAGAATCAACCACAACTTTGTAGTAGGTCAGGTAGATAGGAAATTACAATATTTGGGATCTGATGTGAAAGAGCAAATTTACTATAGGATATTTAAAGGAGATAATTAAGTGTGCTCAAAAGTTCATATGGAAATGTGCCAAACTTACCATAGGTTGCTTAGGAGAAGGGTAAAATGTTATAATAGGGAAGAAAACATGGAGAAGTGGGCTAAGTATAGTAGGCAGTCTCATGCAAACAAGCTTCAGGTAAGTTGGAAATGTGATGCTCCAGGGCGGCCTGGGATGCAGTGATCACAAGATGGTCGAATTCGAGATCCTCAGGACAGTGAGAAGAGCATGTAGCAAGCTCACTGCCCTGGACTTCAAAAGAGCAGACTTTGGCCTCTTCAGGAACCTGCTTAGTAAGGTTCCATGGGATATAGCCCTAGAGGGCAAGGGGGCCCAAGACTCTTGGTTGATATTCAAGGATCACCTGCTACAAGCTCAGGAGTGTTGCATCCCAACTAAAAGGAAGTGCAGCAGGAGGGCCAGGAGACCTCCTTGAATGCATAAGGAGCTCCTTAGGAAGATTCAAATGAAAAAAAGGCTTATAAAAAGTGGAAACAAGGACAGGCGGCTGGGAAAGAATACAGGGATGTTGTCTGGGAAGCTAGGGACCAGGTTAGGAAAGCTAAGGCCCAGTTAGAATTAAACTTGGCTAGGGATGTTAAGGATAACAGGAAGGGATTCTACAGGCACATAGCAAATAAAAAAACAGACTAGGGGCAAGGTGGGCCCCCTCAGGAAGCTCTTGGGAGAACTAGCTACACAGGATTTGGAGAAGGCTGAGGTTCTGAATGACTTCTTTGCCTCGGTCTTCACTGGCAAAGGCTCTGAGCACACCACCCATGTCTTGGAAGGCAGACGCAGGCACTGTGAAAATGAAGACCTTAGGCCCACTGTAGTACAGGATCTGGTTCAAGACCATCTTAAGAACCTGAACTTACACAAGTCCATGGGACCTGATGGAATCCATCCACGGGTCCTGAAGGAGCTGGCAAATGAAGTTGCGAAGCCACTGGCCATCATATTTGAAAAATCATGGCAGTCAGGTGAAGTTGCCGATGACTGGAAAAAGGGAAATATAACCCCCATTTTCAAGAAGGGGAAAATGGACGACCCAGGGAATTACAGACCAGTCAGTGTCACCTCTGTGCTTGGCAAAATCTTGGAGCAGATTCTCCTGGAAGGCATGCTAAAGAGCATGAAAATCAACAAAGTACTTGGTGACAGCCAGCATGGCTTCACTAAGGGGAAATCCTGCCTGACCAATTTGGTGGCCTTCTATGATGGGGCTACAAAACTGAGCAGTTGATGTCATCTACTTGGACTTGTGCAAAGCGTTCGACACTGTCCCACACAACATCCTTGTCTCTAAATTGGAGAGACATCAATTTGATGGATGGAGCACTCCGTAGATAAAGAACTGGCTGGATGGCTGCACACAAAGAGTTGTGGTCAATGGCTCAATGTCCAGCTGGAGACCAGTAATGAGTGGCGTCCCTCAGGGATCAGTGGTGGGACCGGACTTGTTTAACATCTTTGTTGCTGACATGGACAGTGGGATTGAGTGCTCCCTCAGCAAGTTTGCTGATGACACCAAGCTGTGTGGTTCAGTTGATACGCTGGAGGGAAGGAATGCCATCTAGAGGGACCTTGACACACTTGTGAGGTGGGCTTGATGCCAACCTCATGAAGTTTAACCATGCCAAGTGCAAGGTCCTGCAGCTGGGTCGGAGCAATCCCAGGCACAGCTACAGGCTGGGCAGAGAAGAGATTCAGAGCAGCCCTGTGGAGAAGGACTTGGGGGGTGTTGGTCGATGCAAAAATGAACATGAGCTTGCAGTGTGCGCTTGCAGCCCAGAAAGCCAACCGTATGCTGGGCTGCATCAAAAGGAGAATGACAAGCAGGTCAAAGGAGGTGATCCCGCCCCTCTACTCTGCTCTTGTGAGACCTCACCTGGAGTATTGTGTGCAGTTCTGGTGTCCTCAACATAAAAAGGACATGGAAGTGTTGGAACAAGTCCAGAGGAGGGCCACAAGGATGATCAGGGGACTGGAGCACCTCCCATATGAAGACAGACTGAGAAAGTTGGGGCTGTCAGCCTGGAGAAGAGAAGACTGCGTGAAGACCTCACAGCAGCTTTCAAGTATCTGATGGGGGCTTATATGGATGCTGGGGAAGGGACTCTTCATTAGGGACTGTAGTGATAGAACAAGGGGTAATGGGTTAAAACTTAAACAGGGGAAGTTTAGTTTGGATATAGGAAGGAAGGTCTTTACTGTAATGGTGGTGAGTCACTGGAATGGTTTGCCAAGGGAAGTTGTGAATGCTCCATGCCTGGAGGTGTTCAGGGACAGGTTGGACAGAGCATTGGGTGTTATTGTTTAGTGTGAGGTGTCCCTGCCCATGCCAGGGGACTGGAACTGGATGTTCTTAAGGTCCTTTCCAACTCTAACTATTATATGATTCTATGATTTTACTTCCTGGTGGTCAATGATGTCTATTTGATGTGTTTGTTGGGGAAATCTGTTCAGTTTTATTACTGGCTGAATCTTACATATTTTCAGATCTCCCTAATGTTCACGGAGTTTGGTTTCTTTCTGTGTTCTCCTTCCTTCAAATTTTGCTTGAGTTTGAATGGATTTTCTGAGAAGTATTACACCTTCATATGCTTACACTGAGGATTTTTTTTTTCAAAAGAACGACATATTTCTACAAATATTCCATGTTATATATACAGCAATCCAAAAGTGGGCAGGTTTTTTGCTTGCTCTTTGTCTTTTTTCTGTGTGCTTTTTTTCAGATTTTTAAATATGGTTTGAGTTTCCCTTACTGCAACATGTTCTTTTTTTGTTTTTTTCAGGATTGTGGTGTTTAAGCATAATCTTGTTCTTTCTCTTCCCCATTACATTATTTCTAATCTAACGACTAAATAGAGCCTTCTCAAGTACAGGTGTTGGGAGAATTGCTTTAATTTTTCTTGCATAAATGTGGCTTTGTACAAATGGAATTCCTTTTCATATCATAAGGGATTGGGTGTTTTACAAAATGAATTTAATGTCAAAGATTAATATAAGCTTATATATTTACATGTTCAATATTTTGCACATGTGAATAACTTCAGAAACTGATGTTTGTCGTAACCTATTCTGTTCCCATTTTCCACCATATATTTGCCCCATTCTTCTTGTTTTACTACTGTTTAGTACCCGACAGAAGGATTACTTTCCACTGGCAGTCACCCACTGATGTAAAGGAGGTGATGGTGTGCGCGGTGTAGGAGATATCTGCCCAGGAGTCATCTCATCAGAAATTGTATTTCTTATTT
Source organism: Pezoporus wallicus (assembly GCF_028554395.1). Lineage (NCBI taxonomy): Eukaryota > Metazoa > Chordata > Aves > Psittaciformes > Psittacidae > Pezoporus > Pezoporus wallicus. The sequence continues at coordinate 10,081,707 of NW_026641950.1, forward strand.
TTCTTTTATGTTCTGTGACTTAGTGCTGCATGGAGACTAGTAATTTGCCCTTTAACTCTGCCTCGGTTTTTTTGGAGTCTTTGCAATTTGTTTTCACACTTGGACATGGGATGCTGTATGTCTGTCAAAATTGATGATATTTATGAAACCCTAATCTCTGAAGATTGTATTGTTGGGTGAGCTGTTCAAATGATTGTACGTCATATATCTGTGAGAATTTATCTATGCATGTGAGCCTACTTTGTTTCCATTTAACTCTGGCCTCGCAGAGAAAGAGACCCAAGGCAAAAAATTGTTGACATTCAGAAACAGTGAGCAGCTAAATAAGAATGTTCCTTTTTTAAAATGTTTTAGATGGAATGTAGGTTATTTTAACCAGGAGCTAGTTTGAATTTATGGATAGATATGCAGAGACAGAAAGCTAACAATTCATGATGACAGTGCATTAGGATTTAGTTCTTCAGAACTTGGACGTGTGTGTCTACAGAGGTGGATACAAATTGACCCAGCTTCCTCTTCCGCCTTCTGAGCTGACTAAACAGAGCCAGCTTCAAAGTATGCCATGAAAATATATTCTGCTAAGGGACATATGTGGAAATACACTGCATTTAACATGGTCATAGCAATCACCCAGCTCTGGGTAAAGGCCGAGGAGTCCAGATCTAACTGCATGAACACAGGTAGATGCATCCTTTGACAATATGTCTTTTGCTGTGTTTGAAATTGCTGTCACTTAAGCTTCAGGTGATTCTCTATAAAAAAAAAAGGTATACATTGCATCTTTGATTTATTTGTCCATTTGTTCTTTTCTCTTTGCCTTGTCTAAGGTTATAGACTAATTCTTTGTGAACAAGTAGTGTGAGGCCCAGTCAAGTCCCAGTTTCATAGGAAACCTCTAAGAATTGATGAAATATGAACAGAGTATTCTGAGAGTTGGTTTTCCTGTTTTAATTGAAGCAAGTAGGGTTTTTCCATGAATAAAAATTCTTAATGATTTCTTAAAAGTTAGTAAAGCCAAACACCATTCAAAATGTCTACTTCGGAATATTCTGATATTTCAGTTCTTGCTTTCTTCTAGCACAGGAGCAAAATGTGGACATCCTGCAACTGCTCAGATGTGATAGAAGAAAGAATTCTTAACATATTTTCAAAATTTAGTATGTACACATTCCCAAATAAAACCAGCAATTTCTGAATTTATGATATGATCTGAAGTGTTTGCTTGAGTGAGTTCACTTTTGTGCTGCATATTTCCATTCTGGGTAAGCATTCCAGGTACATAGAGATTTTGGTTGCAGAAGTCATTCTTGCATCACTATGATTTCTGTCCCAGACAGTGTAGGAGGTCCATAATACAGCCAAAGTCAACCCACACAGAAATATTTTCATTGTATTAATTTCAGAAAATTGCTTGATTTTCTATATTAAAAAATATACTTATTATTTCCATCCTGTACTTCCACTTGGTATTTCAATAATGCAGAAACTGCCTTTTCTGTTAGATAATTCCTGGAACGGTTTGTTGATAGAAGTAATTTACAATAATATAGATATGAGATTGTCCTGGGTTCAGCAGTAGCAGTCATTTTTCTCCTTAGTAGCTGTGCTAGTACAGTGCTGTGTTTTCAACTTTAGCCTGAGAACAACAGTGATCACACACTGATGTTTTTAGTTCTTGCTAAGTATTGTTTACTATGATAAAGGACTTTCTCAGTCTCATGCTCTGCCAGGGAGGAGGGGCATGGGAAGCCAGGAGGAAGCAGAGGCAGGACACCTGACCCAAATGAGCCAAAGGGGTATTCCATACCACAGCACATCATGCCCAGTATATAAACCAGGGAGAGTTAGACAGAAGACCCAGATCGCTGCTCGGGTCGGGCTGGGTATCAGTCGGTGGTGAGCAACTGTATTGTCCATCACTTGTGTTTAATGTTTTATTTTCCTTTTCACCTTTTAGTTTTATATTCCCTCATCTTGTTATTCCCCTTATCATTACTATTACTGGTGTTAGCAGTAGTAGTTCTGTATTATACCTTAGTTACTGGACTGTTCTTATCTCAACCTGTGTGAGTTACACTCTTTCGAATCTCCTCCCCATCACTCCAGCAGCTGGAGGGGGAAGAAGAGGGAGAGTGGGCGCTGCATGGTTCTGAGATACCAGCTGGACTTAAACCACGACAGAGATCTATTTTAGGTTATAAAAAACTCTCATTTATTCATTTTAGAATGAAATGTTTTAAGGACAAAGCATCAGAATTTGTTCATAAGAAAAGTTATATTCAAGCATGACATGGAAGAAATCTGCATATCTTTAAGATCCTGAAGTCAGTTACAATTTGTAATCACTATTGCTGCAATTGTAAATTGCAGTCCATACCTACAAAAACAACAAAAAAAGTACAATTGCTTCTTGGTGTAGAGAATTGTAACCTACACAAGCAGATCAGCTCAGAAGATTCATATGTGAGTGGTGATAAGCAATATTTTCAAAAGTATGCAAGAGCTTTAAGAGCTTTAGGCAGTTAATTTTCATCAGACCGAGACTCCTAAATCATACAGATGTGTTTATGTAAAGTAGCTTTATCATTCAAGACAAGCACCTTGGCATATACTTTTGGTTTATTTATTTTTACATTTTGTTTGAATTTATTTAAATAAGTAAACATTGGGTGGGAAGGTGGAGCTTAGATCCTAATAAAATTAGTCAGGGATTCCTTCACAGTCTCAAATCACTAGTATCTGTTGAGTTCGTTCAGACTAATCAAGCATATGTTGCTACAGTGTAATAATCCAACCTCAAAAGGTCTTCCCTGGAAGCAGAGTTTGGACTGCTATACTCTAATGTGTTGTTTCATACAGAAATCTGATTTATGTCTGGAATTGTACTAACCTATACATTTTACTAATGGCTAGTGAGTTCCTCTGATAAATTAACCTTTTGATTTCTTCGTTCTGCAGTAAATCTCTTCATAAGTAAGATTAGTAAAAGTTAATTTAATAATGTCACAGAAGTTTATATTTAACATTGTCAGTATGGTAGAGCAAGCCAGTTTAAAACCACAGAATTCCTTGACTACACCTAAGCTTTTTGGAGTAGCTAGCTATAACATATAAAGTGCACTTTATGTATTTTTAAACTACCAACACCACTGGATCAATCAAAATCCTTTTTGGCTCATCTAATCCATAAACCTCTGTTGTCATATTTAAAGCTGCTTGCCTGAACCGAATGATAGAAGAATGTCAAAGCCAGCAGATCTGCAGCATTTAATCCTGCAAGAGAGAACACAGCATGTCCACTGTAGTGCATAAGGGTGTTCAATAGGCTTTTGTAAGAGTGACAGAGGATATCCCTGGATTCTCTTGTGAAAGTGTTATGAAAAAAAGTTTGACTTGTGTGTGAAAAAATGAAGATATGTGACAAGTGAGTTCTCCAGGTAATGTATGGCATTGCAACAAGAGAAATAGAATGAAATTAAAATAGACATACAAACCCATGTTTATTTAGGTCTGTTTAATTTGCCAAAAAGTACCCCTAAGTGACTATTGGTCTATAGCAACCAGTTAATTTAACAGGATAAGGCAGGTAAAATGGAGTGGGATAAGCAGAGAATAAAAAAAAAAACCCAAAAAATAACCCTTAAGACCAAATATGTACTCATTTCAGCTCCAGTACATAGTTGGCTTCAGATAATTATTTTGCAGATGTTGTTCAGTTCATTCCGATAGATCCCAAGAATCTTGGTTATTACAGCCTCCTGTGATCTTGCATAGCTTCTTACTTTTCCGTAACCATTGCTGCTAAGTACACTCAGTAGCACCTGGGAATAAATGCAGGTCACTATGCATGCATAAAAACAGAAGTCAGTTGAGCCAAATCATGATTATCAGCTCTTCAACTATTATCTTTTCTTCTATTGGTTCTTGAATTCAGTTATGAATGTTCTGATTTCAAAAGAGATTTTTCTTCATTGGTTTTACATTGGAAAGAATCATTCAACAACATTAAACTGTTAAAAATAATTTAGAATACATTTCCAGTCCAACCCTGGAACACACCTGCCGCAGAAAATACATGGACTCAGTCAGAGATCAATATGATCAGACAAAAAGCCGTTTATTACAAAGCCTTAACCCCTTAAATACTATTTCTTACATGCACTTACAGTGATTTTGCATATTATGATTGGATGCATGTCCTGAAGACCCTTTGCAACTAGCATATAATTGGTTAAGCACAGGTGTGGGAACTTGACCTCGAAAGCTTGCCAACAGTCTGCAGTTCTCATTACATCAGTGAATTCTAGCTTCTTCTTATCTTGCTTGCTTAAGCTTCCTTGGGCCTCTCACGGCCTTGCTGTATCTTTCTGGATTATTCAGAGTTTATGTACCAATTATCCATTCTCCTGTGAAAACACTGTCTCCACACACACCTATAAAATAACCTTGAAATTTTAGTTCCAGATCTAACTAACAAGTGAGCACTGATCCCCTCTTTGTTCTGAACTTTGTCTTCTCAGACTAATTTCTCAGGAGTTATGAGAGTTCCTCACTGGAAATTAAGGTAAAAATGAGAAGTGCATATAGGTCCACCTGGGAATGCAGACCTGGTTATTTGGGATATGGAGAAGCCTGAGGTATTCAGTGACTTTCTGCCCCAGTCTTCATCAGCAAGTACTCCACACTGCATAAGTTTCAGAAGACAAAGGCAGGGATTGGGAGAATGAAGAACTGCCCACTGTAGGAGATCAAGTGCAGGACCATCTAAGGATTCCCCCTTTATTGTGAGCTGGGGGAAGTACCTATGTTCTTCATGTCACATATTCCTGTTCCTGGTGGACCAGTTTCCCTGGTCTTGCAGCCAACTGCATGTGTCTGCACACACACCGGTGTCTGCCGCAATTCGTGGGATAATGGACAGCAATTCCTCACACCAGTCCTTGGTGTAGTGGATGGAAGAGTCTTATGAGCTCTTTCTCATTCATCCCTCAGACAAGGATGGTGGAGTCTCAGTTCAGTTCCTCACTCCCTTCTCCCATGCAATGGACATTGGAGTCTTATCGCAGCTGCTCCCACCCATCTCTGAGACAATGGTCAGTGTAGTCCCATTTCAATTCCTCACAGGAATCCTTGAGGCAATGGAAGGAAGAGTCTTATCTCAGCTCTTTCCCACTCATCCCTCAGGCAGTGGATGGTGGAGTCCCATCTCAGCTTCTCCTGTCTTTGAGACAATGGGCAGTAGAGTCTGATTTCAGATTAGCCTCTCACAGCTTTGTCTTAAAGTACCAGCTGCAAATTCTACCATATGTTAATCTGTGTGTAAATAGTAGCATCCTGAAGCCCTGCATATAAGAAATTTAAATATTTAAATTTGAAGACTTTTTTTCATATGACTGAATCATATCCTAATGTTTTCTTTATTTAAAATTCTTTGCATGCTGTTGCTACCTTACTTACTGCTAGCAAAATTCTTCCTGCAAAATCTACCAAGCATTATCTTTATTAAACAGAATTGTTCACATTAAAATAAGATGTATGTAAAAGGTTAATTAAATCACAGCTACTTAAAGTTACCCATTTCCTAGTTCTGCACTGACTGTATAAGATAATTAAAACTACAAAGTTAAGACTTTGTCCCAGCTGCTCATTTCTACACAGTTTAACGTTTAAGCATGTCTATATGTAAAATATGCGCATGATCTAATGGTGCACTTAATGTTATGACGAAGTTTCGTGGTTTAAACCCAGTCAGGCAACTCGTTCACTCACTCCCCCCCTTCTTTCCCTCCCCCTACTCCCAGAGGGATGGAGAGGAGAATCGAAAAGAATGCAACTCCCAAGGGTTGAGATAAGAACAGTTTTTAGTAACTAAGGTATAACACAAATCACTACTGCTACTACCAATAATAACAATGATAAGGAAATAACAAGGGAAGAGAATACATCACCTCACCACCAGCCAACCCATAACTCGCCCCCTCCCCCCCCTCCCGACCAAGCACCGACCGATACCTCCTCCAACCCTGCAGTCTCCCAGCCCTTCCGGCTAACTCCCAGTTACATCCTGGGCATGACGTGCTGTGGTATGGAATCCCCTTTGGCTAGCTTGGGTCAGGTGTCCTGTCTCTGCTTCCTCCTGGCTTCCCCTCCTCCCTGGCAGAGCATGAGGCTTCACAAAGTCCTTGGCCAAACCAAAATATCCTTGTTATCAGCTCTGTTCCCGAGCCAAAAGTCAAAACACTGCACTGCACCAGCTACCAAGAAGGAGAAAAATGACTGCTGCTGCTGAACCCAAGACATGAAGTTAGGTTAATGTTAACCTTTCTGGAGACCAATGGAATCCTGCATATAATTAAAAGCTTTTCTGTAATTTGGAGGGATTATGTTCGTAATCTTCCACTTCAGAGTAATTCAAATGTTTTTCATAACGTGAACAGACTTTTTTCCTAATAAGAGAAGAAATGGGACTTGTAGATCTTGTACTATATTATGATAATATTTTGGCTAGTTATGTTTTTACTCCATAACAGCAATTAACAAGAAAGATATCATTTTACCTTCTTTAAACCTCAAAGTCTAACTCTATAAAAGGTAACTAGACATAAAATGATCTTAACAGTGCAGAGCTTTTTTTTAAATCTTGTCAGAAGTTTGCCAAAAAAATTACAAAGGTTTACACTGCTAAATAAAACCTGTTAGGATTTGTTTGTTTTCTCAATGAATAAATTATTGCATGAAAAAGGGAATTCTGGGGCAGCTTAAAATCTTCATGAATTCATGTTAAATTTATTAAATTAATTTAGCTGACAAATAAATGAAAGATAAAAAAGTAATGGAAATGAATAAACATAATTGTTGCTGTTCCCGAGTTTGCCAGCACCAAAATATCTGAGGGGAAAAAAGCCCAACCAATGAATCTACCAAACAAATAAATAAAAATAAACAAAAGCCCATTATGAAACAGAGCAAAGACAAGACTAGTACTTGGAAAGGAAGTTTGGAAATTTCAGAAATTAGGTTCAAATTCCTAAAGACAGGAAATGAAGCCAATCACAGACCATAATGGCAGGCAGAAAACCAAACTAAGTGCTCTGGAGAAGCAAAAATCTTGTCTGGGTCCCTGTCAGGGTCTCAGTGTCCAAGTGTGAAACCCATCACCATCATTAAGAGCAGCTCTTCAAATCACCCTTGGTACTAAACAGGACTTCGAGCCTAAGTCTGGGATGCATGATGGGATGGACCGGAGGAGCTTTTTGAGACTGCACAAGATTTATTATTGGATATTTAGGGGAGGAACTAAAGGTGGTAAAATCATTTAGGTGATTTGGGGATGACCATGTGTGGAAAATAGAAGAGTAAAGGTATAAAAATTGCAGGCTACATGTAAATATTTGGCTGGTCAGTACAGGCTATGTGCTGTGCCTATCCTCTTGCTAAATTCCTTTCTAAGCCTCTTCTGGGTGAGGGTGCTCTGTTCATTGTGCCTGTGTATGTGGGAGTCTGAGTGCAGCAGCTGGAGCCAGATGATGGGTCAGAGGGCCTGTGTGTCTGTGATGCATCAACTAGAGTGAGTGCAGGTATGTGAGTGCAGTTGTGGTCACCACAAATTAGGGGCAGTGATTAGGTCAAGTGGCTTTGGGAGCCAGGGGGATGAGTCAGTCCATAATGATTTGATGAGTGCCTGTGTATTGTTAAGGGTGAGAGCAAAGGCACATCCACTATGGAAACGGGGGCAATTTGAAGCAGCTCTGTGTATGTGTGTGCATGTGTTTGTTCTCATAAGGTGCTAGCAACAGATTCGGGACATCCACATGACAGACTGAATGTCTGAGTACAGCTCCTGATCTGCCTTGTACATAGGTATATGCATTCCCACTAATGGATCTCCACCCTGTTCAGCCAGAGAGCAGAGCAGGATGAGGGCATTGGTGTTGTCTAAGTCATCTAAGTGTCTGTCTGTGATATATGTATGCTCTGGGTGCATACACCTGCTGGGAATACTCTTCAGCACCACTGCTCCTGGGAACAAGGGTCATGGAGCTGCTGCAACCTCACTTCTCTTGGGTTGATGGATCCTACATGATGTAGGCCTACTGTAGCCAAAATACTATTAGAGTAAGGGAGGGAAAGAGCATTTCTTTAGCAGTTCAAACGGCTTCCAATGGCTTTCAGATGTTCCCAAATTAACACAAGCTATTATGAGGTTATTTATCCATCAGCAAATTTGACAGTCTTCAACAGGCTCTTGTCATCAAGAAATCGCATTTTGTTGGGATTATTTTGTTTGTAGATATTGTCTTCCCAAAATAGTGGGCCTAGTTTAGAATCATAGAATAGGGTTGGAAAGGACCTTAAGATCATCTAGTTCCAACCTCCCTGCCACAAGCAGGAACACCTCACATTAAACCATGTCACCCAAGGCTCTGTCCAACCTGGACTTGAACATCCCCAGGGATGAAGCATTCACAGATTCCCTGGGCAACCCATTCCAGTGCCTCACCACCCTCACACTAAAGAATTTTTTCCTTATATCCAATCTAAACTTCCCCTGTTTAAGTTTGAACCTGTTACCCCTTGTCCTATCACTACAGTCCCTAATGAAAAGTCCCTCTCCAGCATCCTTGTAGGCCCCCTTCAGATACTCAAAAGCTGCTATGAGGTCTCCATGCAGCCTTCTCTTTCCCAGGCTGAACAGACCAAACTTTCTCAGCTTGTCTTCATAGGGGAGGTGCTCCAGTCCCCTGATCATCCTCATGGCCCTCCTCTGGACTTGTTCCAAGAGTTCCATGTCCTTCTTATGTTGAGGACACCAGAACTGCACACAATACTCCAGGTGAGGTCTCACAGGAGCAGAGTAGAAGGGCAGGATTACCTCCTTCGACCTGCTGGTCACACTCCTTTTGATGCAAAATGTTTTGATTCAAATGATATTTCTCTAGTAAAACCCATGATGCTCTCTTGTGAATTCTTATTTAGGAGTCTAGTGCTGAAATTACAGCCTGATCTGCTTTTCCATTAAAGGCCATATTTTGAAGCACACATAATTTTACAAAGAAATTATTTGAAATTTTATTTTTTTTCAAGAAAGACAAAACATTTTTTTTTCCTGTGTCTAGAATATCATGAAATTTTGTTTTGTCATATTTGGTCTGCATCACCATGAAGTACATCATGTTTCCACAGCTTTTGGATTCCCAGGGTCATGCACTACTTCTTTTCTGAAACAAAGCTTACCCTGCTTCTGCTTAGTCAAGACATTGATATGAATATTTAACTATCTAGGTGGCTATTCAAATTTCAGATGTTTTGGAATTGTTTCAAGTTCTGAGGAAATTTGAATGTCTCCAAATATTGTGAATTGCTTCCTTTTTAGCTGTGTCTTTCACCCTTGGCTTCCACTTAGGGTGGAGATGGCTATGTGTGACAAAATGTGGATATAATAGGACATTGTCCTGGGTTCAGCAGTAGAAGTAATTTTTCTCAGTCTTAGTAGCTGGTGCAGTGCTGTGGTTTTGACTTTCAGCCTGGGAACAAAGCTGAAGACACTGAAGTTTTTAGCTGTTGCTAAGTAATGATTACTCCAAATAAGGACTTTCTGAGTCCCATGGTCTGCCTGGGAGGAGGGGAAGCTGTGAGGAAGCAGAGGCGGGGCACCTGACCCAAACTAGCCAAAGTGGTATTCCATACCACAGCATGTCATGCCCACTGTATAAACTGGGGGCAGTTACCTGAAAGGCCCAGATCACTGGTCACGTCGGGCTGGGTATCATTTGGTGTGTGGTGAGCGGTTGTATTCTTGTCCCATGTTATTTCCCTTATCATTATTATTATTGGTGGTAGCAGTAGTGGTTTGTGTTATACCTTAGTTACTGGACTGTTCTTATCTCAACCCATGGGAGTTATTCTTTTGATTCTCCTCCCCATCCCTCCGGGAGTAGGGGGAGGAAAAAGGGGGGACTAAGAGAGCATCTGTGTGATTCTGAGTCACCAGCTGCATTTAAACCACAACAGACATCTATGTTAACTGCTGATAGTGATATTTCCACACTCAGCCTTGATCTCTTTCTACACTCATCTCTCATCTCTTGATCAGAGAACAGAACAAGGAGATGGAAGCCAATATGAATTTCTTTCAGGCTGCAAATTAATAACTGAGGTTAGTCTTTCAAGTTATCTCACTGAAGTCTTTACTAAAGATGCAAAGAAAACACTTAGAGGCAGCAACTGTATCCTTCAAGAAAAGATGAATTTAAAGCTTAAAATTAATATGACACCTATGAACACGGAAATGCGAAGGTAAGCAGGGTGCTGTGAAAACTCTAACAAACTTGGAAAAAAGTGTTTAAATTTAGGAGGATGAAGTGTCTTGGTTTTACAAACTGAAAGCTTATAAGATACATTCACTGCCAAAACAAAATCAGGACAAAACGACTTTGCGTTTCAGACCAGTGAGACATTGCATTTTAAAGGTCACAGCTATATCTCACAGTCTGACCTCCTTTTCTATCAAAAAGAATTCATTTTGCTTCTGGCAATATGGACAAGGTCTCTGTGTCTGATGTTGCTACTACTGTTGTATACACTACTCTTCCTCTGTGCCTATCTAGTCATCAGTGAAATCCATTTCTCCTTGGTGAAGGGACTGTGCCATCTGCAATCCTTCATGAACACAATCCACTATGCAACTTCTTTGCAAAATAGCAGCAAAGATGATTTTGCATAGCACTTAAAGTGTAATAAGGTAAGCCACTAGAGGATACAGAATTGTAAATTCCTACAGCTTTGAGATGGTTATGATTATGAAGACAACTGCTTTCAAAACTCTTGAAAATGAGAGCTTGTAAAAAGGCAAAATAACATGTCTTATCCTTACCACCTTGTCTACAGTATGTACTATATAAGCAAATAGCACATCTGGCAGCTGACAAATACATTTTTTTTCTCTCTTTAATTATATGTATTTTCACTAACAGGAAATGTCTGATTGCAGCATATGCTTGTAATGATGTGAATTTTAAATGAAGTGTTTAATACTTTGTCATCAGAAAAGCTTGCATGGCTGATTTGGGATTGGCAACACCCCCAAAATGCAAGGCCTATAAAATTTGGTATTACATATCTAAATTTGTTGGATTGCAAATCTCAGAGAAATTGCCTAGTTTATAGGAATTTATTTTTAACTGTTTCATCTGCATATATAGTAAAAACGGCAATTTTTTTGCCAAGTCTCTCTGTCAACAAAAATAAAATATTATTGTTTGCTATCTAGTGCATTTTATATTATAGGCTAAATATTGAAATCTCATTGTCTATTTAGCAGTACCTGAATTATTGATACATATTAGATAATTTTGACTTCATAAAACCTAATTGATCACATAATACAAAAAAAAAAAAATACAAAACCAGGGTGTATTTAGTCACTTATTCTGGATTCATGAAAAAAAATTTATTAAGACATTGACTAGCTAATATATCTAGGCAGTTTCTGGTACTCGAGATGAATGATTTAGAAGTATCTGATCTCTCCTACATTGTATTATGCAGTCTAGGTATATTCTTACATAATGGGAAATCTTAAATACATGGGCAGGTGGAAAGTTGAGTGAGGAACAAACTAAATCAGAAACGCTTAATGTGCAGGTTATTACTTTGATTTCAACAAAGACAACAAGGGGCAGTGACGTTCCTATTTTTCTGTTGAAGGATAGGTCACTTCCAATTAAATCACCAAAACTTTTTTTCATTTGGAAGAAAAAATACAAAATCGTTCTCCATAGCACTTCTCCATATCACATTTTTTCATACATATCTGTTGTGCTTTCCAAGCTAAAAAATTCTTATTTAGCATTCATGTTATTATTCAGTTTGATGACTAGAGAATTCACCAGTTTTCTGTCATTTTGTTAATATTGTTTACATAAATTTGTAAACTGATCCACGAAAGACAAGAGATGATCATTCTTATTCAGAACTCTGTGCCACATTTCTGCCTTGTGTCCTAATTGCTGGATTATTTGTGTGTTAAAGGAGGTTTTAGAACTATTTTTATTAAAATGTCATTCTGGACTTTCTCAATCAATATTTTATGAAAAATAATATTTCTATGGAAATGCAGTTTAAACAGAAATAAAATCTAAAATAAAATGTGTTTTGCTAAAACTTGCTCCTGAGAAAACGTTAACAACTTTGATGAATAGCTAAGAAAAAAGCTTTTCTCCCATTCAATTTTATTTAATTAATGTAAAAGAGCAGAAAAATAATTTAAGGTTAACCTGTGCTCAAATTAGCTGTGTGCCCAGAGCATGTGGCTAGGCGTTTGATGTCAGTACACTAATCCAAAATCTTGTAAGAGTTAGTGAAATCTAATAGCTACATATTATTTTAATATTTTAGTGGGTGTGACATGAAATTCACATAATTGATATTTGTATCAAATCCTGTCATGGATAGTTCAAATTCTTTACCTTTGACAAACGTCCCGCTTACATGTTCTGAATTGTCTTCAGTACTGAAGAATTTTGTTTTTCTTTGAAGCAGCATGTTTTGACCAGAGATACAGAACTGTGTTATTCTGACTGTACTAATCATCTGCAGAATTGTAATATTGCCATTCTACTGTTCTTCCCTGCTCTGAAGAGGTTATTAATGTGAGGGCAAACTGGTGTTGGATTCTCTTTTTAAGGAGAGATCCAGTTGCGTAACGGATGAATAAAAATTTATAAGTATATGCAATGATACAGTGTTTGAAATTTCATGGGGGTACTTTTCTTGGAAACTGACACATTTGGATCAAATATAATTACATAAATAGATAAAAAACTTGTCTTGGAACAGTATTATGTCAGCAGTCTTAACCATGCTGTGAGTCTTATCTGTCTGGCAGAGCAGTATTACATTTAATAGTACTAGTAATTCTGATTTATTAGGACTATTGACATACCACAAGAGATCTGTATCTTCAATCCTGCCAACAAATTTCTCAATTATTCCAAAGTGGCAAATATTCCCCAAGGCTTTCCCTTTGTTTCTTAAGATACCTAAATTTTGATGTCTGAATAATATGTCAGCCTGTATGAGGCATATCTGAAATCCCACTGTTGTCCATATGGGTCAGCATTGAGACTCGGTATTGTCACTAAATACAGCATTTGCAGGTGATGGAAGCTGGGAGCTGATTTATCTTAAGTGAAAGCAGAACTAAAAACTCACTCTGAAATAAGTCTGTATCCTTTTACCTGAACAGAACATCTAGTGAGACATCCTGATGTCATCTATGGTCTGAGGCATAGTTTCATACATAGATCTGTGGCATGCCTGTCAGTTCCGCAAAGATGTCTTGAATATCCATTGGTATTATATATATATTGAGACAATTTAATTGTGCTTCAGCTGACTGGTTGACCAAAGCAGCCTCTGCTCTCTATTAACTGTGTTGATCAGGATCTCAATTCAGTTACCTAAACAGTGATTGCAATCAGAAATTAAATATGAAGCACACATGTGTATGCATGCAGACACCTGCACATATGGTTTTAATATATGGGTCTATATTTTGAAAGAAATCCTTCTACATTCAGCTGGGGAGGAGTAGCTGATTCCTTACAAGCTTTTCTGATGAGGCAAAATGGTTTCTGACTCTTTTGCAAGCACATTGTGTTTGGAGAGTGCACAGCTGGAGAAAGGAAGGTTGCAATGCCATCACATAGGTCCTACTGGGCATAAGAAACTTGGAGTTATTTGTTGAAATTAACATTCATGCTGAGAACTGAGTGACACAGAAATGCCATGAATGACTATGTGCTTCGTCTTCACTCAGGGGAGCAGAAGTTAAAATAGAGAGTCTGAAGATTGTTTGTTGGACTCTGGTGTCATAAGAAAAGTTTGTGGTGTAACAGACATTTAAGAGCAACCAGCAATATTCTGTCTGCTCTAAGAACTAGCAGAAAGGTGAGTCAGGAAGGGTAATTGGAGAAAAAGCAATATAACCCTTTGGATTTAGCTGCACTCTGGTTCATTTTTCCAGTGAGTGATGTGGCTATGTACTTTAGCACAAATTGTTTGTTGTTTATATTAGTACAACAGCTGGTTCATTTCTGTATATTTATCAGTATACATCTATAAGTCTACAATAAGTCTTATTTCAGGTCTGGGTTTTTTGTCTGTTCATTTTATGATACATATCCTTCAGCACACTCAGATCTTAGTACACCTTTGCCATACAAAAATGTCCACCTAACCTGGAAGCATGAATCAGATCTTGAAGCTATCATTTTGAGCGCAGAACTAAAAAATATTTTATCTAAATGTAGACACATACAAGCAAACATTTTTATGCTTAAATTATTTGTTTTATCTTTGGAAATTTGTTCGTGTTAAGAAAAGCCAATGTACTTTTAATGACAAGGTATGTTTTAAAATTAGAATCATAGAATCATAGAATAATTAGGGTTGGAAAGGACCTTAAGATCATCTAGTTCCAACCCCCCTGCCATGGGCAGGGACACCTTACGCAAAATCATATCACCCAAGGCCTCGTCCAACCTGGTCTTGAACACTGCCAGGGATGGAGCGTTCACAGCTTCCCTGGGCAACCTATTCCAGTGCCTCACCACCCTCACAGGAAAGAATTTCCTCCTTATATCCAACCTAAACTTCCCCTGTTTAAGTTTGAACCCGTTACCCCTTGTTCTGTCACTACAGTCTCTAATGAAGAGTCCCTCTACAGCACCCCTATAGGCCCCCTTCAGATACTGGAAGGCTGCTATGAGGTCTCCACGCAGCCTTCTCTTCTCCAGGCTGAACAGACCAAACTTTCTCAGCTTGTCTTCATATGGGAGGTGCTCCAGTCCCCTGATCATTGTCGTGGCCCTTCTCTGGCCTTGTTCCAACAGTTCCATGTCCTTTTTATGTTGAGGACACCAGAAATGCACACAATACTCCAGGTGAGGTCTCACAGGAGCAGAGTAGAGGGGCAGGATCACCTCCTTTGACCTGCTGGTCACGCTCCTTTGGATGCAGCCCAGGATACAGTTGGCTTTCTGGGCTGCAAGCACACACTGCTGGCCCATGTTCATTTTCTCATCAACCAACACCCCCAAGTTCATCTCCGCAGGGCTGCTCTGAATCTCTTCTCTGCCCAACCTGTAGCTGTGCCTGGGATTGCTCCGACCCGGGTGTAGAACCTTGCACTTGGCATGGTTAAACTTCATGCGGTTGGCATCAGCCCACCTCACAAGCGTGTCTAGGTCCCTCTGGATGGCATTCCTTCCCTCCAGCGTATCAACCGAACCACACAGCTTGGTGTCATCGGCAAACTTGCTGAGGGCACACTCAATCCCACTGTCCATGTCAGCGACAAAGATGTTAAACAAGACCGGTCCCAACACCAATCCCTGAGGGACACCACTCGTTACTGGTCTCCAGCCGGACATTGAGCCATTGAGCACAACTCTTTGTGTGCGGCCATCCAGCCAGTTCTTTATCCACTGAGTGGTCCATCCATGAGATTGATGTCTCTCTAATTTGGAGACAAGGATGTTGTGTGGGACTGTGTCGAACGCTTTACACAAGTCCAGGTGGATGACATCAACTGCTCTACTCCTGTCCATCAGTTCTGTAGCCCCATCATAGAAGGCCACCAAATTGGTCATGCAGGATTTCCCCTTAGTGAAGCCATGCTGGCTGTCACCAAGCACCTTGTTGATTTTCATGTGCCTTAGCATGCCATCCAGGAGAATCTGCTCCAAGATTTTGCCAGGCACAGAGGTGAGACTGACTGGTCTGTAGTTCCCTGTGTCATCCATTTTCCCCTTCTTGAAAATGGGGGTTATGTTTCCCTTTTTCCAGTCATCGGGAACTTCACCTGACTGCCATGATTTCTCAAATATGATGGCCAGCGGCTTCGCAACTTCATTTGCCAGCTCCTTCAGGACCCGTTGAACAGTAGCTGTCGCTTTTAATGACCTAAATATGAAATAAACTAAAAGCAAACTTAGTTTTGGACATAACCATAAGACAAATATCAAATAATAGCAGCTTAGCAGGTTATATTAACAGGTTGCCAAAATGCTGGGTAAAAGACATTTTTTCAAACTTTACTGTAGGCAATGTCACATTCTGCTTAAAAAATGGTATGCACTGTTTCTATGTCTTAGTGGTGGTTTCGGCTAACTCCGAACCAAAGCTTGGTAGAAATGCTTGTGTACACAAGAGCTTCTAAATCTGCTTTAACTAATGATCTTGTGTACCCTGCAGGGAAAGTGGTGTTGTTTTTATTTGTGGCTTTTTTTAATATGCATAGACATTATCTGGGAGTTCTTGGAGAAAAGTAGGGTGCTGTGGAAAAAACAAAACTTTGCTCAGACTTGTCCATTTTCTCCTTGCGATGGTGAAGCCCCAACCACCAAATAGAAACAAACTGAAATTTCATGGGCCAATGAATGTTTGTTTCTGCAAGCTCTAGGAGAACTGAGCTAAGTGTGCTTACACTGCAGAAGACTAAAAGGCAATGAATAGCTTTTGACTGTTCATGTCACTGAACTGTTAGCTGTGTTTTAGACAATTTCAGCTTTCACCCTCAATGGCAAAACATGAACATTGCTTGGGAGATTTTCAGCATGAATCACTCCCAAAGAGCAGAGAGCATGAGGCTGAGCCAGGTTTGCCTCCCTGCAGATCACACAGCAGAGTTTACACATCCAAATGCTCCACCTGTTTTCCTGCCATTCCACAGAGCATACTACAAGCAGTATAATTTCACACTATAAAACCAGCAATATAGAATTTGCATTTCTTCAAATAATTTGAGCAGAGGAAATTATGTTGAAACCGTATAAACTAGATGTAGAAGTCACAGAGAAGACCCTAGAAAATTTGCTATGTTATAGATGCAACCAGTCCACTAAAAATGTAACTGGGCCTAATCAGGCCAGTCCAAGCCTTTTGATCTGTGGCAAACATTGTCTACATCCCTCCCCTTCTGAGCACACAGGTTCTAGTACTAAATATGTTTTATGTACTTGCACATATAATTTTTAGTCACAATAGCCTGTTTTAACATCAAATTTAATCAAAATGAATGTTCAGAGAAGTTAACAAAGGGAATCTCTTGTCACAGTTCTTTTTTGTGCATATGGGAAAATTGCATAAAACAATTTCTAATTGCATAAACAAGATAACTTTCTTCTTGAGGTTTATCATACAGAGCAGTGAACTTGATTGAAGTGAAAAATTTGGAGTCACAATTTTAACACACGTTGCTTTTTCTTTTTCTGATAGAATTTTCCATGTTGATACTTACTATCATCCCACCTGCTGGAGTAAAAATTTTCTTCAGAAAGGTCAAGAGATTGTTACAGTAATTTACTGATGGAAGGAATAATATATGGCAACTCTTATTCAAAAGTGCAGATGTCCTGGGTTCAGCAGTAGCAGTCATTTTTCTCCTTCTTAGTAGCTGGTGCAGTGCTGGTATTTTGACTTTTAGCCGGGGAACAAAGCTGATAGTACTGATGGTTTTAGTTGTTGCTCAGTAATGTTTAGTCTGACCAAGGACTTTCTGAGTCTCATGCTCTACCAGGGAGGAGGGGAAGCCAGGAGGAAGCAGAGACAGGACACCTGACCCAAACTAACCAAAGAGGTATTCCATACCACAGCACATCATGCCCACTATATAAACTGGGGGGAGTTACCCGGAAGGGCTAGATCACTGCTCGGTCAGGATGGGTATCAGTCAGTGGGCAGTGAGTGGTTTTATTTTCTTCCCTTGTTATTCCTCTTATCATTTTTATTATTGGTGGTAGCAGTAGTGGTTTGTGTTATACCTTAGTTACTGGGCTGTTCTTATCTCAAACTGTGGGAGACACATTCTTTTAATTCTCCTCCCCATCCCTCTGGGAGCCGGGGGAGGAAGGGGGGAGTGAGAGAGCGACTGTCTGGTTCTGAGTTACTGACTGAACTTAAATTGACAGCAGATGTGTTATAAAAAAAAAAAAATAAAGTAGCAGTGTATTTATGTTTATTATATATGTCATTGGAAATAAAGTGCTTAGGCCAACACAAAGTAAGCATAAAATAGTCCTGATAGCAAACAGTTAAAAGTTAGAGTGGCTATTAATGTATCAGTGCATATCTGCTAATATTCTCACACAGAGTATGGGATTTATCCCACCATCTGGCTATTCAAAATTTGGTTTAATATAAGTTAGTAGTTTAGTCTCTCAGTATAGAGGAGAGAAAACAGGCAGTTCCAGAGGATAGTCTCTCATTATAGACGAGAGAAAAAAACAGGCAATTCCAGAGGATGAGTCATTCCATCCCAGGATAGCAAATATGTAGATATATATACGTCTTTTGGAAGTTCTCTCCCTTAACTTGACAAGGAAAATAAACCAACTGAGACTGCTCAATTTTTAGATGGCTG
Organism: Pezoporus wallicus; assembly: GCF_028554395.1. Taxonomy (NCBI): domain Eukaryota; kingdom Metazoa; phylum Chordata; class Aves; order Psittaciformes; family Psittacidae; genus Pezoporus; species Pezoporus wallicus. The sequence continues at coordinate 10,100,131 of NW_026641950.1, forward strand.
AAGTTGGCTGAAATTAGCCATGGCCTTTAAAATATACATGCTTGCTTTCTTACTCTCAATTTTTTTTTTTCTCCTTAAACTAAGGGACCTCCCTCATGCCCAGTCAAGTAGATAACATTAACTACTATTCACTTCAGACCATAATGAGAGACTGGCTAAACTTGGAATAATTTTACAGTGAAATAACTCCTCTTTTTTTTGTACTGAAAAATCAAAGTGTGAAAAATATATACCTATATCAACCCAAATACTGTGGTCCTGAAATAGAAACATAGAAATCACCAAGATAACCCAGTTATTTAAAGAATAAAAACTCTACAATGACAGATGAATTAAAAATAAGTTACTTATTGAACACAGATAGATGTCTGAGCTGAAAAGGCAGTTCTTGGAAATGAGACATTTTAGAATATTAATTTCATAAAGATTGTAGTATTTAGCTTGGTTCTGGCTAAGACTCTCTATCTACTCTCTAGAATAAAAATGTTCCCAAATAACTAACATGAAGATCTGCTGCAGCAGTCACTGGTGCTTGCAGGAGCTGGTTCCCTCCATCCACGCCAGTAGGCACTGCCAGCCACCCCTTGCTACAGTTTGGCAATTGCTAGGGGCACCAGGGCCACCTGCTTTCCTCCGTTAGTACTGTGGAAACGGCACAGTGGAAAAAAAAAAAAAACTTCATCTTCCAATAAAAAAGTCTATACAAATAACAGTAATTTTAATTATTTTTCTACTGAGTTACTGAGTCTATTGTTTTAGTTTCCAACAGAGTTCCTAAAACCAAAATAATTAATCTTGTTTAAAGGAATCCTTTTTTGCCAGTGAAATTATTCTGTTCTGCTGCATCTTTCATGACCAGATTGCAGTCTCTTCACCAAGGAGTATGCAGACAGAGTAAAAAATGTGTTGGTTTGGGAGTTTTGATTTTATTTCTGGTTTTGTTTTTTTTTTTTTAATGGAAGTATAAGATTCTGGTTTAACTGCAAAGCATGTAAAAACGAAAATAAATGCTCAAGTACTATTTGTTAAAACTGTGCTAGAACAGTAAGTTTTACAATGCACATTTTTAATATAATTGCCTTTTTTTTGTTATTGATAACACATTAATCAGAGTAAAGAAGTTCTTACTGTTGAAAAAAATGTACACATGACAATTTATATCTACTACAGCTTTTGCCTAAGATGAGTTGTAGTGGGTGAGAGAAAGACATGTAACTCATTATTGTCCTTACCATTTGATCATGAAAGTAGTTGATATATGTAGGTCATATTTTACTAAGAATGACAAAATACTATTAACCTTTAATTGAAATACTCATTTTCAGGTGGCCCTGCTGTTATTTATCTCATTTATAATATATTTTTACATAGATCAGAGTGGTTTCTTGGTAGGAGCCAATTGCTCATTCTGTATGTTAAGGAGCTGTGCAACCTCATGCACCAGGATACTGTAATTGCCCTGTGCCACTGCCAAAATGCACAAATATGATTAGGCCAACAGATGGCATTAACTTCTGCACCTTTATTTAAAATCTTGCATTTACTTCAAGTTAAGAGCATGGCCTTCAGATTATGTGCAGAAATAATCTGCTTGGTTTTTTTCTTTAAGGCTATACCGTTTGCTTTTGACCAGAGCAACTTGTTTTAGAAACTATTCCTGAATTGTAACTATTATAATAATATTGAATGCCTACAAAAGAGATGTGACCTTCCACTAAGAAAAGTTTCAACCTTTCAATGCAATTCATAAAGTTAACTTAAAACTCTGAACACCACTTGAAATTGAGGAAATGCCAGCATTTGGAGTGTCTTGAAATAAGTGAGCTGAAATTAAATCTCTTGATAGTGTTCACTGCCTTACTTCTGGACCAATTTTTCTTGAATTTAAACTATGAGACTCCAGAAGAGAAGGGAAGGGAAAGGATGGCAAAGAATACTCCTTTGGTAGATGCAGACTCTGGTTTACTAATGTGAAGTACTATTGAATAGATAGAAATGTCTTTTGGTTTGTTTTCTATTACTTAAATGTTATAAAGCACTAAGTGACCCATCCAGACATGAGGTTTAATTGTGTATGAAGTATTTTATAATTGTTTTTTAAAGTGGTATAGTAAAATTGTCTCTAGTCCAGTGACTTTATATTAGAATATGTTCATATTTTTACACTGATCTTGACAATTTCCATAAAATCAATCACAATTTTACTGAATTCATAAATATAACAGTTACATAGTAACATTTTCTTTAAAAGGTACAGGTTGTTTCCTATTAAAATGAGATGAAAAAAAATAATAAAAGGCTCTTTTCTAACAAAGGTATGAATGCAATGTGTATAAATATAATCTGGTTGGTGACAGCCAGCATGGCTTCACTAAGGGGAAATCCTGCATGACCAATCTGGTGGCCTTCTATGATGGGGCTACAGAACTGATGGACAGGGGTAGAGCAGTTGATGTCATCTACCTGGACTTGTGTAAAGCATTCGACACTGTCATCCACATGATATCCTTGTCCCTAAACTGGAGAGACATCAATTTGATGGATGGACCATTCGGTGGATAAAGAACTGGCTGGATGGCCGCACACAAAGAGTTGTAGTCAATGGCTCAGTGTCCAGCTGGAGACCAGTAACAAGTGGTGTCCCTCAGGGATCGGTGTTGGGACCGGTCTTGTTTAACATCTTTGTTGCTGACATGGACAGTGGGATTGATTGCGCCCTTAGCAAGTTTGCCAATGACACCAAGCTGTGTGGTTCGGTTGATACCCTGGAGGGAAGGAATGCCATCTAGAGGGACCTTGACACACTTGTGAGGTGGGCTGATGCCAACCGCATGAAGTTTAACCACGCCAAGTGCAAGGTCCTGCAGCTGGGTCGGAGCAATCCCAGGCACAGCTACAGGTTGGGCAGAGAAGAGATTCAGAGCAGCCCTGTGGAGAAGGACTTGGGGGTGTTGGTCTATGAGAAAATGAACATGAGATGGCAGTGTGTGCTTGCAGCCCAGAAAGCCAACCGTATACTGGTCTGCATCAAAAGGAGTGTGACCAGCAGGTCTAAGGAGGTGATTCTGTCCGTCTACTCTGCTCTCTTGAGACCTCACTTGGAGTATTGTGTGCATTTCTGGTGTCCTCAACATAAAAAGGACATGGAAGTGTTGGAACAAGTCCAGAGGAGGGCCACAAGGAGGATCAGGGGACTGGAGCACCTCCCGTATGAAGACAAGCTGAGAAAGTTTGGTCTGTTCAGCCTGGAGAAGAGAAGGCTGTGTGGAGACCTCATAGCAGCCTTCCAGTATCTGAAGGAGGCTTATAAGGATGCTAGGGAGGGTCTATTCATTAGGGACTGTAGTGATAGGACAAGGGGTAACGGGTTCAAACTTAAACAGGGGAAGTTTAGATTGGACATAAGGAGGAAGTAATTCTTTACTGTTAGTACGGTGAGGCACTGGAATGGATTGCCCAGGGAAGTTGTGAATGCTCCATCCCTGGAGGTGTTCAAGGCCAGGCTGGACAGAGCCTTGGGTGACATGGTTTAGTGTGAGATGTTCCTGCCCATGGCAGGGGATCGGAACTAGATGATCTTAAGGTCCTTTCCAACCCTAGCTATTCCATGATTCTATGATAGTTATATTCAGGAACATACTTTGAATGATTACATTATAAATTTTATTGATATTCAGAAAGGTAAATACTTAAAACCATTTTTCTAAATTATTCTTGCCGAATATGTTGGGAAAAAGTCAGCATCAATAGATCTCTAAGCATCAGCACATGCTGTCATTAATATAAACCAAACTGCTATTGTAGTTTTTCATATGAAACAACAGGAGAATAAGTTCAGAGAAGCATACAGGTGAGAACAGAAAGGAGAGAGATGGTGTGCAAAAATGAAGAAGGAAAGAAAAAATAAAAGGAAGAAGGAAAGGGAAAGGGAAAGGGAAAGGGAAAGGGAAAGGGAAAGGGAAAGGGAAAGGGAAAGGGAAGGGAAGGAAGGAGGGAGGGAGGGAGGAGGGAAGGAGGGAAGGAAGGAAGGAGGAAGAAGGAAGGGAGGGTGGGAGGGAGGGAGGGAGGAAGGAAGGAAGGAAGGTAATTATATTTTATTTTATATGGTCTCTTGCTGTGATTTCACAAACTGACAGTTTCAAAACCAACAATTTGACCAAAAAAAAAAATTCTAATCAGTTCAAGCAGAAATCACCTGACAGCCTGTACAAAACCAAACCAAATCAAAACCAACCCAACCCAACAAACAATAAAACCTCACCTAAAAAAAATAGTAATAATAAAAAAAGGTAAAACATTGAAAACTTTTTGGGTTTTTCTTTTTTTTTTTTGCTTGTTTGTTTTTTTGGGGTTTGGTTTTGGCTTTTTTTTTGGTTGGTTGGTTGTTTTTTTTCTGGGGGCGGGATTTTTTTTTTTTTTCTGATTAATTGGACTTCAGATTATGACTTTTATCATATAAAAGACTAATTCTTTTATCTGCAGTGTAAGGAAAAGAGGACAAAGCCAGAACTGCTGCACAGACAGTCTGTTATTACTGGAATAAAGGAAGGGAAAACAGTTAGAAAGAGGAGAAAATTACTACGTCTCCCATCTCCCTACAGTGTGCCATGTCTGTGTTACCTGTGAGATTTTTTCAGAAGTTGCAAGATTTCCTCATCAGTTCATTACTGTTTGTACCTTTAGAATTCAACATTTCAAACAACAGAAAAGAGGTTTTTTATAGTTTTTTCCTCAATAGTCTTGTTAACAAAATTTTTACCACTGATTAACTCCTTTGAAAAGTCATTATTCTCATCCAGACCGTGACCTAGAGGCTGGAAGAATCCAGGATGCCATAGAAGGTGAGAGGAGCACAGCTCAGAACAGAGCAGAATTAAAAGCCATCATTTTTTAGTGCCTCTTTTAAAATTCACTTCAGTATTTACAGCACCCTACTAATGTAGTTTTGCTTGGATCATGACCAAAACCTAAGTTTTTATTTAAAACATACAGTTTATTTTTGACTGTGTTCCAAGCTAAATTACATTAGTAGAGTATTGTAAATATTGCAGCGTGTTTTAATGGAGGCACAAAAACATGACAGCTTTTCCTCTCTAAGGCTCTCTTTCCATTACATCATTGGATCTTCTTTAGTAGCCACAAGCTGAAGTGAAACTGTGTTCCTCAGGATTCCAGTTTTAGGATCCCTTCAACTTTAAGTTCAAAAGACATTCTGGTGAGTGAACAAGTGTTAATATGCCATAAATATATATACATATATGAAAAACAAAGGAAGAGCAGTGTGACAGTGTGATGCTGACAGTCTTCATCAACCTGAATCCTCAGTAGGTTTCAAGGGCTGAACTACAAGAGATGCATTAATTTAGCCATCTGCTTTGAATTTCCCATCACATGTTTTTATAAAATCAGCCATTTAGCATAGTGTGTATATTTTTGTAATTTTAAAACTTAAAGAGATACAAAGGCATAAGTCTGTCAAACTGAACTGGATTTCTGCATTGATAGTTCTTAACTGTCTTCAAACTACCGACCTCATTGAGGGGAAGTGCATCTGCTTGTGTGACTTATAAGGCTATACAATGTGACTATGGGATACCTGTATTTCTTATGTCTGAAGAAAAAAATCAAATTACTAAAGTCATCTTAGAAAAATATTGATGAACTGTCTGCAATACATATATCCACACTTTGGTCTCTATATGTAATAATTTATATAAACTAATCTAACCATAAATTGCAAATATATGATTTGTTTTCATTTTAGTGGCATCATATTTCTAGTCTCTTCAACTAGTAATATCTGCAATGCAGCTGTAATACTTCCACAGCTAGGATGATTCATGATTGTGTTTGATCACCTGGTTGTCCTGTATGTGACACATGATAGCACTCAAGATGATCTATCTGCTCCATAATCTTCCCTGATGCCAAGGTCAGGCTGTAGTCCTGTAGTGCCCTGATCCTCCTTCCATCTCGTCTTTTAGATGGGTTCCACATTTGATAATCTCCAGCCAGCTGGGACTTCTGCAGGTAGGACTGCTGATAAATGACTGAAACTGGCTTGATGAGCACTTCTAGTTCCCTCAGTACCCTTGGGCGGATCCTATCTGACCCCATAGACTTGTGTATGTCTAAGTGGTGTAGCATGTTGCTAACTAACTCCTTTTGGATTCTGGGGACTTCATCACGCTCCCCATACCTGTCTTCTAGCTCAGGGGACTGGGCACACAGAGAAAAATTGGTCTTACTGAGGAAAAGAAGGCATTAAGTACCTCAGTCTTTTCCTCATCCATTGCCACTAGGTTTCCCTGCATTCAGTAAGGGATGCTACAATCAGCATAGGAATGCTAGAGTATCTGCATGTTAAAAAATATACTTGAGTGGTCATTTACAATTGGTATAATACCCATTGCATATAAACCAAAGAGTGTTCTCCTAAACTTTAATACTTATAACACCAGTATTCTTCAACTGCAAGAGTTAGAAATGATAAATGGAATAAATCTTTGGACAAGACCAGCAACTCATGCAGATAAAACGTATCGTATACACCTACCTGACAGGTTGGTTCTGTTTATTGCCTGGAATTCACCTTTGTTTCATGGTCCAATTTCAAAGTAGATGAAAGACATATTTTACTTATAGCTTATATTAAATACTGGTCAAATACAACCCTTAGCTATTGTAGCATCATTAGAATTGATGAGATCATCCCATCATTAAATGTAGCTGCAAAATCAGTAACAAGTCCATTGTAATGACTCTTAACCATTATCACATTTTCACACATAAGGGTGTTTTACAAGTGCAGTTGCTTAAATGCATGTCATATTCAGGTATTTTCTCATAGAATGACAGGGATATAGAGCTTATTTGCACATTTAAGCAAAGTAAAACAAACAAACAAATAAATAAATAAATAGTGCACTGCTCCAGGTGGATCATTTAAAAAAACAGGCATATGTAGAAATGTTTCCTTTTAAAAAAGTCTTTTATTTTCCCTGTCACAGGGGAGCTCAGGTTCTGCATATATTCACTACGGTTTACAATTTTAACATAAATAAAAAAATACAAAAATAACTTTCATTCAAATCAAATTTTATATTGCTTTTAATAAGTTCCACTAAGGACCTGTTGTGGAAGAGGAAGGTACTTGGCTGGATGTACCTGGGTTTAATTTTAGATCTGATATAGGCAACCAGTGGGATTCTGAATATTTAAACTCTTTGAGGGTGGTTGGAGCCTATCCAAGTCATTAAAATCTATACACTGACCTGAAAAAATTAAGTCGAGTCATAAGTTCTTCACTGGCCTCTCTGTAAAAAAGCAGGAAATGATCTTTATTTCCCTGTGGTGATGTGAGTAGGTTTGTGAAATGCACAGATAGTAAAGAAGATTCAAGTTCAAAATATTTCAAAACATTATGTACTTATGTGCATGTACCATATAACCATGTACCATGTAACCTTCACCATATAACCTCTTCAGTGGAGAGAAGCAATCATGACACCTTGAATAGACTCACATAAAAGGTGTTTTAATTTAGATACTGATATTGCTTTTTTTTGTGTAGCAAACTAGGGTCTGAACCTTGCATAGTAACTATTGCTGCCCCTACTGTTAATATAGCATTTGTTAACACCTATTAAGGGCACTGACTACAAGCAGCCTTAATGCAGTCTCTGCTGCAATAATTTACAATACTAGAGAAATGTAAAACAGCCTGGTACAAATGAAGCTCATCCATAAAATTTCATCTCTTTCAAAAAGAAATAGATACCTTTTTCTAAAGAAAGCTTGCAGAAAAATGAAGAGCTTTTCACTGGACAAAAATAGATTTAAATACATGCAAATAGTATTTTATATATATCTATAAAATGTAAATTTAAATATATATTTGTTTACATATATTTGTGCTTTTTTTTTCATCCTAAACAAGGGAAACAGATGCATGATAATGCAGTGATGTATTGAGGGTATGTGAAGATTATCAAAAACTTGTTTCAAAAAAAAGGAAATATAATCTTTCAGCTCGCTTACTGTCGGTTCAGTAACAGGTGGCCTCCCTGCTGTCCTTCTCCATAGCTTCATTACCAGCCTGATGAGAAAAATCTCAATTCAGCAAGGTCAAGAAGTTTGGGAAAATGGACAGTCAATTTATCGTGCGGTAAGTAATCTTTATGAAAAACAATCTTTTACTTGGTGAAGGACCATTTACCAAGTGTTTGCAAAATTAAGAAGTTTAAAACGGATTAGAATTTTCTATGGGAATTCTTGCAATTTGTTATTTCATCTTCAGAACTGGTTTAGCCTTCCAAACATGAAGACAAAATTGAGTAGGTGTTTTTCTCTTCTTTTAGGGCTTGGTCCTATCACAATCAGTAGCAAACATATCTGTAAATTCAGCATATAGTATAATATAGATAGTACAGATAGACTGACAATACCACATTGATCCAACCATTTAAGCCACCACATTTCACATTTCTTGAGGAACTGATATTCATTCTGTGTCTATTTTCTTTCTAACCTAAGTGACTCTGCAGAAATGTTATGCATCATTATGTAAGCACCATGTTGTACTAGACAGTATTCCAGGATTTGAATGAATGAGTTATTATGGTACAACTTTATTCTTGTAAAACATTTGGGGATTCTTTCAGAAGCAGCCACTAGTAAGCTTTTACACCTGATGGTCTGAAGCAGATCACAGATCAAAATCCAACTTGTAACTAAAAAAGAAAAATACCTTTAATGCAGACTAAGCAAAATACTGATTTTTACAGATTAAATAAGCCTGGTTTACAAATAGTGAGAAACTAAATGAATTAAATCAAACCTTGTAGCTGATCAGTAGCAGAGTTAAGAACAGTATAATTTTAATTCCCTCTTGCGTGTGCTATGTCCCCTTCCTTGGTTAATTTACAAAGAATAGCACTAGGTCCTAGCACCCTACAGCAAGGCGTTCATATTCACTCTTCTAGATCTGAAAGCTTTCTAATTCACATCCTACTGTTGGTCAAAATGGCAATTGCCATATAGTCATCAAAATCTGAAAAAAAATAAAGATAACAGAGTTCTTTTAAATGTCTAATACTGTTGAACAGCTCCAAACATTTTAAAAGAATTGCAGCTGGGTGTATATATAGGAATATGCAGGGAATTAGAGACCACTGTGGTAGGTGTTTAAAAAACTTCAGAACAACACTTTTCTGGATTGAAATTCATTAGCAGCACAATTTATCAGTGGGCAGCTCTTACTCATTATCAGTCATTATCACTGGATATTATCCCTTAACAGTGTTATCCTGCAATACTTCTAACTACAGGATAACACAGTACTGGAACACATAAGAACACCATGGAGATAATGACACATAGTGCTGATGCCTAGTTTTTGATGTTCTTAGCCAGGGTGAAAGTGATTTGGTTTGAGAGCTCTTTCATGAAGAAAGTTAAAATTAACCTTTCTTTCTCATCTGTCCTTCCTCATCGCTGATGGGTTTACACTCCTCACCTCCTTTAACAGAATGAAAGTGATCTCATATACTCCTGACATAATTCATATTGTTTCAGGAGCTGGGACTTGTTTTGTTTATGAAAGTTGATGTCTTACTTGTTCTGTGAATGACTTTGGTTTCTTTGGGCATCTTTCCTACTGATTTTACCTCCTTTGTTGTTATTTTAGGCATTCTTTTCTATTTGCACATATTTTCCTGTACTTTTGTTTGGCAACTATCCCCCAAGTGTCTCTTGGCCACTATATATCATATTATAGAATCACAGAATCAACCAGATTGAAAAAGACCTTTAAGATCACCAAGCCCAATCACCACCCCAGTACTGTCAAGACCACCACTAAACCATATCACTGGGGCCTCATCGACACAAGTCTGTGAAACCTGATGAAATAAATCTGTGGGTCCTGAAGGAGCTGGCAAATGAAGTTGGTAAGACACTGGCCATCATATTTGAAAAATCATGGCAGTCAGGTGAAGTTCCCAATGACAGGAAAAAGGGAAATATAACCCCCATTTTTAGAAAAGGGAAAATGAATGATCCGGGGAACTACAGACCAGTCAGTCTCACCTCTGTGCCTGGCAAAATCTTGGAGCAGATTCTCCTGGAAGGCATGCTAAGGCACATGAAAATCAACAAGGTGCTTGGTGACAGCCAGCATGGTTTCACTAAGGGGAAATCCTGCCTGACCAATCTGGTGGTCTTCTATGCTGGGGCTACAGAACTGATGGACAGGGGTAGAGCAGTTGATGCCATCCACCTGGACTTGTGTAAAGTGTTCGACACTGTCATCCACATGACATCCTTGTCTCTAAATTGGAGAGACATCAATTTGATGGATGGACCACTCAGTGGATAAAGAACTGGCTGGATGGCCGCACACAAAGAGTTGTAGTCAATGGCTCAGTGTCCAGCTGGAGACCAGTAACGAGTGGTGTCCCTCAGTGATCAGTGTTGGGACCGGTCTTGTTTAACATCTTTGTCGCTGACATGGACAGTGGGATTGATTGCGCCCTTAGCAAGTTTGCTGATGACACCAAGCAGTATGGTTCGGTTGATACCCTGGAGGGAAGGAATGCCATCCAGAGGGACCTTGACACGCTTGTGAGGTGGGCTGATGGCAACCTCATGAAGTTTAACCACGCCAAGTGCAAGGTCCTGCAGCTGGGTCGGAGCAATCCCAGGCACAGCTACAGGTTGGGCAGAGAATAGATTCAGAGCAGCCCTGCGGAGAAGGACTTGGGGGTGTTGGTCAATGAGAAACTTAACATGAGCTGGCAGTGTGAGCTTGCAGCCCAGAAAGCCAACCGTATCCTGATCTGCATCAAAAGGAGTGTGACCAGCAGGTCGAAGGAGGTGATTCTGCCCCTCTACTCTGCTCTCTTGAGACCTCACTCGGAGTATTGTGTGCAGTTCTGGTTTCCTCAACATAAAAAGGACATGGAACTGTTGGAACAAGTCCAGAGGAGGGCCACGAGAATGATCAGGGGACTGGAGCACCTCCCCTATGAAGACAAGCTGAGAAAGTTTGGTCTGTTCAGCCTGGAGAAGAGAAGGCTGTGTGGAGACCTCATAGCAGCCTTCCAGTATCTGAAGGAGGCTTATAAGGATGCTAGGGAGGGTCTATTCATTAGGGACTGTAGTGATAGGACAAGGGGTAACGGGTTCAAACTTAAACAGGGGAAGTTTAGATTGGACATAAGGAGGAAGTAATTCTTTACTGTTAGTATGGTGAGGCACTGGAATGGGTTGCCCAGGGAAGTTGTGAATGCTGCATTCCTGGCGGTGTTCAAGGCCAGGCTGGACAGAGCCTTGGGTGACATGGTTTAGTATGAGGTATCCCTGCCCATTGTAGGGGATCGGAACTAGATGATCTTAAGGTCCTCTCCAACCCTAGCTATTCCATGATTCTGTGATTCTATGATTTTTTTGAACACTTCCAGGGACAGTGATTCCACTACTTCGCTCAGAAGCCTGGTCCAATGCTTGAGCACCATCTATGTGAAGAAATTCTTCCTAATATCCAGTCTAAACCACCACTTGCGCAGCTTGAGGCCATTACTTTTTGTCACATTGTTTGTAACTTGGGGGAAGAGACCGACCCCCACCCCACTACAGTCTCCTTTCAGGTAGTTGTAGAGAGCAATAACGTCCTGTCGTGGTTTAAACCCAGTCAGGTAACTCATTCACTCACTTCCCCCCCCTTTCTTTCCCTCCCCCTACTCCCGGAGGGACGGAGAGGAGAATCGAAAAGAATGCAACTCCCACGGGTTGAGATAAGAACAGTTTAGTAACTAAGGTATAACACAAATCACTACTGCTACCACCAATGATAATAATGATAAAGGAAATAACAAGGGAAGAGAGTACAACACCTCAGCACCAGCCGACCGATAACTTGCCCCCCCTCAGCCCGACCAAGCACCGACCCATACCTCCTCCAACCCTGCAGTCTCCCAGCCCTTCCGGCTAACTCCCAGTTACATCCTGGACATGACGTGCTGTGGTATGGAATACCTCTTTGGTCAGTTTGGGTCAGGTGTCCTGTCTCTGCTTCCTCCCGGCTTCCCCTCCTCCCTGGCAGAGCATGAGGCTCACAAAGTCCTTGGCCAAACCAAAACATCCTTGTTATCAGCTCTGTTCCCAGGCCGAAAGTCAAAACACAGCACTGCACCAGCTACCAAGAAGAAACATGACTGCTACTGCTGAACCCAGGACAGGTCCTCTCTGAGCCTTCTCTTCTCCAGACTAAACAACCCCAGTTCCCTCAGCCATTCCTCACAAGACTTGTCCTGTAGACCCTTCACCATCTCTGTTGCCCTTTACTCGACCCTCTCTAACACCTCAATGTCTTTATTGCAGTGAGGGGCCCAAAATACCATGTTTGAGTTGCACCCTCACAAGTGCTAGGTACAGGGAAATTATCACTGCCCTGGTCCTGCTGGCTGCGCTATTTCTGATACAGGCCAGGATGCTGCTGGCCTTCTTGGATACCTGGGCACAAGTTGAATTATGTTCAGCTCCATCAATCAGCACCACCAGGTCCCTTTCTGCTTAGCAGCTTTCCAGCCACTCTTCCCCAAGCCTGTAGCATTGCATGAGGTTGTTGCAGCCCAAGTGCAAGACCCAGTGCTTTGCCTTGTTGAGCGTCATACCTTTACGTTACATTACACATAATTATATGTTTCAAAAGAGGGTAAATTTCAAAAGAGGAAAAATTCTATTAAGAGGAAAAGAATATGCTACTAGCTTTCCCACACTGAGAAGCATTAACTACTAGCCTCAAAAATCATCTCTGAAATTCTTAGAACCAATGAGGAGAGAAAAAAAAGAGAAAGATTATTGCCTTGGGCTGGAGTGCACTCTGCAGCTAGTGAAGAGGAAGAAGAGTCTAGTCCTTCTAGGCCCGGACAAATGCAACATGAGCAGAAATTGAACAGCTTTACTATGAGGATATTCTGGACAACTCAACAGCAAAAGAAGAGAAGCACCTCATAATGTGATACCCCCCCTTGTGGGGGTCTGGAATCCTGTACCAAACTCTTTCCTGCAATTTTTCTCAATACCTTTGTGATACTTTGGTGATAAGAAGAGTGTTAGGGATTGCCTCATGTTAATAAGGCATACTAGGTATTGCTTATGACCCAAACACTTTTTTGGTTTATACCCCAGTAGGCATTTTTGTTATGATAGGTTTATAAGTAAATGTTTAATAGAGAAATTATAGAGAAAGGATTTATTTAATGTAATACCTCTCATATGCTTACAGTATGTCTATGAATGTATGAAGGTCCATTCTCAGTGCCTGAATCATTACTATTTCAAAACAGCACCAGCTCTCAAGAGCTGACATTATCCCTCAATAGCAGGTATCAGTAGAGAAACAGACAAAGCTGAGCCTGTTGGAGAGAAGACATTTTACCTGTGGTGAAATCTCCTTAGGAGAGAAAAGCATATCAGGAAGACTAAAGTGCAAGTGAAACATTTCCACTGTATGATGAAGTATATGAATATGGCATGTATCAATATCCCAGGGAACATCCATTTGGCAGTGATGCCCAAGAACAGTAAGCTGCAGTTAAATGGAAGATGGTATTTAAAAAACAAAGCTGCCTGCCGTTGTTTTGCATTGCCCATGTGGCAGTGGTAAAAACTGGGATTATCGTAGGATTACACAGCAGGAAAGGCAGAGTAGCAGTGGTGATTCTGTTTTCTCATAATTAATTGGAAAAAGCATTATGATCTGGCAGGCACAGAAGGAAGAATTTTTTTTCTGGCAGGCTGTGGCTCTCCCTAACCCATGGCTGCCTGAGGTTTTTGCCCATCTCCAGTCTTTAGAGAAAAGGCTGGCTCCAGCAGCTGATGCACTGAGTTTTGACTGCTGAGTAGGGACAATCAGAACATCAATCATAGTCACTTAATCTCTCTTTGACATTTCTGAGCTTGGAGACTATTTTAACAGAAGAGCAGGCTTGTTTACTGTCTTCAGGCTCTTCTAGTCCTAGGAAACAAGCTATGTGTGTAGCCTTTAAATACCATACCATATATTTATGAAATCAAAAAAAGTGCCTAACTAAATATTAATCAGAAAGTTTTGGGTTACACTTTAGCTTGCAGATTTTTTGATGGATGACGATTACTTTCTTCATTAAAAGTCATCTCTCCTTTCACTAAATCACTTAACTCTGCTTGTTGCTGGACAGTTGCAGCTGTATGGGCAATGCAGCAATTTTGCATCTGATGTCAGACATTCATCTTTTACATAGACTCCTGTCACTTGTTCTACCAAAACCTGTAGCAGAATATATTTTCCAAACGCATCGTGTTATAAAACCTTGAGCCAAAAGAGCATCTTTTTGAATTTCCAGATGAAGAGCAAAACAGAAAATAGCTGGGGAAGAAAAGAATTAAATTGAAATAGATATTAAGAAAGCTTTGGCTTGCAATCTTGTGATTTATTAGGAGAGTATAAATTTATGATCCTCTTTTTTGAATAAATTTGATGCCTTTCCCTGGGAGCAAGATTTTTCATTTTTTATTTTTTTTGTAAATTAAGAAATACAAATCTATCCTTTTCAGAAAGAAAGCGCCTTTTCTTCAATTGAATTCTGAATCACATTTCCAACAAATGGCTCTGACAAAAAATACAGTCTCACTAAAAGACTATTGATTTCAGCTTGGATTTAGAGCTTTACTTCTTCTCTGGCAAAGTCTGTCCAGCCATCATTTTCCTTTGACACCAGCAGCAATATTTTTAATTTAAAGGAGCATAATCAAGATAGAGGCATGTATTTCAGGAAGTCCTTACTTGCATTAGTCGCAACAAATCAGTAAACCAAAGATTTTTAATCATGTGATTTAGTTTTCATTATTTAAACTATTGATTTACTTTTAGCATTTTATCCATCTTGGACAATGAAACTCTGCTGATCCATTTTGCATTACTTCACAATAATCTTCCTCTTGCCTAGGGTTTGTGCTGCTTTGTCCTGTCATGCTGGACAAGAACTGAGAGAACCACACATTTCTTTATTTATTAAATAAAGCATGTCATTGGTTTTCAAGATCACAGACAAAAAATCATCATGAAAACTATGAGACATTTCACTGAGGGAATAGTAAAACTTTAAAGGAAAGCTCTCTACACTTTTGAGAGAGTTCTTCCAGGACCTAAGAAATCAAAATATCAGTCCTGTACAAAAGGTGCCCCATATTAGTTATACTGTTATAAATTCTCATCTTTTTGGCTTAGCTGTCGTAAATTTCAGAATTGGCTTAACATTTTTGTGAGCACACCCTAAAATCAGTATAACATTTTGCAATAAACAGCTCCATGATACTAACAATCTTCTAGCAAAAGGAACATTATCTGTATTTGTATATATGCATATGCTTGTATGCATGTGTGAATGGTGGGAACTGCTTGGTTCTGAATGACCTTCCAAATGCTTTTTTTTTTCCACCAGCGGAAGTCTGAATATGTTAAGAAAGGAAGTAAAATACGAAAGTAGTAAACTATTAATTTTTTTCCTTTTTTACCGCTGTCAGTTTCCATGAGAATGAAAATGTGATAACTGCATCAATTCCAGTACTAACTTTTAAAAAAAGGTAAAATGTAGTGCTTTAGGTTTCTGCAATGGAAAGAAAACTGTGGGATATTAGAAGCTGGCTGGGTAATCTGCTGCAAAATACTAGTATAAACATATCCTCTGATAATTTATTCTGAAGCTAAAGAGAACATATATGCAAAGATTAACAGATTTGATTGCTATTTTAATCGATTTAGAAGATTGTAAGAAGCTTGCTTGTAGTTATCTTTCTGTGTGCTCTCTGATTCACCATATAACTTGATGTTATCTAAAACAATAGTCTTTACCAAGCTGGCACATCCTTCCAGCAGGCTTAATGAAGGAGTCTGCAGTAAAGTGAAACACAGGACATTCGGTTACCTTAAACTGATTGTTGTATTTGCAAGTGGTTTACCTTTAAAATTAATTATGTCATTTCATGAAGCTTCTGGAAGATATGCCAGTAAGATTATTATTATTTTTTTATTTACTTATGCTATTTCACCCAATAAAGTATGGGCTTCTCCCTCTCCCCACCTCCAGTTTGTAATTCTACTTACTGCCTAGACTTCCAAATCAAACAAATCGGAAAAATCTACACAAGTCCTAGACCAAATTCTGATTATATTTTTTCTTTCTAATAAATTAAATCAAGCATATCTGAAGTTTCACAAATAAATTGCATTATTACTCTAAATTCTGACATGAGTTGCATTGTCCCAAACTTAATGAGACTGGAATATTTTCATCAAATTATGGGCAGTAATATTTTCAGTAAACTTAGTTTCTTGTTACTTATGAATCACAAATTATCAAAATACTTCTATTTTTGATAAAAAGTTTGAATGCATCTCATCCTAAGCAAATGCATGCTTTATTACCTGTTTTCCTGAATATGAATAATTTAGGAGGAAATATCTTTTTTAATCCTATAGATAATAATTCACTCAATCTTCATTTAAAAAATAGCATATGAACTTAATATACTTATGGGAAACATTTACACCTCCTCATATTGCACAGCCTTAATATATTTGTGAAAAAAAAGTATTTGTGATGGAATATTGATATTTTCTTTAATAGACATTATATCCTGTTACAGGTTATACATCTATATTAGGATAGAGAAATGTTTCTCCTCCCCCTTTCTTTCCCTCAACATATACTTACATACATAAGCAAGAGAGTGTGCTAGTGGAGAAATTAATAGATTTTATAAATTAATTCAATGAATTCAAGGTAGATGTGGGTACTTTTAAGGAAAACAGAGTACTTAGGGTTTTCAGCTTGATTTCTAATGGAGGCCAAAGATCTCACTCAAAAAATTCTATACCAAGTACATTAACTTTTGTATCTGTTACTTTTTTTTTCTTTAATTATTAATAAAAAGTAGGTGAGGGTAATGAGAAACTGGAACAGACTGTACAGAGAAGTTGTGGATGCCTCAGACCTGAAAGTGTTTAAGACCGAGGTGAACAGGGCTTTGAGCAACCTGGTCTAGTGAAAGGTGTCCCTGCCCATGGCAGGGGGGCTGGAACTAGATGAGCTTTTAGGTCCCTTCCACTCCAAACCATACTGATTCTATGATTCTACCATTAATTTAATTTTACTACCTCAGTTTACTAGATTACTACTGAATCTAGTAAAGATGCACATAATCCTTGCATCTTTTCCTTATATATTTTCAGAAAAAAAAAAATTTACTAAGAAGGGATTGCTGCCAATGATCAAGTTAGTTAATATTTCTCTCTCCTTGACAACTAAACTGCAGAACTGTGCCCTGTAACTTTAGTATTAAACTACTGGTGTTGTTAATAACTGAGCAAAAGAAGCATCAGCACTGAGGGATTTGCTGGCTTGTGTTTGCTGTGGGACTTTTGTTTTGTTTTGCTCTGCAAGCTATCAGAGCTAAAAGTTTCTCTTCTTTCCACACAGGCTGAGCACAAATGGAACAGGAGGTAGTGGTATCAATTCTATACCACAGCTGATAGCTGTGGGTTAACTGGACAGTTTACACCCTTGGACTTTTGTAAAGGTGGAGGACACTGTTACCTTTTAATTTGATAGTGATTCTGCTTAAACTGGTACAAGTTGATCTATCCCCTTCACTCTTGCTTCTACTACATCAGCATGCTAGATACTTTAGCATAACTTTTCCAATGGTCATGTCATGAACCAGATACAAGCACAGATCTGGCCAAAAAATATCCTCCTAAGCACCCAATACTATGCTGTGGGTGCAGCAAAAATAGCAGAAGACTTCAGAAATGGGAATTACACTATTAATCATAAATGCTGTTCTTACCACTACTTCTTCTGAAAGGCTTCATTTCCTGGGTGCATCACTTAAGTTCCACTCTGTCAGTGTTGGCTGACTTTAGTAAATGATGGCAAGCAGCACATTTGAAGATGAGGTGCTGTTGCAGGCTATGCAGGATGTATGGCATTGTGCTGTTTCTTGCTCTACATTATCTAGTGGATGCTGATGGTAACCACAGCAATGACTGCATTTCCCACGCAGCTTGGTATGATAGAGCCTGCTGATCCATCACAGCCTGTCAGCTCTCTTACAGCATGGTTAATGAGGGAGTCTGTGATAATGTGAAAGATAAGCTATTCCCTTCCCGTCAATTGATCCTTGCACTTCTAGGTGATTTGTCTTTGGTTCTTCTTGCAGCATCTTACAAAGCTGCAAGCTAAAAAGCCAACAAATTTTTCTTCCTTAACTTAGAGAATGCCTGGAGTCAAATACAAAGACAAATATAACAACAGATGATGCATATTCAGAAATCATACATAGGACACTAAGCAAAGGGAACAAAGCTTAATGATATATTTCTGCTAGGGTTTCCTTTGTTTTATTTAACAAGTAATAAAGGCTTTTGCAAGAACTAGTTATGAAATGTAAATAAAATAATAATTTTTCTAATGTCAAAATCATGAGCAAAAGAAATACCAATATTTGAAAGAGATTCATCATAAAGTTAGAAATTAAAACTCACTGGAGCTTGTAATTTGTATACAGGTTTTTGAAAATTTTACCCTTTACATATCCATGCTTGGAACTGTCACTAAGGGTTTCAAGTGAAAATTGATAGTTTGCTTGCTCTTCCTTCTTAAAACCCACCCATTCCCAGGCATTAGCAACATTCAACTTAACTTCAATGTGATCATTCATGGAATAGTTTCCTTCTTCTTTTAAAGCTGTTGCTGCTGTGAGAATAAAAAAAAAAAAAAATAATTGAGAGTAAGAGCACTGTTTTCCATAATAAAATGAAATGTTTTTTACTTCCAGGAAGAGATGTCATCACTATTTCCATTAAGAGATGTTGACCATCTTGACTGCTGTCAGTCCTCAGTCCTGGACAACATGGTCTTCTTGTTTTTTTTTTTTTGTCAGTGTAGAATATACAAAATCAGTGTTGCAAGACACCAGCCTGTTCCACTGATATCAGATGCCACTTCTTGAAGCCAATGTTCTCCTCTTACATGCTGCTAGGTTCACTTCTGGAGTGGCATATCTAGGCCGAGGTCAGAAAAAAATCTAGGCACAGATCAGAAAAGCCAGAACAGAGTAAAGAATCTTGACACAGACTTTATTGTTTCCTAAAAATCTTTGTTCCTTGAAGTACTGTTCAGTTCTCATTGGGAGTTCAATAGTCATTAGTTCTATATGATCTGTTTTAATAAGCTATAAAAGGGTAATATTTTAATTGCTAAATAGCAATAAACATTGATTTTTTTTGCCTTACTGTTCTCCCCAGGACAAGCCACAATGGCTTTTTAGCCTGGACTGTCAGGTTTTAATTTCTAGTTGTTTCAGCTGTTATCTCCTTCCCTGCTCTCACATTCTTTTTCACCACCCAAGTCTTGTTACAACCTCCAGTTTTAAAGTGGAAACTTCCAACATTGAAATTCATATGAAGAGAAAAAGCTGTAATAGGGACAGGAAGAATTGAGACAGAAGTTGAAATAAAAGATTAATGAATGAAAAGTGTTAATAAAATTCAACCTTGATTTCTAACAAAGAATTTTCAATAAAAACATCAATGTTGAACTTTGACTACATATTCACGCCAGCGCCAGCTGTCAGAAATATATTATACACATCATGTATCATTCCATCACACTTCTTTGTACAGACATAAAAAATCTTTACAGTGCAATACAATACTAAAGCATTGTATAATATTTTCTATTATAAAATGATAATTTAGCTGTTTTAGATGCATGAGAGCTAGTTGTTATTTAGCCTTTGTTGGAGCAAAGTGTTCATAACCCTGGGATTCATGTTTTTCAGCTTTTTTTGATGGGTGGCCTTTCCCACACCATCTGAACAACACTGCATGAAATTGCAAAATCTCAAGTGTGTCTTGTGGCAACTAGAGGGTTTGCTCTATAATACTATGCACAACCTGGAATACTACAAATAGTTTATCACACAGCAATGACTGATTCTGCATAACAGGAAATATGAGTTGGCAGAAAAAAACTAATGAGTAAGCAACAAAGTTAAGAAATTTACAATGATGTGAATAGTACAAAATGACCATTTGTCCAGGAACTATGGAGGAATTATCTGGATAGAAATAGCATTGAATGCTAACTTTTCTAACTAACATCAAGACACTGAACTTGTAATAGAACTTTAATTTTACAATGCTTTTTTAATTAAACTAAAACCCATTGTTTTTCTTTACCTTTAAAATCACATTATTTTCAACTACGTGTCCCATGGAAATGAAACATTTTCTTCTCTAGATGATTTCTTTCTTATTTTTAAAAAACCCAAAATTATTTAAAGCACATGCAAATACATGATAATAGTAAAACCATTGCTACTGCACAGAATATTTTAAAGTTACAGATGTGTCACAAATAATAGTATTATATGATAACCATCTTTAAAATAAAGACACATTAAAAGATAATAAAATTAAATATTTATTCTTTAAATTAACATGTATTTGAGATTCACGTAAACATGTACTTTTTAAATTCTGCTTTTCTTCTACTTTCAGAAGCCAAATCATGACTTGGTTCAAAACTGGAAATAATGTTTCAAATTATCAACATTTCCAGCAAAATACAAATACTGACTTTCAACCCACTTTACCAAGCTGCTCATGCATTCTGTGTAAGGAGTCTTTGTCCCATCTCAGTCCCTGATCTTGGTGAAATAATTTTGTCTTTCTCAGATTCCCCTTTTATAAAGTGGGTAAAATATCCACACACTGTTCTTAACTCCCAAAGGGCCTTATGTGGGTTAATTAGTTACTGTTTGTATAGCACTTTGAAAATCTAAAGCATTATATTAGTGCCAAAAATTATTATTATGAAACCTATAAAAACCCCATGATACATGATCAATTAGCTCAGATTTAAGGACATGTAGCTCCAAGAGATCTAATTAGAAGTCAATAAATAGAGTTATTGAAAACAGACGAACATTTGTACTACCTCACCCTTCACATGCACAAAGACCTCTTAGTATTCATCATGCCACAGGCCAAACAGGTAGAGATTTGAAAAAAGCCAATATTGTCTGTATTTATTTTTAAGAGCTTGTTAAGCAGACTGAAAACTCCTGCTTTACAGTATCTAAAAGCCTTTATTTAAAATACTGTACAGATCTGGCTAAACAAGTAGGACTGTTTCTTCTAACGGAATAGTATCAGTACCCATAACATTGCAGAAATTAGTAGCTTGCTTACTTTGTCAATTAGGACATAGTTTTCTTCAGGCTGAGTATGTGGGTTTCAGTGTGTTGAGCTTCTCTGTGAGCATTTTATGCTAAAAACCTCAAGCAGAATTGGTGAATCTTTCCCAGTTTTCAGCAACAACAAAATACCAGCCCAAGATGACTTGATTCATCATCAGCCAACTGAGAGTTCTACAAACCCTAGTCAGACAGTCAAACATTCAGAAAAAAAACCAAAACAAAACCAACAAAAAACAAGCTTCCAAGAGGGTTTTCTTCACCTTTCCCCCCCCCCCCTTTTTTTTCTTCCTCCCTTCAATAGCATTTAGAAAATTTGCAAGACCTTTAACTTCCATCTGCTTTTCACCTGGAAGTTGTATACAGCCAACCACTGATTGAAGAAACTGTACAAAATTTAAGTAAGTAGAGCATGTTTCATTGAAGCACTAAACACTAATGGTTCACTTTAATTTTGTGAGGGTTTACACAACACGTTGTCTGTTTTGAGGTGAATTTTTTTGATCCTCCCACGTCCCAGTCTTAGCACTCTTTTTACACAACTAAACAAAATGAACCATATGTGACTTTGAAAATAGTGTAAAATCTCCGCAGAGGCCTTGTTAAATCGTCAGATACAGCCATACAAAATGACTAAGGTAATTGGTTCAATGATTATAGTCACTGACATGCAATTTAAATTGTTACCCAAAGAAAGACATATATTCGGGCAACCAGATTGTGATATGCTCAGTACCTGTAGCTGAGATCAATGTTCTCAGAAAGCTCTATTCTTAATTAAAGGCAAGGCAAAGAACACATTCTTAAATATTTGCTGTTTAGACTAGCGTTAAATTACATACAGCTATATTTTTAAAAATTAACAATGCTGATCTATTGACCAACTTCCAAAATCTTGACCTTACTTTTACATATTATACAGGATAACTGAACTCTTGTGAGTATTCAGCTGCGTTAAGTGTGGATCAAGGTCTCTTTCATAAAATCTGGTCTAAATGCTTACAATAATACATTCAGATATCATTTTCAGTAACTATGAATCACCCCTACACATCAAAAGCATTTTTCTTTTTATAAAAACAGTTTTAACAGCAGCCAAAAAAAAAAAATTAAATTCAGACATAAGTTAGATGTGAGAATGAACAATTGGTAATAGCAGATGGAGTATTCTTTGATTATAAAGGAAAATAGTAATTCTTCAATATTTGTTTAATCATGATATCTCATTTTTTTTTACATTTTTCTATGGTTGTGTTCTTTATTTCTTTCTTAAAACCAGATAGCAAAAATTACACAAAAAAATCTTAGGCTTTTATTTGAATAATTCTAACTTCTTACTAGTCTAAATTTCAGCTTCTTTCTAATTTCAACTTATGGACCAAATTTTTGAAAAATAAAGGGCCAAGCAAGGAAGTCCAAAGTGTGATAGTTCATCTGCCCAATGTATAAAAATACAGAAGTACCAAATTAGAGCTTACACAGCTACACAGGGATCAAAGTAAATGTTAAGACCTTCTCTCCAAGCCAAAGAAATTCTAAAATCCCTGCTCAGCTACTGCAAAACTGTGATGGCAACTTAGTACCAGGGAGAAGGTCCTTAGCTTTGCTGGGGTCCTCCCTCATGTCTCAGTCTCCCATGTGGCAAGAATGTGGCCATTTATTTTGAGGCCCTCAACATGATATGTGTTTCCAGCCTCACCTAATTCATATCAATAGGAATTTACAAAAGACCTCTACATCTTCTATTTTCTTTCAAGTATTGCTAGAAGAAAATGGAAGGTGACATGTCAGGTTATAATTAAAGAACTCATGCCAGGAGAGTTAAACTCAGGGTTTTGTTTGTATACAAGAGGCATGAAGCTCCCTGTGAATGGATGCCACATATGAACCATACCAGGTGCTGGTTTATTGAAAAGGGTGGAGGAGAAGAGAAACCACCTACCTCTTCAGCCTCCTTTGTCAAACCTGTGTTCCTGTGGAGAAAAGAGTATATGAGCATGACTGAAGCCTTGTGACCCAATGGGACACCAAGCTTTCATGCCAAAGTCAATTGTATATTATACTCGGTGACTAATTGATGATGCAAAATGAATACATCAAATTAGTGTTTTTCTGCTGAATAACTCTCTGACTGGAAATTTCTCTACATGCTGTTTTTGAATGTTTATGGTTTTAACACAAACCCCTCCGAACATCTACTACACTCAGTCTCATGCATGACATAAATCCAAATATGCTGGTCTTGCCTGGTTCCCTTTTCCCATAGGTAGGAGCAGCAGGCTACCTACCACTACTGATGTGGTTGCCCTAAACAAACTCATGAAACACTAGGATTCTCAGTCAGCCATATCAGAAAGCATGAATATGCTCCTGCCTCTTTTGCAAGCCAAGAAATGGTGATGAAGGGCTAAAAGAAAAAAAAAAAAAAAAAAAAAGAACTACACTGGAGATAAATGCTTTGTCTTTTTTCATCATTTCACATGGATAACTGAATAAAACCAATTCCACATAAAAAACACACAAGATAATTTTTTTTTTGTCAACATCTCCAACCTATAATGCCATACTGAGTTTTTATCAGAATTGGGAAAAAATAAAGAAGATGGAAAAATTGCCAATGGAATTTTGAAATGTCTGAGTATGAATTTCTAGTTTATAGTCAGAAATCCTCACTTAGTTTTATTTTAAATAACAGCAGTTCTAGAGGAAATACTCTTTTAAGCAGTGCTAAATTTCTGCGTATCTATCTGCAGCTAGTAAGAAGACTAGTCAAACCATGCAGTAATAACCATTCTAGTGTATGTCTGGTGCTCCATTAAAATGCAGAATCAGGGCTTTAGGCAAGCTGCTATCGTCACTCTGCTGTCTCTGTTCCAGCTTAATGGAATCTTCTGACAGACTCTGAGCAACAGATGAAAATGACTCAGATAATTTATTCTTGTATCATTTTAGCATCTATTTAAAAGTTTTAAACTATCTATTCCTCTTAATACATTTTGATATTCTAACTGAAAGTTAGTTTGCATTTTGTCTTAGTCTAAGACAAATCTAAATTATCACTTTTGGGACTATTAACCAGAGATGCAGAAAGAATAAATCTAGACATTCCCCCCCACCTTTTTTTTTCTTCTTTCCTTTCTTGCAATTTTTATCATAAATTATGCAACACTAGGTTTCCAAGTTCAGGTTGAATTTAGATAACAGCAACTCTACATTTGAAATTCTTTTACATATTAGTATTTCCGTAGGTGTCAAATCAAAAATGTTTTTTGTAGCTTTTGTCATACAGAAAATCTGTAGTGAGTTTGATGAAGATACACAGTTGTCTAAATTGCTGTATCCTATTTAGTCTAGCTATAGAGAAAGATTGGGAACTATACTTCATTCACATTTACTGCACTCTTTATATCTAAACCTAACAGACAGCTTTTTCATATTCTAGAGCACTTTATATTTATGAACTCCAATTTGATTCTTCCCTCCTATACTCCATTACACTGGAAAAAGTTTTTCTAAAATTCAGAATTCTTATCACTAAACGATGTGTAACATTTATTGTCTATAAAGAAACACACCTTCACTTTATTGAATTTACTTTATCTTTTAACAAGTTTAACTTTTATTTAAAAAACCTAAGACAATTTGTTGTTTCCTTTTAGCCCTCTTCACATGTGTATCACTGTTTGTGTTGTATAATGCACCTCTTTCAGGGTTTCTGTTCTGCAAAAATGTAACTCATTACAAATATATTTAATGTCTTTAAGCAATGTCTGCACATTCAGACTCAAAGTATGTTAGCAATATGGTCTACACTTGTGATAACCTATAGCTATGGCCTTCTGACTGTGCTTTTGAAACATCTTTGGGCAACCCTGTCCAGACATCTCCAGGAAAGCATGATTTCATCAGGCACGGTGATTACTTGGGAAGACAAATCCCATAGCCTCAAATGTCCCTCCTTCCTTCTTCCCTGCAGCTTTTATTGCTGAGTGTGATGTCATACAGTATGGAATGTCCCTTTGATCTAGCCTTTGGCCTACTCTGTTAAGGTAGTTGAAGCAGCAGAGAAAGCCTTAATGCTGTGAAAGCACTGTTCAGTGGCAGGTAAAACATCAGTGTGTTATCAACACTGTTTTCATAACAAATCCAAAATTCCAACAGCACGATATGAGTTACAATGAAGAAAGTTATCACTATCCAAGCCAATATCAGTACCAGTTATTCTGTCCCAGGTACAGGACTTAGCACTTGTCTTTGTTAATCTTCATACTGTTCTTGCTTGCCTGCTCTTCTGGCTCTGCAGGTGTCTCTTTAAGATGGCTCTCCCTTCTGATATACTCACCTCACTGCCTAATTTAGTGTCACCAGCAAACTTGATGAGAGTGCTTTTAATCCCATCACTCAGGTCATTTATGATGTTGAACAGCGTGGGGCCCCGTATCATTCCTTGGGGCACCCCACTTGTGACAGATTGCCAGTCTGAGTAAAAATAACATTGATCACCACCCTCTGAGTGCAGTCTGTTAGCCAATTTTTCACCCATATTGCAGACCACTCACCCAGTCTGAATCTTGCCAGTTTGTCCAAGCAGAAGGATACAGGTGGGAAACTGTGATAAATGCATTGCTGAAGTCCAGGTAAATAACACCCACTGCTCTTCCCAAGTCAGCAGAAGATGTTATTTTATTGTAGAATGTGATCAAGTTATTCTGGCGTGATTTACCCTTGGTAAAGCTGTGCTAGCTTTTTCAAATTATTCACTTAATTTGGTTTTTAGAAGGACTCATTCTATTTGTTTCCTGGGATTGAAGTAAGGCTAATGAGTCCTCTTTTGTGCCCATCTTATAGCTGGGTATTGCATTTCCCCCTTCCAGTCATCAGGGATGTCTCGTGATCTCAAAAAATTTTCAGAGGTTATAGGCAGTGGCCTTACAAAAATGTCAGCTACATCTCTTACCCTGGGGTGGATCCCATTTGAGCTTGATTTATGTGGACTGAGCTCTTTATAAGAAGCCTCAGACCAGCCCTTTCTCCACTACTGCTGGGTTGACACTTGTCATAGATACTTGATCCTGTGATCTGGAGTCCAGCTACACCAGTAAAGGCAGAGGCAAATAAGGTATTGAGAAATCTGCCCTGTCAGCATTATTAGTAACTTCCCTGGTTAGTAATAAGCCCATGTTTTCCCTGTTTTTCTGCTTATTGCCCATGTACCTGAAGAATCCTTTCCTTTTGTTGTCATCTCATCATAGATGGTCATGAAATAGAGCTTTATCATACAGAGTGAGCCACTCAGGCATACACCTTCATGCTTTTATATCATTTAGGATATTTCCAAGCTCCAGATCAGTATATGTGTTTAAAGCCTGGACTTCTTCCTTTCATTTGGGGTTCTTCACTGTAAATCAAATCTAGAAGTACTTTTCTTCTAGGCAAATCAGCCCTTTGTATTAACAATAATTAATTGAGCCCCCCTATATCATTCTGTGACGTTCTATAAACTAATGCTGATAAGAAAGCCTAGATAATTAACTGTAAATCAAGATTTTTTTCATCCTATGTATACAGCTTTAAAAAAGTGTGCCTGTCTATATATATGCACACACTGTTGTTTTTTTTTTAATTCAGGGGAAAACCAATTAGGCCTGCTATATAATGAGCAATCATGCTAACAACGAATTTCCATATAATTCGTATGATGTGATACTATAAATTCTACAAGCAGGATCAATAATTGGCAATAAAATATCAAGCTATAACTCTCCAGCTTTTATGTAAAAATAAAACATAATTTTTCGTTTACTGCCTATACAAGCTAATATTCTACATCAGGAAAAAGGTCAAAGGCCTGGCCATAGTACAATTTAAAAGACTCCCAGAAAACCTAGAAAGCTTTTTGAGTGGGATGAAGGTAAGCCTTTAGTGCAATTTTAGGAAACCAAGTAAATTCCACCTGTTTTACATCATCACCAGAATTGCGCAGACACAATGAAAATTGTCAGTCTGACAGATCCATAAAAAATTATGGCTGATTGCAATAAGGCATTGGAAAATGTAATAGATGCCTTTGTTGTGGTGGGCACATACCATAATCCACTTCTGAATACCTAAAAAAGTTCTGCAGTGGAGCACAGATTCACAAGAGAGGAATAGATAGGAGACTGTCAATGTAGAATAAGATGATCTGATCCTCATCTTGAAATCCTGTAAAGTGGAAAATCTAGTATGAAGTGGTATCTTACTCTTTTTCTATGTATTTACTGAACTACCTTTCCCTATGATCCAAAATATTGCATTAAATGTAATTAAATTTACATTTCACAATCATTGCTTTCTTTGTAATATTTTTAATTCTTTCAACCAAGACAGCATATCAGAGTTGGTTGCTTTTAGTAGATTGTTGTGGTTTAAACCCTAGCCAGACAGCTTGTTCACTCACTCCCAGTGAGTGGTGCCGGGCTGAGAGTAATCGAGGCCCTTCCCCTGGGGCTCTCCCCTTCCCTGCTCCGGGAGGGATGGGGAGGAGGATCGAAAGAGTGCAACTCCTACGGGTTGAGACAAGAACAGTCCAGCAACCAATGTACAACACAAATCACCACTGCTACTACCAAAGACAACAATGATAAGAGAAAATAACAAGGGAAGAGAATACAATACCACCTGCTGAGAAAAGAGTCTGACCCAGAAGTCCATGTCCTTCCGGGTAACTTCCAGTTACTCCCCCCCTGGCATGACATGTTGTGGTATGGAATACCTCTTTGGCTAGCTTGGGTCAGGTCTCCTGTCTCTGCTTTCTCCCAGCTTCTCCTCCTCCCTGGCAGAGCATGAGCCTCACAAAGTCCTTGGTCAGGGTAAACATTACTTAGCAACAATGGAAAACATCAAAATTTCATCTTTCAATAGAGGTTTTTAAAATTCTGTCTAAATCACTGTGAAGTAATTTTGGCTGGAGTATTATTAGTAAACTATTTATTCACCATAAGTACTTTAAAGTCATGATGATTTCTAGTTGTACTGGATTAGATTCATATCTTTATTAGACAAGGATCATGTTGACAATGTGATACAAATGATACAATGGATGTTATTGTCACAGAGATAAGCTTCACTCATTGCGTTAATAAATGTTATTTTTTAAGTAATATCTCAATTGTTTATGCTTGTCCAGGTATTGAAATCCGCAAAGGAAATGGAAAATGTTCCATAAAATGGGGTTACAGAAAATGAAAGTGAGTTAATAACCGGATAAAATTTCTATTGATGTCAGAAAAATACATATGTGTAAGCACAGACAAATAGTCCAAAGTTAGTATTTAGTAATAAAAATGGAAACATTATTTTAACAAAACATCTGTTAGCTTATCAAATTTTTACTAACTTTTTACATTTGATCAATTCCTTTGATCAATGAATTCCAATAAGAAAATTCCTTTCATTCCTGAAAATTGCTTTTGATTACCATACTGTTGATATGAAATAGACTTTTCTCTTTCTCTGGCTTCCCAGAATAACTTAATGACAAATTAAGCACATAATATATCATGACTATCAGAAAAATAAATGTGGAAAACAGATTGCAAACTGTCACAGGAGGGAAAGTCTGCCTAAACCAGTATTGCCTATGCAATCTCCAAGTTTAGGGCTAGTATATATGAGAATATTCCTCTACACCTGTAAATTTTGTCAAATTCTTTTTTTTTTTTTAACTGTTATAGAGTACCAGAGTCAGAGCTTTGAAACTAATTCTGACTAAGCTTTCATACGTTTGGAAATTGTCACAATACACAGTGCTGAAGAGCATAGTACAAGAGCAGTAATCTTGACACTTCCTGAAAACATCTGATTTTTTTAATTTTTTTTTTTTCACAAGTGTTGGTTTATGCACACACAGTAAATAAACATTTTTAGGAAATATCACACTTACAACAAATTCACCACAGTTACTCATATTACTTTCTGGCAGAAGAAAAAATCTGGCATCCTAATCTAAGAAGATAGGGATTATGGCAGACAGGGAGCATGGGAATAAATACAGATCATTAAATATCCTTATCTGCTCATACACAGGGAAAAGAAAATCTGTTATGCAATAAGACTACTCTCTGTAGTTTTCAGATACAGGCAAGTCTGTGCTCTGAGTCTTCTTGAATGTTCATGGTGATAGAACAAGCGGCAATGAACACATGTTGGAACAAGAAAACTGACAACCTTGGTGGTGTCTGAGGTTCAACTGGACACAGCCCTGGGCAATGAATTCTAATTAGACCTCCTCTGAGCAGTGGGCTGGGACTAGATGACCTTCAGGAGTCCCTTCTAACTGGAGTTATATTATGAATCTCTGGTAAGATTTATTTTCCATTACAGAGTCATAGCATCAACCAAGTTGGAAAGGGCCTTTAAGATCATCAAGTCCAATCATTCCCCAGGACTGCCAAGGCCACCACTAGCCCATATCAAGAGATTTTTCTGAATTAATTCTAGAGAAAAAAATGGAGAATAGGAAAGGTAATGAGTCAGGAAATGTCACTCATGTCCTCACATCCATTTCTCACTGCCATTTGCAGGAGAGAGAGGTCTTTCTTTGCTTATGTTCAGAAGATGCAGGTTTGTGAACCGGTTTACAAAGTCTGATATGGCACATACAGAAAATGCTATGGAAACTTTAAGACAACAAATGAAGCAAACTATATACAAAATTATACTTTAAACAATAAACATTTCCTTTATTAATAAAAAATATTTTTATCCAGTTTAAGGATGCATACTCTTAGATATAAAAGTAAAAAAAAATATTGCTTTTGCTAAGAGAAATGAACAAGATGGCTCTGGGTAGTTCAAATATCTCCTGCCTTGACTCTTTCACCTGAAATCCTATCAATAGCTAGAAAACTCATAACACAACTCACAGAATTTATAACCAAAAAAAGTAACAATAAATTGAAAGACAAAGCAATAAAAACTTTTTTTTATAGCCTTGTACATTTATGTTTAATGCCTAATAGCATTTCAGTTACAACTGTAAGATGAATCATAGAATTACAGAACTGTTTAGGTTGGAAAAGACCTTCAAGGCCATTGAGTCTAATCATTGGCCTGGCACTACCAAGACCACTACTAAACCATGTTCCTCAGTGCCACATTTACACCTCTGTAAAATGCCTCCAGTGATGGTGACTCCGTCACTTCCCTGGGCAGCTTGTTCCAACACTCAACAAACCTTTCAGTGAAGAATTTTTTCCTAATACCCAATTTAAACCTCCCCTGGTGCAACTTGAGTCCTTTTCCTCTTGCCCTGTTGCTTGTTACTTGGGAGAAGAGACTGACCGCCACCTCACTACAACCTCCTTTCAGGTAGCTGTAAAGAGCAATAAGGTCTCCCCTCACTATTTAACTATTCCAGGTCCTTAACTCAAAGATTGAAAAGACTCCTAAACATTTTAAGAATAGCCACCTTATTTGTAAAATACAGGTAAATCAAGACTGGGATTTCCTGATTATATTTTTTTTCTTTTAAGACGAGATTCAAGAGTAACTGTTTCTGCTTCACAGTATGCTTTTTTTTACATCATTTTTTTTCTACAGCATAAGAAAATAATGTCTATTTTTTTTTTCATTTTAATAAATCGTTTGTTCCTACTCAATAGATTAGTAGTTTCTAAGGAAATAGGCTGTACTGGGTTAAGCAGTAGCAGTCATTTTTCTCCTTCTCAGTAGCTGGTGCAGTGCTGTGGTTTTGACTTTCAGCCTCGGAACAGTGCTGATAGCACTGATGTTTTTATTTGTTGCTTAGTAATGTTTACTCTGCTGAAGGACTTTCCAAGTCTCATGCTCTACCAGGGAGAAGGGGAAGCTGGGAGGAAGTAGAGACAGGGCACCTGACCCAAATTAACAAAAGAGGTATTCCATACCACAGCATGTCATGCCCAGGATGTAACAGAGTTACCCGGAAGGGCTAGGGCACTGTGGGGTTGGACGAGGTATGAAACAGCATGCTTGATAACATATACAGCCCAGAAAACTCCAGGAAAAAATGCTGGCTGATCTGTTGAATTCCCTGAAGGGTAGACCCAGCAGAATTAAGACTGCAGCCATAACTCCAGTTTTAGACCCTGCATATGAAAACAATGCAATAGGGACACTGGCTACGGTCAAATAACTAATCCAGCCCTTCCCCATAAATGAAATTTGTATTACTTCACATTATTTACGAAGACTTATCCAACCATTGTCCTTACAGCAGGATATCACATCTGCATCTCTGAAAGACATGTCTTTAGGTCAGGACTGAGAAATGTCTCAGACGCTTATGCTAAAAAATCTTGCATTGGCTATGCTTGTCTTATATAAGTCTACATTGGTAAATTCCACAGGATACAAATATGTCCAAAACAATCATTAATTTTGTTAATGTTATTAAAATGTCAGTGTTCAAAAAAGCCTGAAGCATCTGAGTAATTATTATTAATAATACCCCTAGTTTGTCTACATAAAGAGCTGCTTTAAGTCAATGCCCTATCCAGAGACATGGTGGATGTTCAATGAAGCTGAAGGAGAGCTTATACAGCATGTATAGTGAAGACACAGTCGATATTGTAGAATCTCTAGTGATGAGATACCCCACTGGAGAAAGACAAAATAACCCTTTGCTACTGTATGTTAAAAAACCTTTACACAGATGTCAGAGAAATAGCTACAGGAATAATGGTAGATTTATTGACAATTCACATCCCTAAGAATAGCAGAGAAAAACTTCTGCATTCCAGTAATTCAATATTCATTTTGAAAAACATTGCAAGGTGGTTTATGATGGAAATTGTTTAACTGAAGAATATTATTGGTGGTTAATAACAGGTAAAAATGTAATAACTGTAAAGGTGCTTTCAGTAGACATCAAATATGCAGTGAATGGATAAATAAGTATTATTTGTTAGGGCTCCATTGCAGACACGCTATGGAGACTGCATATGATGGACGGAGGTTTGATTTATGCATGAGCAATATTTGACTGAAAGATCATTGTATGTTTTAACCATTTTGTATCAGGAAACATAAAACAAAACAAGGATAGTTCTCAGTTTCACCATTATTGCCCCAAAAGAATAGCTACGCTTGAAATACCAGTAACACAAAGTTAACTTCAAAATACATAGTTAACACAAAGTACCTCAAAGCAGACTCTCTGAGTGAAGCAATAACTCTGATGAAGCCAACGGCAAAACTCCTGCTACCTTCCAGAAATCTGAGATTTCATCTCCTACATTTATTTGGAATTGTATCTTCCTGGCAACTGTCAAAATACCTGTATGGTAGCAGTTCCTGTTCTTATTTCAGACAGCACAGGAAAGGGAGAAAGAAGTTTGTGTTGTTGCAATATGATTTTTGCAATTCATGACATAGACTGCACAGTAACTTTCTATTTGCAGACTTAGACTGACACTGATGGACTTGAAAAAAATGTCTTTGCTTCTGTGTGATCGCAATAGATCTGATGTAATAAGCATTAAGAAAACACATGCACTGACCACAAAATATGTACAGGTAAGCAATGCTGTTTGCCAGGTATAGTCCATGTGAAAACTTGTCCTAGAAGAAACAATTTTGAAGGAAATAATTCTACTAAAAAGTTGAGTAGCCCTGAGTATATTCTCACCCACCCACCCATATTAAATATTTACAGCTGTTATAAATTGCTTAGACTATGACGTTGATAATGTAAATACTTCCATGGCAGTCTGCTATCAGACTTGCATTTAGTAATATTTATAGAATATTTTATTAAAGATATTAAAACTTCTAACAACCAAGTGTGGAGAATACATCAGCAAAAATAATATAATACTAACTAGAGCATTACAAGTATTTACTAGAAATCCATTAATAAGGAGACTTGGTTATCTCTTTAAAGTAAACATTCATCTTTCTCTGTTGGTGGCAAAGGTTTATATCCAACACTAATAAGAACAGCTAAACTATTGACCTCATCAGCTGCTTGAATAAACTGTCATAAAATAAATTTCATGACCTCCCTGGCTAGCTGCTTGCAAAACACATCTTTAAAGTGACATAGTCAATATTCCTCATGCTGTTGATGAAATTATGGCTGCTAACAGAAACTTCAGTCTAAGTAATACAGGACTCGTTGGTAACAGCCTGTGAGAAAAAACAATGGAGATTTTTATCATCAGCAGCAAAACTGACTTCTTAATAGAAAGTGAAAAAAGGTGATTTGTAAGTGGAGTTTAAATACTAAAATCTGATTAAGAAAGATAATGTGGAATTTCTTTGCAGGATTGGGATTGTGCAATGAAAAGATACTGGTTTAAGGTATATATTCTGAAATATACTAGAAGACCTGAAATTCCCAATGCACTATAATATCTAAGAAAATACCTAAAAATAAAGCACTGCCATACCAATAATACAATACCTATGGCTTTTTGTGTCTCTAGTTCATAAACCATTACTAACTTTCTGAAATGCTAGCCATGTACCTTTGTAACTGCATTCCAAGGCAGTTGCAAAGAAATCAGATTCTACTTCATTTCAGCCTTAGCTAAAATGAAAGTACGGCTTAGGCGTTGGTTTTGGTTTTTTTTTCACTCTGTGACAAACCCACAGATTAGCCATTATTTTACTTTTTTGTTTTCATAAATATTTAGTCATCTCTGCCATAATATCTTGGTTATCTATCAAATAGATTATCCAGTATAACAGATATCATTTTGTCTCTTTTGCCATTCAATAAATCTGTCCACTTCCCAGCAAATATGCCTTGGCAGCATTCCAATCATGGGAGTCACAACCAAGATGTTACACCTGAGGTCAACCAAATCACTCTTTAATACAATAATCACATCTCAGCTTGACAGTCAATCACCTATCATTCTTCCGAAATGAACAAACAAAATTGCAGGAGAAAATACTCTCGGGCAGCAGCTTGCACTGAAATGGTGGCAACAGCTGGTTCTGCAGATGTTTCTCATGTGATTCAACACCTGTGCTTTTGTAATTCTGCAGTAGACCATGTTAATACATTTCTTTTTTCAACAGGCTGAAATATTAATACGTAAAATAAGTGCTCCTAGGGATTTAGCAGAACACTTTTTCTGTTGTTTGAAAGAAGCCATCCAGTAGAAAAAAAGCCTCAAAAGTCTGCATTAGTATTATAGCTGTACTTCATAATTTAGCTGTGATACACCTCAGTCCTCCCAGTATCCTGTAAGACTGAAACATATATGGCAAAGAAATGCAATTAACTGTACACAATATTAGGCTAAGCTAATGTAGATTATATAGCTACATACACGTATTTTTTAAATTAAAACTTTTAAAGAGCTTTTGCTTTGGGCACACTTCATTACTAGTATAAATTATTTCTTAATTCCTGAATAGAACAATGGGGTTTTTGTTCTCTTATATGCAGGTTAAAAAATGTAGGACAGTGACCCAGTTTTCTATTAAAGGCTTGTTGGACCTGACTATCTATATATGTGCAAAAAGTATGTGCATATAAAAATCCTTTGTCCTTAAATAGTCTTGTAAATCTTAATACTGCATGGAAGCACTTAGTCATGACTAACAAATCCACCCATTTGTAAATCGTATAATTTAAAAATGTGCATTTCAGGAGCTGGGACTCAATGATCGCCGTGGGTCCCTTCCAGCTCAGGATATTGATGATTGTACATTCCATGTACTCAAATCTGTCAGGAAGAAGGAAATACAGATAAATCATACTCTTCCATTCATCAGAACTGCCTCCCACGAGGGAATGACTGGAGACAAGATGAACGTTGCATAACCTCACTTATCTGTATTATAACTGCCTCTTTGCCTACTACTATTAGGTGTATAGGTATTAGGTATTAGGTATTTGCCTACTACTACTATTCACATTCCAGGTGAATATTCCTGCTCATATCTCAGATGGACCCTTGAAAGCTTTCAACACTGTTTTGGAGAGCACTTACTAGGGGATGTCTGAAGATGGAGATCAGACTGGGCAAAGTAAAGATCATGAAGAGATGGTCTCTGGAATTCTTAATTTCCTACAACTGAGCTTTTGCTTTTTCCTTTTTTTTTTTTCTCTGCTTTCTTCTTTCCATAAAATTCTCAGGTCATGAAAATACAGGCTTGCACAGAGGCTGACGGGGCATTTAGAACTTAACCTGTGTGTTAGTAAAGCATGGAGGCTTTTTCTATAATTATAAAAAATGTCTGAACTCTGATTCACTCTCTAAATCAGCATTACAGTAAGCAGTGAGCTGTAAGACAAAAGGATTTAGGGCTCATTTGGCATTGTCAGTGTTGATAGCAAAACAGGAGCAACACTGAGTGAAAATAGAAATTTGAAACTATGATTTGAAATATCACTTCCCTTTTGTTTTGTTGGGGGAGGGGGTTGTTTATTTGTTTGTAGGTAGAAAACTATTTCCAATAATATTCAGGTAATATAAAAAGAAAAACAAAGCAACACTGTCTCAGAAGGGTGATACTTTTGAGAATGACTCATATGTATCTTGAAAAGGAAATAAAATGGAATCTTTCAGGTCAGAAATATCTTGACATAGAGTGAAATTAAATGTCTTTCTGAAGGTCTTAATGTTAACTTAGACCTTACTATGAGAATATAATACATCATAGATGAAAAATGTAACTAAAGTATCTAGAAATCTGCAAAGCAGTTTTAAAAATTATGAAGCCCTAAACCCCATTAAGATTTCCCATTAGTCATTTAAAGACTTCTGCTTTGAAAATATATGAACTCAATCTGTGGCAGGTCTGCCTCAGTCATTGCCTTCCTATCTGCTCATTGACAAAGCACAGTAATTGCTAGCCACTATCTAGACATTTGATGACCTTTCTGTTCTACAAAGAAGTGACTTGTCAGTTCTCACATTTCTTGCTGATATTGTTAAAATAGGTAACAAAACAATTGAAGAAGCCATGAAAAGATGTGTGTCAAACGATACATGGGCAGCTCAGTGATGTGACTAAAGCATATTCCAGCACTTAGAAAAAGTAAGAATAGCAGGGTTAAGGAAGGAAAAAACTTACAAAGTACTTCATGTCATAAAGTGCTTCTCATACATTTTTATAGCAGATTGTAATTTCAAAGGTTAGCTTTTGCCAATGTTTTTTCACATTCTGTTGTGAAATATGTTTTCTAATATTTATAAAGAGCAGCAGCTGGTAGAGACCTACTTTGAATGGCAGCAGTATATGTTGTTTCACAACAACTAAGTCAACTATGTAACTAGTGCATTAACTAAAGAGGTTGCAATATAAATAATTTCCAGTATGATGCTAATGGCAAAAGCTAAATTAAGAAATGTCTATCATTTCACTTTTGTTGATAAGGTATGCTTAAAATGTACAGTAAATTTATTAAAAGAAAACCTCATTCCCTATGCAACCATTTTTTTCTTTTTTTTTTTTTTTTTTTTAAGTATAAGATTTATGGTAAAATCTTGAACAACATTAAAAAGAACCCTGTTCCTAAACCTACCAAAAAAACCCTGTTACATTATCCAATCATCTAAAGATGCATTAGCCACTAGGACAAATTTCAAAACTGCTTAAGGAGGTGCCAGGTATATGGAATATCACTATGTACCTTCTGAATCTTTAAACAAATATTTTTTTTAAGCCTGACTCTAAGACTCAGATCAACAAGGAAATTAAGCAACTAAATCAATAGAATTCTTAAGTTACTTAAATACTTTGAAAATGTTTTCCCTAAATTCCCATTAATTGTTACTGATACTGGAAAGTCAATTTGGATAACTTTAAAAGAGACTAAATTTGATGGTTTCCTAAAATGAGCCATGTATTTATTTGTCAGCAAAGCCAGACAGGCAGAATCACTAGGGACTCCTAGAAAGCTAGGTCTTTTTTTCTTTCCAGAATTGAGTCTTTACTATTGAAAGCAGGTTATCAAAGCAAATACTAAAGCCAAGGTTCTCTGGCATTCCCAAACATTAAATGAAAATCTGAATCAACAACAATTTATTAAATTCTTTCGTTTACTATGTCTACTGATAAGATATAGCCAAACAACTCACTTTAAATTGCTTAAGATGTGTATAGTAGTTCTGTTTAATTTTCAGTCAACAAGGAGTAAATTCTCTCACCTTTATAGGATAAAGTAAGAAAGAATTATAATGGTTGCTCAGAATGGGATAAAACTCACTCTGACTCAGAAGGACAGAAAAAGCACTATAAACTTCTTAAGACCCCAAATTTGATTGCAACTGCTGTCAGAGATGCTGTGTGGGAACCAGCTACAGCAGCGAAAGCCAATGGAGAATAGGGAGCTCAACATGGTTTTGTTACCTCTTTGTGAATACAGTGAACAACTGTGTAGGCCTTCTATGTTGGGCCATAAGAGATTGTGACCAGCTTTGACCATGTATTATGTTCACTTTCAGGTTGTTTTTCAGAATAAAATGGTAGAGACCACCTTACGTCAGATAACTAGGAATAAGTTGTGTCATGCTGGCCATGAAAAATTCATACACAATATTATAAAAACAATGCAACAATTTTTAAAATGAGATCTGTTTGCTTTGAAAAACATAGGGGAAAACTGTCTCTAAAACTCTGAGGAGGACACTGAAGAACAGAAGGGCCATTGTTAACACATTAGAAAGCATGAGAAAATGAAGCTTATTTTTTTTATAAAAGGAACCCGATTGTGATTAATTAATCTGTGATGTTTTTATAGCCTTAAATGACTGGTTTAGTCATCCAAGACTTGCATAGGTGAAAAGAACATTAGGAACAATGAGCCAGAGAAGATACGATTAAGGCCTTCACAAATATTGCAAGGTTTTTCTTCAATTTGGTGTGAAGTTTTACCAAGAACAAGCTTTTTTCTTCATAAAATGAAGAAAAATAGGCATTTGACAGGATAAGGCAAATGAAGAAGTGTCTGAGCAAGATATGCATGCAAAATACATGTACAACCTCTCTGGAAAAAAAATTGTGTTTCTGTATATTAGGATCCTAATATCTGGAGGTGAATCTAGCTTCCATCCTAATTGGGTGCTCTCCTGAGATGCAAAAGTCATAAGTTTTAAGATGTGGGCCACAAAGATGATTAAGGGTCTGAACCATCTCTATTAAGAAGACAGATTGTGGGAGCTTAGCCTGTTTGGTCTGGAGAAGAGAACAGTGAGAGGGAATCTCAATCTCATTAATGCAAATAAATATCTCAAAGGCCAAGAAGGTAGTGCCAGACCTTTCAGCGGTGCCCAGCAACAGGACAAGGAACAATGGCCATAAACTAAATAAAACACAAGAAGTTTCACCTCAACACAAGGAAGAACTTCTTTATGTTGAGGGTGGGCAGACTACTGGAACAGATGTCCAGGGAGGATGTGGAGTCTCCCTCTTTGGAGACATTCAAAACCTGCCTGGATACATACCTGTGTAACCTGCTTTAGGTGGCCCTGCCTTGGTAGGGGAGTTGGATTAAATGTTCTCCAGAGGTTCCTTCCAACCCTGTTGTTTCTGTGATTCTGTGATTTCTAGGCCAAGCAGTGCGTAGGAGGCTCAATTCCTGGACAAAGCATTTCAATAGTGAGGCTAAAACTTCTTTTTATCCTTTAGGATCACCTTTTTGGAAGGAACATATATGTGGCATATATATATGCACACCTAACAGTGTGTGTCAGGTATACTGATAATGTGCCACCTGAACCAGCTAAGGGAGGGAACATCATAGCTGAGATACCTGCAAACCTTTTCACAGGACCATGACCAATGTAGAGTACTGAGGACTTTTCAACATACTGTGCTTCTGTGCCAGCCACACACGCCTCATATACTAACAACTTCAGATTACCTTGGCTGCTTCTTACACTTGATGTAGTTATTGCTTTTTATTTCCAGTACAATGATAACAAACACTTATTTATTACAACAAAATGTCTTCCTTAAGCAGCAGTGTGATTTATTTTTGTTGTTCATGACTTGAATTGCTAGACTGATATGCAATTAAAATATGCAGCTTGCTGTAAAGCATAGTACTTTCATTCTAGAAGAAAAACTATCAGTTGTTACCATTAGCAGACAATGAAATTTGTATCAACTACTTAGGTTAATCAAGAATTAAAATAAACAAAACAAATCAAAACAAATTAAAAAATACAAATTGCCTTTAGAATTACAAAATAGCATAGTGTTGGGTTTTTAATCAATTAATCTAATGCTTTAAAAAATATGAAATAAAAAAGTAGCTAACCAGAATATGGGAAAATGTGCACCTTACCTTACTTCAGGAATACCAATAAAATTACACCGAAATATGATACATTGATGGCAAGAAAATCAACTTGCTGGATGCCACTATACAGTACTGCTGTGATAATCATGTGTAACTGTACAGATTCATGCTGACATACACATTTATGTCTACATGCAAAATTATAATTTAAGCCATGTGCAAATCTGCACTGTTCATTTTCTGGAAATATAGCAGCATTCAAAGCTTGTCAGTTGAAATTTGTTGGACAACCCACAGCTTCTTACTTTATGCTCTTGCTTCCCTTTCTGTTTTAGAGCTTATCCTCTTTGTTACTCCTTCATTGCTCATGAAGTTATTTTTTTCCTGAACCTGCTTAGAAAGCCAGTCATACAACTGTGATCTACATGAGTGTGTCGATCTAGTGAGGCAGCGATTTTTCCAAAAGGTATTTAAACTATTTTTTAAAAGCAGTGTTAAGAGAATGTCAGGTAAAAGCCTCTGACTGAATGACTGGGCACTGCATATCCGAGCACTACTTCATGATACTGCTTTTAAGTTTAGAGGACTGGAATTATAATGGAATGACACACTTCACTTCCAGAAGATTAGAAAATAAAGAACCTTGGCATTCACCTTGCTAATCACTGTTCATTTCTCAAGGAAAAAGAAGGAAGATCTTTATGTAAAATATTCTGAACTAAAGGTAATTGACCCTAAAGCTGGACCACTAGAGTATGATGAAAGTGAAAGACTGAGATAAAAAGGCAAATAGAAGAGCAAAAGTAAAATTAACAGGTGGCAAAAATCATACAAGAGCATGGAACACTTAATATAAATTAAAAAAGCAAGTGAGATGAGCACATAAGAATGATACATGTGCCTGTAACCA
The DNA here is from genome assembly GCF_028554395.1 of Pezoporus wallicus. Taxonomy (NCBI): domain Eukaryota; kingdom Metazoa; phylum Chordata; class Aves; order Psittaciformes; family Psittacidae; genus Pezoporus; species Pezoporus wallicus. The sequence goes on from NW_026641950.1 coordinate 10,140,576, forward strand.
CAGAGACAACTAAGAATTTGATCTGGAGTTGGAAACAGTGACATTTTATCCCTACATAATTTTATTGATAAGGATATTTATGCTAATCATTAAATTCATTGTACATATAGTCACACTGTGCTTAATTTTTATAAGTCTACAAAATCTAAAACCAGTATCAATGATACCCAAACAAATTATTCTTTCTCACATTAGTTAATGTAACATATAGCTTGGATATAGGTCAGTGATTTTACTTAATAAGCTCCATAATTTTTCAAGTGATTAACCTTTAAGAACCTATGACTGGCATGGGTCTTTGTGGACTGCACTTGAACTCAATTAAATACTTGTGGCTAAATTGGACATTTCAATTTCCCAGCTAACATTGGGAAAACTAGTAGATTCCTAAATATGCCATTGTGCTCGAGTACTGTGGAAATCTTCTGTGTTCATCTTACTTCACTAGTTTTTTTTCCCTAGGATTATTACAGAAAGATGTCAGGTGAATTCAGAGATTAATCCATTAGACTGTACATGCTTCCTTTTCAAAGTTTGTTAATTTTCTTTCTCCTTTGTCAGTTTTAATTCATCACTAAAACCATAATGAAATAATTGTGCTAGTGTCTAAATTCTGTCACATAGTCAAGGTTTTAGTGCAGGTATAAAATTGGCTTGTGGATTCAACTGACACTAGTTAAACGATTACACAGTAGCACATGTTGAGACAAGACTCCTGACATGTCAAGTTAAATCAAAATCGGTTCAATCACAATTTAGTGTTGGTAACGTAACTTGTAAAATACCTATAAAGCTACTGTTTGCAAAATATTGCAGTGAAATTTAATTATTGCCCTTGGAAACCAATGGCAAGGAATTATAAACAGTGAATTGATTTAGATTCAGACAGTGAGATATTTTTTCCTTCTAATCAGTCACTACCTCTCTTAAAAAGGACTTTACAAAGCACCTGTCTGTCACATTAATATTCCATGCAATGATTAGGCACCAACACTATCAAAGTCACTCTAACCTTTGCGAACTCTCTTTGGCTAGTTTCCCACATTAGTCATAAAAACAGTACAAAGTCTACTTCCTTTCAGCCTTTTACAGCTATTAAAACAAATTAGAACATTTAATTCATACTCTGACATCTGTACAGAAGAGTGCAGGCAGAGTCATTCTCAAGTCTTTTGTAGAGGGTCACCAGTTTGAATTCCAAGGCTAATCCATACGCATAATGAATATAACATCTTCCTTTCCAAAAGGAGATATGAAAACGAAAGATCACATATTCATATGAATAACTTAAAATAAATATCAAGACTGTGATACCAAATTTTACTGCTGCAAGTCTTACTGATGCAGACAAAGACAGATTTTGAACTGTATTTAAACATGAAGACGAGATTAAACCCTGATAAGACCTTTTATTGAGATATCTAACTTTGACAGAAAACAGTAAAAATTAATTTTTTACTTGGCACTTTACTAAATTTTTACTAGGCATTTTAATAATGTTATATTTAATATGTTTACCTTTATGAGAATGAGTTACTCATAAAACTTGGAGCTGTTTTATTGAGACTTTGATTTCTAACACAAAAGTGATTTTATAATGAATTGAAGATCCATTAAGATTTGGGATAATCATTTGTGATAAAATTCCTAGTGTCTTCAACAGAATCAAAGCTGAACCTAGAAATGAAAACGCACTGTTTGCTCTCAAAGTGGCAACAGAAATGTTTATGATTAAAAATATTTGCCTTACTTATGAGCTGTCCAAATAAAGTTAAATGTATTGCTCCTGCTAGCTTAGGATCTCTGGCTCCCCTTCAATTCATGAATGTGTGTACGCTGTGGGACAATGCTCTTCAGTGAGACAATTCTGTCACATAGCAACAGATTTCAGCAGTTGGTGCACTGCACAGTGGTTAACTTTCTTTAGCTTTGCCAAGTGGTGTTTTAACACTGAATTCACCAGGAGCCAACCCAACAAAGGAAAAGAAGGCGTCTAAATTAATCCTCAGATTTTCTGACATTTTTGGTGACCATTCTGTTTTGATCATTCTGTTGCTGAATACAGAAAACAAGAATAATTCTCTTCTATGAGATGGCACTTTATATGAAGTAGATCAATATCAAACTTATTCAAAAAGTAGGGAGACTGAGGCACAAAGACTTGAAGTTAGTGGTTCCAAATTATTCAGGCAGCTTACAGAAAAAAGCAAATAGGGGAATGCATACTATTGTAAAGTGTCAAGTCAGCAGTTTCAAAAGCAAGCAATCACCACTGTGAAGGAAAAAGTCCCCCATTGTCAGTTGTTTGGGAAGTTAAAATATGTGGTGGTTCCAGCATTTTGACACAGAGATTGAAAGACTCTCCTTTCAGATCGTCAGAACTCTGATCCCTTACAGTCACACACACAACCAAAACCCCTAGACGTATTCAACGTACATGAGAAATTAAGCTAAGGGTCAGATGAAATTACCAGTTTGGTATTAGTCAATCATTTTTCCACTAGAAAGTCCAGACACAGCAGAAATAAACTTTCAAGGTCAAAATACATTTTCAAGGGAAAATATATTAATCTCACTGAGTTTTCTTTCAGAGAGATTTTCAAATGCACGTAAAAATAGTTTAATGCTATTCTCTAATTATAATGGTTTGGTCTGGGTATTATTTCCTCTGAGTGTGTATTTTCAGTCTGTGTCTGGTAGGAGTTGATTTTTTTTTCACCTGCTTTTCTGTAATTTTGTAGGTGGATCAGTATGTTACATTTCCCTGCTATAGGTAGCAATATGTTAAATGACTCCAGTGACTATAATAAAGATCAGAACAAGAGACCATATCAAAAACCCAACACAAGAATAATCATGGTTTACTAGTTGTGTATTTTATTGTTAAGACCCATTAAATTATTTTTTATAATCAACATACCTTAGATTAATTGCATTGTGTGGTTTTGTGGTTTGACAGTTTTCTCTTTCACCTTCATGTGCATACCCTTTCTCCACTCCACCCCAGAGGCTATACAGTGTCTTGAACTCAGCTAGGTATCCCTCTGAGTCACAAGGCAAAATGAAATATTCAGGTGCATAGGAAATAAAAATTCACCAGTAAGAGCTATTATTCTGAAATAATATCTATATACACATATACTATATGTACTTTGCTAGCAAATCACTAGAAAAAGATTTCTCTTTACTTTACTATCCTTAATGAAAAATTCTACTTTAGAAGCAAATAGAAACAGTACTAAAGCATTTTCCATCCCAAAGAGACACAGGTCTCTCTAAAAAAGCATATATTAATTTCACAGGGATAAGGAAAATGGACCATAGGTGTTTATACTGCAATTCTGCATATCCTAATCTTTCATTTCCAAGAATTAAAAGTTCCACAAGCAGTGAAAATTTTTTACTCCAGGCTTAGCAGAATGTGTTAACTTCATATATCTTCCTCTTGACCTCCATCTGTCATTGAAACTTCCTCTAAGCAGCTGAGACCAGATGAGGCTTGTGTGTCATAAGTTTTGCCTACATGCACCAGATGAGAACTCTCCTCTGTTGTAGTGAGCAGCTCAGCAGGGGATTTAAGTAATTTATTGACACTCTTTGCATTTTAGAGCTTTATAAAAATCACACCATTTCTTTTTATTTTATGTAATTTACAAATAACAATTTAAATACAGTAAAACAAGTTTATGTTTAGTGTAAAGAAAATATGCCAAATTCAGAAGTGGTAAGAAACAAAATCAATTAAATCCATATGTATACATCCAAGGATAAAAAATCTGACATTCACTCAGCTGAAGTAGCTGAAGTATCAGTAGTTTCAGTGTGGCAGGTGAGTCAGATTTTGAGGCAGGGTGTCTGGTCTGTAAGAATCAGCATTCCTGGGACAAGTCATCTTCAAAGATACAATTTTCAGAGACAGTTAAAAGCCTTTACAAATAGCGATTGTAGACAGAAAATAGCTCCAGTTGTATTGCAAAAAGGTTCTTTGCAGCTGCTCTTGATATGTAAGTAGATTTAAAGACATTCATTAGAATCCAGGACCTCCACAGACCTTCATTTAGGAAAAAATGAGTGGTTTAATATGCTGAACACAGTATTGGAACACTAAGATTTTTGCTAGCTAGACTGCATTAATAGTGAAGGGCTTAGCTTTCTTCCACTATGCTTTTAAACAGGTTCTACAGTTCCTTCTCTGACACAACTGCAGATTTTCTAAGGTTAATCAGTGAGAGACAGGTGTTGATGAAACCTTATTATATGTGGTTCAGATCCTTCCTCTTTCTCTGCCTCCTAGAAAGCCTGTGTATTTTCTAACTGCTGAAGTTTAGAATTGAGTCCAAGCAGTTTGGTGAGATGATTTTTACTTTTTGTTTACAGCAGTAGTAGACTCCATCATTACTTACATTTATGCCTAACACCAGAAAAAAAAGTCATCAGTAACAAATAAATATTGTTGTATGCTAGCTAAGCAAGACGAATCCAGCTTAATGGTATGACTATAAGCTCAATTATATTGCACAATAGCACAGTAACACTGGGGATCTCTGGCAAGATGCCTGTTAAGAGTGAATAAAGCCTTGTGAGGCTGCAAAATCAGCACTCTGATCCAAAGCGGCACACTGGGTACCTGAAATCTGTGTAGGGCCAGAGCACATGCATCCATTATCTCCCACTTTCATAGGATCATAGAATCATAGAATAATTAGGGTTGGAAAGGACCTTAAGATCATCTAGTTCCAACCCCTACCGTGGGCAGGGACACCTTACGCTAAATCATATCACCCAAGGCCTCGTCCAACCTGGTCTTGAACACCACCAGGGATGGAGCATTCACAACCTCCCTGGGCAACCTATTCCAGTGCCTCACCACCCTCACAGGAAAGAATTTCCTTCTTATATCCAATCTAAACTTCCCCTGTTTAAGTTTTAACCCGTTACCCCTTGTCCTATCACTACAGTCTCTAATGAAGAGTCCCTCTCCAGAATCCCTATAGGCCCCCTTCATATACTGGAAGGCTGCTATGAGGTTTCCACACAGCCTTCTCTTCTCCAGGCTGAACAGCCCCAACTTTCTCAGCCTGTCTTCATATGGGAGGTGCTCCAGTCCCCTGATCATCCTTGTGGCCCTCCTCTGGACTTGTTCCAACAGTTCCATGTCCTTTTTATGTTGAGGACACCAGAACTGCACACAATACTCCAGGTGAGGTCTCACGAGAGCACAGTAGGGGGGCAGGATCACGTCCTTCGACCTGCTGGTCACGTTCCTTTTGATGCAGACCAGGATACGGTTGTCTCTCTGGGCTGCAAGACACACTGAAGCTGGCTCATGTTCATTTTCTCATCAACCAACACCCCCAAGTCCTTCTCCACAGGGCTGCTCTGAATCTCTTCTCTGCCCAACCTGTAGCTGTGCCTTGGATTGCTCCGACCCAGGTGTAGGACCTTGCACTTGGCATGGTTAAACTTCATGAGGTTGGCATCAGCCCACTCACAAGCGTGTCAAGGTCCCTCTGGATGGCATTCCTTCCCTCCTGGGTATCAACCGAACCACACAACTTGGTGTCATCGGCAAACTTGCTGAGGGCGCACTCAATCCCACTGTCCATGTCAGCAACAAAGATGTTCAACAAGACCTGTCACAACACCGATCCCTGAGGGACACCACTCGTTACTGGTCTCCAGATGGACACTGAGCCATTGACTACAGCTCTTTGTGTGCGGCCAACCAGCCAGTTCTTTATCCACCGAGTGGTCCATCCATTAAATAGATGTCTCTCCAATTTAGAGACAAGGATGTCATGTGGGTGACAGTGTCGAACACTTTACACAAGTCCAGGTAGATGACATCAACTGCTCTACCCTTGTCCATCAGTTCCGTAGCCCCAGCATAGAAGGCCACCAAATTGGTCAGGCAGGATTTCTCCTTAGTGAAGCCATGCTGGCTGTCACCAAGCACCTTGTTGATGTTCATGTGCCTTAGCATGCCATCCAGGAGAATCTGCTCCAAGATTTTGCCAGGCACAGAGGTGAGACTGATTGGTCTGTAATTCCCCACGTCATCCATTCTCCCCTTCTTGAAAATGGGGGTTATATTTCCCTTTTTCCAGTCATCGGGAATTTCACCTGACTGCCATGATTTCTCAAATATGAAGGCCAGTGGATTACAACTTCATTTGCCAGCTCCTTCAGGACCTCGTAGAACCTTCATTTACATTCTCTCAGAGGCACTGGGTTCACATGTGGGAACCTGTCATTAGTATGAGGACCATTATGACATTCTTCTATTTCAATACCTTTCCATAATAAGTAACTACAGCATTTTTAATTAAATTCCTTATCCACTCATTTTATCCCAATTTGCTTTTATGGTATATTGGGCATTTAAAAGGTTGGTGTAAACCAAGGATTTTTTGTTTGATCTTCTCTCGCAAGTTGGTGAATATTCAACCAACGGAATTAATCCTATGCTGATCACACTTAAAATTTCTTCTTTTACCAGTCCTTGTAGCCACCTTTCTTTAATTCTAGATAAAACTGTATATGTAATAGATAATGAAGCACTTAGATGCATATATTATTATACATAATAAGCTATCATAGTTATACCCCAAATCTACAGAATTCAAGTTTGGAAAAAAAAAAAACAACAAAAGCTCAAAAATATCTTCTTGTTATCAGTCTCTAGCTTCTGATTTTCTGAGCAAATAGGGCTTCTCTAGAAGGGCCTTTTACAATAAGTCTGCAAGAATAGTGAGGAATGGAACAGGTTAAGGAGATGTGTTTTATTCTTATCTTATCTTGATTTGGTTGCTATCCAAATAAATGCTTTAGGAGTTAGCCCAGTCTGGGTTCTTCAGTAGTGTTTATGAAACTCTGACAATGGTGGCTCCAACCAGGGTTTCTGTCTCTCTTCATACAGAGCTGGGTAGCTGATCTTCAGCTAGAAGTTTAGCTCCTGGGACCTTCAGCCCTTGGTTCAGCACCTCAGAGTGGCAGGGGCTGAAGTGTTCAGAGGAGCCTCTTATCAGAGGCTGAGAGGATCCATATGAAATATTTTGCAGGAAATTAGCTGTTGTTTTCTTTCAAATAGCTATTTCATCCTAAATATATCCTATTGTTTCTACTTAAAAAATGCAGAACAAAATTAAAGCATATTAAAGCACTGACTTCCTTCATTGAGAACTAAATGACCTTTCTTCACTAGCTCAAGGAGGATTAAGATAAAATGACCAAGACCACTCTACATCTGAATTAAAGCATTCGTACAAGCTTTAATGCCCTGTAGACAGTTTTTGATGGTTAATTTAAGTTCTCCTGAATGTCCTGTGCCTCTTTGATGTTAATGGGCTTGGTCCCCCATTACAAACCTCTTAATAAACTGTCATGATTTACCAAGGTACTTAAATACGTGGTTAATTTAAAGCACATAAGTGAGTCCATTCATTACAATGACGCTTCACTTGCCCTTTAAGTTAAACATATGCTTTCTGAATTGTAGCCTGAAAGTGAGTATTCACAAAGGATGTTTTGGGGACATGAACTTCCCAATCCTGCAAGGTGCTGATCACTCTTTACTCCTAACCATCACAAGAGCAATATCAGATCCTCAAAATTTCTTAAAAGTTCTCAACACCTTGCAGGAACAAATCTACTTTCTATCATCAGCAAAATCAAGGCCTGATTTACATGTTTCTGCCTGCCTTCACAGTTTGAGGCAATTTTGTGCTCACAAATCACTGACTTGAATTCATGTGCCTAAAGTGAATGTGAGCACAAATATTAGCTGTTATCTAATCACCCAAAGAATATTTGTACCTGTTATAAATTATGCATGAAGAAATTAAAGCTCAATTATTTGTATATGCAAAGTTAAATACACAGAAAGACCGTTTCTTAAAATCTAGGACAAGATGTTAAACTCACTATAATTTATACAACAAGTACTGACTTATCAGAATATTGAATATTTTATGTCTGGGCAAGAACGTATGCTTAAAAGTGGTAAAACATGGATTACTACAAGATTCTTCACATAAGAACAGAATAAAGTTTCTTGCCTGAATTTGGAACATTTTGAATTTCTTTGGCAGACTTACTCAAAGAAGACAGTAGACTGTCAATATAGAGGATAATCTTTTGTATTTGTGTATGCAAATCACTGTGTTTAAAAATAAGATCTTTAAAATGTCTGTTCAGTCATAAATCTTTAAGAAAGCAAAACACTGAAAAGAAGCAGAAAAAGTCCCTCAACTAAGGTACAGAAATTTCCAAGAGAAAGAACATTTACTAATATGAGTTTGGTCTTCTGTCTTGTCTACCTGCTACTGCAAAAGGGCAGTTATTACAGCATGAAACTGCCAGGGAAGTGAGAATAATGCCTATTACTAGATAAGACAAGAGAAAATAGGTATCTAAGACCTCATATTTTGACAGTTAACAAGGAGAGATCAAAAGGGAAAACAAACTGAATAGGGGAGGTGGAGACTTACCAGAAATCCTACACAGCCCCTCCAAAAGAAAGCTATGCTTACAAAAGAAACCCCAAACAACAAACAGGGATTCCACACTTCTCAAGCTGCATGGCTGAATCACTCATGTCCCAGTTTTGCATCCCATTCAGCTCCCTGCTACAAGTTTGCAGCAAGAGCCTATTAGTCTAAGTAACATGATGCAATTTTAGTAGTTAGAATCAATCCAGCCACTCAATTTCTGTTAATGACTAAGTGAAGAACAGTCTCAAGGTAACAGCTCACTTCCTTATATTCAGTCTGAAAATAGGGTTTTGATTTCAGACATGAGAGGCATAGCTGAGCAAACATGACCCAGATTCACACTTTTCTGTGCTATGAATTTTGTTTTCCCTGCTGCACAGTAAGCAATCTTATTTCTTTTAGAACATCTACTTAGTGACTTAAACCCACAGTTAAAAATATTGCAAAACAATATTTTTCAGTATTTGCAAACAATTGACCATCAGAAAAAGCAGTCATTATTTTAAAGTTTGAACCAGGATAGCTTTAAAACTAAAATATGAAAAAAGATTTTATTTTCTGTGCATCCTCCCGAATAGTCCGTTTACTGTAAGGATATGTAAGTACTCCATGTCTAAGCAGGAGACGAAGAATTTAGTCTGTGCTATTTTAAGTTCAGAGAAATCTTCAGGAAAAGCAAAACACCCCAGTAATCACCACAGATGAAACAGAAGTGCTTCAAAGAGCTAAATTTGCAATTTTCAGCCTCTTTTTCATTTAAGAAAATGCCTTGAAAGTCCTTGAATTTTGACAGTCTTGCATCAGCTAGTTGCCTGCAGCAGTCCCCTGGGCCTGCTTTTCAGATGCTCTCAGGTTGGATCTATAGCAAGACTGCTGCATATCACAACCACAAACAGCTTTTCTTGCATATTTATCTCATTGCTATCTTGGAAACTATGCACAGCACAACAGCTTTTCAAATATTGATAGAATATTTAGTTGTTATGTTATCTATCTCCCTTGCAGCACACCCTCAAAAAGCAGTACATTTTCAACCTTTGCTTAATGTGATATATACCTGTTTCTTACTTTCCATTGCACATATTAAATTCAACTGTTCTTTTAGCTTTGAAAATAACTGACCAAGAAATAAGGTTTTAAATCCTCTAAAAGACATAAGCCAAATTTTCAAAGGCAAGTGACTCCATATTACTGAATATATTATTATGAACAGATGCAGATTTATCAGGACAGACTTGATTAGAAATTCATCTCCCAAATCACATGGCTGGTACATCACATGTTACTACACAGTGCAACATGATTGCATGATTATGCAGCCTTTTCCTCCATATCCATTTGTTTTAGAGATATGTCCATTCTTGATTATGATTACAGGTGTGTAGGATAGGATCCAGTATCTGGTAAAGACACTTTTGTTCATTTCCATGTCAACAAGAGCTCAATTAAGATGCCTCAGTGCAGTTATCTACTGCCATCTGAGAAAGTAGGATAGCCTGCTGTCCATACTGGCGTTTACTTGCTGCTCTTGAAGAGCCTAAGTATGGGTGTGAGTCCCAGATATACTGTCTATCAACTCTATGGAGAAATTAACATCCCCAGAGAACTTAAATGGCATTTGCTATGTTTGGACATAGCAATTATCCTGTCCTTTTACTTATCAGTTAGTTCATCTGTGCCCACCCTGGACATCTGCTAGTCCCAGTTACTCCCCATCCCGAGGTCCTGTTTTTCTATTCTGCTTTTCTCGTACCTTTTACGCTAAGGTCTTGAGGACCTGAACTTATGTCAACTACCTTCAAGCACCGCAGTTATTTTCCATTACAAAGCCATCAAACTTAACATTACTTAGAACTGATTACATTTTGTACTTTTGCGCCTCCTTGTATCAATACATATGGCTCACTTGAAGATACCAAAAATGAGGTATAGAATTTGAGTCTGATTTTGTAAGATAACCCCAGCCCCTCAATTTCCATATGCAACGATACACATTCTTGCTGTGAGCTAGAGTTCTATATCCTCATGCATAAATTGTGCAGGTATCTAAAATGGGATGCATGCCCATTGGAGAGAATAATTTACAAATCCATGTATACAGTGTTGCCAAGATTTTACTAATGCGTTTAATTTTAACATTCATTTTTAGGTCTGTTTTTCTGCTTACTCCAAATTGCTAATTGAACACATTTCAGGGCTAAGTTTGATTTATTAAATATTAAAATAGACAAAGTTTTGAGAGACTACTCTTCCTGCTACATGAGGATAGTTCTCATTATTGGACAGTGGATTATGAAACCTATGTTTTCACAAAACACACTGTATCAAGCCAGCTAGATAATTGCCTAGGAAAGGAAAGAGATGTAAATTAGTACCTTTTTAAAATGCTGCAGCCACTTCCCTGATCGTTATCTTAAATGGCATGAATCTCTCTCTGTGAGTAGCTATTCTTTTGGAAGTAGTTTAGGTGGCTAGGTAAGTAAAGTTTCAGTTGTCTGAGGCTGGGTGAATGGTGGGTTGGCCCTGGCTAGCAGCCAAGCACCCACAGAGCTGCTGGCTCATTCCCCTCTGCTCCAGGAGCAGGATGGGGAAGAACATGAGTGAGAAAGCCTATGGGTCAAAATAAAAGCAGTAAATCACATCAGAATTACTGTCACAAGCAAAGCAGGCTCAACTCTGCTTCAGTCTGGGGAATTTAACTTATGTTTTAATTACTGATTTGGGTACTGGGAAACAAGGAAGACAAACATTTAAAGACTTAGAGAAAACACCTTTCCTTCTCCTTTCCCCAGCTCACCTTCCCTGTAGGCATCTCCTCCCCACCTTGTTACTACTGACCCTTTGGTGAGGCGACACATGGGGCAGGGTCCAGGGTACAGCAGTGGCTCCTGCTGCTCCTTGTTCCTTACTCTGCCATTACTCCTTCCTCCATGCTTGTTCCCTCCTCTCTCATACAAGTCCTCCATAGTCTGCAGCAGCGCTGCAGGCATTGACAGCTCCACCATGGAGCACCTCATACGCTCTCCTATCATTGATTCTTTTTGTTTCAGTTTTACTGCCGTTTCTTAAAGCTGTTTCCCCAGAGGAACCTCTCGCTAGGCTAAGTGGCTCAGCTACGTCCTATTGGCACTGGCTGGAACTGTCTGGAACTGGCTGTGTCCCACATGGGGCATCCCCAGCTTCTCCTCACAGAGGCTGACATGCCACCACCCTGTTCTTTATACCAAATACAACAAGATGTATCCCCTCTAAAACAGCTTACTGTTCATTTGCAGAGGTGAATCTGCAATAAGTTGCCCTTTGGAGGATAGAAGGGACCGCAGCACTTAGTTCCCTGGAGTCTTTGATCCTTTGGGGCAGCATGCAGTACAAGGCTGCTTGTTGGCCTCTTAGGAGCCATCAGTCCAGACCCTGGACTTATACGGTGACAGCAAACCTGGAAAACCTCAGGACTAAACATGGTGTAAGCTACTAACACAATAGCGCAAATGTTTCCTGCTTTTTTTTTTTTTTTCTGCTAACACAATAGCGCAAATGTTTCCTGGTTGTTTTTTTTTTCCCTTCCTGCTACTCAAGTTCTTCATTGGCCTTGTTTCTATGTCTGGCTTCAATTTTAAAGCACATATATTGTTTAACAGGACTGCTCTGAAGTAGCTGCAGAGCTTTTACTGAGAAGCTCGGGTGAGAGCTCCCGCAGTGTCACCTTGTCTACCTTTGTGGTAATCATTTCAAAGGATTTCAACAGCCTAGTCAGACATGATCTTGATCCTTTCCTGACCCATAATCAGGCTGTTTTTCTCATGCATTTCTTCCACTTCAGTCTTAGGGTTTTAAAACCTCTCCAAGCTGATGTTAAAATATCTCCTTTGCAATTTCTTTGCTTCTGTCTCTGCATGTCTGTTAGACAGTTTAGCGCCAGTAAAATATTAACCTGGAACTGTTGCACTGTTGCGCTGAAACATATTATCTTCTAAGTATGGTCAAATATTTCACTTATTGTATTTTTATCTTGAGTAGTGGGACTTCAGGTACTTTGAAGGTACTCTGGAGCTACAGAGCTGCACTGATCAGAAGCAGGTACTGGAAAATTATAAGCAAGCCCAACAGATGTTAACATATGTGAGTTTTAGGTAAATACAGAAAGGAAAGTTACTGTATATAACCTTTCCCAATGCTTGCTGCATTCATCAGTGGAGTGACAAGGAAAGTCCCCACACACTCCCACTACTGTCTCCCAGTTAATATAGCAGAGCAGCACCTTGGATGCTTTCTTATGTTTCTCTGACAGCTTGGAAAAAAATACATGAGAAGCAATTGGCTATCAGTCATCTATGAAATTTCCGCTGTTAGAAATTATGTAGGGTGGATAGATGGATCCATCTACCAACTTTCCCTGCAATTTACCCTGACACCTACCTAGTGAACAAAAGAATTTTTGTGTACTAAATATATGGTTAGAATACCTTGAATATGTTTAATATTCATGAATATACAAATACCATTTTAAATTTTGTGAGGCAAAAAATTAGAGTGAACTCCCTCAGGTGGAAATTGGTAAGCACAAGTGTACTGGAATTGTGATTGCAAATATAATGTCAAAAGTCTAAAGACAACATTTAAAATTCAAGGTTTAAAAAAATGTTTTTAAGAATGATACATCAGGATATATAAGTTGAGGTATCTTGGATTTTTTTTGTTTGTTTTGTGGGAATGAACATTATTTTAATGAAATGTACTTGAAACTGGGGAAAAAATTATTACCACTTGAAGTAAATATATCATAATATTTCCAGCTATAAGATGGTGTAAGTGCAGAATTATCCAGCAGTAACTGTTTATTAATTTGATTCTTTGCATTCTAATACTTATTGGATTGCTCACTTACCATGCACATGTAACTACAGTTTAAGATTATAAGACTACCTTGCTTAACCATGCATATGCTAAAAGGTACAGGTATATTCTATTCTGATGCACACATGATTGTGATTACTCAGTTTATCAAGCAAGAAGTGAATCAACAGTGTCACTAGGTTTGTTTTAGGCTGTCACATTCTTACATTGTTGCTTTCAGAGTCCAATGGTTTCTAAGCTAAGAGGGCAAGAACTTAGTCTGTCCAGTGAAGCAAAAATTGCTTTTTGTCATTAAAACCAAACCATCCTGAAAAATAATGATTTGCTTTTAATGGCATTTTTTTTTCTTAACACAATTGCTCACATGCATCAAGCTTCCTTTAATATGGGTGGTTTAGGATTTTGCAGAAGCACAAATTTATACAGCTGTTACCAAAGCGTAGAGCATTGATGTGTTTACTGAATTTCCACTAGAGCTTGTACAAAGGGAAGGAATTGTCAATTTCTCTTTGATAATAACTAAACTTGTTATACTTATCATTTCTTTGTAGTGGCATCAAATCTGCTGCATTTCTTCTGCTGTCTCAAACTTGTGACTTTTCTTTAACATTTAGGACTGCAGTACAGCTGTAAATATTTTCTGAATTTGTGCAGTCATACTCTTTTCTATTAAAAAAGCTTTATTTCCCAGAACTGTGAAAAAAAATCATAAAATGACAGAAAAGTGTCCATTAAAAAAAAAAAAAATTAATCACTTGCTTTCAGAATGTAAAGGTCAGCCATCACTACTGATACTTGTTTAAGATCCCTATGTCATAGCAAGATAGAAAAAAGTAGATACTGTATTTTGGAAACAAGATTTGCTGCTTCTTTTCTGTAGTTGCAGACATATAATTAATTCGTTCAAATATGACAGTAGCATAGAAATTATAGATACATAACAGCTCTGTCTCATTACCACTTCTAATCTTCTTAATAGCTTGATGTGTTACCAGCACTTGGTGGGCCCAGCCTTGATAGAGTTCAGAATAAAAGCATTCCAAAACAGGAATGTGCATGTAAGAGTGTTCATGAATGGGATGCCCAGATTCTCTGAGTGGGCATTTGCCCAAAACTGATCTTTATAGAGGGGAAGACAACCATCAGCCCAAATAAACAGTAACTGTGGAACTAAGAAAGCTCTGTGAAAAAAAAAAGAGGACAATTTAAGCAAATACACAAGTCAAACACAAAACTTTGTAGCAGACAGGAAAAGAGGGTGACCTGGGTTCAGCAGTAGCAGTCACGTTTCTCCTTCATGGTAGCTGGTGCAGTGCTGTGTTTTGACTTCCAGCCTGGGAACAGTACTGGTGATACCGATGTTTTTGGTTGTTGCTAAGAGGTGTTTACCCTGACCAAGGACTTTGTGAGGCTCATGCTCTGCCAGGGAGGAGGGGAAGCCGGGAGGAAGCAGAGATGGGGCGCCTGACCCAGGCTAGCCAAGGAGGTATTCCATACCACAGCACGTCATGGCCAGGGTGGGGGGTAACTGGGAGTTACCTGGAAGGACAGGGGTTTCTGGGTGGAACTCATTTTCTTGGCCGGTGGTATCGTATTCTCTTCCCTTGTTATTTTACCTTATCATTGTTGGTGGTGGTGGTAGCGGTGGTGATTTCTGTTGTACATTGGTTGCTGGACTGTTCTTGTCTCAACCCGTAGGAGTTGCACTCTTTCGATCCTCCTCCCCGTTCCTCTGGGAGCAGGGAAGGGGAGAGCCCCGGGGGGGGATGGGGGGGGGGGCCTCGATTGTTGTCAGCCCGGCACCACTCACTGGGAGTGAACAAGCTGTCTGGCTAGGGTTTAAACCACAACAGAGGGAAACACGGTAGCAATGATGGTGGTGTCACCCTGCCAGATGTGGCTCTGCCTGGGCCTGGCAGAACGCAATCCCCATGGGTCACTGCCTCTGCTCTCAGCCACTATCTCCAGCTCATCCACAGCCAAAATGGCGCCATTCAGAGACTCAAACCCTCAGGGCGTGGGGTCACCCACCCCTGGGAGGATGGGGTCAGACAGCGCACTTGTATCTCCAGAGCAGTGGGGCCAGGCAGGGTGTCCCGTATGCCCAAATGAGGGGGACCTCCACCACACTGCCTCTGAAGGGGTGCATGTGCATTTATCACTGTGTTGGAGATAAAAAGAGGGGTTAAGATTTATTTGGGTTATAGAAGACATTTAGAAAATGCTTTGTCTTGTGGTTTGTCTGTTGTATTGCTATTATTTTCTATGATTCTATGATTCTATTGATCACTGATTTTCAGTTAATTACACCTCATTAATAAATCAGTTAAACCACTTCAATCCTGAACTGAGCAGGTTTTCCATGGGACAGGGTCTTGATCTACTAATGAATATCCTTTAAACTGTGATTGAACAGTTTGGAAACATGAATGATTATGTAGCTGCACCCACCACTGCTTGCTACTCTGGTGGCTAATATCAGATACTGTAATTTAAATGAAGTTACATGAAGTGAGAAGTATTTTGCTGGCAGTTCTGCTTCTCTCAGTTTAACTTCTTTGTTTGATTTATTTTGGGGTGCTGTGTTTATTTTTGTTTAGCTCATGCTCTCTTTCTTGCCTCTGCATTGTAGTCTTCTCTCATCAGTTTGCTGATTGCAGAAAAAGTGATAAATTATGTTTGGTACAGAGAGATGGTCTTCTACAAGTTAAAGAAGATTTGCCTTTCAGTTTGTGAGCTACAGCTTAATACAAATACCTCTGATTGGTTTTAAAATTATTTCTGGTATATTTGATCACTTTCATAGGCTTGAAAGTCCAAGCACGCTAACCATGCTTGGCTGTTTTCACTGAAGAGTAAATAGTAACTGAAAAGTAATAGCTAAATCATTCCACTGTATGCTGATGTCTACAAAAACAAGTGCATGCCTTAACTTGACAAGTCCTTTCTAAGCCAGTGGCAGATCATGATCACCAATCATAATTCATAGTATGACTTTAAGCCAGAACCAAAAGTTGTTTTGTGAATTCTGAAAGAGATATAAGCAAAGATTTCTACTTACTGAGACCTTTAAGTGAGCTTTTTGATAAATTTATTTTAAAAACTGTGAAGTTGAGGTCTCTACTGGCTGAAAATATATTTAATAGGCTAAATACCATGGCAAATCTTAGTACTTTAATTTACCTAATTTACACTAAATGTCTAGTTTGAGTATTGATTTTGCTTTTTACCCACAACACTATCAAACTGATCTTTTATATAAGAAAATACCCTCTGGAAGATTAGGCCTGAAATCTGTTCTTTAAAATGACTTAATTCTTTCTGCAGTTTGCATTTTTATTACATTTAGCTTTTGCAAATGTATGCTTCAGGTGTAATGACCTATTAGTTTTTTACTGTAGACTGTTATCTGTTCTCATGCTTCTTCAGCTTCTAAACCTCCTCTTCTATTCATTCTTTGAAAAATACTCTGCCTTTGAATATTGAAGAAACAAGTGGCAACATTCTTTATGTCTGTTATTCTATATCATCTTGAATGTAATTCTTATCTTGATTTTTATATAGCACAAGTTCTGTCAATCAATGTAAACTGGTTCCACTACATTCTATGTGATCATTTTTCAGAATTTATTATTTTATACTTTTCAGTGCATAGACTGTTTGGGATGAAAAATTGCTTGATGTAGTATTAAATCAAAGTTACAGAAGATGTTACTGCTTCAGAGATGGTTAATATACCATCCTTATTTTGAATGGCAAGCTGCCCAATACTGGTGGATTGATTTATAACTTAACTATTATCTGTATTGGAGCAACTTGCATCTATTAATTTTTCAGTTATAACATTATAATATATCTAAGGGTTCCAAATATATACTCAGCTTTCCAGACCAAGGAATCAGATCTTCACGTTTTTGGTGTACAAATACAGATAACTATCCAAGGAGGACTGAGGTCATCTGATATGAGTGCATAATATGAAATGACTGAGTTTCCTTCCTGGGGATTGACTACACCTTGGGGGGGCTGGTGTGTGCTTTTAGCTTTATGACTAGTCTGGCAAAAATCCCAGGCAACTGACAAAAAGTATCAGGTGCTTCAGAAACAAACAAACAAACATACAAAAAAATCATTATTTGACACTTCTTGTATAGTCATTGGAATGCATTTTTCTGGAACCTGATTGGTTGTGTTTCTTAATTTTGACTCACCACAAGGGACACTTATTACCATCATACACTATGCTGTCTACCCTAGCTGTGCATATTCATGTTTTTCATTTTTATTAATCCAATTAATCTCAGGATTTGATAATATCTCATAGCAATTACCTACATATGCTAATTATGTGTTCTGTAAATTGGCTCTCCAGGTTTAAATTTGCTTCAAAATTAAATTGATTGGCCTATCTTCACGAAAAAAAAACAAACACCAACACACAAAACAAACAAAACAAAACCCCACAACTTTTAATTTACTTTTTGTAAAGTGTTCTTTATTTATTTGCAAATGTATATTTTTCCACTTGTTATTGATCTTATCTTTAAATGTTCCTAATTCTTAGAATACCTCCCTCCCTCTACACTAAAATTCTTCTAGATGAAGATATAATTGACTTTTGTACTAGGGATTGCAGAACTGGACACAGTGCCTCACAAGGGCTGAGCAGAATTCTGTTTAACAAAGCCCTGGATGTTGATGACCTTTTCTGAAAGGGCACATTGCTTGCTCAAGTTCAACTTAATGTCCACCAGGACCCTCATGGCCTTTTCTGCAAAGCTGCTTTCCAGCTGGGTGGCTCCCAGCATACGCTGGTGTATGGTAATGTTCCTCCACAGGTGCAGAACTTTGAACTTTTCTTTGTTGAACTTCAGGAGGGGCTGAAAATCAACTTTCCCAGCCCGTCAAGGTTTCAAGCTGGTGACCTAACGTCTAGGTTCTTTCAACACATAGCTTTTCTTTCTTGCCTGCACATCAATTGACACTTGATAGAGCTATCCTTGGATCAATCCAAGGTAACCAGTTAACACAAGAGAGAATGTCACCTCTGACATGTTACCCCTATTATTTCATGTCTTCTCATTATTGGCTGATGTTTTGCGGAAGCATACTGGAAGGCCAGTAATTTTCAACTAGAATCTTTTCTTATTTCATTTATAATTATTGCTTTATATAAAGCAGAACAACTCCAGTAAGAAGGCTGAGAGAGAAAGAGTTGTGTCCATATTGTAAAGGTATTAGTTTGAGATATATTCAGGTCCTTGCTTGGCAAAACCCAGATGGGCAACATGATCTTCTTCACTGTTTTTAGGATGCTAGGTTTCTCTTGCTACAAATTACTTGAAATGAAGACACCTTAAAATTGTTTCTTCCAAAGGAGTAGTGCTCTAGATAGCTGTCTTCCAAATAGTTGACTGATGTTATGAATTCTCAAAGAGAGGCTGGAATCCAGCTCTTAGGTAGCTTGTGGTCCTCCTAATATTCTTTCATAAAAAGTTGTGACAAAATCCATGCCACTTTGTCTATCATGATAGCTGATGATGATGTTTATCCTAGCAGTATTACTTGACTTCAGTCTCAAAAGTGTTTTCACAATTACCCTGCGGGCCATTAATTTTAACAATATACAGGAAATCTGCTACAGAGCATACTGAACATTGCTGCTCTATTTATTAAGTATGCTTGAAGTAGTGTCTGACCTTTCTAGGTTCTCAGAGAATGATGTAGTAAGATTATTATTTTCTATCTGAAGGAATATGAAAGCTTTCTTTCATCATTTGATGGTTTGGTGTGCAGCTAGTGGTGGGATCTTGAAAGTGATCAATGTTGGCTTAGATCTGTTCTCTGTTAGTTCAGTGGGAGTCTTACTACTGGCTTCACTGGTAAGCACAATAAAGCCTCCCCATCTCTCTGGCAGCGGGGAGGGGGGAGGGGAGGGGAAGGAAGGGAAAGAAAGAAAGAGGGAGAAAGGAGGGGGGGAAGAGTGAATGAGCTGTGTGCCTGGGTTTAAACCACAACACCCTCTTTATTATCTAATTTGCTAGCGTTCTTTCATATTGTCTTGTACTGTGGGTTTAAGAATTATTCTACTTTTATTTATCCACTTGTTCCTTTCCTTTGAACTTAAGCTGAAAAATTCATTATTCACTATTAAATTACTCTTATTTTACCCAATTTGGCATATTTTAAAAGACATTCATGAACATAAGAAATTGAAAAGCAGACCTTTGCAGAATTGTTTTAAGAAAACTTGAGAGTTTAAAAATCTTGATTACAAGCTTTTTAAATTATTTTTAAAAGCTCTTTTTAGAAATATTTCATGTGTCATATTTCTGTAAACATATATCTTTATAAACAAGTCTGTAGAACCATTAAATCAGACTTCTTTCAGAGTAATAAAGAAACTGAGTGTTCTGAATTTACAAGAGCCTAAGACTAAGTTTGCTGCTTCCAACACAACTAATGTTCTAACAATTCCTATATGCAAAGAACATTAAAATTAAGAGTCTTAGCCACTGCATTCTTATTATTTTCAGGAGCTGCAAGCATTATTTTAGTTTAAACAAAAAGGTAGCTATATGAATAATTTGTCATTTTGACCAAATCTCTAACAATCAGTGTGAGTGTCTTCAATAAGTTTCAATAGCTTTCTCCAATATTCATTTCAGTCCTTCCTTGGCTTCTGTATCTGACATTAGCAAAAGATTTCCATCAGGTTTCTATATGCTTGAATTTCTGAGGTTATTTTACCTTAAAAACATAAACATTGACATTTCTCTACTGCCTGTGACATTGTTTTTAATTACCTTAAGGTAAAAGCTCACTTGTAATAATAAATAAATGAAATTAAAAGTAATCATAGCTAGAGAAGGAAAATGGAGAAAACTTTTCCTTATGTTCAACTTGTCTCTGATGAACTGGAAAACAATTTTTAGTGCTTCTCAATACAGTCAACTAGAAGAACAAATCTTGAATTTATACTAGCATGTTGCAAGGTGAAAGGAAGTCCTTGTCAAATCTTGGTAGTAAGCGAGGAAGATGGGAGATTGCATGGCTAATAGCCATACAGAAAATCAAATAACCTGGTACCAAATAAGGAAAGAAAAATGTTTTGGAATCCTCAATTGATCAAAGAGTAACTTTTATTATAACTTTTGTGGCTTTATTGTTTATGTTTTTATGCAAGTTGGTTTTATTTCAACTTGTTCAGATTTTCCACTTAGAAATAATCCCCAGTTTTACTTATTGCTGTACTTGTTTTATTGCTGAAAATACACAGAAGTGTTCTTCAAAAATGTTTTGCTATATATCTGAGTATAAGAGTGAAGTATTCTGATTATGCCTCTAAGTCATTCTACCGAGGCTTCCATAAAGGTCACAGAAACCAGTGTGTGGGAAGCCAGGCTCCTCAGCAGAAAGGTCATGCTGCCACTAAGAAAAGAGAAATGGCAGGACCAACAGAGAGGCCACTCCTGTTAAAGGAAGCTAAAACCATCAGATGTACCAGATTAATTTCGTATTGTAACAACTCATCCAAAATACATTATCTTTTTCTTTCTTCCCAGATATAGTAAGGAGCATTCCACCTTACAGGAATACTAGTTCTGGTCAGTGGGCAGGAAGAAAAAGAGATTTCTATAGCAAAAGAACAGCATTCAGAAGTGTCAAAAAGGACAGTTAGAGATTTAAAATGAACTGATTTCTCAACCTACTAGCACATTACTATGATTTCCTTACCTGAGGGAACAGCTCTTCCCTTTTACTATGTCCTGTCCCAGGTCAGGGGAAAGCCGAACAGGCAGCCTATGGCAATCTATCCGAGTTAGAGGCATTTTGCATTTACCAGTTTCTACAATACAGATAGACGAAAAACAAAATCATTGAACAAGATATGTCATAGTTTAAATTCTTGTAGCAGGTAAAAATCATATTTGCATAAGCTAGTGGCTTCAAAAAGATTCTCTTCAGAAATCTTAAGAGAACATTTTGTGAGATTTTAGATGAAGCTTTCAGTCCAGCTCCCTGAACACCTCACCTCATGCTTGTATTGATAGTAGTCCTGGAGAACACAGAAACTCACAGCTATGAATGGGAAAGTTGGGGGAGAGCAAGGTGTGTTCATGGCATGTGAACGTAGGCCACTGTAACTGTCATGAAATAGATTGCCTATGCTTCAGTTATCCGGGAGGACGGACTGATGGAGAAACAACACAGACCTTGCTGCGTTGCAGGTTTTAGTTTTTCTATCAAGAGCTCTTCAACAACTTAAGACAATCTTAGTAGAGAGGGGCTGAGATACTGGTCTTAGTTTAATCCAGACTGAGTCCCTTCAGGGCAGCAGTGGCAGGAAAGGCT
Organism: Pezoporus wallicus; assembly: GCF_028554395.1. Classification (NCBI taxonomy): domain Eukaryota; kingdom Metazoa; phylum Chordata; class Aves; order Psittaciformes; family Psittacidae; genus Pezoporus; species Pezoporus wallicus. The sequence continues at coordinate 10,162,277 of NW_026641950.1, forward strand.
CTCAAGCACCCTTTTTTTCTGCATTTGCATCCATTTGCTCACTTTTGTATACAGTTTAAAGTAGCTAAACATGAATTTCAAAATGCTGTTACTTCTGCATGCAACATCACCAATGCAGAGGTAAGTTTGGGGACCTCTTGGATTTAGATGCTAAATAATTTTTCTGGCACTGTGATCCTGATGCTCACTCAAGTCAGAGGGAGTTAATGAAGAGCAATGTGCAATTCCGTTATGTAATTCTGTATGAAATTGTGCTCAGAAAATCCTAGCCTAACTTTGTATTGAATGTGGTGAGCAAATAGTTTATTCCTTATATTTGGCTTTTTTGGGACTGCTGATACAGACATGAATTAAATTGAAGGAAACTGTGAGAAGTTAGCACTAGGAAAATCGAGCCCCATTTCTTTGTTATCTGTTTTTTCAACTTAACTATACATTTGCAGAATTCTTGATTATGGCTTCTCAGATGAAGGTGATTTTACCTTTTGTTTCTATATTATGTATAACTGGAAAGTTTTAGGACAGTGTGGATCATCTGGATTCTTTAGATAAGCAGCCATGAAAAACAGAAAAACAAGAATTTACTTTTCTGTACAACATAAAGCTACCAAAACATTGGTTTATCAATATTTATTTTTCATTTTGACTTGACTTTCTTAGGCAATTGAAATTTGATATGTTCACCTAATGACTTCTTCAGCAAAACGTTCTACCTGCAGCGCTGATCTCCCAGTTAAAATTCAAAATTAAATGTAGTTTATTTCTTGGGGGAGTGCGCTTTTGTTTTGTGGTAATAAAACTAACCCTTTGATGGCAACATTCCTTAATACCTATTCCATTTACATCAGCCCATCTTAAATAATTTTTCATAGCAGTTTTGTAGAAGCGTAGTGCAGGAGGATCCCTACTTTGTAAGAACAGAGGAGAATAGAATGTGATCGGACTAGTAACAGAGTCTGCTTGTTGATTGTTTTATTACTCTTTGTTTATTTTATGCTGGCCATTTTCTGAACATATTGGTTGTTCAACTGGCAGAGTCTGAACTAAGTTTTTGGTTTTCAGATGTCAGGGCTACAGTTTTCAGATACCTTGATGAGTTTAAAACCTTAATTTTCTTATTTTCTGTCAGTCTTAAGAAATAAAACTTTGCTAGACCTTGCTGATGTAAAAAAAAGCATTCGACACTGTCCTGCATGACACCTTTGTCTCTAAATTGGAGAGACATGAATTTGATGGATGGACCACTCGGTAGATAAAGAACTGGCTGGATGGACCACGCGGTAGATAAAGAACTGGCTGGATGGACCACTCGGTAGATAAAGAACTGGCTGGATGACCCCACGCAAAGAGTTATGGTCAATGGCACAGTGTCCAGCTGTAGACCAGTGTCCCGGGTTCAGCAGTAGCAGTCATGTTTCTCCTTTGTGGTAGCTGGTGCAGTGCTGTGTTTTGACTTCCAGCCTTGGGGAAAATCTCCTGGTCACCCTATATCGTCGTCTAACCCCAGACAAGACCCAAACCTGACTCTGCTTAACTTTTGAGATCAGACAAAATGGTCGTGGGTAAAACACAGTCTGTGTGTGTGCCAACATGCTGATCCCCATCACAATCAGCAGGCAGGTCCCAAGGGTACCCAAAGGTCATTCAAAACCTTCAGAGCTCTCAAACGATGCTGCTGTACTTGTCACTGGGGCTGGTGTAGCTGCTGTGCTTGCCGGCTCTCCCACCGCCAGCTTCTCTTTTCCTGAGTCCAGCTCTTCCTCCTCTGCCTTGCTGGAAGTGCTGCGTGGTCTCCTGCATCCTCCTGGGGCTCGGCGGGCGGCTTCCGGGGAGTGCTCTCGGACGACGCGGGGCTGGGCTCGGCCGCCGGACTCGGCTCCTCCGCCGCCTTCTCCCGCTGCTCGGCAGCCGCCTCCTTCCCCTCCTCGACCGCCCCGACCTCCTCCACCGGCAGCCGTCCCCTCGCGGCCTCCAGCCCCGCTCCCTCCGCCGTTTGGTCCCCGGGCCCGCTCTCCCGGGCCGGTTCGGCTGCCGCCGGCTCCCGGGGCCGCTCCCCCTCGGCTCCCCGCGAACTCACGAAGACGGAGGCGAGGGCGAGGGCCAGGACGGTGAAGAGCAGCCGGACGGCCAGGTACAAGTCCACGGCCACGTCCGTCCCGCTCTGCTGCTGGAGCCCGCCCGTATTACAAGCCATTGCCATAAAGCACAGTGAGACAAGAACCTTAGCCCAAGCCCCACACTTGATAAGCACTAACACAGCAAATACCGGCTCTAAGTAAGTTACAACATTCTGAAGCTGTGAGATCAACAAGAACAACTCAGAGCCAATAAATCAGTATTATGACGAATGACTATTAATCCAGTCAGATCTGTTGTTATCTCAACCCTTCGTGCCCCACGTTGGGAGCCAAAAAGTGTTGAGATAACAACAGATCTGACTGGATTAATAGTCGTAAACATCATCAATAAACATCTCTTCTAAGATATAAAAATAGTTGTCTTGATTCAATGAGAGGTTTCATCCAGCTCAGTGTTACAGGAGCCAGTAGCCAACATTCAAGCAGATGATCTATAGCATAATGCTGGTAGTGGATGTTCAGAGAAACATCCACTTGTTTTTCCATTTGTGCCCTTTACCTTTTACATCAAACCTATGATTTGAATTCTTGGATTAAATGTTAGAAATTATGAAATAATTCATCAACATTTTTTTCTTTTTCTACTTTTTATATCCAATGAATTAAATAGCATTCATTTTGTTTTATTAATATGTATATGTATGAAAAATTTATTTCAAGTAATATTTGAGACACTTGGCTAAGAAAAAATGCTATATATCCTCGTCCATAAAAGTATAATGTATGGGGTATGGATTTGGTAGACTCTGATGTACGTATGGTGTGATTGCAGCAGTGCAGCTTCTCCATTTAAGACTTAACTCATTAGAATATTACGAAGGTCAGAACTTACATAATCTTTGTTTCTGATGCTTCAAATTACTTTAACTGCTGAATCAGAACAAATATGGAGATTAAACCTAATTTACTATAAATGAGTTGTCTTTATGAAAAAGAAAACCCAAACCCACAATTAAAACCCTAAAACATTACTCCCCCCCCAAAAAAAACAAAAATGAAAACAAAAATACCCCATGAGGCTCAAGTTCTCAAAAGCAAATTATTTTTTTCTGTCTGTAAAAGCATTTTATGAAATATTGATTTCAGTCTGTCAAATACTCTTCCTTAAAAATAAAAAACAATAAAAAATTATCACTTATTTTCTTGTATCAGTGTTTTGGTGTTTGCCACAGTAAAGACAAAAATCATGTCATGTTACTCTCCTGTGAAAATTTACATGAAAACAACATTTATCAAACACAAGACTTTCACCAATCTAAGGCATGTTTTACCAATGCAAGTGTAAACATCTCCAAATTTGACATATTTGACACACAGATTTTACTACTGTGTGTATAGCAGACACATAGGCTACTCAGATATTGATATTGGCAGTATGGTAAGTTTTTTTCATAAATTTATGACAAACTCTCTTAAACTTTATTTCTGTTTCCAACAAAATGCCTTCTCTCTGGATATGCACATCACAGAAGTAAAAATACCCAATAAAATTAGGATGACTACATGTAGAAAATACAAAGTATTAAACTGATGAACAAATTAACCACTAAGAACTTGAAATGGTTATGTGAAATGCATTTGCATAAACATCATCCTGGTTATATTGAGCTAATCTTTATATAGAGTAATAAAGAAAAAATATATGTATTGATGAATTATAAGCTTAGCATATGATAATGCTGTGTTCCCTCCCTAAACATCTTCTTCCTTTCTTGTGTCAACACCAGAGCACATCTCACCCTTTGATGAGTGAACTCAGCTCACTGTGCCAGTAGGAAGACACTCACTTGTTTTGTTGCTAGATTAATTCTCTTCTTTCTTTTGATGATCTTCACAAATAGGTCAAATAAATTGTTCAGATTACATATAGGAAAGATTTAGGACTGCATAATTAAAGATGAAGCTGTAAGGGCAGGAAGATTGCTGAGAAGTCTCACCTTAAACCAATGTAAAACCCAGAATGAGCAGGCATGAGAAATCAAGAGTAGATAGGGAGGGTTACATTGGGTGCTCAGAACTGTACTTGCATCCCAGTCAGTTGCATTTATGTTAATGCATTGAAGGTAATTTCATGAATGAGTGCATATTCACTGTCTTCGGAACACAAGATCTGACCTGTAATTGATGCAAAGTAACATACCTGTGCTACCTTCAGTAAATGCATATTACTTTAGGTCAGCTGCAGCCCTCCTCTGTGTGATTAGCACAAGGAGTCTGACTTGGGAAATTGAAATATAGAGTGAAACAAAAAGCAAAAAAGGTTAGGCTGGGACTGATCCAAATAAAAATGAGAATTAATTAAATTATTTAAAGAAAGAGTTTGTTAAAAGGCTCTGTAGATCTGCTATCAGAGTAAAGCATCTGTGATTCTGGACTATAAGAAAAGCAACTGTTCATAGCTTCAGCATGCTGATTTTTAGTACATTTTTAATTAGAGGAATCCTCTGGTCTCTTAGAACAATACCAAGATTTTGCAGACCTGGGACACTGAATCATCTGTTTTCTTTAGACATCTGGGAATCAGATTTACTGATGCTGAACTAAACTTGGGCCTGACAATTTATAATAGAGACATAGCTGTTTTAAGAGCTTTTCCCTGTTTCTAACAATGGCAAAGTTGAAAAATAAACCACTAATTTCTGACTTTTTTTTCTGTTGCTTCCAGAATGGACCAGAATTTGATGTGCTCAGCTACCTCTTCTGCAGGAAGCTTATCAATCATTTGCCCAGTTTACAATTGACAGCCAATACAGGTGAAGCCTGAAAAATGAACAGGACCCTCACATTTTCACTGGTCATGATGGAAATCTTGGCATCTAACTGACTGTGTCATTCTCTACACTGGAATTTCCAAATTATTAAATGACTCTTCAATTCTTTGCATTTCAGGCCATAAAATAAAAGATAAAAAAATATCTCAATGAGTCTGTTTTCAATGAAAAGCGGGATTAGTAAGGACACTAACAAACCCAGGATACTTTGTCTTCTGAAGGAGCATTATCCTGGGTCTGTAACACCTGGAGCATCTTTAAGATATATAGCTTTATTGTCAGACAAAATATGTTCAGGGCGACATGTAGCAAGAGCTAAGTGATGGGGGGGGGAGAAGAGGGCATTAAACAAAGAGGAAATATTCTTGAGCCACCTGTTGGCAGCTACCTGGCAAGAGATCCAGGAAAGCAGGCAGGACCACAAAGAAACCTGGGAAATCCAGCTGACTACTCACTGGTGGCAGGAAAAGTTTTGCAAGACTTGAATCTAAAAACTGTCACCATGATTTTAGAATTTATATTCTCATGTTTTTTTGTTGTTTTTTTTTAAATCAGGAACACATATTTCACATAACAGATTGCATTTCAAAATAGCTCTCAAAGGAATACAGAACTGATGAGAATTCATTAGTTAGCAGAGCAACAAGCAGCAAGTTATTTTTAAAGTGACTATCAGAAGGGCAGGTGAATGAATCTCATAGAAACTAATCTATATCAATGATCTAAAATGAGATTAGATTATATGTTAATCATCCACCGTTCTATTGAAACACTGCATAGTTTGCTGGGTTTATTCACTAATAAATAAGCTCAGTGAATTGTAAATTAACATTTCACATTATTCCTGGAAGACGGTAGATCTCGTATCATGCAACAACAGAGATTTCTATTCATTATCCCTCCTTATTGTTTCTATTTTGAAGTAAAGGATCCCCTATAAAAAGGCTACCATACATAAAGGAATAAATAAAAAAGGAATGCTTCTCTAACAAGAGATGTAGGCACTAGTGAAATCAATAAACTCAGCCTTTGGGTTTTTTTTATGAGTCACCTTACTGAATGACAGAGTGGGATTGTTTTGTTGAAAGGTTTTCATGACTCCTGAACTATAACTGTGTGTTCTAATATAAGCTAGACTCTTTTATGTTGTAATGGCATTAGTCAAAGCAGACCTATAGCTGGACAACTTTGATAATAAAACATTACAAGGATGTGCTAATATGAAAGCAAAACCAGTAACTATGCATAAACATGAACGTAGACATACAAATACATGCACCTGTGTGCATAGGAAAAGTTACATGAAGACTTTCTGAAAAATGTCTTATATTCATATACCACTCTTCAAAAAACTATGCCATAGAAATTTGTCACATAGATTTGGCTTCAGTTCCACATTCTTTCTTTGCATCTGCCACACAACAAATTTTTTTCATAGATCAATTATGATGGGGAAGTTGAAGATTTAGTTGCTGATGACCTCTTGGCCAAATGTCTCAGAAAGAAGTAGTAACATTAATTGGATGTCCCAACTAAAGGAAACTTCAAAAACTTCAGTATCTGAGTAGTTAAGACCTGATGTTTAACAAACCTGGCTTAGTTTTCAGAGCTCTCACTCTGAAAGATGTGAGGAGCAGGGCAATTTACACCTCAAAATTCTACTGGTCCTGTAATTTTATCACTTGCTATATTTCTTTTACACCGTTTCTAACATTTCTTCTGTCCAAGAGAACTGTAAACTTAACTTTTAAAATTAGCTACTAGGGCAATATCCTACTGTAAGAGGTAGATCCCAGAATAATTTTCACAGCAGTGGGATCCTGATTGTTCTCTATGAATTATTCACTGTTCAAACAGCATGTGGTCAGATACTTTGTTTATTCTTTGGTCTCAGTCTCTCCAGCTATTATCGTCAACCACTCTTTCTGCTTCTTGCATAATATTTTCCCATCTTCATCATTTTTAAAGAAAAAAACAAGTAAAAATAGCTCTTTAAAAATTCAGTCCTTTGAGGTTTTTTATTTGCTTCCTACCTACTGCATTTTCCTAGAGTTCTGTCTTTTCTCAAAGCTGTTTTTCTTCTGAATATGTAAAGACAATCTTTTCTGATTTCTTTTGATTACATTATCTGGCACATTTTAATCTTTCTGTATATATATGTCATATATATATATGTTATATATATATGACATATATATATTACTTTATATGTGTGCACACCTTTGTAGCTACCTAGTATCAGTTTCCTTCATTCTCCCCTCTCTTCTAATATTTTTTTATGATTTCGTTCTGAACTCCAGCTCTTTTGCCAAAATTTCTTTTCTGTGTTGGAATTTTGAAAAAAAAAAATTCTTAGATCATGCTTTAGTGATGGTGTAAAGATTGGTTTTATCTTCAATTTAGCAATCATTTCAAGTGGTCTGCTTGTTTATTTACTGATTTAAGTAGCAAAGTTTACCTTATGTATCCTAGTATGATTACTATACAATATAATTATCCTTTGACAGATTCAACTGTCACAAATTTGGACCAAATAGTTCATTGGCTATTCTGACTAATCATTTTTTAATACATCTTTCAACATACAGCTAGTGCTGCACCACCTCAGTGCTTGATAAGAACCACACCTTGTACCTGTATCTCTGGCTGTAGAGATGCTCTTGACTGTCAGGAAAAGTATGCCAGAATCACAGAAAAATTGAGGTTGGAAGGGACCTCTGTAGCTCATCTGGTCCAAAACCCCTGCTAAAGCAGGTCTATACAGAGACAGTAGCACAGGACCACCTAGCTTTTGAATATCTCCAAGAACTGAGACCCACAACCTGTGATTCTATGCCAGCACTTGGTCACCCTCACAGTGATAAAATGTTTCCCGATGTTCAGATGGAACCTTTTGTGTTTCAGTTTCTAGCCATTGCTTTTTGTCTTCCACATAATTAAGCTATTGAACAGGCTTGGACCCAGTATTGGCCCTGCATTACACTACTAGTTACTAAGTTCCAAGACAACTTCATGCCACTGATCACTATTATCTGGGTCTGGTCTTTTAGCCAGTTATCAATCCACTTCACTGTCTGCTCATCCAGCCCTTACTTCAACAGCTTTTCTATGAGGAACTTAAGGGAGTGTTAAAAGCCCTCCTGAAGTCAAGGTAGACAATACCTACTGCTCTCCCCTCATCTACCAGGCCAGTCATTTCATCACAGAAGGTTATCCTTCCACTTTGTGAATCTATTCTGACAACTCCCAGTCACTCTCTTGTGCTTAGTGTACCCACCAAAATTTTCCAGTTGTTCCATCACGTTTGCAGAGATTGAGGCAAGGCTGACTGTCCTTTTTGGAAATAGGAGTGACATTTTCATTCCTCCAGTTTTCAGGCACCTCTTCCTCCAATGACCTTGTTTCTTAAAAGACTATCAAGCCTCACAATTACAACAGCCAGCTTGCTCAGCCCTCTTAGCCTTTTTGATTTCTTCTGTCAGCAAGGCCCCTACACCATTCAGCAGCTTGAAAACATTTTCCTTAATGTTCCTATTGCCACTGATATACTTAAAGAAGATGATCTTGCTGCCTTTGACATCCCTCACCAGATTAAATTTCAACTGGGCTTTGGCTTTCCTAACCGCATCTGTGAATGCTCCAGAAAAAGTAATCTTGTTGGTTCCTCTGTCTCCTAGGTAAGGAAATTACAATTTATTCTCTCCAGGAATCTCCTGTATTGCTTATGTCCTTCTATGCTGTTCCCCTGACAAATATTGAGGTGGTTGAAGTCCCTTATGAGAACTGAAGCCTACAAACATGAGGCAGCTTCTACTTTTCTACAGAAAATCTTATCCACTTTCTCATCAAATGGCCTACAGCAAACACCCACCACACTATCACCCACACTGGTCTTTTTTTTAATCCTTACCCTTAAGCTCCCACCTGGCTCATTATCCATCCCCACATGGAGCTCCATGCACTCTAGCAGTTTTGTCACATAAAGGGCAACTTCACTTCGTCATCTTCCCAGCCTGTATTTCCTAAAGAGCCTGTATTGCATGCTGTCACTGCAGCTCTCCAAACTGGGATGCAAGCCATCCTGCTATGTCTCTGTGATCCCTACAAGACTGTAGCCTTGGAACTGTACAGAGATCTGTAATTACTCGTGTTCATTCCCCACACTGTGTGCACTAGTGTACAGGCACTTCAGTGAGGCACTCTAGCACGCTCGTTTCCCAGAAATTATGTGTAGTTTTTTTATAATGATGCCTAGTAGGCACTTTCTTGCTTACATGTAAAAGCTTGAGGTGACCCTGCTTAAGCCCTGTTTTATTGATTTTGTGTTTCTTTTTGTTTTCATCACTCCAGACCCTTTCCTCATCAGCCCTGTCCACCACTTCCTCACAGGGCTGCTGGTAACTCTCTCCCTCTCTTGTCATTCTTATCTCCAAGAAAGGCTCATGTGACATTAGCAGATACTAAGAAAGCTTTGGTAATGCTTTCTGGGAAGGTATTAAGAGTATAGATGAATCAGACCTCAAGTACTAGAATTTAAACTATATACCTTCATAAATGGGCTTCTTAGAAACTTTCAGATTCTCCTTTAGCTCAATAACCTTTATCTGGCTGGTCATGCTGGATGCTTTACTGGTATGTTTCCAGAGTCTAATCTTGCATTTATTTGAAATTAATGTAAGTTTTCTTATGAAATGCAGTAAGATTTATCCCCAGATACCCTACTTATTATTGCTTCTATGCAAGCATTTGCATAGAAATTGATAATAGACTAGACTGTTAACTAATAAATTCCTCTATATTTATGCATACTACTTCTATATCCACAAGAAAAAGACTTTAGCCTACCTTATGATGTGCATATATTCACACTTCAAATTCAGTTGTCATGCTCACCCACTTATTTTTTATTGTTTATATTCCATTTACTACAAAAAGAAAACTGTATTGGAAAGTAATTGCCAGCCAGAGAGTTGTCTCTAAATAATAGGGTGGTAGGTCATTGTCAGTTTTCCCAATTCAATAAAATCTTAATCAGCTACATTTCACTTTCCATTTTAAATATATGAAATATGAAACAGAGAAATCAATTTATTGAGAAGAAAGAAACAAATATTTTTGTAATGGTGTTCTATTTGAAATTACTTTCTTTGTTTACTTGTAAATGCAAATTTATTGGAAAAATAATTTTATAGAGGAACCTGATTCAGTCTTCTCTGTAAGTTTGTGAATGAACCTCTAGAATACAAGCAGACATGATAGCAGCTTTACATTACTCTTCAAAGGACTGCAAGGAACACACTTAAGCAACATATTTGTATTCCAGTCATAAATCAGTTGTGATGGATAGAATTTTAATCTATTTTTTTTGCCAGTGGAGTCTGCTTTTGTAAAAAGAAAATTATAAATGCCACAAAATAGACAGCCTTTGTTGTTGTTTTTTTTTTAAGGAATTTAGGATTTAACTTTTCAAGGAAATTAAATGGAATAAAATATTCTTGGAAATGAAATTAATCCTTTCTGTACACACGCACACAGGATCCTAAACAGAGGAGTATAATTAAGACACAGTACCCTTAAATGACAATTTCTAACTAAAAGTATTCATGTGGTTGGAAGTGATAGTGTTAACCTAACTAACATATGGAGTGCATTATCATGCCCTTCACTGCTTCCCATTAATGTTTCATATCATCTCCATTGCAGACTAGCCCCAAGCTGGTCAGTTTTCTTTTTATATGAGAAAACAAACTGAAAATATGCAATAAAACCTGTTATGTTTAATTCAGGGCTGTGGTAAATTTGTCTAAAGCACAAGAAATCAGTAGTAGAATGATTTTTAGACGTATTTTAGGATGTGAGGTGCAGAACTTTTGGCAAACTTAAGTTAATTTGATATAATATCAGCACACCAGAGGGAAAAAATGCCATTTTGTAAGTCAAAGAAGAAGCAGCTTTTTCCAAACACCAATGGAGCTTTTTGCATTTTAATAATCTTTATGGACTGTTGAAAATCAGTTCTCTAAATGCACTGGTTTTCAAATACTTCCAGTAGGCAGCTTTAATCAGAAAGATATTTTCATACAATTTTTCAAAATATTTACTTGTCGAGGTTTAAACCCAGTCAGGTAATTTGTTCGCTCACTTCCCCCCCCTTCTTGCCCTCCCCCTGCTCCCGGAGGGACGGAGAGGAGAATCGAAAAGAATGCAACTCCCACGGGTTGAGATAAGAACAGTTTAGTAACTAAGGTATAACACAAATCACTACTGCTACCACCAATGATAATAATGATAAAGGAAATAACAAGGGAAGAGAATACAACACCTCATCACCAGCCGACCGATAACTTGCCCCCCTCAGCCCAACCAAGCACTGACCCATACCTCCTCCAGCCCTGCAGTCTCCCAGCCCTTCCGGCTCACTCCCAGTTACCTCCTGGACATGACGTGCTGTGGTATGGAATACCTCTTTGGTCAGTTTGGGTCAGGTGTCCTGTCTCTGCTTCCTCCTGGCTTCCCCTCCTCCCTGGCAGAGCATGAGGCTCACAAAGTCCTTGGCCAAACCAAAACATTCTTGTTATCAGCTCTGTTCCCGAGCTGAAAGTCAAAACACAGCACTGCATCAGCTACCAAGAAGGAGAAAAATGACTGCTACTGCTGAACCCAGGACATTACTTTATGTAAATTTAATATAAATGTAAAATAGTTAAAGTGTCTGTTCCAAAATCAAACTGAAACTTATGTGAGTTTTTCTTTTGTACTAATAAATTACTGGAAGAGGTTTTGAAGATATAAGACTAAATATGGAGTATTTTATTATAAATATTAACAAAAATAATTTCTTGATGCTCTAAAATGCATACTATTTATTCTTAAAAAATAGTAAATAGTGTGAAAAAGTATACATAAAACTTAATTTTAAGAAGCTAATATACTCTTACAGAATATCATAGATTTATAGAAACCTTTCAATACCAATATATTACAAAGTTCAAACATAGACTGGAATATAGAAACAAATAATTAGTGCAATGAATGATAATTAAACAATTATCTATCAGTCCATGTTAAAATTTGTTGAGATTTGTTTTTTTACATATCAATACTCTGTGAAAAAGAAGATAATTAGGCACATGAAATTCTAATTAGTATATTTATATTTACACCAATATCTGAATTCAAGTTCTATCTTGTTACCTATTTTATATGCTTTAGGGTAAGATTCAGTATTTTAAGGCATCTTTTATCCCATTTTGTTAGCCTGTATTTCAAAGCAAATAGATGACTCAATATCACCGATCTGAAACTTTTCCACACACACACACAAAAAAAAAAAAAAAACCAACCCAAACAAGACATTCCTGCTGTGAAAAGACAAGGAAAATGTTCTCAAATATCTGTCTCAAAAAATTAAGAATATTCTCACTTTTCATTCAGGCATAGACTAAGTTTAATCACACCTAGCTAGCTCATCTCTCTAAAGCTTCCAATGATTGCAATGCTTTCTGTAACAGTTAATTATCTGTAAGATAACTTTAATCTCACAGGGACCTGTGTTACTGCAACTAGGCTGCTCCTAATATTCAAGTATTGTTACCCTGCCACGTGTTCTGTGGGATGTATATATTTTGCAGTACTGCATATTTTTGTCTGCCTTTAACTAAAGCTCTGCTCTAGAAGGGCAGCTAAACCTCTACTTGTAGAAGACAAAACTTCCATAAGTCGGGATTTCAGCCTTCAAATATTGCTCAAATGGGGAACAAGGCATGGAACTACTTTGGATAGCAAATCTTTTTCTAAGTAATCTGTACGTGTCCATATGCAGCAGGTTTCTTTCTGAAAAAAAATGAGCTTCATTTTATCAGTGTTCCAATCCAGACCATCTGATTTTAGCACTCCTAAAAAGAGAGAAATGTGTTTCTGTGTAACAATTTTACATATGTCAAAGCCCTAGAGAAGGAACGGTATCACACCTGCACTTTGCATGTTTCATAAAATTTTGTATAAAGTAATAACGCATCTTTTCATTTCCTTTAACAGTCCATAGCTGCCAGTGAAGCTGCATGTGAAATCCCCAACCTTCATTTGTACTTTTCCACTATTTCTTTCTTCTCTTCATAGCTTACTATTTTCAGATTGTCCATAGATATGAGAACAACACTGATGGGCACCAAAAGAGGACTGAAATTCAGCAGCCTCTGTTTCTTAAATATGTGCAAATGTTGGTGATTAAAAGTCTGGCTGTTCAAATAATAAACCCCTTTCTCATTACCACATTTCAAAAATAATACAGTAGATAACTAGTTTTGAAGAAAGCTAAGGAAAAATATTAATAACCATTTTGCCTTTTAACTTTTTAAATTAAAAAAACATAAACTCCAAGTAGCAATAATTTTTGTAGCTTTGTGGAAATTTTTCTTTCAATCTTAATTATAGATACTAACTTTGCTCCATAAGGTAATCATTTCGCAATTAAATCTAATTTTTTAAATGAAATTTATCTTTCTATTTAATATTTCTTTTTTCCTAAATTTTTCTTGACAGCCCAATAACCTTAGTTACTTTGTTTCCCTTCTAATATTTTAGGCAGTTTTTCTTCCCAATTGGAATTTCTAATTCAAAAAATTAAACACAATTAAGATGTTCTTCAACTGTGTCATCATTTGACCAAATTAGACATATTTAGCTCTAGTATTTTCTCACTGGAAATGAGGAAACCCCTTAGTCATATTTGTTTTCCTCTGAAATTCTACCAGTGTCTTCAAATCCTTCTTGCACTGGAATGCCAAGAACAGAATGCAGCATTTTCCAAGCCAAATGAAAGAACTGCCTTTCTCATCCTTATAACATGAGATTTCTGCCACTCTCTATAGACTTGTAGATGAATAATTCTAAACCTGCGGTACAGAGGGATATACATTTGGGTTACAGCACATAGTTCTAAAAAAGCAGTACGTTCAAAATGAATGTGATTGCATCAGAACTAGCAGTTATGAAATACTCTTCATAGTGCTTGAAACACTTCGAGCATTTGATTGAGACTTCAATGAATGAATACACACGACAAGATGGAAATATGTTAGCTCTCTGCATAAAGCTGTGCTATTATTTCTTTGGTGTCACTTAGTAGAAAAGGTGTCTTAACATGCACAAGGTCGCTATTGACTGTGTCTAAGCATTTTACAATAGTGTATTATTTACCTGACTAATATTTTCGTTTGGTTATCTACTTACTTTCTCTTCTCTTCCTGTCCCATGCACATGCTTCAGACTTTATTAAACGTGCTTGCTTCTATTTTTATTTTTTTTTATTTTACAAAATTAACATGAAAAAAGTTACCTTTGGTGAGTTTTCAGAGTTTCTTTTTCCCCTGACCAGCATGCTCTGAACATCTTGCTTTTGAAATACCAGTTGGTTAAGATTCAGGTAAAGAAACTAGGAGTAGTCTGCATACATATTTTGAAGGCATGTTAAATTGTAAGTATGCAGCTGGAAGGTCTTATCTTTCTAGCTAAAAGAAATTAGGTGGCTCTTGTACTTTCAGTTAAATCTATTATGTGTTCCTGGAGTAGTTAACCTATACAGTTTCTTGCACAGATTTTGCTGCTAAACTATGGTTCAAATATGGTATGTTCAGGGAGCACACCATTGTTGTGGTTTAAACCCAGTCAGGTAACTCGTTCACTCACTCCCCCTCTTCTTGCCCTCTCCCTACTCTCGGAGGGACAGAGAGGAGAATCGAAAAGAATGCAACTCCCACGGGTTGAGATAAGAACAGTTTAGTAACTAAGGTATAACACAAATCATTACTGCTACCACCAATAATAACAATGTGTCCTCGGTTCAGCAGTAGCAGTCATTTTTCTCCTTCTTGGTAGCTGGTTCAGTGCAGTGTTTTGACTTTCGGCCTGGGAACAGAGCTGATAGCGATGTTTTGGTTTGGCCAAGGACTTTGTGAGCCTCATACTCTGCCAGGGAGGAGGGGAAGCCGGGAGGAAGCAGAGACAGGACACCTGACCCAAACTGACCAAAGAGGTATTCCATACCACAGCACGTCATGCCCAGGAGGTAACGGGGAGTTTAGCCGGAAGGGCTGGGAGACTGCAGGGTTGGAGGAGGCATCGGTCAGTGCTTGGTCGGGGCTGGGGGGGGGTAAGTTATCGGTCAGCTGGTGGTGGGGTGTTATATTCTCTTCCCTTGTTATTTCCTTTATCATTATTATCATTGGTGGCAGCAGTAGTGATTTGAGTTATACCTTAGTTACTAAACTGTTCTTATCTCAACCCGTGGGAGTTGCATTCTTTTGATTCTCCTCTCTGTCCCTCCGAGAGCAGGGGGAGGGCAAGAAAGGGGGGGGAAGTGAGCGAACGAATTACCTGACTGGGTTTAAACTACGACACAATGATAAAGGAAATAACACTGGAAGAGAATACAACACCTCACCACCAGCCGACCGATAATTCGCCCCCCAAGCCCGACCAAGCACCGACCCATACCTCCTCCAACCCCACAGTCTCCCAGCCCTTCCGGCTAATTCCCAGTTACATCCTGGGCATGATGTGCTGTGGTATGGAATACCTCTTTGGCTAGCTTGGGTCAGGTGTCCTGTCTGCTTCCTTCCTCCCGGCTTCCCCTCCTCCCTGGCAGAGCATGAGGCTCACAAAGTCCTTGGCCAAACCAAAACATCCTTGTTATCAGCTCTGTTCCCGAGCTGAAAGTCAAAACACTGCACTGCACCAGCTACCAAGAAGGAGAAAAATGACTGCTACTGCTGAACCCAGGAGAACCATACACAACAACAGCAGGCACGAAGCAAAAAAAATCACACTTCCATTTATGTGCTGGCTTGTAGAAATAATGGAAATGTTAAAAAGTGAAGTAGTATTTTACCAAAAAATTATAAAGAACTATAAATTGTCAGATATCTTGACTATTGATGCCTTTTCCTTCTTTGGTCTTGATAAACTGCACGTTGTATCATTTATCTTAATGCAAAATGTTTCTGGAAGTTCTGTTGTCCTGATTTATTCCACTGAGCATATTTGTGGCAGCTCCATTAGCTTTATTCTTTTCTATTTTATGATCATACCACTGTACGAATGCAGAACATAGTCTCTCCATCAAAGAGCTGATTACTTGGAAAGCAAGGCACTGCATCTCAAATGCAAACATTTCTACTGAGGGGCAAAGAGACAATATAGCACAAAGGAACATCATATGAGTCAAAAAAGACCTGGGAGGGGACAATTTAGGTGCTGATGAAGGAAGTATGAAGGCTCAGGCCTTGAAACCTTATTAGTGAATGAGTGTGGCCATCACCATTGGACAGCTTTATGGAGATAATGACTTTGATATTGATTAGGACTTACTAGCTAGTCATTGAATGGTCTTTAAAGTTAAGTAACCTATGTTTGATCTAATAATGACAAAGTGTCATTTGAAGCAAAAGAATTAGAAAAATAAAACAACATGATATTTAAGAAAGAAAAAATATATGGTGAATTTCTAAACTTTTGAAATTAGTTGGTTGTGTGGAATCATCTTTCATGCTGCATATAAGTACTTTCTAACATTTTTTTAGAAAAATATTTCCCATTAATGCCCATATCTTCTTTTGAAATGAACCAGAATCATATAAATAGGTTCCTTACTCATCACTTTTTATAGGCTTTAGTAAAATGGGGTTTTGCATTCTAGTTACTACCATAAGTAATACAACAAAAAACTACAAGTAAACTACATGCTGCATGATTTTTATCTGTATTGCTGCAATTGTGTGCCATGATGATCATCTTTGCATTGTTTCTGCGCAATGTTTGTAGCAAATCTATGGTTGAAGCCTGAGCCACATAGGATGTTGTCTCCTGATAACAGTTCCATAATCTGTCTAGAATTCCCCATAACATATCTCTCTCTGCAGCTTTATTTACTGATCAAAAGGTCTTCCAGTTCTGCAGGGTAATAATTTATCTAGATGACCTCTATTAACTTCCTTCAGAAAAATTCTGGATGAAGAGGATAAAAGCAGTCATCAGATTTATAAGAACTGAAAGCTCTTTTGTTTGCAAAGGACTGTAAATATAAGAAATGGCTTTTCATGCAAAAAATATAACAGAAGTAAGGGTGAAGTTACATTTGCTAAGGAAGAGATCATGTAAAAAATATAACAGAAGTAAGGGTGAAGTTACATTTGCTAAGGAAGAGATAGAACTAATTTCAATGGCAGTTATCCTTGACAGGAATGTATGTTCCTTTCCTTTAGAGTTCAAAGTTCACATTTAGTTGCTAGTGACCAAATAACAGATTAATATTGATATATTTATTGTTTTTTCTGTCCTGTAATGAAAAACAAAAGTATCATAATAGCCCATTTTATATTAATATTCTCATTTCATTTCCACAACACTAACTGCCTCACCCACTCTAATTTCAATAAAGGGAAGTTATTTCATTACTTAAGGCTTGCTATGTTTGCGCATCGTTACCTTTTTCTGTGTTCCAGCTGGAACTTGTCAGTCATTATGAACAGCCTGTTAAGTCTCATGCCTGCAGCAACTTTTATCCAGCATTTCTGAATAAAAAGAGGAGAGTGGGATATCATAGCATTATAAAGGGAACTTAACTCTAAAAATGTGAAAGCACAGTATGTTTCAGTATGCTCTTCATAAGCTAATTTTCTTTCCCTTAGAGGAGCCTGGGCAAAATGCTTCACCACAAAGTGTACTCGGTGTGTGTATGAACTCATGCTTTCAGAATGCATTCTGTTTGCTTTCACCATGAATGCACAATTCCTCAGATACTGCAATGTGTGATTCTTTGTTTCAGCATCTGTGCTTGATGGTAGTAGATTATCACTGTGTATCTCCTACAAGCAAGTTTGATAACCCTCAAATTTTATCCAGCCTACTGAAAGCAGAGACACTATTATATCCTCTTTTTAATCAGAATACTCGTTTCAGTCAAGCACAGCAACCTATTATATGCTATAAAGCAAAATTATATTATAAACCAATGATATAATAGCAAATTACTCTTGGCCACTCACAATATTATCAGTTTCTCTGCCAATTTTGTTTGTTCTTTTTTTTCATGGGATTTCAAGAAAATATTTCCTTAGGCTCAGATGAGAAAATACAGTTGTAGCATAAGAGAAAATAATAGGCATGGTGTTTTGATGTTGAATTGTAATAGAACATGCAACTTCCATCAGGCCTGGCCTGAGACTTCTTGCCCAGATAGGCTAATATAACCTTCCCTTGGATAAGGATAAAAGCCTGACTGCTGCTGCCATGGAAAGGCAAAAGGAGTAAAATTAGAACTGAAAGACCAGAGAAAGGATTGTGGAGATCTGCAAAGGATAGGCTTTCTGTTGGGTGTGCAAGGAAAAGCAAAGGATGTCAGCTACTGTTTCCTGGATTGCCTACCTGTATCCTTCTCCATCAGCACTATATACCGTGCATTTTTACTTCCATGACAGAGAAAAAATCAAAGACCAGGATTATTTGTTAAGCTTTGCCTTGTCACCCTAAGCAGCTAACTCATTTTCCATAAACCTACAATGTGATTTTTTTTTTTTTTCTAAGTGAATTAAAGAAATTTTGTTTGTTTGTTTTTACATGAAGGAATAGGTGATTTAAGATCATCTTGCTTAAGGGGTTTAGGATCACAGACTTGTCATGTACTCACAGATAGATACCTGAGTGAGTGTCTTCAGCAGCAGGATTGCCTTCCCATTAAATATACAGTACATTTATTTCCAAGAAAACCAAAAGTACTGGTATTAGAGCTACTGTAGCTTAATGCACATCAATTTTTGTCAGCTAAGGGATCTGTACTGTGGGACCAGTCTCATCTCTAATTTACAGCTCCTTCCCTCACTTCTCTCTTAATTGCCTCTGACATGCCAACTGACAACTGACCTAGTACATCCAACATTTATAGAGCTCTCCAAGTTTCCCCTCCAAAACTGATATCTTTCCTCCTTAATGAGAGGAATATTTAAATCAGTTTTCTGCAGTGCTATGTAGTTGAATCGTAGATTTTAATTTAAGCTATCATCTGTAAAATTTGCTTTAAAAAAAAGTAATTAATTTGATCAGCCTTTTGAGCACATAGAAATTAGATCAAAATATAAATTTGATTATTTAGAGCTGCCAAAAAGTTAAATAATACATAGGTCCATGTAAAATGAAATGGAAGAAACCAGGAGTTTTACAGAAGTTACATTCTGACTTTGAGATTGGCTTCAGTAATCAGACAATAATCTGATATCTACTTCATCAGGACATAGTAATGCCCACGTCAACACCCATCTGTGTGTCTGTGTGTGTTAAATAGTGCCACTTCTTTTTTGACCAATCAATCACATGGGTTTTACAAATACAATATGAAGTGGATGGATTTGGTTATCAGGCCTTTTACCTGTCCTTCAGCTGTTACAGTTGCACTACAGGAAAGGCTTCTAGGTGCAGGAACTACACTGCTGCCTTTTGCAGACCCGTGTTGTGTTAGTGCAAGGGCTGCACAAGAATCAGGATGCTGGAGCTGGCAAGGGGACATGGTAA
Source organism: Pezoporus wallicus (assembly GCF_028554395.1). Taxonomy (NCBI): domain Eukaryota; kingdom Metazoa; phylum Chordata; class Aves; order Psittaciformes; family Psittacidae; genus Pezoporus; species Pezoporus wallicus. The sequence goes on from NW_026641950.1 coordinate 10,181,748, forward strand.
GACTTGATGGCAAAACAACTGCGCCCACAGAAAAATACTATGGCCTTTAGAGAACCCTGGCAACTGAGAAAGTAGAAAGTCTTTAACTGCTTGTTCACCCTCTCTCAGACTGAATTATTTCTGCGAGGCTCTCAAAGCAGAAGTGAAGAATATCTAGCATTTTTTTAGATTCTCTCAGAAAGACTAGAAGGTTAGGGGAGATATTATTAATCTTGCCTGTGGGTGTCTATGTGGGTTGCTTAGTTAGTTTACTGTACAATGTTCAGATAATTTTGTACAATGAAAGCCAATGAGTGAGTTCATCCAAAGGATAGAATGGTATATAATAAAACTTGGTTTAATGATAAATGAACAATTTTAATTCCCAGTGTTGCTCTCATTCTCTGTATTATCTCTAGTGCCTATACAGATAGAAGCGATCCATTTAGAGACAGCCTAGACACAAATAAATAATAAAGTTTTTAAATATGTTTATGATAGTGTCATTCAGATTGTACTGGAAAATGAAAGAAAAGCTAGCCTACAAAAGTTACTTTCATTTGTATGCTTTTGAAAAAATAATCCAAGAAGGTATTTTTTCCTTTTTTTTTTTTTTCCCTGTGAATCTTCTAGTTGTGTAAGTACTTTACATTATTATTTAGGAATTTTAGGATAAATGCATAGGGAAACTGAAGGTGGGAAAGGCATGCCATGAAAACCTGGGATCTTCTATATACTAGTTACAGGTTAGTTGCAATATGATGAAAAGATATTAATGAAAGTATGTATCAATCTTTTCAAAAGCAAATTGGATTCACTTGTTTATATTATCCAATCAAGAGTGCAGTGGATCCTGGGAGAAAAAGTAGGTGTTCCCATTTTTGCTTTAGAAAACAGGGAGGTTTATGCTATATTGATGCAAAAAATTAGCACAAAAATATGGCAGTTGTAAACATTTATATTTTGGGGGTTTATTCCCCAAGAATAATATTCATGGCTTTCCTAAGAAATTGCTTATCTAAGCCTCTTCTACTGTGTTAAACTAATCACAGCTGTTGCAAGAAGATGGTAAGAAAAACAGATGCCTAGAAAAAATATCAGGTTTTGCTGTTTTTTTGTTTATCTGTGTACAGTGCTGACCTCATTCAAAGATCCAGCAGAGCTGAGCCGACCTTTGCCTGGATAAGGAGAGCTATCGCATCTCTTGACATGTTTATGCTACTTCAAAGCTACCCATGACTCACTCAAACTTTGATACATGTATCAGCTACTAATACATGTGGTAGTGGTTGGCATATGGAAAAAGCTTTTATATGTTAGGTAGACCAATATATAAAGTTATTTTCTACTTCATCAGAGAATAGCCTGAGGATGCAGATCAACTGAGGAGGTGATTCTAAGGCACAGTTTCATTTCTTGTGAGTTTCTGTTATTTGTTTGCTAAAATGCTTAAACAGGCATTGCTTACCAACTACCATCGTGGTAATGTGACCAGGTGGGGTAGAATGACTCACAACAAGGATATAGAATTAAAGGATCAAATTTTTGTCTGGTTTTGACATTGATAATGTTAATGAGAGACTAACATCTAGTCTTGAGTTGTCCGAAACTGTTGAGATGCAGTTCCAGATCTGGACGTAAATTTTGCAACTTGAGACAATTTGTAGTATTTATTGTCAAAATGATATATGAGATAAGTTGAAAAACTCACTGTTCTTTGCTAAGCAGAATTTCTCCCAAGAAAGCTTACCAGCTTCCCAATCTCAATTGCATATTGACTTATATATTAAAATCCTAGCAATTTATTATTTAAACTATCACATTTAATGATATATCCATCAAGAGTTATATTACATCTTTTATTAAAAATACTGAAGGTTTCATATAATGTTTTGCAGCCTAAAAGTGGTGTTCTTTATTCAGTTATTAAATTTCTTCAACATTTGAAATGCATGACAAAACCTAAAATATCTGATTACAGCAGATATGCAAGTTAATGTATTTCTTCCTGAGATCATAAATTATAATCAGAACAAAAAAAAAATACAGTGGTTCTGTTTCAAGATTATTTGCTTCAAGCAGAACTGTTTTAGTCATGAGATCAATACTTTTAGAATGTGTAGCTGCTCAGAAATGGATCCTATGTTTGAAAGTTAATTAATCAATTAATTGAAGAATTAATGACTATTTCCTATGCACTTGTTAAATGATGGATATACTATAAGCAAGAGAAAACCCTGCCATGAGATGTTGTTAAAATTTGCCTTCAGTTATTTTCTATTTAAGATGTTGTCAATTAAGCCGTTATATGTATGCAGTAAAAGTGTACATTACCAGGGCTTTTAATACATATAGAAGCTGTGTCATGATGCTGTCTATTAGCAACTGAACAATGTTATTAAATTATTAAGAAAATAAGGTATAAAATAACATATTTAGAAGGATGATGTTTCTTTATAACTGAGCAACCCCACTAAAGACATTAAGAAAAAACAAATACAGGCATGTATTTATATAGAAATTGTAGATTCATTCTTATTTTAACTCTTTCAACCTTTTTTTTTTCCTGCTGGATATAATGTCAGCTAATGCTTTTAGAGGTCTAGTTTTATATGATGCTTACTTGAGCCCTGGAAACAAAATACTCATTACTCTAGACCAGCTATTCTGACATCCTATCTCAAACAAAACTCAGTGCCAAATGCTTACCAGGCTTGTGGAATCAACACTGGATGAAAAAAAATATAAGAAATCTTTTTTCTTTTTTTTTTTTTAATTTGGATATGCAGAACAGAACAAAGGTGAAACTATAGTCAGATAAGACTACTAAATGATCTTGATTAAAAAGAGAACTATTATTCATAGAATCATAGAATCATAGAACCATAGAATCATAGGATAATTAGGGTTGGAAAGGACCTTAAGATCATCTAGTTCCAGCGCCCCTGCCATGGGCAGGGACACCTTACGCTAAATCATATCACCCAAGGCCTCATCCAACCTGGTCTTGAACCCTGCCAGGGATGGAGCATTCACAACCTCCCTGGGCAACCTATACCAGTGCCTCACCACCCTCACAGGAAAGAATTTCCTTCTTATATCCAATCTAAACTTAAGTTTGAACCTGTTACTCCTTGTTCTGTCACTACAGTCTCTAATGAAGAGTCCCTCTCCAGCATCCCTGTAGGCCCCCTTCAGATGCTGTGTGCTATTCTTGATTTCATGTGACCTAATATGAAACTACATTTCATAGGAAGAGTGTGCAAGTTTAAAAAGACACAGTGTTGGATAAAAATGAAGCATCAAACAAATTGGGACTATTCTCTTCTTCAGCTTTCAGTATACTGGGAAATGGATGACAGCTACTTTGCTTTCTAAAGAACAAAAAACCAGCCTATAAACGTTATTGCATCTTGAAAACAACCAGTTATCAATTTATATGTGCTTAATACAGGGAACTCAAGTGGCAGCACTGAGGATGATGGTCTTGTTCAAGGCAACTACCTCAACAATTAACCTTATGCTAACTAGTAATACTATACTCTTCACTGAGTTATTCACCTGTGATATCCCTTTTAAGCCAAGTGATCACAAAGGTTTCAAAACTTAATATAAACATTTTTTTTCAGTGAATGGTTATATTTTATTTGTTGAAGTAGTACCACAGACAACCTGAAAAAAAAAACCTGTGAAAACTATGTTTAAATCCTTTTTATGATACTCAAAATATTTGAAACATGGGAAAATACTTCTGCAATAATCACATGTATTCACTAATTGTTTTATTACATGGAAAAGGAAAGGTGATCTCCAGATGGTCCTATGTCCAGTGAGGCTTTATACATTCCTAAGTGAGTGTGTTAGCTGTTAAGGTCACATTTTTTTCCCCTTACTGCACTATAAGGTCAGTAGCTTGCACACTTCCCAGGCTTTTCTTTAAGTGGCTAAGGCACTTTGTTGTTCAGAAAATGGAATTAAACACAGGCTTTCCTACTCTGGGTAAATAGCCTGGTCAGCAGGTTTCTTATGTTGAAAGCAAATGAACCAACCAGACAACCCAGGAACTGCTGCTGCTTTCTTTTGTTTTCATTTCTGAGTATCTGTGACTGACAGACATGGCAAAGACAGTTTAAACATCCCCACCTGACTCTCTCGTGAGAACTTGGACACCTCTGCTAAATGTGAGTGTTTAGGGGTGATTCCACACATGTTCAGAAGTTTAATTTTTAATGTCTAGGGTATGACCATGTATCAAATTAATTTCAGCTTAATTAGTATCTCTCAGGTGCTATCATATTTTCTTCTTTCTTAACATAAGAAGAATTTAGCTTAAAGTTGCTTTGGCATGGGCTTTCTTCTATCTTCAATCATAATAAGATGAAGGTTCATATAAATGCACTTATTTTACTTTCCACATATAGCCATAGGTTGCTGTGGCATTAATGGGAGCTATATATGAAGGTATTGAAAAAGAAAAGGCCCTGAATAATTTATAAAGGTGAGCTACAAATAAGTGACTAGAGTACCAGAATAATAAAACAAGCACACTGGGACTAAATTGCTCGAGAGCTGGTAACAAAACATGCAGTCCTTCACCTATGATGTCTACCCATCTACCTTACCTGGTTAATATATGTTATCCCTCTGAAATGTACTATCCAAATTCATTATCAGTTATTTCCGTAAAAGGCTATTAAAAAAACCTCTTTTACTCGCTGTAAAAAAAACCAAACAGTTGCCTATTCAGAAAGCATAAATTGTCAGAATACTTGCTTACAGCCTCGTTTCATGTCTTCAGTTAACTTTAGAAATGAAAGCCTAATATTCGCCTATAAACAGAAAATGCCTATAATCCACCAGTATATAATGAAGCAAATGATTATTTCTGAAACACCTACCTTGCTTGTCAGCCCCTAAGCACTTCAACAAAGCACTCTGAGTCATTCTTATAAAGAGGTGGTGTGACAGAAGAAATGAGCCACAGGTTGGAGATCCTCAGGCAAATGCAGCCCTGTGCATATGGTACATCATTACCAGTCTGATTTTAATGAAGTTTTAGAGCCTTAAATTTCACATCACAGTTGGTGCTCATACACATTTTACTGTTATTGCCTTTCATTTGCCAAGTAAAGATAATTGATGATCTTTACTTAGAGAATTTGTAGATTTTGGAGCTGTCTATTTTTAACCGTGATTTCTACTTTTTTTTTTCGTTGTGTATGTGTGCATACTTTTCTTTATGCCAATTTTTATTGGGTCTAATGAATTTTTTAATGATTTTAAAATAGAATCATCTAAAGATAGACTTCTTTGTCTTTATGTAACTCAGCTAAATTTCATTAACATCTCCACTGACATAAATGAAATTATGTGTAAGGTTACACTAACCTTGAGTAAGAATGGAAGAATACAGTCCTTACTGAGTATGTCCTTCTATGAGCTCAACATCACAGTCATTGCTGATCTACAGTTCTTTGCCAAAATAAGTTTTAGGATTGTTACCATCACACAGTAATGATATTTGGGGAAATATAGCCAACAGCTAAAAAATGCAAATTAATATGATCATTCTGTCTGCTTTGAACCTGCTGTGTCCTAAATCAACCAGTTTCAGGTTCTATGCTCCTTGAAACTAATATATAGTTATGAGGGATATACATACAAAAATCCTTTTTAAGTAATAAAAACCTGAGTTCAGAATGTAGCATTCACTGCATTTTTTTTTGTTGTTGTTGTATGCTGGATATTCTGAAATACATTTCATATCTATCAGAAAGAAAATTAAAATATTTTTGTTTTTAAAGCACTATCAACATCCAGATGACTACTTTAAGATCAAATATATAGGGCTTCATTCCAATAACCAGATTTGGGGGAGAATGTGAAGATAAGATAGCAAAGATAGCTCAAGTTTAGTCATCCATTTAGACCTTGAGGAAGTGTCAGCAGTGAAAGACCTTCTCTTGATTGTCCTTGTTTCCCCATCTCATCCTGACCTTGTTCCTCAGATTTCAAACAGTAGCATGTTATATCATGAGTATCAGATTTTTAAAGCCATTTTCCACTTCACCTATCTCCTACATGTCAACAAGTACTTGTCTGGTTTTCTCATAGCTCCAAAGCTCTTCAACACCATTTTGATATTAAGAAATAAAACTCTTTTAGAGATTTTAGTCTTCCTGCACTTACAGGCTGCTGAATTTTGGTAAATATTTCTAGAAGACTCTTGCAGAGCCTCTAGCTTGAAAGACTGTGGAATGACATTTCTTCTTCTAACACTTCAAAGCTGAACCACTGTTATGGTTTAAGGCCAACCAGTAACTCAGACTGATGCAGCCACTCGCTCATTTCACCCGTAATCCCTGCCTCCACTCCCAGGGGGATGGGGAGGAGAATCAAAACAATGTAATCCCCCTGGGCTGTGATAAGAGCAGTCCACATATAACACAAAACCACTACTGCTACCTACATAATAATAATGATGAGGGAGATAACAAGGGGAGAGAATATAAAACTAAAAGGCAAAAAGGAAAAAAAAAAGCAACCATAAACACAAGTGATGCACAATACAATTGCTTACCACCTGCTGACTGATACCCAGCCCAACCCAAGCAGTGATCTGGGCCTTCCAGGTAACTCCCTGCAGTTTATATACTGGGCATGACATGCTGTGGGATGGAATACCCTTTTGGATAGTTTGGGTCAGGTGTCCTGCCTCTGCTCCCTCCTGGCTTCTTGTGCCCCTCCTCACTGGCAGAGCATGAGACTGAAAAGTCCTTGGTCAAAGTAAGCATTACTTAGCAATAACTAAAACATTGGTGTGTTATTAGCATTGTTCTCAGACTAAAGCCAAAACAGTACTGCACCTAAGAAGGAGAAAATCAACTCTTACAGCTAAACTCAGGACAACTACACATGCAATATTCATGAAAACATTGAAATAAAGCATACAGTATAGCAGAAGCATTTCTTACTTATATTGCCATAAAAATCATATGACTTTTATTATTTATATATCATTTGTTTATTTGAACTGAATGTGAACAAGGCCTTTAGAAACAGATCACTTTAGCATGCCATCCAAAACACAAAGTCATATCCACTAATTTTATCTTAACCGTGCAAACTAGTGCAGGCCTAAGAGAGCATAAAAGCAAAAACATTTTTTTTCCTTTTTTTTTTCTTCTCATCTCTTTAGTAAACTGTACTAAAAGACTAAATTTCTTTAGGCTGAATTCTGCACTGAAAACAAGGTTTAATCCATCATTGTGGTGCTTAATGTTGGAGCAATCAAGACAGTTGGTCACCTGGAACTTAAAAAAAGAGTGTGGCCTTTCCAAAATGGGAAAAAGAGGGGTATTATCCTAGTTTCAGGAGGTTTTGTTATTTCTTTTGATGGTCACACAGGAAAGAAGATATCTAAAATGTTGACGCAGACCACCCCAATGCTCAAATTTTAACATTAAGCATGAGATGATTTATTTATGCTGTGGCACAGAAATACAGTGGAGATTGAACTAAAATATCACAAAAGGGTTGGGATAGATCTATGTTTGCCTCAAAACACACTGAATGAAGATAAAGCAGTTTACACTCGTATGAAGAACAACCCTTGTTAGAGAAAGGGGTGATAAAGTCCTTCACAGAGTTTTGTGAAGTCTATGATGATAAAGAAGGGAAAGAACAGTTTTGGTAGGAGGCTTGCCAGACTGGTCAAGGAGGCTTTAAACTAGATGTGCTGGGGGAGGGGGGAGCATTATTCCATCCCAACACACCCAGTCAGTTGCCAGCACATATAATAAATGCTCGGAGCAATGTAGAGATATCCCAGCCACTCCAGCCAATGAGCCGGCTTCAGTTGCAGCTCGGCTCAGATGCCTCTGTACAAATGCCCGTAGCATGGGGAACAAACAAGAGGAATTAGAGGTGTGTGCACGTCTACGGGGGTATGATATAATAGGCATCGCAGAAACATGGTGGGATGGCTCCTATGACTGGAGTGTTGGAATGGAAGGTTACAGGCTCTTTAGGAAGGACAGGCCTGGCAGGCGGGGAGGGGGAGTTGCCCTTTATGTTAGGGATAGGCTGGAGAGTATGGAACTCTGTCTGGGGACAGGTGAGCAGTCCACAGTGAGTTTGTGGGTCAGGGTTAAAGGGAATATAGCTATGGGAGACATTACTGTGGGGATCTGTTACAGACTGCCTGATCAAGGAGAACCTGCGGATGAAGCACTCTATAGACAGATAGGAAAAGCCTCACACTCTCAGGCCCTTGTTCTCATGGGTGACTTCAACCACCCTGACATCTGTTGGAAGGACGGTACAGCCCGGCACAAGCAATCCAGGAGGTTCCTCGATTGTGTGGAAGACAACTTCCTTCTGCAAGTAATGGAGGAGCTGACAAGGAGAGGTGCCGTGCTTGACCTCGTGCTCACCAACAGGGAAGGGCTGGTTGGAAGTGTGATGCTCCAGGGCAGCCTTGGATGCAGCGATCATGAGATGCTCGAATTTGAGATCCTCAGGACAGTGAGAAGAGCGTGGAGCAAGCTCACTGCCCTGGACTTCAAAAGAGCAGACTTTGGTCTCTTCAGGAACCTGCTTAGTAAGGTTCCATGGGATATATCCCTAGAGGGCAGGGAGGCCCAAGACTCTTGGTTGATATTCAAGGATCACCTGCTACAAGTTCAGGAGTGTTGCATCCCAACTAGAAGGAAGTGCAGCAGGAGGGCCAGGAGACCTCCTTGGATGGATAAGGAGCTCCTGAGGAAAATTCAAATGAAAAAAGAGGATTATAGTAAGTGGAAGCAAGGACAGGTGGCATGGGAAGAGTACAGGGATGTTGTCCGGGAAGCGAGGGACCAGGTTAGGAAGAGCTAAGGCCCAGATAGAATTAAACTTGGCTAGGGGTATTAAGGGATTCTACAGGTACATAGCAAATAAAAAACAGACAAGGGAAAACATAGGCCCCCTCAGGATGCTCTCGGGAGAACTGGCTACACAGGATTTGGAGAAGGCTGAGGTTCTGAATGACTTCTTTGCCTCGGTCTTCACTGGCAAAGGCTCTGACCACACCACCCAAGTCTTGGAAGGCAGATGCAGGGACTGTGAGAATGAAGACCTTGTGCCCACTGTAGAAGAGGATCTGGTTCAAGACCATCTTAAAAATCTGAATGTGCACAAGTCCATGGGTCCTGATGAAATCCATCCATGGGTAACGAAGGAGCTGGCAAATGAAGTTGTAACTCACTGGCCGTCATATTTGAGAAATCATGGCAGTCAGGTGAAGTTCCTGATGACTGGAAAAAGGGAAATATAACCCCCATTTTTAGAAAAGGGAAAATGAATGATCCGGGGAACTACAGACCAGTCAGTCTCACCTCTATTACAGACCAGTCAGTCTCACCTCTGTGCCTGGCAAAATCTTGGAGCAGATTCTCCTGGAAGGCATGCTAAGGCACATGAAAAACAACAAGGTGCTTGGTGACAGCCAGCATGGTTTCACTAAGGGGAAGTCCTGCCTGACCAATTTGGTGGCCTTCTATGATGGGGCTACAGAACTGATGGACAGGGGTAGAGCAGTTGATGTCATCTACCTGGACTTGTGTAAAGCGTTCGACACTGTCCCACACAACATCCTTGTCTTTAAATTTGAGAGACATCAGTTTGATAGGTGGACCACTCGGTGGATAAAGAACAGGCTGGATGGCCGCACACAAAGAGTTGTGGTCAATGGCTCACTATCCAGCTGGAGACGAGTAACGAGTGATGTCCCTCAGGGACTGGTGTTGGGACCGGTCTTGTTTAACATCTTCATTGCTGACATGGACAGTGGGATTAAGTGTGCCCTCAGCAAGTTTGCCGATGACACCAAGCTGTGTGGTTCGGTTGATACGCTGGAGGGAAGGAATGCCATCCAGAGGGACCTCAACACGCTTGTGAGGTGGGCTGATGGCAACCTCATGAAGTTTAACCATGCCAAGTGCAAGGTCCTGCAGCTGGGTCGGAGCAATCCAAGGCACAGCTACAGGTTGGGCAGAGAAGAGATTCAGAGCAGCCCTGTGGAGAAGGACTTGGGGGTGTTGGTTGATGAGAAAATGAACATGAGCCAGCTTCAGTGTGTCTTGCAGCCCAGAGAGACAACTGTATCCTGGTCTGCATCAAAAGGAACGTGACCAGCAGGTCGAAGGACATGATCCTGCCCCCCTACTGTGCTCTCGTGAGACCTCACTCGGAGTATTGTGTGCAGTTCTGGTGTCCTCAACATAAAAAGGACATGGAAGTGTTGGAACAAGTCCAGAGAAGGGCCACAAGGATGATCAGGGGACTGGAGCACCTCCCATATGAAGACAGGCTGAGAAAGTTTGGTCTGTTCAGCCTGGAGAAGAGAAGGCTGTGTCCAGGTTGGACGAAGCCTTGGTTGATATGGTTTAGTGTGAGGTGTCCCTGCCCATGGCAGGGGGTTTTGAACTAGATGATCTTAAGGTCCTTTCCAACCCTAACTATTCTATGACTCTATGATTCTATGATTCTATGTCTGCAAGAGATGCATCAGACACTGGAAGCTGCTTTATGCTGGTTAAATGATGTACCAGGGAAAAAATCTGCAGCCTGCTGAGGGTAAGGACAATGGCTGCTGATATGAACATCTTCAGAAATTAGAGGGGCTGGAGGGGAAGAGGCACTAAGAGTAATGTATTACAAATGGTCACCTACTTTCCTGCCAGACATAAGGAATGTTAATAAAACTGTGTCCTTAAAAAAAGCAGTAATATTTCCTTAGATTAGAGGGAAAAGACAGCTATCTTTCATGCGGGGAAGCAGCTGTTAGTGTTTTATCTTGCAAAAATAGTATATATCTTGTTCATTAATAACAAATTAATGTGTATTTAAAAAAGCAAGGCTGGAAGGGAATGAAAATGGGTAGTGCAGCATGAAGAAGAGAAGGAAAAAGAGATAGAGTCTACTTGTTTTCTTTAACTCATGGGTAGAGAAGGCAAGGCTCAATTTCTTCAGAGGTGCACAGTAAAATGACAAGAGTCAGTAGACACAGGTTGCAGCAAGGGATATTCCAATTAGATAAAATGAACAAATTCTTTATGATGAGGATTGAGTAAAAGCAGAACAGGTAACTTGGAGAGGCAGTGGATCCTCCACCTTGACATGCACTTGGGCCACAACAATCCCATGCTGCACTGCAGACTTGGAGAAGAGTGGCTGGAAAGCTGCCTGGTGGGAAGGGACCTGGGGATGTTTGTCAACAGCCTGCTTAACATGAGCCAACAGTGTGGCCAAATGTCTAAGAAAGCCAACGGTATCCTAGCTTGTATCAAAAATCGTGTGGCCAACAGGAATAGTGATCACCCCCTGTACCCAGCACTGGTGAGGCTGCATCTCGTGTACTGTGCTCGGTTCTGAGCCCCTTGTTACAAAAGAGATATCGAGCTGTTGGAGTGGGTCCAGGTAAAGGCAACTGAGCTGGTGGAGGGTCTAGAGCACAAATTTTATGAGGAGTAGCTGAGGGAACTAGGGTTGTTTGGAGAAGAGAAGGCTCAGGGGGGACCTTATCACTCTCTACAGCTGCCTGAAAGGAGGTTGCAGCAAGGTGGGTGCTGGTCTCTTTTCCCAACCAACAAGCAGCAGAACAAGAGATAATGGCCTCAAGTTGTGCCAGGAGATTAGGAAAAATTTCTTCACTGAAGGGGCTATGAAGCATTAGCTTCATATGAATCCCAGTGAAGTGACAGAGTCACCATACTTGGAGGTATTTAAAAGATATGTAGATGTGACACTTAGGGACATGGTTTAGCGGTGGATTTAGCAGTGCTAGGTTAATGGTTGGACTCAATAATCTTGAAGTTTTCTTCCAACCTAAATGATTCAATGATTATTGGTTCAGAGAGCATCCAGACAGGGCCCTGAGCTACCTAGCATAACTCTTACATTAAAGTAACTCCTGCTTCCAGCAGGGTGTTGGACCAGCTGAGCTCCAGAGGAGACTCTATCTACAGATATTTTTTTTATTCAAACACTGAGACTTCCGTGTTAAAAATAAACACAATTTGCCTAACAATCAGTTAGGCAGTCCGTCAGTTTGCTGAGTGCACTGTGCAGGCAGGCATTCATTAAACTACAAAGGACTGAGAGACTGATTTTCCTTAAAGAAGGTACCAGTGTGACAGTGATGGCAGTTCAGGGGTGTAAACACATGGTAACACGTACAACGCCAATAGACTTATGCTCTAGGTGAAATTTTTAACCCTCATGCCCAGAGAGAAGACTAGTGCACTGACCCAATTCCCAGTTATTCCTGAGTCTCTGGCTGTGACTTACTATGAGGATGACTCATGGACCTGCAGAAAAAATATTTACTGAACAGCCTGCCAGCAGAGAATGAGGTGGGCAGAAAGGAGAGAACCCTGTTAAACAGAGAGCAGCAAAATTGAATTCCATTTGCTTAGTGATCCTGCACATCTCAACTCTGTGCAGATATATTTTCCTTAAAGATAATATTAACCACAAAAAAAACAAGAGAAAATTGTCAGTGTTTGATGGTATCCTTAAATACCATGAACACAGAAGGACAAAACTTCAACCTAATTAAAACAAAGAGCAAAGTAAGTCCCAGGCAGATGATCACACAAGGTTCTAGCCTATGGCTAATAACTAATGGATAGCTTGCCAAGCCTGAAGGGGAAAATAAGCTGATCATTCCTATCTCATGCATTTGTAGTTGAGTACATGCTTTACAGACTGACTCTTCACCTACAGCTTTCTGGTGTGGCATCAGTATATAAGACATGGGGTTCACAACTGCAACAAACAGTTTATATCCTACTTTTCAAGGTAAGTTCTTCCAAGTCCTAGAATGAAGCTAGGTGGAATGTCCTAGAATGAAAACCATGGGGGAGCCAGGACTTCTGTTGCTGTGTGGTTATGGACAATTATCTTTTATTCTTCAAATAAATAAATTATACAAATAAATGTAATTACAAGAGAAAACTCTGGGGCAACTGTTTCAGGTTCAACCTTTTGTAGTGGTGTCTGTAAAATTGAAATATTTTTCAGTATGGAATTTAAGTTGTAAAGAAATGTCATTGACAGAATTACTGAGCACATGGGAAGATCACTCTACCTCCTGCCCGAGTCCAGTAGGATAGCCGTGTATTGTAAGCAGGGGTGTGGAGTTACACAATATTTACACACGGAGTTACACAACATTTACACACAAATTTACCTTATGTAGTGGTGAAAGAGTTTGTGTATTCATGTGGCAAAATGCAACATCGAAAGAAAATATTTGCTTGCATCCTGGAAGCAGTATCTGCATTAATTTGGTCCGGTTTCCAGGTTAATTTACCCTTGTCTCTCAGCCTAGATAACTGTCTGGGGCATGACACTAACATTGCTGTATTGCTTCCAATTTCTGGGCTAAATGTTGCTGTTTCAGGAATCTTTCTACAGTTTGCATCTGGGACCTTACATCTAAGGGACCTTACATCTAAGAAAGCCAACATAACCTTCTGTTTATTTGACAGGTTCAGCCCTATGTAGGCTTAGTTTCTTAACTCATGTTTCTTAACTCATAACTAGACCCAGACTGTAGGGTGTTACTGGAAGGTAAAAACTTTACAAAACTCTGTATTTTGTATTTTTTTATGGTACTAACCTCTCCATACTAGTGATTTGGAAGTCAATGACTAATACATCGATAACTGGCACTAAACTGTACCTTACTCAGTACAACCACAGAACTCGAACAACACGCATGAAAGGTTTCTCTGCAAACTGCTTGTTCAATTGGAAAGTTTGGGCTTTAATTCAGGTCCAAGATCTGTTGGATGCCAGAGTTAACATTAAAACCCCAGGGATCCCTGACCAGAACTCTCATATGTGTTGTCAAGCCAGTGAATCATACCTCTCTTACCATGATTAGGTGTGCAAATTTGAAATTAGCTTTCCTATCTACCTAGAGGAATTTGAAATACTAGTAAATCAGGATTGGTGTGGTGAAGGCGGAAACATCTAAAGTAGTTGTCTACTGGCATAACTAGTGAAACTGTACAATAACAAGTCTCTAGTCCTGTATAATTTCCAGACAAACATCACAAGCACAGTTTCAGTTGGTTGTGGTCAACAAAAATATTTCTGCCTTTACAACAAGGTTTTGCTATGCACATAAACATGATACATTAGGCAATTGTCCTTGGAATTGGATAATGACAGATAGCTTGTTAATGATGATGTTCCACTAATCTCTCACTTGCAGCACAGGCTATTTTCTCCTGTTCAATTGAATATTTGGCCACAGCCTTGTGTCAAGCTTTTCTTATGACTCCTATGCAGACTACCAACATACACAATCTTTAATGTCCCTGTGAAAAGTGTGTTGGACCCCAAATGCAAGTTTGGGGGAGCACTGGATCAGCTAGGATGAGTACTGGAGCTTGAATGAGCAAAACACCAGTGGAAAAATCCATCTGTATTGATGCACGGTTCAATATTAAGAGTTTGCAGTATTGGACATTGGAATTAATTTTTAAAAAGCAAGCTGAGGAAAAATAGCATTTTATTACAGCTACCAATTCCTGCTGCATTTAATCTATTATCTCGCTGCAAAGTATATAACAGCAAGAGAGCCAAACATACAAGTAACTATCCTATGAAATTTTGCATCACATTCTTACTGAAAACAGTACAGAAAATAATTATTTGAAAAATATCTTTGAAAGCATTATTCTGAAAAAATCACAAAAATACTGTAAAATATATTTCAGTAAGCAGTAAATGAACCCTGCTTGCACCATAAATCATTAATGTTTAATCACCAGCCAATGCCTCAATAAGCTCACTGGCATGGAAACTCTAAGGTACTCAAAGGATAGTTCTAGCAAATCTGGCATGCATGGTTGGTTTGTGTGCTTAATTACTGTTTATGCATTGGCAGTATCCAAGCAGTTGTATGTAATAAATAGAACACTGTCACACTGTCCAGATGGTTTTAGATTTAAGGCCTAGGGAGTATGTCTGAAGATTACAGGCCTGATTTACTAACAATTCACACCAGCTCAATTGCTGAAAATCATGCTAATAGCATACGTTTCAGCAATTTCATCAATGCAGGAATAAATATACTATTAATGACTATTTAAAAACACATTTTATCTTCTGTTTAGCCACTCTTCAGAGGAGATACGATAATTTTATTTTGGTTGCAGCATGCAGCAGCTTTATTTCTGCAATGTCCAGTAGGTTTGAGAGAAATGTGTTCTTTCACACAGAACAAAGGAACGCCAAGCAGAGATAATCCACGCTTAGAAAATTATAGTTTAAGTATTAGAATAGGAATAACCACTTTAGTGTGGTGGGATGCCTTAATTAATTTATACTGTCAAGAATTAGGGGCAGAATTAAACGTCATCAAATTAAAAATGTAATCATTAACTGTTTCAGTCTTTACCTTATGTATAAATATGAAGACAAGTTATGCTATCATTTTCAAGCAGTCAAGAAAGACAAGGTAAATAACTTTATGAAGGACTGCTGTCTTTTTCATCATAAAACTGGATTTGACCTAGATTTGTGAAACTGCTTCCTTTGGGGAAGAAGAGAGAGCAGAGAGAGAAGGAGAGAAGTTTGGAGGAAAAAAAATGGATTTAGAGAAGAGATGTACTTTTATTTCTAAATTAATTCTTAGAGGTCCTTCCATGGACCAAGAATATGAGCAACTTGAAATCAAGTTTTATCTCTGCAAGTATCTGAGGTTATCTCCTATTTGTCAGGATGGAAGTGAGAATAGAGATGGACTTTATCCACTCCACAAAAACAGGAAATGAAGTGTGATTTTCTTTGCAGGGCATGAAAAAGAGCAGAAAGGAATATGCCAGCAGCCGTTGACTGAACACAGTAAGAAAGATGAAGCCAAAACGACTGATAAAAAGGGCAGCAGTCATAGTTTTTCCTTACTTATGGAGGTAAAAAACATTGCTGACAATCTGATAAATTATTTTAGTAACTGGATTATAATTAGAAGTTTGGTTTTGATTGCAAAAGAAAGCACTTTACAAAACAAATAATTGACCATATTTGGTAACCATCAGTTACATTTCATTTTGTTTTGATCTGTCCGTGATGAAGATGGTGTTCTGTAAAACACTGTAAAAAAACCTACCTGAGGTGTTTCAGTATTATATCTAATATAGGGTTTATGGCCATAAACATATGGCCTTAAGTGACTAATTCATCTCTTCATTCTGTGATATTCATTAACCCTCAGTTATTCACCTGCTTAGCCATTCCTCTATAGACAGCTACTCCTAGGGTGCAGTTCATTTGATGTTAAAAAAGATATCTGAAAGAAATAGGTAACTGCATCTCTACCGGCTGCAAAATGACTAGCAAACTAGTTCAGCTGTTGATATCCACAAGGTAAACAAACATCTTTAAGTGAAAATTACAGGCCTGTCAGCTGCACCCAAAATATGTCCCAAATAAATAATTGGCCCACTAGCCTAGGAGACACCTTCTAGTTTTACTTAAACAAATGCTGTACTACTCCTGCACTGCTCCTTCCTATCGGTTTCTGGAGTATAAAGTGAAGCAGAGCCTACAGTTTTTAGGATCTTGATGCAGTAACTGTAGTCAAAATTCTCCCAACACAGACTTTGAAAGGTCTTGAAGACCTTTCAAAAATACTTTTTTTTTTTTTTACTTAGTTATGGAAAATTGAAAAATTAAGATATTACCTGTATTCAGTTCTTCATCTTGGTTAGCTATAGTGTAAGTGTTCAGTGTAAGAGTTTCCCAAATGGCTGTAGAAGTTCATATCTCTTTTTCAAGACTACAGAACATATCTACCTAAGTGTCTAGCTGGGGGTTGAACTCTACTACACAATCAGACCACAAATTAAGAGAGGTAGTGATCAACTTCTAGATGTTTTAGTCATTTTGCATTGTTCTAAATTATTAGTTTATGTTGTTTTAGGACAGAGGAAGAGCTAGAAATAAGTCTAACTGGAAGCCTTCAACCATTATTATTTGTAAATTCTTCTTTAAAAAGTTTTTGAGGCACTGTTGGTAATGGGGGGATTTGTCAAGGGTATTAGCATAACTATAGTTTAGATGGATGTGGAAATAAACTCTAAAGATTCAAAATGCAGAAGAACTCTCTCATATTTTTAGTGCATTAAAATGGAAAACAAGAACAAAATTTAAATGCAGCTTCTCTGTAATGCCAGCATTTGAGATGTTTCCAAAAATCTGAAGAGCACAGGTTATGCCTGGTTGCTAATAACTTAAACATTCAATTTTTTTTTTTAATTACTAATTTTTCTGGTTTCTAATTCACATCTAAAAATCCATCAGTTTCTTCTTATATCTGAGCAAGTATTTTATAGCATAGTGGCTGTTGTGAAGTCTCAGATTGCTGTGAGACTGTTTAAGCAAACTTGGAGCCTGTTGGTGCGCTCTCTCTATATGCCATATTTTTCACATATACCCTGAGATGTACTGCTGTTAAGAACTAAGTCATATCTGTTGCAAATATGGTATCTTTCCTATTGTTTTTATACCCTTTCAGAATTTTAGCAATGATGACTGCTTTTAGCTCCTTCACAAAGACTAAAGATTCTCCATGTTTGTCACACAGACCATTCACTACTTAAGTGAATCGAGCTAGCTAATCTATCTAAAGCTGTAATTGTCACTACAGATAATGCAGTCACTTCTTTTTTTTTTGATACAGATACAATTCAACTAAACACACTTTAGAAATTAATTTTTAGCATTCACTGTTCAGCCAGTGAATGTTCTAGTCTGGTAATAGTTTGTTAGTCTCTTTGTGTTCCTAGATCTTGACCACATTAGCTTTAAAGAACTCTTTTTTCTTCATGTTATTTAGAGTTCAAAAATAGTTTGCTTAGTCTTACTAAGATTTTAAATGTTTAGTGATACGATAGACAGAATTTTATCAAGTCCTTCTTTTTTATAGTGTCCTGGTTTCAGCTGAGATAGAGTTAATTTTCTTCCTAGTAGGTGATGTAGTACTGTGCTTTGGCTTTAGTCTGAAAATAATGTTGATAACACACCAATGTTTTAATCGTTGCTAAGTAGCACTTACTCTGATGAGGGACTTTTCAGTCTGTCATGCTCTGCCAGTGAGGAGGGAAACAAGAAGAAGACAAAGTTGGGGCTGTTCAGCCAGCAGAGAAGAAGGCTGCATGGAGACCTTATAGCAGCCTTCCAGTGTCTGAAGGGGGCCTACAAGGATGCTGGAGATTGACTCTTCATTAGGGACTGTAGTAATAGAAAGGGGTAATGGGTTCACACTTACCCAAGGGAAGTTTAGGATAGATATAAAGAAGTTCTTTACTGTAAGGGTCGTGAGGCACTGGAATGGGTTACCCAGGGAAGTTGTAAATGCTCCATCCCTGGCAGTATTCAAGGCCAGGTTGGACAGAGTCTTGGATGACATGAGGTGTCCCTGCCCATGGCAGGGGGGTTGGAACTAGATGATCTTAAGGTCCTTTCCAACCCTAACTATTCTATGATTCTATGATTCTAAGAAGCCAGTAGGGAGCAGAGACAGGACACATGACCCAAACTAGCCAAAGGGGTATTCCATACCATAGCACATCATGCCCAGTATATAAACTGGGAGGAGTCACCCAGAAAGGAGCAATTGCTGCCCAGGTCAGGATGGGTAATTGTCAGTTGGTGGTGAGCAGTTGTATTGTGCATCACTTGTGGTTATTGTTTTTTCCTTTGTCTTTTAGTTTTATATCTCTCTCCTTGTTATTTCACTTATCATTATTGTTGTTAGTATTTGTATTATACTTTACTTCAGTTATTATGCTGTTCTTATCTCAGCCCATGGGGGTTACATTCTTTTGATTCTCCTCTCCACCCTGCCCAGGGAGGGGCAAAAAGGGTTGTGAGTGAATGGCTGCGTGGTACTGAGTTACCAGTTAGGTTTAAACCATGACATATGGAGAGTATCATTATGTAGATTAACTAGGTGGTCCTTTCTTTATTCAAAATTTAATGACCTGACTAGATTTTTTACAATCTGATAAGAAAAATCTGAAGGGTATAAGCTTATGTCAAATAGGAGTGATTGTCTTCTGCGATTTGAAGACAAATATAACACATGTTGGCATAACATATGTTGGCATAACATGATTGTTCTTCTAGAAAATGTAGTATTTGCTTTTTCTTGGACCATATTAATCTTAATTTTATATGGAATGTAGAAGGGTGTACTTTCATTTGCAAAATGTGTGAGGAGCAATGAGCAATTCTCTAACAGGTTTATCTAGTCAGTAATTTTCCATTAATGCTGCAGTACTTCCAAAGACATATGTCTGTGCTTATTTTCTTTATATAGCTTTGTACTTTTATTTGTTTAACTAACATCCTGATGTTCAGTCAAGATAACCACATCTCAACATTTTGCCATTTTCTTTTTCCACGAAAGTCCATCTTAATGTGATGAATTCTCTCCATTTGGAGTAAAAGAATCCCAAACAAATAAACTGTTGCTACATGTTAAAATCCCGAAGCTAACACTTTTGAAGATACTTGCTGAAGTCCAGGCTGGATGAGGCTTTCAGCAACCTAGTCTAGTGGAAGATATCCTTGCCCATGGCAGGGCATTTGGAACTACACGATCTTTAAGGTCTCTTCCAACTGAAGCTGTTCTATAATTCTGTATTTGGTCTCAGACTCTTAAGTTTTCCTCTACAAATCCTGCACAAATTCATACTGGCCCTATCACCAGAATGAAGAACCTTACAAGTCTTTCACTTCCTATTCATAATAGAGAAAATCATTCATTCTGAATGCTGGTAGAGCAGCTGATAGATCTGTTAGAAAACAGACATGGGAAAGAGCTTGGGGGGCAGAAAAGAAACAGGCAGGAAAATGCAGAAAAGCATAAATAGGTTGGTGAGGTAGAGTCTAGCTGAAGAATGGGATTGAAAGGTGGGAATTTGATTACTTCCTGGCAAAAGGAATTCAGAAATAGCACAAATATGGATAAATGTTCAATTACATGGTTACACAGGACAAAACAAAGGGACTTGAACTTGAGCTTAAGCAAAGGGAACAAATTAATGGAGAATAAGCAACTTGAGTTCCAAACAACACGCTATGCAAGGTGAGGTCTACATGCATAATGGTGCTGAACTGAAACACAATCAAGTTAACATCAGTTTATGTATTACAGTCTTGAAAATACAGATAAGGCCACTCTGATTAAAAATTATACTTTTTCTGTCTCCAATAGGAGACAGCTTATTTTCCATTGGCTCTGTCAGTTCTTTACTATGCTTTGTTAGGTATGTGGGTGAGACTAAAGACATTAGCTACAAAAATATCATTTTTTAAGAAATCCAAAATTTATTGAAAAATGCTTATTAAATATATCACATGAAAGGGCAAGACCAGTGATACAGGTAGCAGAGAGAAAGGATCCAAGCCTTAAAAGTTAATTTTCCGTGGTGGTTCAGCTAGCTTTCTCTTTAGCTGAAAAGGGATTTCTTTTATCACCTGGAATTTCAAAGTGCAGCCATGTATACAGATCCTTAAACTAATGACACCATTCATTTTCTCAGGCACAAACCACCAAATAACAGTACTTAAAGATGCTACTGAAATGTATTTACTTAAATGATCTGTCTAGAGGTTGCCATTTCTTTACATTGTTATCTTACATTTTGATAAGGTTTATAACAAGTCCAATGTATTCTTTTTTCTCTGTGACACTGCTTTTATAGCCAAGACATAGCTGTATAAAGGTTGTAAAGAGGGAGTAATGGAAAAATTATCTTTCTGGCTCTTCTTCTAAATTTATAGAACAGTTTTGTTTAGTTGAAAAATAAAGATTTAGAATTGTATTACTATAAAAAAATCATCTTTTCATGGTTAATGGTGGCATAGTAATATGTTAAAGAACACAAGCAGATTATTCGGCATTCTCCAACTAGCCACATTATTAAGTAATGACCTACAAATATTGTCATTTGTAAGATATAAAGGACATTTTTCACCATAAACTAAAGCTGTGCATTTATCTCCTTTCACACTTTTCTTAAAATGAAGTTATACAGTGATAGCATCCAAATGGCTATCTACTGCAAAGGCTATAAATGCTGCAATAACAAAGTTAATAGGATAATTCTAAGTTGTCATTCTGAAATACTGATTAAAGCAATTGTTAAACTGAAATGGTTGTGCTTGTTTATAGAGAATAAATTTGAATATAATTCTACATAAACACATTAAGAACTGTATTTCAGTGGCATTATAGCCTTCTAAGGAACTGAAAACTAATCACTAGTAACTGATAGATAAATTTAGTATTACTCAGACTCATAGAAAAAAAAATTAAATAAAAACATTAAAACTCATCTTCTATAAGCCTCTGAAATTTTAGCTTTTTTCTTTGTGTTTTTTAGTGTTTTTGGATTGGTTTGGATTTTTAAGAACTGAAATTCATAAATTTTGTGCAAGAACTTTTTTACAATACTATGGTAAGAGACTTAGCCGTGATAAGCAAATAAGAAGTGAGGCAGGGGAAAATGAATTGACTTATCAATCAAAACTAGCATGAATGAAAAAGAGGTATTAGGGCTTGAATTTCTGACTCTCAGAAAAATTTACTAGACATTTTGACTTTCAATACTTAAAAATTATGTTGCTAAAATCAATAATAGACAGACCTAGGCTGAATATAGGAACTACATCAGTTGCTTTGGAAGTCAAAATTTCTTTTGTTTCTTAGCTAGAAAGAGACAGTAACAACAGTGTCATCGGTTTTGGTTGTTTTGTTTGTTTGTTTGTTTGTTCTAGCACAGGATATTATCTCCTTCTCAACTGATTCTATCAATCAGATAAATGGGAATTCACTCATGGATGAATCATAAGTCACAAAGTCTGTTTTCTTTAGGTGTGGAACACTAATACTACTCTTCTCTACCACAGTAGCCTGCAAACGCAGAGAACAATTCTCATATCACAGGTGGTGGCTGTCACAATTAAACTAGCATAGAGGCAAAAGCTTTAGGACTTCCTTTTATTCTGTTATATAAACATCAAGCTGGGTTTGCCTGAGTTACAATTTGGTTACTGTTATGTTATTTGGACTGTTTGGTGAACTTTACTTAGAGCTTACAGTATATGTTATTTACCCTTGAGTCAAATCTCTGCTATTCAGAGGGCCTATATCACTCAGTGCTTTAAAATCTGATTATAACAATATGTTTTAATTTTAAACTCTATAGGAATGTAATGAGAAAATGGAGGAGAAAGAGCATAAGCATAGTTACCTTCATTGGCAACAGACGAGCATACTGTGCATCATGCATAAACTTGAAAAACAAAATTGTCTTTCCAGGATTACAGTAAATTTTGTGCCCTTGAAACTCTCCTTTGCTGATTTGGAAAGGTTACAAATAGAAAAAAAGGCTCTAATCTAATTATTCAGTATAATGACAGGCTCTCAAAACTATTTATGCCTTCAAACACCATATTTAAATATGATCTAAAAATACTGTAAGCAGTGATTTTATATTTTTCCACAAATTTTCAATAACTAGAATTCAGGGCAATATTAGGCCTATGTGTCATGCTTCCTATCTATAAAATATTTTTCCCATTTCTAAACATTTTTTCATCTTTGTGGTATTTTTTAATTAATTTAATTTAGGTTACATTTATTTTGTTTTTAACTGTGTTTCTATTTTCAATGGTAATACTAAATAAACTTTCATTGAATGCACTTATCAATTAAACCCACAATTTCATTTTTAAAATGTATTGGTTTTTTTACTCACCCGTTGGCCATAAACTATACTGTTTAGAGTCAATTTGATTATGTTCCTTTAATTCTGCCCTTATAGCTTCTTGTTTCACTTTTTGCACTGTTCAGTTGTTGGTAACCATCCTAAAGTTAATTACATCCTCCAGATCTGTGTTTTTATTCAATTACTGGTACAGGTTTTTTTATTTCTTAGATAAAGCCTCAGACAACTTACGATCTTGCTACTTGATGATGATAAATAATCCTCAGGGTTTCAGAGAGCTCATCAGACTCACTGAAAGATATTTCAGTAGTTTTCACTTCTGGTAATCCTTGAAGTTTATGTTATAAATATTCAGCCATTGTTCCTCAATGAATCCACTGGTAACTACTATATCTGCTTTTCTTTCCAAATGGTAAGTGAGAATTTATTTTGACTCCTTAAGACTGTTCTGAATTATTCTAAACTAACAGCTCTATCTATGTTAATAGTGATAAAATTGTTAGAATTTCATGTGTCTGTACCGTATGCATGTTCTTGGTAAAGGAAATAGGTCCTGACCATAGACTCATTTTCATGAACATTTTTAACTGACTTCCTACACTCCCAGATATTCTCCCGTTTGTTATTTTTGTTAAGTTTTTAATTACTGCTTTCTCTCTTAGCAGAGATAGCTTTAAAACAAAAGAGCCATCTTCTGTGAAATTGTAATTGTGTGTTTTATGAGGGATGGGTGGCATCTAATAAATGTCTTCATATTCTCCCTCATCATTAACATTCTTCCCACCCAATTTTGTAGCTGATGGGTTTCAGCATCAGGAAACTGACCCTTTAAGAGCAGCAAGATACATACTATAGGCTGAGACTCTGCTACATTTTCACTTACCATAATAAACTAACATCCAAGCAATACATCAGTTTTAGTGCAGCAGTGAATGAGACCTTCTAGAGTTTGAATTGGCATTGATACACTTTGTTGTTTTATTTTTTCGAAAATTCAAATATGGTTTCAATAAATAATAGTGGTTTATCATTGGAGCTACCTGGGATAAAACATAAAATACATAACTCTGTATGTAATATGGATAGAAATTTAAAGAGCTGTTCATCTTATTCTGTCTTCCAAACTTATGATCTGTAACATATCTTCCATTAGCACCTCCTTTAAAGTATCAAAGTGAACACTGACCTACAACAATATCACAGGTCTGCTTAAACTGATGAGTCAATCACTCTAAAATGGTTTATGACTAGAGCCGTTTGATTTTTTTTTTTCTTTCCTCCAAATATGGTTTTTCAGACTTTCAGGCTTTTCTGCTACATTGTTAATATATCATTTTGATAAAGTTTCATAGGAATATTCTGTGTGTGAAAGAGACTTGAATCCTACATGAATTAATGAATTAGGATGCTTGAGAGCCTTGAACATACTCTTAGAAAGTAGGCTTATATACATTCTGCACATATAAAAATTCAGACATTTTGAAAAGTTTAGAAAAAAAACAACAAATTTTCTATATTCCCACATGTAACAAAAGCAAGTTTTGAAACTGCGAATGGTTCCGTGAGATGGAAATTGTCACACTCACAGAGGCAGTTTAAAGACGTCATCACAAATACCTTTTGAACCATCCTTTTTCAGGAAGTTATATCATTTGTTTTGTTGTTTGTTTTTTAAAATCTATTGTGCTGTTGTACAGAAATTTTAAGATTAAGTAGCATCACATCTACTTACAAGCTTTGCTCCTCACACACAAGTAGTCTTACAACAGTTCCGATTCTGCTACCACAACATTATTGAACTGCAAATTATATGTATAGAGAAAGTTTGCAACCATGGCTACCACTCTGAGAAAAAAGTGTGGTAGCTTTTTTCCCAAAACTGCCACCTAGATCAGTCTAGGTGCCAAAATACTGCCATTTTTTTTTCCCAATGTAAAATTAGAGTTCAAATTTAGTAAAGACTAATCTAACACATGGTTTAATCCATAACAATTTTATTTTAAGTATGTTATATAGATTACATAATTTGAGTACATCTCCAGGCTCGTTATATTTTCAGAAAAACAGCTTCACTTTTTCCTAGGAAATGTAATGCAAGATAAGATGGATCATGTGGTTCACATAGAGTTAGTACCACTGAGATTTTACCGTCTTTCACTGAAATGTTTTTGATTAATACGTTCTTATTTTCAAGAGATAAAAAGCATTGGACATAGAACATGATAAGTATAAAAAACTGGTATGATAACAGTATCATTAAAGAGTTGGATTTAAAACAGTAGTTTAGATCATTTAGTCTTACACAAAATTAATAAAGAAAACGTGACTAAGAACTAGTCACAGATGAACTGGACTGAGAACAGCATGTGAAATATATCCCCACAGATCAAAAAGTGAAAAATCAAAAATTATTAACTCTTTCACAGACTACATGAAACTCCCAATAATGCAGCCAGCAGGGTTTTTATTATTGTTCTTTATTTAGGCAAGTAGAAGCAGCATGCATTTTTTTTTTTTCCTCTTCTTTTTTTCCTCTTCTCATGTTATTTGTTTCACTTGTTAAAGTAATCTTATTTTTGCCTGGGCATCTGCAGGTGACTTTGGACTTTTGTAATCAACTTCACAAACTGATATAGTGTGCTTATGGGTAGAATGATATTGTGTTCTAATCAGCTCCAGATGGTAGAACAGTCTTTGCAATTTCATTGCTGTTTTCTGCTGTAACATCTACCAAGTCAGAGACCTAAACACCACTGTAGACAGTCAGACAGAAAACAGCACATACTCCAAAAATGCAACATATAAATGAAGAAATAAAAGGTAACTGCAAGACAGTTTGAGGCAGAAAAACAATTGTGGATTTCATCTTAACAGTGCCAAATAGATCAGACTCGCTGCTGTATCATAGATTTCATGCCAAAAATGAAAAGGCTTTCCATTGACTCCTAACTGAAGGGATGCAAAAGTCCCATACACCAACAGACTTAATTCTGAACCAGTCACCCAATTGGAAATAGATCTCTAACTGGGATTACTGAATTCCAATAGAACAACAGAGTCTTTACTGTTTTAAAAAATGCCAGATTAAGAAGTGTAGTAATGCTGTATATTATTACTGTATCTATATAGACTGTAATATCAGAATTCCCTTGAACAGAAATAGGGTATTTTAGTGTTCATATCCTTGTGTGTACCCATGACAATTTGGTCATAGTCACAATATGGTATGCATAACATCTGCAGTTGAAACGTAACATAGTAAAAATGTATTTTTAAATAGGTATATCATTATATGATATAAAAGCAAATCTATACAAATAAGGAAGAGTGAAAAACATTTAGAGAAAAGTAAAATGAAAAACTATCAGATTCTATATCATCTGCTTTTTCTAGATATTTAGAATCTCAATATATTTAATATTACCAACTTCCAGAGCCTTCCAGGATTTGATACAGAATTTTCTCAATTTTAAAAAATACATATATATATACTAGTTTTATGATGATCAACTGCAAATGCAAGTGTTCAAGTATCAAATTTGGTATAGCTAATAACCTATTTCTGTCCCCCTTTGCACTGCAGTCTATCAATCATGTTTTGTCATTAAAACTGTTAAATCCAAAAGCAGAACCATAAAGTTTAAGAGTATCTATCAATATCTCTAAGAGCAAAAAAAAGAATCTGGAATAGATTTGATGAAAATTAATCTGATAAAAATGAAAGAAAGCAAAATGAATAATTTGCTACCTCATCCAGGTATATGAAATACATTATGGATCTTTTCTGAAAAAACAGGAATGAGTCACTGTTTATTATATAATTTCCGTATCTCCATTAAGATAAATAAAATGTTAGTATGTTGAAAGATACCTAAGTATTGGAAATGATTAGGAAGTATGAGCTGAAGAAACAACATGCATTTTGAAATGGACAGCGAGTATGAAAGTCTTAGGGAAAAGGACACTTTCTAGAATATGATAGTAAGTGGGGTCATACAAATAACTACAGATTATACTAAAATATCTATTAGCTAAAGAAGTATCATCGTGTCATACAGTCGAAACAAAAATTCACAGCTTGTATTTGTGTAAATATTTTTTCCTCCAGGTTGGACAGAGCTTTGGGCAACATGGTCTAGAGTGAGGCATCCCTGCCCAGGCAGGGGGGTTGGATCTAGATGATCTTAAGGTCCTTTCCAACCCTAAACATTCTATGATTTTATAAGGTCATCCAGGTACATACGACTTGCAAAATCAAGGCCTAAAATTAGTTGATTCATTCACTCTAAGTAGCTATAGGTGAAACAATATAAATATAAATATAAAAATAAATAAAATAGATTAGCTCCAGTCTTCATGTTGTTCTCCTTGGGGAAAAAAAAAAAAAATTAGCTGCAAGGTTTCATCCTTCTTGACATTCTGATTGGCTAAAATTCTCTCCTGGTCTGCCCTTTCTTACATCCCACAGCATCTCATAGGTGCTTCAGTAGCAAAGACTGACTTATAAATACACTACAGGAATACTCAGCAGACACACAGGAATGGCTTTGTGCAATATGATTGTGAACATAAGCCGCACAGAGCAGTAGATAAAGCATATTCCTTCAGACAGGCTTCCCAGAATAGCAACAAGCCAAAAGAAGTTCAGTTCCACTAGAGCAGAGGTGGAAGATATAAGAGGAAAATGATCTGCCTATACATTTTGAATAAAATACTGAAGTGTTTTAAGACTGTTACGTGATAGGTAGCATGTAACAGTTACTTACAGACGCATGCCAGTACTGGGAGGGGACAGCCACAAAGTTCCCATCTTAGTCCAACTTCTTACAGTTTTTAGGGAAATCATATCCAGAATTCTCATTTAGGGCTCTCTCTAGTAATGTAAGAAATGCAATATTCCATCCTTATCCCCAAAAAAGAAAAGCACTATTTTATTAATCTGTTTCAGTTTGCCTTATTTATTTCTGACTGTGTGGCAGCTGTGTAGACCATTATGCTGGCCTGGAAATGTAAATTATAATATGAACCAAAAGAATATGTTCCAGATTTCCAAAGATTCTTGAGATATTAAGTAAGTGTCATATTTTCATACTTCTCTTCTGAAAGCTGAACACATCCCTCTTTACCATGATACAGAAGTTCTCAAGTCATTTGTGTTTTTAGGAAGCCTTTTCCCAGAAAGTTATCTCCTCCTATAGCATCTGACAGAGTGATTTCTCAGAGTATGAACTGATAATATTGTTCCTGAGAATTAGTTTTTAAGAAGCATCTTTTGACTGCCACTCAGTTTTAATAACTTTCCAACTTTTAGGCAGTAGGAGTTATGGGCTTCATTCCCTCACTTGTGATCAGTAGAGCCTCATACAAGCACTGCAGAGCTGCTTTTGGGGTTTTTAAGGTCTAAAAATTAAAATAAAAAGTCCTACATGTGTGAAGTGTCAGTAAAAAAAAACAAACAAACAAACCAAACCAAACCAAACCACTTCAATATAGCCAAGTAGCCAAGGTGACTATTTTTTCCAGTGTTGTTATTACTGATTTATTATAGCATTACAGAAGCTCTCTGTGCTTTTTTTAACTTTCCAATATCCCATGTTAAGAGTAAAACTAAATTTCACTTTAAAAGTGCTGGAATACAGTTTTGAAGATCTTTTATAATGTATGCTTCTTATTTTGCAAAGTAAACTTTTTCACAAATTGCTTCAGTTTGGTAAACTGATGTCCTCATCCAAAAGTATAAACATTATCTTCCAATTAGCTGAAATACTTAAGAATTTAGTTACAGTTTTATGCACTTAATTTTAAGAACAAGGGTTGAAAAATGGTTTACAAAGCTTGCCTTTCTCTTTTCTTGTGTTTTGGGTTTTTTTTTGTTACTTTGTTGAGTTACACACATACGCACACACATGCCTATCCCCATAATATATTAAGGCAGATTTTTCAAAGGTCATGCTGTTAAACTCAGAGATAATATGACATTCTTAGACAGCAAAGGTGGGCCACTGTACCTGACAAACATTAAAAATTAATAGGAAGCTATAGTCCTGCAAAACTTAGGATGCTTCAGAGTCATCTGTCTCAGACCTATTGTAAGTGACAGGATATGAGATTGTTAGAAAAAGAGTGAAATTTTACGTTAAAATGATTATATAGAGCAATAGAAATGACTATATTTGAAAAGTTTTCGAATCAATAGTAGACTTCTGTATATTAAAAGAATGCTGTAACTTTGCTGTGGTAGCCTCAGCAGTAGAAACTAACGTAACAACGAGAAGGATACAGGATGCCTGGCCTAAGACCTTGTAGTTTAGAACAGGGAAGCTTTGTCAAACTGTGCGTCTTGATAATACAGACATTCATAATTTTTGTATTGCTTACAAGGAAGCTTTGTCTAGAAATGGAAACCATGTATCTTAAGTAGCAGAAAATTTCATCTCTGCAATATTGGTAGCTTTGTGAAATCATTGCAACACAAAAGGACAAGCCAAGTGAGAAAGCGAGAATGCTGGCGACCACATAATGGTTGGGGCCTGTCCAAAGAACAGAAAGGTGAAAAGAATAAGGGGAGGAAGACTCCTTACTTCATCGGGACGACCACCAGAGGGGGCTGCGCAAGCGCAGAAGAGGCTGAAGTCACACACACACACAGAGTATCACACAGTATGCTAGAGATTGGAAGGGACCTCGAAAGATCATCTAGTCCAATCCCCCTGCTGGAGCAGGAACACCTAGACAGTGTTACACGGGAATGTGTCCAGGGGGGTTTTGAATGTCTCCAGGGAAGGAGACTCCACAACCTCCCTGGGCAGCCTGTTCCAGTGTTCCGTCACCCTCACTGAGAAGAAGTTTCTTCTCAAGTTTAAGTGGAACCTCTTGTGTTCCAGTTTGTACCCATTACCCCTTGTCCTATCATTGTTTGCCACTGAGTAGAGCCTGGCACTCCCCCTCTATATATTTATATACACTTATAAGGTCACCCCTCAGTCTCCTCTTCTCCAAACTATAGAGACCCAGCTCCCTCAGTCTTTCCTCATAAGGGAGATGCTCCACTCCCTTAATCATCTTCGTTGCCCTGCACTGGACTCTCTCCAGCAGCTCCCTGTCCTTCTTGAACTGAGGGGCCCAGAACTGGACACAATATTCCAGATGGGGTCTCACCAGGGCAGAATAGAGGGGAAGGAGGACCTCTCTCGACCTACTAACCACCCCCCTTCTAATACACCCCAGGATGCCATCGGCCTTCTTAGCCACAAGGGCACAGTGTTGGCTCATGGTCATCCTGTCGTCCACTAGGACCCCCAGGTCCCTCTCCCCTACACTGCTCTCTAACAGGTCGTTTCCCAACCTATACTGGAACCTGGGGTTGTTCCTGCCCAGATGCAGGACTCTACACTTTCCCTTGTTATACTTCATCAAGTTATTCCCTGCCCAACTCTCCAGCCTGTCCAGGTCTTGCTGGATGGCAGCACAGCCTTCTGGCGTATCAGCCACTCCTCCCAGCTTAGTGTCATCAGCAAACTTGCTGATAGTACACTCAATTCCCTCATCTAAATCATTGATGAATATATTAAATAATACCGGTCCCAGTACTGACCCTTGAGGCACTCCACTAGTTACAGGCCTCCAACTAGACTCAGCCCCATAGACTACAACTCTCTGGCTTCTCTCCTTCAGCCAGTTCACAGTCCACCTCACTACCTGATCATCCAGTCCACACTTCCTCAATTTAGCTGTGAGGATGCTGTGGGAGACTGTGTCATAATGGACTAATGAAGTAATCCTTGATGCATATGTATTAGTTACGAAATTTTAGTGCATAAATAGAGAACGCGATGTGACGGGGTCGAAGCCAGATTTGGGTGCGTGCCCCTGGTTTCCCAGTGCTGCAATAAAGCAACTCATATAACCATTCCAGTGGTTATGTGTCAGTTCTTGCGCTAACAAGATGGCAATGAGGAGCAAAATGACAAAAATTTCACAAAGTGCTCTGTCTTTCAAAAAAAAATAAGATCTAAAATCCATAACCAAAAGAAGTGAAACTTTTAAAAAATAGATTAGTGAAAACTCTGTATATAATTTTGCAAAATATTTCTTTCTTTAATATGGTACTTTTCCTATTGCCCTTCTAAAATGTATTACAATTAATAAAGGTATTTGAAAAAATCTTTTGAAATTCAGAGAAAAAATAGTGATATCTTAACACCAATAAACTGTTTCTGATAGAGTGGAACACCTATCAGTATTTTCTGCAAAATGAATGAAATTCAAGTTTTCCTAATTTAACAAGTTAAGGAGAAAATACTCAATGATTAAGTACATGAACCAACTCATTTCTGCAAAACAAAAAGTGCACCTGTGACTAAATTGATCACAGTTTCCTCTTGAATCCTCTTTAGCAAAATTAAAAAGCAATTTTTATGTTAATTAAATATTTAAGGATGTCCAATAAAGAAAAAACAAACAAACAAAAAATCTGCTTAGCATGTCATGGAAATTATCATGCCAACAATGCACTATAGAAATCATATAAATTACCCTTTAATTTTCAAAGAGGACTTTCAACATAGCAGCTAAAGTATTTGTTAGTATGTATTTATATATACACACAACATATATATATAATATCTGTTATTCCTCCTGTAATAGGGGAAACAGATTTTCATGGTAATTAATCTCTTTGTACAGATGACTATTTTGTAAAAATGTCATTAGGTATAAACACCCAGCATTACAATAGAAATACTTTACTTGGATGTGCTTCAGCTTTAATAAAGAGAAAGATCTATGATTTAATTCTGCATTGTTTATTTCAAGTCTCAGACATTTGAAACTTTCCTTTCAATTAAATGGCAATGATGCAAGTTATGTTCAGTTGCTGGATATTAATATTTAACAAACAGAAACCAGACATAGGGTGTGCATTTATAACATGAAGAGCACTTTGTATTTGCCACAAATATGGAGGTATTTGCACTTAATGTTTACAACAGTCTGAGTATGAAACTAAGTGAACAAATCTTAGAACAAATTGTGACTATATTTGTTGATCACTGAAAGTTAATATATTTCATCAAAAATTTGAGGACAGCTTTTCTTTACTGTGTTTCCCCAAAGATTTCCTTAATAATCACACTCATTCCCCAGTTCTCAGGCACCAAAATTTTCTAACTTTTGAGGTGGGCATGCTATCGTTTTTCTTACCATTCAAAGAAGAAATAGAATTGTTTGAATTGTGTTTATGGCTTTACTGACTCTTAACAGTCAAGGTTTTACTAGTTGTAGAAGGAGTCTATGGTGACTGCCTCAGAACTGGATGTCTGTATATTACCAAATGAATTCCTGATAGTCTGGGAAATGGGCACCGGATTCTGCTGAGATGTCAGAAGGACTTACATATTATTCCTCAGATTATCCAGTACTGTTCTTCTCAATATATGACCACAACTGTAACTGAACTGTACTGGCTACAGTGTGTTTTAAATTTTTTCTTCTGGTATCTTCAGAAAAATTGTTTTTATGATTTTTTCAGTGTTTTCCCACCTGTGTGGTATCCTGGTTGGTACAAGGGTGGGCCTTGTTGCCCACCTGGTGGTCACTGCTTCAGTTCTTGTATCACAAATGATGTAACCCATTTCTATGTTTCAGTCTGGAACTATCAGTGGTCATAAAATGCACTCAGTATAGTTACACTAAACATGTTTTGCACTTGTGATGCTGCCTTTATAGATGTCAGATAACACTATTTTTCTTTGTAATCTGACATTGAAATTAAGTATCCATAAATTTACATTACATAAGTTTTTCATTGTAGTTAGAAATTGACATTGTAGCTACTTGAAGTGAGATCATCTAAAAATTTCACAAAACAGGCACAGACTTTTATTGATTTTCACCTTTCTTTGATGGAGTTCACTTCCACACTCCAAAAACTTACCATGCAACATTATCAGTTGATTTGTAATGATCACTCAGAGCTGCTACTGCCATGTAAATATTAAGCAATTCAATAAATGAACTTAAGTCCTGAAGAAAAGCAGAAAACACTTTCTACTGCCACATAGAAAAATATGCTAATGGTTCCAACTACACTGATCATTTTTAATAGTAAGGAGAGAAGCATCTATTAAATCATACAAGGAGAAAATCAAAGGAACAGAAGTCTGAGCAAAGATGATTCTCCAAGGAAATGAATAGTTATTTATAAGAACATTTTACTTTGTGTAAGAAATGCTTCCCTTGCTGGATAAAAGTAAATAACTGAACATGTTCAAAGAATTTTTAAATTAAGCTATGAGATGAAAAGCAGTTTAACTATTTAAAGATTACTAAGTAACACATACTTCTAGAACAATAATAACTATACATTTACTAAAAACTATTATCAACAGATATGGCAAATCTATTGCTGACATAGTGCAGATATTGTATAAAAATTATGCTAGTGTAGGAGTTCCATTTGCTAATTCCAACATAAAGTTGAATAGGATTTCAGGATTTAGTTCATGCATTGTTATTTCTCCAATAACTCATTTCAATCTCTGCAAGTGCTACTGCACTGAAACTAATAAATAAGTAGTTAGGAATTAAAAAACAAGACAGCATAACAATATATTTCAAGTTGTCAGTCAGTGAATAGTCCTTCTTACTTGGGTTACCATCTTGCTTCTTTACATACCCCTTCCTATGTGGGGTTCTTAATGCCCTGCATGCCTAAAAGGCCAACTCACATTCCAAAAAACGACCTAATATTCATTAACATCCTGCAACCAAAGCCTTCTGCTAAATTTTAGTGAAAAGTCTAAGCCTTGAGAATAACCTAACCTGAAAAGTCATATACTGGGGAGATAAAGAGTCCTGCTAGAGACAGGAGCATTTCATTCCCTACTCTCCCCATTTATCCCATAAAGTCTGTCCCCAATTCCAGTTCAGCCAGAGGCAGTAATACTAATACATTTGTTTCCTATGCAAAATATCAGTCAGAAGAATCTCAATATTTACCTCCTTTGCAAAATAATTTAGTTAGTACTTAAGGAATAACAGATGGTTTTGTTTAATTGCTGAACCAAAAATCAAGGGAAGAGAAGATAAGTAAACCCCAAACAGCAAAACAAAGCAGAAACAATTAAATTTTGTGTTAAACTGAAATCCACAATTTCATTGTAAATGCAGGCATGCTACGCCTTGTCCATTTTCGATTGCAGTCAACTGCTGATTTATATTGGTTCATTTTTTAATAATATATTGTTTTGGTTTTTATCATATAAAATGTTGGCTTGGCTTAGACTTTGAATTCTACCCAGGCTTGTAGTTGAAGTCTTCTGAATCTGCATATTTCTGTTGAGTTTAGCATTTTTTAAAACAGATCTGTCTAGTAATATTACTAGTTCTATCTCATAGCTAGGGAAACCTCAGATACCCAGAGAAATAGCTTGCCCTCAATGAATCAGCACTTCGCAGCAGGCCTGGGAAAACAGGAAAATCTCCTGGGGTTTTGTTAAGAGCCCTACCAGTGCCCTGCCTGCATGCTGCCTTTCTGCTATAGCAAATGAGAGCAATGTGGCTTACCAGTACTAAGCAGCTAAATAAGCGAAATCCCTTCAGATATTCCAAGGTAATCTCCCTGACAGAAATCTTGCAAATATCCCCAAGTTAAAATATGAGGTTTGCTTTGGTTCCTGGCTTTTGATTCACATATTGTAACCCCCAGGTTTCATATTTAAAAGAAAGAAAAAATAACTGCCACATAATCTAGAACCTAGTTTTGGAGGCAATAAAACTTGATTTGCTTCCAGTCCCCTGGCAGGGGCCTTATTTCCTGGGTTTTGTTTAATTTGATTAGTTTGTTTGCTTTTGATTTATACATAATATTCAAAAGCTCTTATCTCAAGCTCTAGGCATCCTTGCCATATATTTAATACGCAGTCATGTATTAATTATAAAACCAACAAATTAACTCCCACAACAAAAGATAATCAAACAAGAAAATTAATTTAACTTTTACCATCCTGCAATTTCTTCTTACATACTTCCCAAAGATCCAGAGAAGAAAATGTTAATGTCAACAGACTTTTCTTCAAGGAAAAGAACAGATCAGGGGACTTCAAAAGACTGACAAACTTTCTTAAATTAGGAGACATCTGCTCAAAGATTTCTTATGATCACGTTATCTATTTTGAAAGACAATCAGGGTCTTATATTAAAAGTGACCTTACACTGGTCCAGAAATGAGCAGTCAAAAGTGCTATGGACTAAACTAAAGAAGCATCCCAACAGTCACATATTCCAGGCCTTATAACACAGTGAAATAGATAAGAGGAATAAAACATTAGAAGGATAGATGTATGTCTAGCAAAGGAGGGAAGAAAAGACCTAGAGACTTCACCAGTGAAGCAGTCCAGCATACACACCCAGTTTTTTACAAAGGGTGCAAGAGGTAAGAATAAATTTACAGCTAATACTGCCAGAGTAGAATCAGCTGCTCCTGAATTTCTTATCATGCTATCAGGTTCCTATATGAAAAATAGCAACCACCAAACCTCTCCGTGTAAGCAGTTTTATCAGATCCCGGTTGAAGTAGTCTGTCAACTTCCACAGTACTTACTGGCACTCTGGCCAACCCCAGTTTTGAAGTGAACGTTTTTGAGACAACATGTGGTATTCTAAGACTTTACTATGAAGGGGAATGGATGACAGCATAACGATGATAAATAAATTCAAAACAAACACCATGAGGTGGTTCTTTGTGCAAAATGTAGCTGAGCTATGAAATATTTTGTTAAAGAATGTTAACAGTTTACATAAGCTCAAGGCAAGGACTGATCTGCTGAGGGCTACTAATTAGACAGAAAGTATATTCAATTCTGGAAGTTTCTGATATGAAAGTGCGTGGAGGTTAAAAGACTACTGTAAGAGAAGGTATCATACATTCTTGTCCAGGTCTCATGTTCTTACAGTCTCATCTTTACACTTGATTTTGAGCACTTTCAGAAATATTATGAACTAGTTAGGCATTTGATCTGTTGCAGCATGGCCATTCTAATGTTTTTTAGTATTACTCAAAGTCCAGCGTTGGAATTAAGGGAAACGGGAAACTTGCAGACCAACAAACTGTAACTGAAAAGAAAAACAATTCCATCAAATGAATAAAATGTGAAACAATCGCAACAAAGACTTTGTGTGTGTGTGAAGATTTATTCTGCATCTGAAAATACTGGAATAAACATTTAGTGTTTTGGTGTTCTAGATTTACTTTTTATCAAAGTTAATTCAAAATTCTGTACTCAACTTGCTATTGTCTTCTTAATTTCTACCCACAAAACATTATGGGTTGATATTAAGAAAAGTAGTGGCTTGGGGAATTTTCTTCATCAGAAGAAGATTATTTTAAAATTTGTCAATATCACCATGTAACTCATCTACAAAACATAAAAGCAAATGCTTTTAAGGAAAGTCATAGAAAGAAGTTTATTTTGGCTTGTGTTGTGTCTGAAGTATTTTTATCATACTAATGAAATTAGTAATTCATTACCTAAGGCTTGCAGAAATGAAAAATATGAATATACATAGAAGATACCTCGTAAATGTGCAGATTTCTGCCAGAATGAACCTGTTTTATACTTTCACGTTCTAGCAGAAATTGGATTTAAGAATAATAATGATATGCATTCCCCAGGTTTGATTGCAAGCAGTGAACTGAACTGAAATTTCCCTGTCCTTTGCTTCAGAAAGGAACTTTTAACATGATTATGTTTATTCCTGCTCTCTTCTAAAGACCCATAGCAAGTATTTTGATATGTTTAGAAGTAGAATGATAGAATCATAGAATGGTTAGGGTTGGAAAGGACCTTAAGATCATCTAGTTCAAACCCCCCTGCCGTGGGCAGGGACACCTCACACTAAACCATATAACTCAAGGCTTCGTCCAGCCTGGTCTTGAACACTGCCAGGGATGGAGCATTCACAACCTCCCTGGGCAAAATATTCCAGTGTCTCACCACCCTCACAGGAAAGTATTTCTTCCTTACATCCAATCTAAACTTCCCCTGTTTAAGTTTTAACCCATTACCCCTTGTCCTGTCACTACAGTCCCTAATGAAGTGTCCCTTCCCAGCATTCCTGCAGCTGCCCTTCAGATACTGGAAGGCTGCTGTGACGTCTCCATGCAGCCTTCTCTTCTCCAGGCTGAACAGCCCCAACTTTCTCAGCCTGTCTTCATATGGGAGGTGCTCCAGTCCCCTGATCATCCTCGCGGCCCTCCTCTGGACTTGTTCCAACAGTTCCATGTCCTTTTTATGTTGAGGACACCAGAACTGCACACAGTACTCCAGGTGAGGTCTCACAAGAGCAGAGTAAAAGGGCAGGATCACCTCCTTCGACCTGCTGGTCACGCTCCTTTTAATGCAGCCCAGGATACAGTTGGCTTTCTGGGCTGCGAGCGCACACTGCCAGCTCATGTTCATTTTCTCATTGACCAGCACCCCCAAGTCCTTCCCCACAGGGCTGCTCTGAATCTCTTCTCTGCCCACCCTGTGGCTGTGCCTTGGATTGCTCTGACCCAGGTGTAGGACCTTGCACTTGGCATAGTTAAACCTCATGAGGTTGGCATCAGCCCACCTCACAAGTGTGTCAAGGTCCCTCTGGATGGCATTCCTTCCCTCCAGGGTATCAACCGAACCACACAGCTTGGTGTCATCAGCAAACTTGCTGAAGGTGCACTCAATCCCACTGTCCATGTCAGTGACAAAGATGTTGAACAAGACTGGTCCCAACACCAGTCCCTGGGGTACATCACTTGTTACTCGTCTCCAGCTGGATATTGAGCCATTGACCACAACTCTTTGTGTGCGGCCATCCAGCCAGTTCTTTATCCACTGAGTGGTCCATCCATCAAATTGATGTCTCTCCAATTTAGAGACAAGGATGTCATGTGGGACGGTATCGAACGCTTTACACAAGTCCAGGTAGATGACATCAACTGCTCTACCCCTGTCCATCAGTTCTGTAGCCCCATCATAGAAGGCCACCAAATTGGTCATGCAGGATTTCCCCTTAGTGAAGCCCTGCTGGCTGTCACCAAGCACCTTGTTGTTTTTCATGTGCCTTAGCATGCGTTCCAGGAGAATCTGCTCCAAGATTTTGCCAGGCACAGAGGTGAGACTGACTGGTCTGTAATTCCCTGGGTCATCCATTTTCCCCTTCTTGAAAATGGGGGTTATAGTACGCATTCAGGAATTTCTTACTTTTCTGTTTGTTGCGAAATGTTCCCTGTATACAAGGAAATATGTTTCCAGTGGGGAAGCCTGGATATGCCTTTCACAAGAAATTCAGCAAGATTAAACTAGTTACAATGAAATTCTGCCATTAGAGTCCAAGTAACTTTAGGCAAGAGACTTCTGGGAACAATTTTCCCAAAACTAAGAATTTTGAGTTTTATTTTAACTTAATGCTCCAAGTACATTTTTGCAAAACAGGCTCTCTTTGTAAGATTCCAGAATCTCCTTATG
Source organism: Pezoporus wallicus (assembly GCF_028554395.1). Classification (NCBI taxonomy): domain Eukaryota; kingdom Metazoa; phylum Chordata; class Aves; order Psittaciformes; family Psittacidae; genus Pezoporus; species Pezoporus wallicus. Next base: position 10,220,029 of record NW_026641950.1, read on the forward strand.
CTTCCCTCACCCCCTTAATTAATCAAAAATAGTATGGTAAGAACTGCAGTACGGAAGGATGCTTTTCCAGTCATGTGGTCATGCCCTTATTTCCCTTCCCAGACTTCAAATTGGCAATCATAGAACTAGATAAATATATTGGCAATCATAAACTAGATAAAGGAAAGTGAGGAAGGAATGTATCTGGAGATATTACTTCAGCTTTATACACAGAGGAGGATTTTACCAATATAATGAAATCCATCAGAACTTTAGAAAAATACAGCTGTTTGTGTCTGCATTTGTAAAACAAGATAATTAAAAAGTGTAATAAACACAGTGGACATACCTGGAAAGAGCAATTGTTTTCTTTGTTTTTTGTGAGTGTGTTGAGGGGATTTCTTCTAAGCTCCTTTGCTTCATTAGGCTTGTTCAAATTAATTTTCAGCTTTTTTCTCTTACATTTTCTGATTATATAACAATATCTGTTTAACATGGACTTTTTATGTCAAACTCGCTTCAATATTTATTTCGCATTTGTAATCACCACTTTTAAAAATGCATCCTTTTACTTAAGATCCAACTTTGTCCTCCAATTTTTGCGCAGTTACTCTCATTAAGTCCATTTTTAATCAAACGAAGTTAACAGCTATTGTAAAGTTTTCTTGAAAGAACCCTAGCATCAGCAAGGTCAAGATAGATTCCATTCCTTAATCTCATTTATATTCACAACTCTTTACTTCTTTTCCTATATTCTGTATTTTAATCATGGATCTGAATAAATAAGAAATAACAATATGATGCTGACTTGTAGCTGCACTGAACAAGTTTCTGTTTGGAGGTCATTAAGTACCTGCTTCCACAGTGAGCTAATTGAAATACTGGAGCCAGTATCTGAGATTACTTTGCTTTGGGAACTAATGCCATAAATGTTCCCACACAGTTTATTTTCAAGGCCAAACAAAGAACCTGAGGGATTCATAAGCATTTTTATTGTTAGCAGTTCCGGATGCTACTGTTTGAATCTTTCATGATGCTGATACCCACAAGTACAGTATCATCACGTATCATGATATTATATCAATATTTCTCAGAATGGTGAAGGCTCAGTGAGGCTTTGAGAGCTCTGAGTGACCATGCAGATATTTCTCTCTGCAATTACAGCACTAGACGGTGTTGGGTCTTTTCTATTGCTCCCGCCACCCTCTGGACCTCCTTCTCTTCTGTTTATCCTATAGAGAGGAATGAGGCCAACAGTGTTTTGACTGTGTCTCACTCTAGGTAGTGGGCAGATGCATGGTTGAGGAGATCGTGTTGAATGGGGGGCACTGAGCAATGAATTTATGAAGGGGAGGATTATGAGAGGACTTGTCCCACAGAGCTGAAGAAAATGGAGGTAGGGGAAGCAAAAGACACAGGTTTCCCTCAACCTACTAGGACTGTATCTATGGCAAGACTAAAGCTACCTGATGTCTTTTATCTAATGCTCTATGGCTTCAGACACCCCCAGGACACACAGGCAAAATCAGAAATAGAGAAATGACATAAATAATTCAGTGCTCACATAATGTTATTCCTTGAGATACAGTGTCTTGAGTTTGGGTGTATGAATCATGTTACTTAAACTCTTTGATTTGCCTGGGACTTTCACAGCTTTAATCCAATTGCTATTTTCATGGCTTCACATACCACAGTGGTAGGCACTTTATAAATGCAAAGTATTCATGATGAAATAAATGAGACTCTGAAAGTAGAACAGAAGTGATAGGAGTTCCTTAGAAAAAGTGCGTTTGATCACTCTGCCCTTCTCAATAATTCAGAAGTTTCACCTTCTCCCTTCAAAATGAATTTTCAGAACAAATCATTTTGCCTGGTTGCATTACTGCTGTGTCTTCTGTTTTGGCCAGGATTCATCATGAGATAAAATAAAAAAGTGAGGGATTGAATTTTTATGTGATACCCATCATGTAACAATAAGGAAACTTCATTTCTGCTGTACCCGTTTAACATCTACCATTTTAAATTTATTTTCTGTCCCTCTTTTAACTGTTGGAATCTATTTGGATTTGGAAGACAAAGTAGCAATATATGAAAGCTTGTTAGGAATTAGGCAGTCTTGGCTCTTTTAGAAAGGCACGAACACTGTTGTTCATCTTGACAGGGCTCTAGCAAGGACTGGCCAAATGAACAGGGACTGGCCAGCTGGAAAGTAAGGCATACAGACTTTTTCCCAACAGTATGCAGGGGTGTAAAAGAGAAAAAGTTGTTCACATGCTATTCAGTAAGTTATTCCTACCCAAAAGGATTTCTATATTAGCCTCAATCTTTTTTTTATGATAGGTTCCTCCTTTCTAGTTATACCATTGACTTCGTGGAAACACTGTCAAACTCATGTTGTATTAAGAGCACTGTGTACTGTGGTCTCTTCTTTAAAGGATCTACTATAGTCCTAAATTCCATCCTATATACTATATACATACTAAATCCCATCCCATCTATTATAATCCTAAATCTCATCATCATCATCTCATATAGATGAAAACCTCATTCCACAAATGTTATTTGCAGTCTCCTCTAAGCCACAGCATCTGAAGAATACTCCTTTTCTAAATCACTTCAAGTTAAGAAAAGTTACATGAAGAAAGAATATAATAATTATTTTTAATTACAAGGACAGTTTTGTTCTAGGAAAATTCTTCTTAAAAGCATCATACTAAATCCTGTCTTGCCTTCAGCAATGAAAGTACTTGTGTTTTAAATTCCAGCTAAAAAAAATAAACTAAACCCCATTTCTAAAGACTCCTCTCCAACTCTTTTCAGGTTTTGTTGCTTTTGTTTCTTTGTTTTTCTTTTCTTTTTTTTTAATGTTCCAACAACTTGTCCTGTTGTAATCTATTCTCTCACTTCTCTACTGTAAGTATTGATGAACTAGACAGCCTATCACAGTAGTCACAAAGAACCTAAATCTAACTCCAATAGCTTAAGTCAGAAAACTTAACTGGATTTGATCACCATCTGTGTGATTTTATAGACATTGACATGCCATTAATGTTACCATTAAGTTACAGTAAGAAACAAGAGGTACTACAACAAGAAAATAATGGAGTGATACAGTAAGCCTTGCTCATGTAAGTTAGATTTACTCTATTTTAATTCAGACCTTGAGTAGAAGAGAGGAAATAATTATAGTGAGAATCTTTAAAATGAGAATACTTTAAATAAAACTTGCTCTCTCCATAGAGCAAGGTAGTTTTGACTATATTTTATTTGCTCTGTTGTATCTTTCCATAAACAAACAAAAAAAGCTTTGGACAGAAATATAGAACTTCAGTTGACTGAACCCTGTTTCCACTAGAATGAGGTGAATTGAACAAACTCAAAAGTAGTTAGCAGTTCATTTCGCTTATTCAAGCACCCAAACATGCATGTAGGAAGCCTAATATATAAAATCTCCTACTTTAAAAAACCTTCATGTAGCTATGAGACACATCAGCCCCCCATCCAACAAAAAAGTTCTACACAATGGAAATGTCATGGTTCACTTCCTTCTTTCCTAATATTTTCCTCTCTTAAGTACAGTAACGTCACCATGAATGCCAAGATCTAAGAATTAGTAGCGTGTGAGAAACTAATAGTCTGTGAACGTGAAGTCAGTATGAAAGACAGCAAATGCTTTATACAGGCGTAATAGATCAGTTAAGCACTAGAAAACAAGATATTTATTTGAATGAAACAACACAGATTCTACTTTCATTTAAACCAGACCAAATACAATTTCAGTTATGGTGAAAAGCTGCTTCTATACTATTCATCAAAACACAGAATAGCCAAATATTCAACATAACATTTTGCAGAAGCAGTAATAAAGACAAAGATGAAGTTTTCACACATAGCATTATATGAATCAGCAGCTATCTTATGCAGACAGCTAAGATAAAGGGAATCAAAAATTGGTATAAGTAAACAAGTGACTGTATAGCACAGAATAAATCCTTTTTCCTTGGATTTAAGACCTGATCAGTGGTTGCAAAGTTTTGTAAAAGTAATATATTTAAAAACAGTTCAAATTATTCATATACTCTAGTGGTTTTATGCAATATAATTTTCAAGATATTCAATTTCAGTTGCCTGAGTACCTATGCCCATCATCACTGATTCAGTACATCACAACAAAATTCAGTGAACAAAACTACATCCTACAAGAAGCAGGGGTTTACTGACTCTTGCAGACATGCAGCTTTATTTTCACACTACAAAGTGTCTAAAAAAAAAGCATCTGTAAAGACTTGATAAACTCATTTACAGAAATTATTATCAATTTTCACATTCCATTTTAAAAAAGTGTGCCAATCAAGGAGCACAAGCTGTTGCTTCTTTTCTGAAGACAGAACAAATGTATGCTTATTAAAATGCCTAATAAAACTTAAAGAAGAAACGCACCCAAACAAAACTATCTTTCATTAAAACTTTTAAAAACTCACACATAAATAAGCCTGAACTCATTTGATTCCCTGCAGAGTGCTCAGTTTCTCAGACCACTCACTACAGTTGGGAACTTCAAGCATTGATCTATACATATCTGAGTTGTCTTTGATCATTCCTTCTTGTCACAAGCATATTCTGCACACAGAAGCTAGGCAGTTGCCACATGAATAACAACATTCAGAAGTTTTATATACCACGTTAATGCATTTAACTGATTTGTCTGTTCTTATTATCAGGAATTAAACCCCATTTGGTCAGTAACTGTACTATACTATATACATATGTTATCTCACATTTATAGAAATAACAAACTAATATTATTGAAAGCTGCACTAAGCTGAAGTCTGAGTTTTTTGGGTTTGACCGCTGAGCTTTCAAATAATTACACAGCTTGACTTTCATGAAGCCAAAATCCTGGCTCTAGAGCTCTGATTTTTAAGCACTAATCTCAAAGATTAAATTCCAAGTTTTGACAGCACTTTTGGACAAGTGAGGAGTTGGATGTGACACTTTTCTCTCTGCCCTTCTGTAGAAGCTGTCATTATGATGGCTCAGCTGAACAAGCTTATATAAAGGAGAGGGGTAGTTAGCTCATACAGGGAGGGCTCACAAAGGCAGGCAGCATCCCTGCCACTGATTAAAAGTAAAGAAAAACATTGATGTAGTACTATACACAAGTGATGAAATACAGAGGCCTACAAAAATAACCTAGCAAAATTTCAGTAAGAATTACAGGTCTGGTTGAAAATTCTATTCCCTTTATACACCCTTGCAGAGGTACAATGTTTACCAGTGTGTGTTCTTACATTAATAAGACTGGAACTCCAAAGAAGTCTGTCTCCAAGGACATTGACTATACCTCACATGCAGTCTTACCGTTCCTTGCTCAAGGGGAGCATCATGGTGGGGTTTCTCAGGCAGCTAAGAGTTCATAATCTTTTATTTCCTCTGCTATTCAAGGAAAAGAAATACATAGTAGAGTGTTGCTTTTTTGTCGCATCCCCTTTCTGGAGGGAAGACACAAGATATGTCCTGGAGTCTGTCAAACTCCTATTGTCTCCAGCTTATTCCACCACCATTTCCCATAAAGGGAAATCAGTATACTACCAGTACAGATGGTGCTTTAAGGCATAATATTGATATGCTTTGTATGTATTTAATATTTTTGACATGGTACATTAATTTACTTTGTATAGTATATTAATTAACATACAATCTTAAATAAAGGCTGTTGCTTCTATAATCTTTGAGAGTCCCTAGCCAATATTCATGACAAAGCAAGGAACAATGTAACACTGCTTATTTTATAGGATCCATTTCCAAATAAAGACTGCACAGCAACAGTACCTTCAGTATTTCTAATTTAGAAACATGGTTGCTTGCATCTGTGAAAAGAATCACCATACTATCTGTAGATCTCTCATGTAGATATTGAAGAGTCCTATATGCAAACACAAAAGCTACTGGTCTTAAGGTCCCTTAATTATCCCTGGGTAAGTAAACAGTTTCGAGGGCTTGATATCCACTGTTTTCTATTAGTGTATATTACCACATGAAAGTCCAGTCTACTTAGTAGAAAAATGCCAAACAGAAAAAAAAAAATCATTATGACAAATCTGTGTTAGTCAAAGTAGAAAACACTGAAGATGCTATTTCTATTGACCACAGTTGTTGCAACCAATGTGTATGTTTCTTACAGGAGAGATTACACCTCATTTGAGTAAGGAAAATTGTTATGTGGAAACAGACAGAAGCACCAGAACATCATCTCCATTCTGTGTTCTTCATCCTGTTCAAATGATCTAATAATCTTCTGGTCCAACTAATATTACTACAATGGATTGACAGGTTATAGAAAAGTATTGTTTGCTTTTATGCAAAATGAAGATTTGCACAGGACTAATTACAGTAAACACTTAAAGAATTACATACTATCAAAGAAGAGCTACTGAATATGTCCACACTTCCAAGGCATCAGCGGCAAAGACATGCACTGTAAATTTCTCTTTCTCTGTAAAGATGTATACATCTAGCTAAAATTATGTGTCAAGCCAATAGATGTGTGAGCCAGAACCCAATTCTTGCTGAAAAGACAGTTAAAGAGTGGTCCTTTCTCCATGCACACTTACTTTGCAGTCAGCCAATGAATTCAGAGGGGATTTTATCAAACTGAAGAAAGCTTTTTACCCTCATTTATGCAGGCTCAAACTCTGGGAATTACAGATACTCTTGAGACATACTTTATGATTGTTCCTTGTCTTTGGAAAAGGAGAGACAATAGAGAGGTTTAGTCTTTGAGGAGATTACAAAAGCAAATCTAAATATTCAGCTGCCATGGTAAGGAGCTACTGACTCATAAATCAAATAAAAAGAAATTCCTTTTACTCTTTCATTTGCCAATTCAATGACTTACAGCTACACAACAGAGACATTACTGAGGCAACTTTTGTTCCTGACTTCTATCCTCTTGCCAACTGTCCTGTCTCGTGACCAAGTCTATTAAGTACTGCGCACATTCTGACACTATATAAAATCTCAGCAGACACAGACGAATACCTCACAACCTATGACTTCCTATTTTACCTTTCCAAAAATGCCAACAGGCAATCTCTGGGAAATTATCAAGAGGAATATTACTGTTGTGAGGCACACTACATTTTTATTATCAGGTCAATATCCTCCACAGCACTGCTTATCTTCTTAAAACTTTCACATAGTTTCTGTGATTATCAACTTTTTTTATGTTACTGTGATTTTGAATTCAAAAATTCCTTTCCACACTCACTTTATTAGAATTGCCTGTGGCCTGACCTAAAATGTTTCGTTTCTCCTACTTCAGGCAATTTCTAACCCAAGCACTAATTTTTTTACTCCTTTAACTTTCTCAAGCGCATCTTCCATATTTGCATTCATGACTTCCTCCTTAATTCCCTATCCCTTTCCCTTCAGTTCTTACAGATTTCACCTGTATCTCCTGCAGCTTCTCTCTAACTTCTATTACTTGGTTTATTTTCTTTCTTTCAAAAATGTTCAAAAAGAGGTTGAAAAAAATTACAGCTTACTTACTTACCTTCTAAACTGTTTTGTAGGTTATTTGCTGGCACATTACCCAAATTCAAACCTCTCCCTCAATCTCAAACCTAGTCCTCAACCTTCTCCAGTTTTGCTTTGGATTTCTTGAGTCTCCATCTTCCACTATGTTTGGGGATTTTTTAATTTTTTTTTTTTTTTACAATCTGAATTCAATATGCTGGTCTGGCTGCACGATTAGAAGGTAGCCATCTAAAAAATGACTGCATTTCACCATTAACCCTTTCCAGATGATACCATCACTTCAGACTTCCCAGCATATCACCATATATAGCTAGCATTTAGTTATCCTTACCCATTTAATCACTTTAAGAGTGGATATTTTTTTAAAACATCTAGATCATTTTGACAAAACCAGATCAACTGCATATGCAGTTATGTCATTCTATCTGAGGAACCTCTAGCAGGAGAGAGGTGGAGAAGCAGAGACAAAGCCATGAGGATAGGCTGGTTACTCTGTTTTGGCTGAATTCAGAGT